>NC_052147.1:148486261-149086261 GCF_902713615.1 Scyliorhinus canicula | reverse complement strand
TTTTAATCATGGTTTTCCTGCAGGCAGAAGATAATGCAGTGCATCAATTTACTACACACAGCTGAGGCTCCTGTGTTGATTGTGTTCGACAGATGTGAGAAATATTCCTCCACTTTCATCTGCCCAGACAGCTTTTGTTCTTTACCAGATGCTTGTAGACTATGCAATAAACAAAAACAATACATGCTTAAAGTGAAAATATTTACAAACAGTTTTGTATAAAAGGTCAATTTACCCTCACGGCACTGAGGACTCACCTCCACAACCCAAAAGAAGATGATGTGGAGATGCCGGCGTTGAACTGGGGTGAGCACAGTAAGAAGTCTTACAACACCAGGTTAAAGTCCAACAGGTTTGTTTCAAATCGCTAGCTTTCGGAGCGCAGCTCCTTCATCAGATGATTGGAGAGGTAGGTTCCAGAAACATGTATATAGACAAAGTCAAAGATGCAAGACAATACTTTGAATACGAGCACTTGCAGGTAATTAAGTCTTTACAGAGCCAGAGAGAGGGGTATCCCCAGGTTAAAGAGGTGTGAATTGTCTCAAACTAGGACAGTTGGTAGGATTTCGCAAGCCCAAGCCAAATGGTGGAGGGTGAATGTAATGCGACATTAATCCAAGGTCCCGGTTGGGGCCGTACTCATGTACTTCACAGAAGCCATTTTATTGCTCTGCATTTATACATCAGTCAGAATTTCTGACCTATGAAACAATGTATTTTTCTGAAAATCTCCCTTTGGAAAATTATTTCCCTGAGATATTTGCTGCCCAATAGTAGTTCTATGATTCAACACAGAGGCAGTGAAACTGTTCAATCTGCCTGGGTATGATCACCATGAAACCTATGTGCTGATTGGTCAGTAACTGCAGAAGCTGTTTTTAAGTTGGAAGGTGCCGTGGGTTTGGTCGCTGAACCAGTTCTTCCTAGGGATGAACCAGAAAAACACGAGATATTAGCAGCAGAAATCAAATTTCATCAATAGAATTTCTTTGATGAAGATTTCAAGAATCTTTCAGTCTGAGCGTCATTTAGTAAATGCACGCATACGTATAATTTATTTGTAGGAACTGGGGAGAGTAGCAGGACAACCAGAGTCCAGATTTTGTTCGACAGAAAATTCTTCGAAACTTTTTAATATTTTGAAATTCAGCCTCAAGAATAATGAGTTACAGATGAGACCAACAAATGTGTACCACTTCTGCAGGTGTCATTGGAAGTTCCAAGCTAGTGTTTATGCTCCACTCAAGTCTATTCCTATCCTTTTATTCATCTCTCCCTCATTTACTAATCCAGCTTTGCCTTAAATGAATCTATGCTGTTCTCAACTGCTCCATGTGGCAGCAAGTTCCACATTCTTACCACTCTGCGGGGAAAATCATTTTCTCCTGATATTCCTGCGAATGATTATCTTATTATGGCCCTGAATTGGTCCAAATTATGAAACTGCTAACATATACGAGACAAAGGGATAAACATATGGGTTTTTATTTTCAGGTTTTGGTACCTATTTTGGGAAATGCCAGGAGGGATTTGCATAAAAGCATTACAACATAGAAGCAAGCTTGTCATCCCAGTGGGTCTGTGGCCTTATGGTCCACACTAGCCTCTTCCCACAATGCTTCATATCTCAATCTAATCGCATATGACATGCGATCCAGCTCCAAACCCGCCATTCTCTGGCTCTATATAGAGTGGCTGGCTGGGACTATGCTATTACCATGGTACCAGTATGAAAAAATGATCCACCTATCAGGAATTTTAGACATGTCAACTTTTTCCCTCGTGCAATCTGCCTTCAATATTGATTGGGAAGTTGAGCATTGACTATTGACTTTCAATTATTGACACTTGCACTTAATCAGTTAGATATAGGAATAGAACATAGAAAAATACAGCACAGAACAGGCCCTTCGGTCCTCGATGTTGTGCCGAGCATTGTCTGAAAACAAGATCAAGCTATCTCACTTGAATATTTGAATGTTGAATTGAAACTTTTCAATGCATGTCATTATGGTTCCAGCTCCAGTCGCAGATGAAACCAGCAATCCATTGACACTCCCATAGTGCAAGCTGTTGCAAGACAAGAGTTTTGGGCAACATTTCCATGTTCAATTATTATGCCAAATGATCTCAGTTTGAGATAGAGAAATACAGGCCCTTCGGCCCACGATGTTGTGCCGAACTTTTGTCCTAGGTTAATCATAGAATTTTGGACACTAAGGGCAATTTATCATGGCCAATCCACCCAACCTGCACATCTTTGGACTGTGGGAGGGAACTGGAGTACCCGGAGGAAACCCACGCACACACGGGGAGGATGTGCAGACTCCACACAGACAGTGACCCAAGTCGAAATCTAGCCTGGGACCCTGGAGCTGTGAAGCAATTGTGCTATCCACAATGCTACCGTGCTGCCCTTAAGAAGAAATTAATCTACACTCCATTATTCTATCCTAATCCATGTACCTATCCAATAGCCGCTTGAAGGTCCCTAACGTTTCCGACTCAACTACTTCCACAGGCAGTGCATTCCATGCCCCCACTACTCTTTGGGTAAAGAACCTACTTCTGACATCCCGCTATATCTTCCACCATTTACCTTAAATTTATGTCCCCTTGTACTGGTTTGTTCCACCCGGGGAAAAAGTCTCTGACTGTCTACTCTTATCTATTCCCCTGATCATCTTATAAACCTCTATCAAGTCCCCCCTCATCCTTCTCCGTTCTAACGAGAGAAGGCCTAGCACCCTCAACCTTTCATCGTAAGACCTACTCTCCATTCCAGGCAACATCCTGGTAAATCTCCTTTGCACCTTTTCCAAAGCTTCCACATCCCTAACCCTAACCCTAAAATGAGGTGACCAGAACTGCACACAGTACTCCAAATGTGGCCTGACCAAGGTTTTGTACAGCTGCATCATCACCTCACGGCTCTTAAATTCAATCCCTCTGCTAATGAACGCTTGCACACCATAGGCCTTCTTCATAGCTCTATCCACTTGAGTGGCAACTTTCAAAGATCTATGAACATAGACCCCAAGATCTCTCTGCTCCTCTACATTGCCAAAAACCCTACCGTTAACCCTGTATTCGCATTCATATTTGTTCTTCCAAAATGGACAACCTCACACTTGTCAGGGTTAAACTCCATCTGCCACTTCTCAGCCCAGCTCTGCATCCTATCTATGTCTCTTTGGAGCTGACAACAACCCTCCTCACTATCCACAACTCCACCAATCTTCGTATCATCTGCAAATTTACTGACCCACCCTTCAACTCCCTCATCCAAGTCATTAATGAAAATCACAAACAGCAGAGGACTCAGAACTGATCTCTGCGGTACGCCACTGATAACTGGGCTCCAGGCTGAATATTTGCCATCCACCACCACTCTCTGACTTCTATCGGTTAGCCAATTCGTTATCCAACTGGCCAAATTTCCCACTATCCCATGTCTCCTTACTTTCTGCATAAGCCTACCATGGGGAACCTTATCAAATGCCTTACTAAAATGCATGTATCCACTGCTTTATCTTCATCCACATGCTTAGTCACCTCCTCAAAGAATTCAATAAGACTTGTAAGGCAAGACCTACCCCTCACAAATCCATGCTGACTATCCCTAATCAAGCAGTGTCTTTCCATATGCTCAGAAATCCTATCCCTCAGTACCCTTTCCATTACTTTGCCTACCACCGAAGTACGACTAACTGGCCTGTAATTCCCAGGGTTATCCCTATTCCCTTTTTTGAACAGGGGCACGATATTCGCCACTCTCCAATCCTCTGGTACCACCCCTGTTGACAGCGAGGACGAAAAGATCATTGCCAACGGCTCTGCAATTTCATTTCTTGCTTCCCATAGAATCCTTGGATATATCCCGTCAGGCCCGGGGGACTTGTCTATCCTCAAGTTTTTCAAAACACCCAACACATCTTCCTTCCTAACAAGTATTTCCTCGAGCTTACCAGTCTGTTTCACACTGTCCTCTCCAACAATATGGCCCCTCTCGTTTGTAAACACTGAAGAAAAATACTTGTTCAAGACCTCTCCTATCTCTTCAGACTCGATGCACAATCTTCCGCGACTGTCCTTGATTGGACCTACCCTCGCACTAGTCATTCTCACATATGTGTAAAAGGCCTTGGGGTTTTCCTTGATCCTACTCGCCAAAGATTTTTCATGCCCTCTCTTAGCTCTCTTAATCCCTTTCTTCAGTTCCCTCCTGGCTATCTTGTATCCCTCCAGCGCCCTGTCTGAACCTTGTTTCCTCAGCCTTACATAAGTCTCCTTCTTCCTCTTAACAATGATGTGGAGATGCCGGCGTTGGACTGGGGTGAGCACAGTAAGAAGTCTTACAACACCAGGTTAAAGTCCAACAGGTTTGTTTCAAACACAAGCTTTCGGAGCACGGCTCCTTCTTCAGATTCACCTGAAGAAGGAGCCGTGCTCCGAAAGCTCGTGTTTGAAACAAACCTGTTGGACTTTAACCTGGTGTTGTAAGACTTCTTACTGTCCTCTTAACAAGACATTCAACCTCTCTTGTCAACCATGGTTCCCTCACTCGACCATCTCTTCCCTGCCTGACATGGACATACATATCAAAGACACGCAGTACCTGTTCCTTGAACAAGTTCCACATTTCACTTGTGTCCTTCCCTGACAGCCTATGTTTCCAACTTATGCACTTCAATTCTTGTCTGACAGCATTGTATTTACCCTTCCCCCAATCGTAAACCGTGCCCTGTTGCACACACCTATCCCTCGCCATTACTTTATTTTAATTTGAAAATTTTTTACAAAATATATAACAACAAACAGTAACAAGCAACAGTAAAACAACATAATAATAAGCATAACACCCCCAAGACCGTAGCAACGCATATATCGACCCCCCCCCCCCCCAAACCCAGTAAACAACAAGAGAACTGGAAAATAAATTAAAATAAAATAAAATAAACATAGTCAGCACCCCTTTTCCCCCCCCTCCCCCCGGGGTTGCTGCTGCTGCTGACCTAGTTCCCTATCACTGAGCCAGAAAGTCGAGGAAAGGCTGCCACCGCCTAAAGAACCCTTGTACCGATCCTCTCAGGGCGAATTTGACCTTCTCCAGCTTAATAAAACCCACCATGTCATTGATCCAGGTCTCCACGCTTGGGGGTCTCGCATCCTTCCACTGGAGCAAGATCCTCCGCCGGGCTACTAGGGACGCAAAGGCCAAAACACCGGCCTCTCGCCTCCTGCACTCCCGGCTCCACCCCAACCCCAAAAATCGCGAGTCCCCAGCCTGGCATGACCCTGGATCCTACCACCCTCGACACCGTCCTCGCCACCCCCCTCCAGAACTCCTCCAGTGCCGGGCATGCCCAGAACATATGGGCATGGTTCGCTGGACTCCCCGAACACCTGGCACACCTGTCTTCGCCCCCAAAGAACCTACTCATCCTAGTCCCGGACATATGGGCTCGGTGCAGCACCTTGAATTGGATGAGGCTAAGCCGCGCACATGAGGAGGAAGAGTTAACCCCCTCTAGGGCATCCGCCCATGTCCCATCCTCGGTCTGCTCCCCCAGTTCCCCCTCCCACTTAGCCTTTAGCTCCTCTACTGACGCCTCCTCCACCTCCTGCATTACCTTGTAGATATCAGATATCTTCCCATCCCCGACCCAGACCCCCGAAAGCACCCTGTCCCTCACCCCCCTCGCGGGAAGCAAAGGGAATCCCTCCACCTGCCGCCTAGCAAACGCCTTTACCTGCAGGTACCTGAACATGTTCCCCGAGAGGAGCTCAAATTTCTCCTCCAACTCTCCCAGGCTTGCAAACCTCCCATCAATGAACAGGTCCCTCAGCTTTCTGATGCCCGCCCTGTGCCACCCCAGGAACCCCCCATCAATGTTCCCCGGGACAAACCGATGGTTCCCCTTAGCGGAGCCTCCATCGAGCCCCCCACTTTCCCCCTATGTCGCCTCCACTGCCCCGAAATCTTGAGGGTAGCCGCCACCACCGGGCTCGTGGTATAGGAGGGAGCGGCAACGGCGCCGTTACCAGGGCCCCCAGGCTTGTGCCTCCACAGGACGCCATCTCCAACCTTTTCCATGCTGCCCCGCCCCCTCCATCACCCACTTGCGCACCATCGACACATTGGCTGCCCAATAATACCCCGAGAGGTTGGGTAACGCCAGCCCCCCACCATCTCTGCCCCGCTCCAAAAAGACCCTCTTCACCCTCGGGGTCCCATGCACCCAAACAAAGCTCATGATGCTGCTAGTCACCCTCCTAAAAAAGGCCCTAGGGATAAAGATGGGCAAACACTGAAAAAGGAACAAGAACCTCGGGAGCACTGTCATTTTGACGGACTGCACTCTACCCGCCAGCGATAGCGGCACCATGTCCCACCTTTTAAATTCCTCCTCCATCTGCTCCACACCCTCTCCATTACTAAAATGAAAGTCACAGAATTGTGGTCACTACCTCCAAAATGTTCCCCCACTAACAAATCTATCATCTGCCCTGGTTCATTACCAAGTATCAAATCCAATATGGCCTCCCCTCTGGTCGGACAATCTACATACTGTGTTAGAAAAGCTTCCTGGACACACTGCACAAACACTACCCCATCCAAACTATTTGATCTAAAGAGTTTCCACTCAAGTTGAAGTCACCCATGACTACTACCCTGTGACTTCTGCACATTTCCAAAATCTGTTTCCCAATCTGTTCCTCCACATCTCTGCTGCTATTGGGTGGCCTATAGAAAACTCCCAACAAGGTGACTGCTCCTTTTCTATTTCTGACTTCAACCCATATTACCTCAAAAGGCAGATCCCCCTCGAACTGCCTTTCTGCAGCTGTTATACTATCTCTAATTAGCAATGCCACCCCCCCACCTCTTTTACCATCCTCCCTAATCTTGTTGAAACATCTATAACCAGGGACCTCCAACAACCATTTCTGCCCCTCTTCTATCCAAGTTTCCGTGATGGCCACCACATCGTAGTCCCAAATACCGATCCATGCCGTAAGTTCACCCACCTTATTCCTGATGCTTCTTGCATTGAAGTATACACACTTCAACCCATCTCCTTGCCTGCAAGTACTCTCCTTTGTCATTGTTACCTTCCCCACTGCATCACTACGTGCTTTGGCGTCCTGAATATCGGCTTCCTTAGTTGCTGGACTACAAATCCGGTTCCCATTCCCCTGCCAAATTAGTTTAAACCCTCTTGAAGAGTACTAGAAAACCTCCCGCCCAGGATATTGGTGCCCCTCTGGTTCAGATGCAACCCGTCCTCCTTGTACAAGTCCCACCTTCCCCAGAATGCGATCCAATTATCCAAATACCTGAAGCCTTACCTCCTACACCATTCCTGCAGCCACGTGTTCAACTGCACTCTCTCCCTATTCCTAGCCTCGCTATCATGTGGCACCGGCAACAAACCAGAGATGACAACTCTGTCTGTCCTGGCCTTTAACTTCCAGCCTAACTCCCTAAGCTTGTTTATTCCCTCCACATCCTTTTTCCTACCTACGTCGTTGGTACCAATGTGCACCACGACTTCTGGCTGCTCACCCTTCCCCTTCAGGATACTGAAGACACTATCCGAGACATCACTGGCACCCGGGAGGCAACATACTTTCCGGGAGTCTCGCTCACGACCACAGAATCTCCTATCTATTCCCCTAACCATTGAATCTCCTATTACTATTGCTTTTCTATGCTCCCTCCTTCCCTTCTGAGCCCCAGAGCCAAACTCAGTGCCAGAGACCTGGCCGCTAGGGCCTTCCCCCGGTAGGTCATCCCCCACAACAGTATCGAAAACGGTATACTTGTTTTGAAGGGGAACGGCCACAAGGGATCCCTGCACTGTCTGCCTGTTAGTTTTCTTTCCCCTGACTGTAACCCAGCTACTCTTGTCCAGTACCTTGGGTGTGGCTACCTCCCCGTAACTCTTCTCGATAATCCACCTCTGCCTCCCGGATGATCCGAAGTTCCTCCAGCTCCAGTTTCCTAACACGGTCTCTGAGGAGCTGGAGTTGGGTGCACTTCCCACAGGTATAGTCAGCGGGGACACCAGTGGTATCCCTCACCACCCACATCCTACAGGAGGAGCATGCAACTGCCCGAGCCTCCATCCCCTCTTACTTTACAGAATTAGCTGCCCCGTAGACCAACTGGACCTACGCCCTCTGGCTCTGCTTCCAGTCAGCTGCACTCTAAACTCCTGTCTCCCTTCACGCTCTTTGATAAATATAGGAAATGAAATGTAAGGAGCACCGTACTCCCTCTTCATCTAACTCCCTCAGTCACCAAACTCTCACTGTAGCACTCAAATGCAACCAGTTCAGCACTCCCTCAGTCACCAAACTCTCACTGTAGCACTCAAATACAACCAGTTCAGCACTCCAGTGCAAACAAAGTCTGCACTGTAACTAGCTCAGATTTATACTTTGACTCCAGCCTCTGAAAACTGGCCTAATCCAATTAACTAATTAACAAGCTCCAGCTGCAAGTAGCTACAAGTAGAACCTTGTTTAAAGCTGATTCAAAATTCACCTTCTTATAGACCAAACAGCAACTTTTAAGTTAATTAACTAAATAACAGAAATACTAGACTTTAAATAAAAAAATGAACCCTTATACTCCCTTAGTCACCAAACTCTCACTGTAGCACTCAAATGCAACCAGTTCAGCACTCCAGTGCAAACCTATTTTTTTTTTGTTTTTTGTTCCTCGCAAGGTCAAATTCTACCCCCTCCTCCTCCTCCTCCTCCTCCTCCTCCTCCTCCCAGCAAGGTCAGATTGTACCGCCCCCCTCCGCGCAGCAGGGTCAGATTCGACTCCACCCTCCCCCTGATCCCAGCAGGGCAAGATTCGCGACCCCATTCAATTGAATTGGGAATCAAGGTTTCATGTTGCTTCCTCAATTTCTTAATGTCAGTGGCCAAGTGTACTTACCTCTGGTTGCTTTATATTAGCATTTAAGGAGCGGTTGAAGACTCTGCACCTGTACACATTGGCGTTTAGAAGGATATGGGGGGATCCTATTGAAACTTACAGGATACTGCGAGGCCTGGATAGAATGGACGTGGAGAGAATGTTTCCACTGGTAGGAAAAACTAGAACCCAAGACCTCAGCCTCAGATCCTTTAAAACTGAGATGAAGAGGAGTTTCTTCAGCCAGAGGGTGGTGAATCTGTGGAACTCTTTGCCGCAGAAGGCAGTGAAGACATTGTGCTGTGATGACTGAAACAATTCTCTGTTGAATCTGATTACATAGAATACAAACTGATTTATATAGAATGCAAACTGATGTAATTAGCTTTCATTTGGGTTTCATTGTATAGGTTCCATGTATCAAACATGGCATCTTTAACTTCCATTGTGCAGAATACCATAAACCAAACTGTTCACTTGAATTTGTTGTATGAAATGCTTGAATTGAATGTCATCTTTAATAAGATAATTCTGCACTTGCCTCTAGAATCTTGTTTATTTGCTATTGATCGTATGTCAGGACAAATAATTTGGGCATTGCGTGGTTGGCATTTGATAGCCTGTGTTTGTCTTTGAAGCAGCTTTCACATTGACTCCAGATGTTTCATGATTGTATGGGATTATGTACACATGTTGTTTGGTGCAGCAAAGCTAATTTTTCTCACATTGGTATTGAGTGAAATGTCTGTGTCCCAGCTTTGAAAGTTGTTTATATCTATTACAATTCAGATATATTCTTTTCAAGGTTGAGAGCCTAAAATCAGCACGAGCAGGTTTTTTTCCCCCTTCATCTTGAAGTTGTATTGAGAATGTTTGTTTGCGAGTCCTTTGCTAAATCCTTTCAGTCATTGTTCAGAAGTTATGGGTTGATTCTGATCCATTGAAGTAGTAAGTAATCATAATCCCATCTTGAGGCAATGCTTTACGGCATTTGCATTTATGTAGCACGGTTAATATGAAAGACGTCCTTCAGTGATTTGCTGGAAATTTTAGGATGTGACCCCAGCCATGGGAGAGCAGTTCGGAGCAGTGATTTAATACCATTTACGAATGACTTAAATTAATTCATTGTATTTATTAATGACTTTGGTGTTTGGGGGGGGGGGGGGGGGGGCACAAATCCAAATTTGCTGATAGTGTAAGCAGTGTAGATGGATACGTGGCATTACAAAGAATTATTGGTAAGATAAGTGAATGGGCAAAATAGTGACAAATGGATTTTGATAAATGTCAAATGTGAAGTCATCCATTTTGGACATAAAATGATAGAACAGGAACTTTCTAAAGCTGGAGGGCCAAAGGGACTTATGGATCCAGGTACAACTATGTCATGAACAGGTACAGGAAATAATCACAAAGATGAATGGGACTTCCGGTGGCGGCTATGGAGTGAAAGGTCGCTCGTTTGGCAGCTCCCGCTCTTGATGGTCTTTTTGTGGCTTTTAAGCTGGATTTCCATAGGCATTTTCCAGAATAAGGGTGCAAAAGCGAGAGGACAAGGGGGTGACCCCTAGTTTATGGAGTTGCTCCCGAGGAAAAATCGAAAAAGGAGAAATCAAAAGTTGGCTGGAAGCGAGGACCAGAGTTTGAAGGAGGCAATGACGGGGAAGCAGGGTTTGACCTCGCCAGCTCAATGGTCGATGGACCAGTTGGTGGACTTCTTGACTGAGAAGTTCACACAATATTGCAAGGAATGTGCGGAGGTCCTGGCCCGGAGGGTGTACTCAATCAGGGTGGTGGTCGACCGTGTGGAGGAGAGATTGACGACCCAGGGACAGGCGATCCAGAAGTTGGAGGAGCTGGCATGGAACGAGAGGAACCGTCCACTGCGATGGCAATAGAGATTGGGATGCTACAGCACCAACAGAAACAGCTGCTGGAGAAGGTGAAGGACCTGGAGAACCATTTGCGGAGGCAGAATATCCGGATCGTCGGTCTGCCAGAGGGGGAAGGAAGGATCGGATGTCGGTGCATATGTGAGGAAGATGTGAGAGAAACTGATAGGGCAAGGTTCGTTCCCTGCGCCGTAGGGCACTTATGCGTACGCCCCAGGGGAGTGAGCCCCCGAGGGTGATGGTGGTAGGGCTGCATCGGTTCCTTATTAAAGAACGTATCATGAGGTGGGCCAGGCAGACGAAATGGTGCATGTGGGAAGATTCTGAGATCCGGGTGTACCAGGACGTGGGAGCAGAACTCGCAAAGAGGAGGGCGAGTTTTAATGAAGTCAAAGTGGCCCTGTACGAGAAGCAAATAAAGTTTGGCCTGCTTTACCCGGCCCGTCTTTGGGTGACCTTTGAGGGTCGGGAGCTGTACTGTGGAGAATGGAGTTGGAAGTTATGCGTTGCCCGTACGAAAATCTTGGTCTTTTAACTCTGTAATTTATGTTGCGATGTTTGAAAAGCTGTTTGAGTTTTTACATATGTATAATTCTTTTTTCTTTGACCGGGCTTTTCTATTTGGTCCTGCTTGAATGGTCCTGCTGTAAGAATAGATAAGATTTTGTTAAGGGAGGAGGGGTGGGCTCTGCGCTTGGACCTTGGGAGGGACTGTTTGTTTTCTGTGCTTTGTGCCATTGTTTTGGGAACTTGTACTAAGGGTTTGCGTGGGGTGGGGGGGGGGGGGGGGGGGGTGAACCAGCAGGTGGTAGGATGCTAAGTGCCAGGGACAGGAGCTAGTTTACGGAAGCAAAGTGGGGGGGTGAGCTGAAGATTAAAGTGATGGGGGGGGGGGGGGAGAGAAGGGGAGGGGAGGGGGAGCTGGAGGAGGAGAGAAGATGATGGTAGCTGCCGAGGAGCGAGCCAGGTGACCCCCCCCGGACCAGGTTGGCTATGTGGAATGTTCATTGGACTGAATGGGCCAGTCAAAAGAGCCCATGTGAGGGCAGCATGGTGGCACAGTGGGTTAGCCCTGTTGCCTCACGGAGCTGAGGTCCCAGGTTCGATCCTGGCTCTGGGTCACTGTCCGTGTGTAGTTTACACATTCTCCCCGTGTTTGCGTGGGTTTTTCCCCCACAACCCAAAGATGTGCAGACTAGGTGGATTGGCCACGCTAAATTGCCCCTTAATTGGAAAAAATTAATTGAGTACTCCAAATTTATAAGAAAAAAAAAGACCCGTGAGACAGCTGAAGGCGGACTTGTCCATGTTGCAAAAGACGCACTTGAAGCTGGGAGACCAAGTTAGACTGAAGAAGGGATGGGTCGGACAAGTGTTGGGGGGGCGGTTTAGATCCGTGGAGATTTGAGAAGCCAAGGAGCAAGGAGTATTCGTTCTACTCCATGTGCACAAGGTATATTTCAGGATAGACTTTTTCGTACTTGACAAAACGCTGTTAGCGGGGGTGGAGGACACTCAGTATTCAGCAATCGTGGTGTCGGACCACGCTCCACACTGTATAGATCTACGGATAAGCACAGGAAAGACCCAGCGTCCACAGTGGAGGTTAGATGTTAGTGGAGGATGAGATTTGTGAGCGGGTGAGGGAGGCCATTCGGGGGTACATAAAGAGCAATGACATGGGAGAGACAGCAGCAGGAGTGGTTTGGGAAGCATTGAAGGCGGTTATCAGAGGGGAATTTATTTTGTTTCGGGCCCATGGGGAGAAGACTGAATGGGTGGAGTTGGACAGGCTGGTAGATGAAATCTTGCAGGTGGACAGGAGATATGCGGAGTCTCCAGATGAGCTCCTGGCGGAGAGTCGGAGACTCCAAATGCAATTTGGGCTCCTTTCCACAGGTAAGGCAGAAGGGCAGTTGAGGAGGGTGAAAGGGGCAATATACAAATATGGGGAGAAAGTCAATGGGATGTTAGCACATCAACTGAGTAAGCAGGAGGCGACGAGAGAAATTGGGAAAGTAAAGGATATGAGGGGGAATCTGGTGGTGGACCCGGGAGCGATAAATAATGTGTTTCGCGAATTCTATAGTCGACTCTATGAATCAGAATCCCCCAGCCGGGGAGGAGGGTATGAAGCGATTTCTGGAGAGGCTAGAGTTCCTGAAGGTAGATGAGGAGCTGGTGGAATGCCTGGGGGGGATCAATTGGGCTCGGGGAGGTGATAGACGGGTTGGGGGCAATGCAATCGGGTAAGGCCCCAAGACCTGATGGATACCCAGTGGAGTTTTATAAAAGGTTTTCTGGGTTACTGGGACCGCTGCTGGTTAAGGCCTTTAACGAGTCTACGGAGCTGGGAGTACCCCCCCCCCCCCCCCCCCCCCCCCCCCCCCCCCCCCCCCCCCCCCCCAAACAACGCTATCACAGGCATCGATCCCTCTCATCTTGAAGCGGGACAAAGACCCGGAGAGCTGTGAATCGTACAGGCCGATCTCCCTTTTGAACGTAGACGCTAAATTGCTGTCAAAGATCTTGGCCACGCGCATAGAGGATTGTGTCCCAGAGGTAATCGGGGAGGACCAAATCGGATTTGTGAAGGGTAGGCACCTGATGTCCAACATTAGACGGCTCCTGAATGTTATAATGATGCCAGCGGAGGGGCGTGAGGTTGAAGTGGTCGTAGCTATGAATGCAGAAAAGGTCTTTGACCGGGTGGAGTGGAAATATCTATGGGATATTTTAGGCAGGTTCAGGTTTTGGCAGGGATTTGTGGATTAGGTCCGGTTGCTAAACCAGGCTCTGGTGGCTAATGTAAGAACCAACCGGGTCCGGCCAGAATATTTTAGTCTCTGCAGGGGCCGCTCTCTCCACTACTGTGTGCCCTGGCCATAGAGCCCCTGGCAATGTCCCTTAGGTCATCGAATGTTTGGCGGGGGATAGTGAGAGGATGTGTGTTTGGGGGGGGGGGGGGAGCACAGGGTCTCGCTCTACACAGATGATTTACTGCTTTATATCACAGACATGTTGGGGAGGATGGCTGGAATTATGGAGACGCTGGAAGAATTTGGGCGGTTTACAAGTTAAACATGGGAAAGAGCAAAGTGTTTGCGATTCAGGCGCGGGGGCAGGAAAGGAGACTGAGGGAGTTACCTTTTAAGGTGGTGGGGAGGAGCTTTAGGTATCTGGAGATCCAGACAGTGGGGGGTTACTGCAGTGGGGGGACGGATTATGGGTGCGTGGGACAGGGGTTGGTGCTAGGGACAGAGCATTGCCTTCTCGCCCTGGCTGCCCTGAGAATGTTGTGCTGTTTCTTCTGGCACTCCTGGCCGGTCCGGCCGGTGTTATCCACGGCACTGACCGCCATGCTCCTGTGCCCAGACACGACGGATGGCGCCATGAAAATGAAAATCGCTTATTGTCACGAGTAGGCTTCAATGAAGTTACTGTGAAAAGCCCCTAGTCGCCACATTCCGGCGCCTGTCCGGGGAGGCTGGTACGGGAATCGAACCGTGCTGCTGGTCTGCTTTAAAAGCCAGCGATTTAGCTGAGTGAGCTAAACCAGCCCCTGGTTGTATGCCTTGGTTGTATCACAGCTTGGTATAGAGCCTGCTCTGCCCAAGACGGCAGGAAACTACAAAAGGTTGTGAATGTAGCCCAGTCCATCATGCAAACCAGCCTCCCATCCATTGATTCTACCTATAATTCCCGCTTCCTCTGAAAGGCAGCCAGCATAATTAAGGACCCCACGCACCCCGGACATACTCTCTTCCACCTTCTTCCGTCAGGAAAAATATACCAAAGTTTGAGGTCACGTACCAACCGATTCAAGAACAGCTTCTTTCCTACTGCCATCAGACTTTTGAATGGACCTACCTCGTATTAAGTTGATCTATTCTCTACACCTTGCTATAACTGTAACATTATATTCTGCAATCTCTCCTTCCTTCCCTATGTACGGTATGCATTCTTTGTACAGCATGCAGGAAACAATACTTTTCACTGTATACTAGCACGTGACAATAATAAATCAAATCAAAAGTTGGGCCTGTACAAGGCAGACAGGTTGCACCTGAACCAAAATGGGACAAGCATCCTTGCAGGGAGGTTTGTTTGTGCTGCTGCGGAGGGTTTAAACTAACTTGGCAAGGGGGTGGGATCCTGAGAGATTAGAAGAGACAGCAAGTGAGTCAGGCAGACATAGAAGTTATAGGCCAGTTAAGTCACAAGGGAGCTTGGCAAGATTGGATGGTGTTTATTTTAATGCAAGATGCCTGACGGCAAGGCAGACGAGTTGAGAACACAAATTAAAACACGGAGGTATGATGTCATTGCTGTCACTGAGATACGGTTGAGAGAGGGGCAGGATTGGAAGCTGAAAATTCAAGGATATAGGATCTTCAGGTGAGACTGGGAAGGAGGTAAAAGAGGAGGGGGTGTTGCAGTTTTGATCAGGGAATCAATTACAGCAGTGATTATATTTTAGAAGGCTCTTCAAAAGAAGCCATGTGGATAGTATTTAAAAGCCAAAAAAATAGAACTTAAAAACGAACAAGGAGCAATCACATTGCTGGGAGTGTTCTGTGAGCCTCCTAACAGTCTGAGAGAAATAGAAGAGCAGATATGTAGGCAAATTTCAGAGACGTGTAAAGGTGATAATAGTGGGGGATTTCAACATTTAACTGGTGTCGTCATAGTGTGAAAGGTTTAGAGGGAGCGGAATTCTTAAAATTGTTGAGGAGAACCTTTTAAGCTAGTACCTAGAAAGCTCTACAAGAGAGAGGGCGGTCCTGGACTTAATTTTAGGTAACGAAACCGGGCAAGCCGTTGAAGTATCAGTTGGGGGGGGGGAGCATTTTGTAGATAGCGATCATAACTCTGTTAGGTTCAAGATTGTTATGAAGAAGGATAATGATGGGCCTGAAATCAAAGTTCTAAACTGGTAGATGGCCAATTTTAATAAGATTAGATATTATTTGGCCAGGCACTTTTCGATAAATCTGTGACGACAGTGGGATGCATTCAAGAAGGAAATGAGAAAAGTGCAGCGCTAACATGTTCCAATAAAGAAAAAGGGTGAGACCAACTAATCCATTGAACCCTGGATATCAAGTGATGTGCAGCATTGGATAAAGAGAAAAAGGGAGGATTATGGCAGATATTGAGGGCTCAAGACAGCAGATGTCCTAATGGAGTATAGAATGTGCAAGAAGGAACTTTAAAAAAAAAATTAGGAGAGCAAAAAAAGGGACATGAAAGGATACTGGCAGACAAAATAAAGGAAAATCCTAAATTGAAGTACATTCAGGGTAAATGGGTGACTTGGGGGATGGGGGGGGGGGGGGGGGAGGAGAGGAAGTAAGGACCCCTTATGGACAACAGTGGTAATTTGTGTGTGGAGCCCAAGGACATAGGTAGGGTTCTAATTGAATATTTTGTGTTCCGTGTTCACGAATGAGAGGGATGATGTGGCTATTGAAATCAGGGAGAAGGACTGTGATAAAATTAAAGAAATTAACATAGAGAGGAGGTTCTGAGTAGTTTAGCAGGCTTAAAAGTGGAAAAAGTTCCAGGGCCAGATGAAATGGATCCAGGCTGTTGAGTGAGGCAAGGGAGGAAATGGCAGGGGCACTGGCAAACATTTTGAATTCCTATCTTGCCACAGGAGAGGTGCCGTAGAACTGGAGCATAGCCAATGTGGTACCAATGATCAAGAAGAGAGGAAGGGATAAACCAGGAAACTACAGGCCAGTCAGTCTAACTTCAGTACTGTAGTGGGAAACTGTTGGAAGCAATTCTGAGACACAGTATTAAGCTACATTTGGAGAGGCAGGGATTCATCAAGAACAGTCAGCATGGTTTTGTGACGGGAGGTCATGTCTGACCAACTTGATTCAATTTTTCGAAGAGGTGACCAGGTATGTAGTTGAGGGCAATGTATTTGACGTAGTCTACTTGGACTTCAGCAAGACTTTTGAAAAGGGTCTACATGGGAGACTGATAGCGAAGGTAAGAGGGATCCAAAGAAAATGGCAAATTGGATTTAGAATTGGCTGAGCAGCAGGAAGCAGAAGGTGATGGTCGAGGGGTGTTATTCTGAAAGTCTGTGTCTGCAGGGATCCTTGTTGGTGCCCTTGCTATTTGTCGTTCATGTAAATGATTTGGATATGAATGTAGGAGGGTTGATTAGTAAGTTTGCGGATGATATGAAAATTTGTGGGGTGGTGAATTATGATGAGGATAGCTTTAGATTAGAGGAGGATGTAAAAGAGTTGGTCAGATGGGCTGATCAGTGGCAAATGGAATTCATTCTGGATAAGTGTGAGGTGATGCATTTGAGCAGGACAAACAAAGCAAGGGAATACATGATGAACAGCAGACCCTGGGAAGCTAAAGTGGTTAAGAAGGCACATATATGGTATAGCTGCCTTTATTAGCCAAGGCATAGAGTTTAAGAGCAGGGTGGCTATGCTGGAGCTGTATAAAACATTGATTAGGCCACAGCTAGAGTATTGTGTGCAGTTCTGGAATCTACATTGTAGGAAGGATGTGGTAGCACTTGATAGGGTGCAGAGGAGATTTACCAGTATAGCCTGGGCTAGGAAATTTTACTTATGAAGAGATTGGATAGACTGGAGTTTGTTTTCCTTGAGCAGAGGAGACTGATTTGGGGGGGGGGGGGCATGATTGAGATGTATAAAATTATGAGGGGCATAGATTGAGTCGAGAGTAACAAACTTTTCCTTTTGATGGAGGGATCAATACCCGGGGGCAGGGAGTTTAGATTTAAGTTAAGAGGCAGGAGGTTCAGAAGGAATGTGAGGAAAAACATTTTCACCCAGAGAGTGGTGGGCAGTCTGGAACTCGCTGCCTGAAAGGGCGGTGGAGCTAGAGACCCTCATAACATTTAAGAAGTATGTGGATGTGGACTTGCGATGCCAAGGCATATACGGCTGTGGACCAAGTGTTGGAAAATGGGATTAGAATAGTTAGGTGGTTGTTTTTGACCGGTGCAGACGCGATGGGCTGGAGGGCCTTTTCTGTGCTGCAGAGCGTGATGCTATAAAACTGATGGTACTGAAAAGTCTCTGCATATCTGTAGTAACGGTGATTTTCTGCTGCTTTGGAAAATTGAGCATAGTTACTTTCTTGAGGCAAAGTTTGCAGCCTTGTTAAAAGTGAGCCGAATCTTTCTTGTGATTTCAAACATGTTCGGGTTGCAAGATCCAACCGCAGGTACTAATTTCTCGCTGAATTAAGAATAGTTTTATCAATTAATCGAATGTATAGTCAAGAAACAAAAAAGTATCAGTACCTTTTTTGTAATGTGCTGTATTTACTGAGAGCGCTTTTGAAACATTTCAAATTCAATAGAAGAACTAATCGTATTTTGATTTTTTGTTCTGCTTTACCTCTCTTAAGCTTGCATTGCAGTTACGGTATGCTTTTATTACAGGACTAATCCCCTATTCCTGTGTTGCCCACATTTCCTTCAATAATAATTCTCAGAATTGAACTATCACAGTCTGGTTTAGTTTTAACTTTCTAAATTGTTGCTTATTCCCGACCTTTATCAGACAATTTTCCTTTTGTGCTCTTCTGTTCCCTTGCCCTGATTTTGTTTCTTCCTCCCTTTCATATTTGGCTTGACTGAAGTGGTTATTTGTGCACCTCAACATGAAGAGCATCTGGCTTCATCTATTTCCTCTCTGTTCTGTTTTCTGGTTGGGGATTTCTTTCGATGATGATCAGATGTGAAGAAGAACCTGATCGTTTTTCCACTGCTCAATCTTGGGTGCATAACAATTTACAGCCAGGAACTTGATCTTGAATAATTTCCCTCTCTATATTGCTCAGCATCTCTTTTATTGCCGAAACAGCGTAACCATCACATGGTTGTAATTTTCACTGTTTTTATATTGTAACAGTGGGAAAAAGTTGAAATTTATTGTAAATGATTTGTTTCTCTGCAGTTGGACACAGTCCATGTAGATGCTAGTCTACACAGACTCTGGATCACAGTTGCTTTGTGCCTCAATGGTTTTTGTTTCTTACTACCCCAGAGAAATTACATTTACAGCCCATTTACCCCATTTACAGCCTCTGACTGGAGCAGACTGAACTCTTGGTTCTGTTTGAAGGGGTTTAAGTGGAAAGAAAATATATTAACAAGTTTAACAAGTGCACTTTAATTTATCACCCTTTGTCTCACACTGAAAGGAATGTTTATCTACACAAGCACTTAAACCCAAAATATTATATGCAGCCTCCCTACTATAAGCAACATTCCGTTTAATTTTACCTGAGGCGCACTGCGCATTTAAGAATGCTTTGCAAATAGGTGGGTTTCAGACTGTAGTACTTAATGGGCACAAAGATGCACATAGAGTCCTCCTTGACTTGCTGCCCTTGACTCCTGTAAAATCTATTAAAACTTTGCCCAGATGACCTTGAAAAGAGGAGAAGGTGGAGCAGCATACTTGCCTCGTTACGTTTCCTTCTCTGATGTGTGACCTCTTTGCTTCTTATGTTCTTTTGTCAAAATATGAGGGTAGGAAGCTACTTTCAATCCGCTTGCCTTTGAACCAGACTTTCCATATACAGAATTGGCAGAACGGTAGCACAGTGGTTAGCACAGTTGTGTCACAGCTCCAGTGTCCCAGGTTCAATACCTGGCTTGGTCACTTGTCTGTGGAGTCTGCATGCTCTCCCCTGTCTGCGTGGGTTTCCGCCGGGTGCTCTAGTTTCCTCCCACAGTCCAAAGATGTGCAGGTTAGGTGGATTGGCCATGCTAAATTGCCCCTTAGTGTCCAAAAAGGTTGGGTGGGGTTGCTGGGTTACAGGGATAGATAGAGTAGAGGGTGCTCTTTCCAAGGGCTGGTGCAGACTCGATGGGCTGAATGGCCTCCTGCACCGTAAATTCTATGATAATACAAATGTGTTTTAAGTGCCTTGGATCATTTTACTGATCAAAGATGCTATTTAAATGCAAGTTGTTGTATCATGCACATTTTCCATTTATAAACTTAACATCCTGAAGCTTTGACATTCTGAAAGCCATGAGTGTGGGATGTGCGAGCTGTCACACTTAGTTAATTGTTAAAATATTCAGGATATCCAAATTTTATCCACACAAGAAATATTCATTAATAGCTGCCAGCACTTAAATATTTTTGTAAACAGTAGGGAGTGGAGCATTGAGTAAGCTGGGTAATGATCTAGAACTTGGGATTCTTGCAGCATTAAATCAAAATAATAAAATCATCTGAATGGAATTCCTCTGTTTGCATTTTTTTGGAAAACTTCCTTTAGTTTAATTTTTGAACCCGCTTTGAACTGTTGGGTTTGATAATGTTGGTCTTACAGAATCAAAACGTTTCCTAAAATTTTGAATGCTGGAGTTCAAAAATAACACTGTGCAGCAAAACTCAGTTAATGTTCAGAACAGACCATTATTTCTGTGTTTGTTAAATTACTTTTCAGTTCACTTATTGCCCATAAATTTCAGTATGTCCCACTGACACAGATGTATCTACAGTTCCTATTACATGTATTTACAAGTTGCTAACACTTCGGATTTTCTTGGACAATCAGTAAGCTTGTACGATAGCCTGGGTGATGGTATCTGTAGCTTAAGCATCATACTTCATCTGATAACTGATAGAATCTACTACTGACGATGGGACTAGCGGGCTTGAATGCCAAATGTACTTGGGGACAAATTCAACCTGATATCTGTTGCAAGGCAGAAAGATTTTAGGACCCCAGGCTTTGGCTGTTAGTCTTATCTTTTTAGATTGGGACTCATCTCAGGAACTAAAAGCATTAATACTATTTTCTGTTCTATAATCACAAATGCCATGAATAAATCTGTGAGGTTTTTCTAAAACCGTGGAAATATTAATTCATGCCAAACTGCAGTGTTATTGCAGGTCCTTGATTAAAGTTTACCGAAGGGTATCCAAGAATATCTCTCCTTTCTACAAAATTTGGTAGTTGTTTAGAAGTTGAGATACCCAAAATAAACAACAGACTTCCTATGTCTGATTTCAGCTCAATCTCGACTCGGTCCTGTAGTTTCAGGCCATTGGCATCCATCCATGATAAATGAGTTGCTTCAGTCTCTGTCTCCTCTTAGCAGTTGATTCATGGTTTAGTATTGTATAAAATGCCAGTTCAGACGAAGTACTCTTAATATCCGTATGGTAAAACGCAAATGTTGTTGGTTTTTGCTCCCCTCGCACTCCCATTCGGTTAATGGGTAACGTCAACTAACAGAAGATTCAGTCTGTCTGATCTAAACTGAATTGTTGGGCTGTGCTTCAACCACACGATGTCTAGTTATTTTGAAGTGCTGTTTAACCATTTAATATTTCATGTATTTCCAACAATTGTTTTGCACCTCCCTAATTTTGTTTTCTTTGGGCTTCAGGGCTACAGACAATCAGCTTTCTTAACTTTTCTTCATAAATCATAACATTTACGGTTGGTAAAATTCCTTTTGTTCTTCACGAAGCAAGCTTTCTGCAGAGTTGTATATCGCTATAACCAGAACTGTTTAAAGTACATCAATGATCTTGTCAATAACCTTCAACATTATACTTGATTAGGTTTTGTTGTTAGATTCTGTATATTGGCTAGATATTACTTTCAGAACCTATTTATTTATTTAAATTTAAAATGCCGAATTCTTTTTTTTTTCCAGTTAAGGGACAATTTAGGGTGGCCAATCCCCCTACTCTGCACATCTTTGGGTTATGGGGGTGAGACCCATGCAGACACGGGGGAATGTGCAAACTCCACACAGACAGGTACCCAGGACCGGGATCGAACCCGGGTTTTAAGCGCCATGAGGCAGCAGTGCTAACCACTGCCCTATCGTGCCTCCCTACTTTCAGGAATTTTGAGTAGTATTAATATTCTATTCATATTATCCTTGAGTCACTCATAATTTTGTTCATAATGCAACATATTTAGCTCAGAGTAAATTACCTGATATTCCAATGTTTTCTTTGTCTCCCTTTTTGCCCGCTATCTTTTAACTCTAAATTGCAATTTCTGTTACCACTTTAGAGGAATGTGGAATTGCAGATTTATCAAAAAGAAAATGCCCCTATAAAATAAATGAGCAGCAGAGAATCTTTCTACAGGCTCTCCTGTCTGAGATTAGTACATAGATACGATATTAATTCTACACACACCTGTATTTTTCTCTGTTAGTTTCTTTGGAATGTGTAGCCTTTACTTGAACATAACACTGTTATTTTTGTGTGTGCGTGTCATTCGTTCTCCATCACTTACCATATTGTTCTGTTTTGTTTGCACTTTCTCTCTTCCCAGTTAACATGGTAGAAGGTATGCATTTTTAGAAAAGTACAAGTGAATAATTTGATTTGATTCTTACCCTGCCAGTTGTATTTGATCCAAATAGCCTAGCCGTTTACATTCAGCAATATTTGTCAGAGGGTCAAAGGATCCCATGATTTTGCCTGTATTGCTGTTGTGCCTAAGTTACTGACTCCCAGGCACCATGTTTTAACAAGGTGCAAATATGAAAGCAGATTCCATCGGGGCTTTGAAAAAAAATTATTCATAAACTTGTGGACAAATTTGTGTGGTTATGAGGAAAAAGCTGGGGTATGGGACCAATTTGGACAGCTCTTGATGGGCTAAATGGCGCGCTCTCCTGTGAGTAAGATTCTATGAAAGTACTAGGTTACTTCAACCAAAATGATTCTCAAAAGCAACATCTAATGTGTTCTTGAACAGTAGCTTTTCAACTAGGAAGGACACAGTTTTGCTGTCTGTTTTGCTTGTTGAAATATTTGTGTGTGTGTGTGTAACAGAACTAGTTGTACACTCCAACAGAGAACATAATAGAGGTGGTTAATTTTTGAGCTTCTGCCAAACCGATTTCTTGATTTTGTCTCCAAACTATATCAATTTAATATTGAGACAAAAATTCTACTAATCTGTATTGAGGTTGACAGTGGGTATATTAAGAAATGCTGGAGAACATTAAACCAAATTCATATTTTGCCAGGACAAATTATTTTCCCATAAGTACTGTCGCCTAAACTTAAATATGAGGAATGAATTCCTCATAATGAATGAAATGAACCTTTTTAATGTTAACAAACTGATCACTGCAAAAGAGAACAGGCCTTGCAGTATCAATTGCAGTAAGAAATCCTCAAAAATGTGTGCTGAGGGATTGATTTCAGGTTAAGTAATCCAATGTTATACTTGTCTTTCACTTGCCAAAGATGGAAAGTGACTCTTCCTTGAGTCATTGGTGATTTCTTGGTTTGGTACAAGTACTGTCAGGTCATAAACTCCTTTCTACGTGATTAATTCATCCTCCATTTCATTTTGGATAAAATGTGTTGCTTCATATGTTTCCCAAAAGGCATTTTCAGTCCAATCTGTGATGACTAGTTTCCTTCTGTGGTCCAAGCCATATATCCTTTCCTTCTCAAGTTGACATCTGCCAGTCAAATGATGATCCATGAGCTTCTTATAATTATTTTATGTTTGACAGTGGTGGGGGTGTCTGGTCTGTCTCATTCTCTGATACCCCTCCAGGCTAAGCAGGGAAAAAAAACCAATTTTCAACAAATTTAAAAAATACATGTGTGTTAATGCTATTTGAAACTAAGATCTTTGTGAAATCTTACATCAACACTTGCTTTGCATAATATGTCACACGATGAAAAAGGACCATTTGAAGCACTTAAGGATAGAACATATTTCGATGTGAAACACTGCCTTCTGGACAGGAAGCACAAGTAGGACTGTACCAAGTTCTTGAAACAGTGACATGAATTCTGTTCAAACTTCAAGGAAGCGACTGTATGTTAGGAAAATTGGTGAGTGTTTAATTGACTCTATTTTAAATTTAAAATGTTGAAGCATTTAACGGAACTATTCTAGATTGGGAAAATGGTCCCCAAGCTGTAAAAATACCAGTCGCATGGAATAAACATCTCAGGCATGTAATTTCAATTTTCACCTTCACTTCCTGCTGGTTTATCCTGTTTGAATTTTGGAGGCCTGGATATTTACAAAGGTCAGAGCACCTGCCTCGTCGAATAAATCCTAAAATTGACAACCGAGATTTGATAGCTATGTAAAATTATTGGAAGCATTTAAACTTGATATCTATCCGGTTTGATCTCGGTGTAATGCACAAAGACAAAAGAAAATTTGAGCATACCTAACCTACAGCATGGGTCTGGGAGAATATTTGATTCAGGTACAGCTGTACCTTGCAGGATGGACCGAAAGTGGCCTGGCTTCTTGAGATTGATGTACTTGCAAGTTGTGTTGTGGTTTCTTCGTAATTACCTGCAGCGGATGGAAGAAGATACCTGATTAATTGGCAGGGAAGTACACTCAATATACTGTTGTGTTTGCCAGATAATCTATTGGTCCAATCATTCTTCATGTTTACAAACCTTTCGTGCATGATACAATATGCATGCTTGATTGACTTGTTGAAGATGAAATTGAAACAGATTTTTCAATCCTGTTGAAGATGTGATTGAAACAGATTTTTCAATCTCTTTGATCTTATTCCAGACAATCATACAAATAGTCATGTCTACAACAATCGTTCAATGGACTAGGTTGATTCTGGGCTGGGATGATCATGTTGAGTTGTAACTTCTCAAAATGTTCACCTAGGCTAAGGAAAGAGGTGTTGTAAATAAAGTTTTTTTTCTAGATTGGCGATACACATGATTTCAGTGTGATGTAATATCTGATGCAATCCCCCCCACACATCCTCTCACTTGCCTTCCCCTTGAACCCTCACTATGAGCGAGGGCTCTGTAGATGAACGGCAAGAGGAGCAGCTTCGACTTGATGAAAGCACTCTGAATCTGGCTGGGGGGGGGGTGGGTAAGGGAGCAGCAGAACTCGCTTCAAAATGGCACAGATTGGGTGAGGCAGCACTACCCCAGACTGTCGTGAAATTACTTTAAAATTAAATTCATGACACTAAACAAGATTACAGGCTCCTGACGTTAAGGTAAAGCATTGTAAAATGGAGACTGACTAAATAAATAAATGGGCACCTAGATACTCAAACACGTATGAGGAGTCCAGACAGTCTGGGCTTTGGAGAGATACAGAGACTTGTTTTGATGAGGGTATCGTTTGGTGTTGTGGCGAGGATATCATTTGGTTGTTTAACGCTTCCTAGGAGTACTTGGAACACCTTTTGCACACCGCTCTGTAATAATAGCCCAACCTCCTAATGAACTGGTAATCTTGTGACCTTGGCATTGAGCAGCTGGAAAAAAAGATGGTATGGTGAGCTTGCCTTTGGAATGAAGTGGTAAAAAGTTTGATTCAAAATGTGCAGGCAACCAAAAAGATATTTGAAGTTCTTTATGTACAGTTCTAAATATAATGCTTCTGATGGATGCATTATTGAAGACCTTGAGCATTGTCATTGTTGACTTCCTAATCTTTTCAATGTCTTCATAACTTGACCTGATGTTTTTCCATTTAAATATTAATGTGACTGCATCTCTGAATTGTTGCTGTTTTTCCTTACATGTAGGACTGAGATCACTAACTGGGCAACTCATCTAGTGCTGGACTAAAGGTTTAGATAGCAAGCATACTTTTTCTTTTAAACTGATGGAATACCAGTAAGTTCTGGAAATACTTTGTTTAGCTCAACATAAATCCTATTTCAACCCCAGTGCCAGACGTCCTTTCAGCATTTGCTTTCATTTTTGTCTGAGGACTCCATAATCTTAGTCAGGGATATTGTTGTTTGTAAATGTGAAAGACAACATCAGTTAAATTTGAGGAATAATGTTACTGGACCCTCCATCTCATCTGGGAAGAACCTCAAATTCTCAATGTGCTGATTTAGCAGTGATGAAACCAATCTTTGTTCAATCAAATCAGTTGCAGGAAAGTGTTACAAACTAGGTCTTTGTGTTTTGCTGCTGACCCAATGAGGACCAAAAGGTTTTTTCTTTGGTGGAAGGTTCAGGCCATTTTGAGACAAGTTGAGCACTGATTAATGTCGGGCCTAATTATTGTGAAGTTCAACATTAAACAGAATGATTCATGCTTCAGTGCCCAAATGCTTTTACTAAACTACTTTTTAATCCCTCATCAATGTTTATAGCGAGGAGGAAGTATTGCGGCACAATAGTAATGTCCCTACCTTTGTACCAGAAGCGCCAGATTCAAGACCCACTCAGGGAAGGCGCACACAATGGGGCTGAATGGGTTGATTACCAACCTGATTGCACATTCTAAATGCTACACAGACGTGTACATTTCAGGTGCATATCCAAGTGTTTTTAAATGCAATGGGGAGTCTGCCTCTACCACCCTTTCAGGCAGTAAGTCCCACACCCTTACTCCTCTCTTCATGAAAACATTTCTCTGCTCCCCTCTAATATTTCTACCAATCACTGTATTATTGATCTTGCTGCCAAGGAAAATGGCTTTTCCTATCCATTCTATTAAGGCCCTTCATAATTTAATTTAATTTTTTTATAAATTTAGAGTACCCAATTCATTTTTTCATTTCTTCCAATTAGGGGGCAATTTAGAACAAAGAAAGGATAGGAGGATGTGTGCATGTAACTTTGGTGTTTGTGTGGAAAAATGATTTGGATTTATGTTGCTTTTTAAAGTAGCAGAGCATGCCCAAGGTATTCTGCGGTGGAATTTTCAAAAAAAAATATTGGCACCAAGCAACATAGCTAGATATTAGGTGACCAAAAGTTGGGTCAAAGAGGGAAGTTTTTAACAGAGTTGTAAAGGAAGAGAGACCGGGAGATTTAGGGAGTAAATTCCAGAGCTTAGACCATGGGCCAGCAGTGGTTGGGTGATAAAAATTAGGGATTCGAGGATCTTGGCAGGTTGCTGGGCTGAGATCGTTACAGAAGTTGGGAAGTGTGATGCTGTGGAGAGATTTGAACACAAGGGGAAATTTAAAGTTCTCACACTGCCGGTCTGGGTGCCACTGCTGTAAGTCAATGAACATGGGTGAGACGGGTTAACTAAACTTGTGCTTTAGGATGTAGCCAGTGGAATTTTCGATAAGCTGAAGTTTAGGGTGGAAGGTGAAAGGTTGGTCAGGAAAGCATTGGGATTGTTGAGTCTGGAAGCAACAATGACACAAATGAGTGTTTCAACAATAGATGAGATCTAGCTGAGCAGTCTAGTTGGACAATGTTTTGTAGGCAGTGCTGGTGATGAAACTGGCATGTGGCCTCGGCGTCAAGGATGCCGACAAGGTTTTGAACTGCCTGCAGTACCCAATTTACATGATATTAAATGTACCATACTTGTCTTGTCAACAAGTATGTTAAAGGAGATTTACCAGGATGTTTCCTGGGCTGGAGAGTTTTAGTTCTGAAGAGTGATTGGGTTTTCCTTGGAGCAGATGTATAAAATTATGAGGGGCATGGATAGATGAGACAGGAAGAAACATTTCCCCTTGGTGGAGGGATCAATGACCAGAGGGCATAGATTTAAGGTAAGGGGCAGGAGATTTCGAGGGGATGTGAAAAAAAGCTTTTTCATCGAGAGAATGGTAGGAGTCTGGAACTTGCTGCCTGAAAATGTGGTAGAATCCTCAACATTTAAGTAGTATTTAGATGTGCACTTGGGACGTCAAGGCATACAAGGCTATGGGCCAAGTGCTGGAAAATGGGAGAATAATACTTAGGTAGTTGTCGTTGACTGATCTGGATACAATGGGCCGAAGGGCTCTTTAGTGCTGTAGACCTCAATGTCTGTGTTTATGAAATTTGCATTTGTCATACTACATAAATGTCCCTGTTTGTTTCATGTGTTGATGCACATTTACCACATTTTTGTTTACTATAAACCTCCTCCCCTGCAAATAAATTTGGAAAATGGGGCCATTAACAGAAGAGATTGGGACAATGCTGAAATTTTGCTTGTGACAGAAGGATTCGAGGGACACGAGGAAAAACTTTTATGCAGAGGGTAGTGGATATCTGGAATTCGCTGCCTGTTGGTGACAGCAGAGACCCTAAACTCAAGTACCTGGATCTGTACCTTAAGTGCAGTGAGCTGCAGGGCTATGGGCCGGGTGCAGGAAGATGGGGTTCGAAATGCCATCTGGGTGTCTTTGGTCGGCATGGGCAAGATAGGCCGAATGAGGGCGGCATGAGGTGCAATGGTCAGCACTGGGACTGCAGCGCTGAGGACCCGGGTTCGAATCCCGGCCCTGGGCCACTGTCCGTGTGGAGTTTATACATTCTCCTCATGTCTGTGTGGGTTTCCCCCACAACCCAAAGATGTGCAGGTTAGGTGGCTTAGCCACGCTAAATTGCCCCTTAATTGGAAAAAAAAATAATTGGGTACTCTAAATTTATAAAAAAAAGATAGGCCGAATGGCCCCCATCTGTGCTGTATTATTTCTCTGGTTCTAAATGCAGTTGGAGCTCTGTTGATCCTGTACCAAGATAGAAAGTCTTGGGTTGCATATGATAATCAAGTCACTGCTTATCTTTTATTCAGTGAAGATGAGAGGATTTCCACTTCTGAATATATTGTAAAGTATCTGATGCTCTGAAACTTCAAATCTTTCAGATTTAGAATGCAAAGGATCATGATCATAGACAGGGAAGACTTTATTGATGAGAATTCGGCATGTGCAGCAAGTAACTTGATTTCCCTTCACACTATATTTACTCTAACAATGTTTGTCACTCAAAATCTGTTCAGAATTTGGTTCTATGGACTAATAAAATCTCTTATTTGATATTGTACATGAGGGTCAACTTGGGCTCGTATATTGCTGTTTCTTCATGGTTGTTGGGTCAAAATCGTAACTCCAAGTACCTTCACTGCATGGACTGCAGTGGTCCAGGAAGAAGGCTCCTCCCTCCCTGACCTTCTCGGGAGAAACTAAGTTTGGACAGTGGCACCCAGCCGTCATCCGCACAATGAATGTAGCCGAGACAGCGTAGATGGTGTTGGCGTAGCAATGAATGTATGCTGATGGCACTAACAACTCTTGAGTTGGTGACCTTGTCCTGCCAAGTGATGCTGAGAATATGTGTGTGAGACAGCAAAGATGAGAACTATTCAGCCTTTTCCCTTACGCAAGCAGTAAACGCTGATTCTGTGAGCAACATCCATATCCTGAGAACAAATATAAACACATGAAATATAAAGAAAATATACTTGTGCTAAGAATGTTGCTGACTGTAACATTTTTATTAACCGTGAATGATTCATTGTTATGGCATATAATTTAAGTATTGCAACATAAGACATTGTAGGGTTTTTAGCTTGATTGTGTGAAATATGGGAGCAATGCAATATCTGGTTTATCATCCTCATGATCGCTTCATGACTACTTGTGACTTTAGCTGATCTTTCTCTCTGTCAAGTTAATTTGATATCTCTCAGAGTATCTTTGTGCTGAATATGTTTGCAAGTGGGATTCATTGGGAGAAGTGGTGGAATCAGGCTGTCCAGTCGTCGCAGCCGCCTCAATCTTGGATGTGGTATCTTGTAATTAAATCATATGGTTACATGCCTCCATTTTGTATGCTGGTCTTTGTGCTTGAGAACTGTATTTAAGAATACAAAGTTCCTACTTGTTCTGTGTAAAGGACTGGAGGTTTTAATTTGCCTTGCCAGGGAATGAGGTTGAAGTGGGCATAGTTCCTCAGCTCACCTGCACCATCTTGTGGCTACTGGAGATACGATTTTATGATGAATTAGGACTTATTTTCTTGGGGAACGTCTCTGCAGATGGTCCACAGCGCCATACCAGAAACCTATGCAGTTTTTCCAAATATCTCTGTTCTGTTGTAAGGCATGTATTTCCATACAAACTGTCATGGACAGTTTACAGTATATATTAATGTTTTTAGCATGTTTTGAATAATGAATCAATGACACTGGCACTTTGTCTTTGTATTTTCCAATTACTTGAAAATCTAGATGTTCGAATACCATTACGGCAATGTGTTTTGGACACTTTTTCCCCCCTAGGACTTACTTTTGCCAACTGGCTGATTTTTGGGACCTACAGCGCTTACCCAGTCTATCCTGAGTCAAGGAAGTGTTTGGGACACAAGTTTTCTTGCCCTGGACAAGGGAGGGAAAGAAAATCATCTAGTTTTCATGTTCGTAATCACTGTCCAGTAGCTGCTGGCATATTAGCCGTATGTTATTACTAGGTCAAAAACTCTTGTGAGGAAGATCTAGAAACACTTATCTATGATGGACTTTACTTTAAAAAAAAAAAAATTTTTTTTTTAAAGGGTATCCAATTATTTTATTTTCCCAATTAAGGGGTAATTTAGCATGGCCAATCCACCTACCCTACACATCTTTGGGGTTCTGGGGGTTAGACCCATGCAGACACGGGGAGAATGTGCAAACTCCACACGGTCAGTGACCCTGGGCCGGGATCGAACCTGGGTCCTCAGCACCGTGATGCAGCAGTGCTAACCACTGTGTCACTGTGCCGCCCAACTTTACTATTTTTTAATAGAAATTTTAGAATATCCAATTATTTATTTTCCAACAAAGGGGCAATTTAGCGTGGCCAATCCACCTACCCTGCACATCTTTGGGTTGTGGGGGTGAGACCCACACAGACACGGGGAGAATGTGCAAACTCCACACGGGCAGTGACAGGGCAATGGACTTTACTTAAAGTTAATCTCTGTAGGGAAAGTTCTTCAAAATTTCCCCTTGACTTCCAACTGTAATCAAGCAAAACCTGAGGAGATCTGTGATCTGTGCATTTCCACATCCCTAGCAATTGTGAGAAGCCAAAGGAGCATTTATTTTGTGAAGGTTGAAAGACTGCACTCTCAGATATCAGACAACTCATGAAAGGTTATGAAATATTTACAAATTAATACTTTTTAAAAATGCAGAACCTCTTACCGTCCTTATTTCAGTGCTCCAAACTGCCATCCTTCCTGCCATCATTCCAAAAACAGAGTTACGCATAAACGTGAGATTTAGAGGGTAACCTTCAAGTTACCTTGCACCTGCCACTATGATCATTCTATGGGGTGGAGGTCACAGATTTGGGACGCAATGTCACTAAGGTGTATTTCTGGGTTTCACTTATGGTATTGTTCAAAGTGCTGAGGGGGCCAGTACTTGAGTGTGGTCAAAATAAATCAGCAGGTGAATGGATTTTAGTGACTGCAACAGACTCTCAACACTGAGCAGCTGCAGCGAACAAGGCACCACACAGCCACCACAAGTCATTCATTGCTGTTAAGTAAGCGAGCCCAGCAACTATCCTTTCCCCACCTCTTCTGTCACAGTTCTGCCTCTCACTCACTCTCACTGGAATATTTGAGGGGTAGGACTGTGTGTCCATTAATCTGAGTCCCCCCCACTTCCCGCGTTAACAATAGTACTTCCACGTTAGCTGGAAGAACCACATCTTGGCATAATTGCCAGCTGAGTTATTTTAGAGGGGTCAAAAAATTGGCTTAAATGAAGATACCAATGTGTATTTTCTCTTGGCTTGGACATTTAAAACATACTTGTAGAATTAGTGATGATCAAGAATAGCCAAGCAAACAGTGACTACATTTCAAAACTACTTAAAAAAAATATTCCATGGGATGTGGACGCTGCTGGCACAGTCAGCATTTATTGCCCATTTCTAATTGCCCTCTAAGCTGGTCGTGAGCTGCCTTTTTGACCTGCTGCAGTCCATGTGCTGTACGTACACCCACAATGCTGTTAGAGAGGGAGTTCCAGGATGTTGACACTGCGACAGTGACTGAATGGTGATAAATCATTGGTGGTTGCAAATTCTTTGGTACACCCTGAATTTGTCAAAGCGATCAGTACATCCAAGTTTCACAAACAAATATTTCTAATTCCACTTTAAAAAAAAAATATATAATCTTGAGACTTTCGGTGATGGTGATGTGTTGAGCAGACGTACATCGGGTGGCTCTCCTCCAAAGCAGGACCAAAAAAGGCACTTAGTCGAATTTTGCCCAAAATTCAAAGGAAAAACAAAATCCCTCAACAGCAAAAGGAGGGCACCCGAGAAAAGATGCCAGCAAAAGGGAGCTCAAGGGGCCTGGATGGCAGAGGCGGCGGAAAGAGCCACGGCCAACAGGTGGACGAGACAGCGGACCCATGAGCCGAAGGGGCCCCGACCAGTGACCCGAGCATCTGCGCCCCCCCCAGCTTCCCCAGAGCTTGACAGAGCACATTGGTTGCTCAGACCGAAACCCAAGGCTGGGGAGCAGCTGAGGGGGATTATCGCAAAGCTCCATCGATAAAAGGACCATGAGAGGATCATGCGGAGGGCACTTGGATGTACTGATCACTTTGACAAATTCAGGATGTACCAAAGAATTTGCAACCACCAATGATTTATCACCATTCAGTCACTGTCGCAGTGTCAACATCCTGGAACTCCCTCCCTAACAGCATTGTGGGTGTACCTACAGCACATGGACTGCAGCAGGTCAAAAAGGCAGCTCACGACCAGCTTAGAGGGCAATTAGAGGGAACACCTGGGAAGGACACAAAATCAGAATCTACCAGGACATTGGGGCAGATCTAGCAAAACGCAGGGCCGAGGTTAACCAGGCGAAATCGGCCCCGTACAAGAATGGGGTACGTTTCGGTATGCTGTTCCCTGCTCGGCCATGGGTCACACACCTAAAAAAGGAACACTACTTTCACTCCCCAGAGTAAGGAAATGAGTTTGTCAGAACCAACGGCCTGGACAAAGGACAGACACGACAACGATGAGAGTTGTGCAGGGAAAGACTGTGAAAGAGCAAAAGACACATTGAACAGCGTGCATGTTTGTGAGGGACTGTGCTGCCTTGTTGATCAGGGCTGGTTTAGCTCAGTGAGCTATACAGCTGGTTTGTAATGCAGAACAAGACCAGCAGCGCGGGTTCAATTCCTGTACTGGCTGAGAATTCTGAATTCTCCCTCTGTGTATCCGAACAGGTGCCAGAATGTGGCGACTAGGGGCTTTCCACAGTAACTTCATTGCACTGTCAATGTAAGCCTACTTGTGCCAATACAAGATTATTATTGTTAAAGGGAAAACTGTGTCATGGAAAGAAGTGGGAACAGGGAAAGGCAGGTGAGGGTTTAAACAGGGAAAACAGGCTGTCAGCGGGCATAACGAAGGGGCTAAACCAACAGAAATAGGTAGCATGGGAAGACAGACAGCAAAGGGGACTGGGGCACACCTCCCAGCAAAGAAGGAGCTCCTTTGGGGGGGGGGGGGAAGAAGAGGAGGAGGAGGTATGGCACAGTGACGGGAAAGCACTGGGAGACTGGGAATGGGACGCAGGGAATGGTGGGGGGGGGGGGGGGGGGGGGGGGGGGACAAACAGAGCAGGAAAAAGGAGTTTGGTTTCGTACGGGCTTTGGCGAGTGAGGAACAGGCTGAAGAAACAAGAAGGCGCTGCAAGCAGCCACTTCGGAGGGTTCCTAAATGAAGGGAGACCCCGGAGTGCAGGGGCAGACCCACGTGGCGTACACACAGTTGGTGGCCATGTTGGATGTCCCCTGGACAAAGGGTAACCCCAAAGCACAGGGGCCCGGCCTCATGGGAAGAACTGTGACCACCGCCATTTTGGACGGTCCCCTACATGGATTATCACCTGGAATGCCTAAGAAGCCTGAAAACTGACATAGTCTTACTGCAGGGAACACACCTGAGGGAGAGGACTAACTGCGGGTAAGGAAGGACTAACAGACGTACCATTCATGCTACAGGACGAGGGCTAGGGGAGCAGCCGTATTGATTAGTAAGAGGACGAGGTTCACTGCGACAAGGGCGGCTATGGACCAAGGATAGCAGAGGTAGACTGGTAATCGAACAAAAGGAGGTCAACCGAGCATTTGAGATCTTTTACCGAGAGCTGTACACCTCCAAACCACCCGATGGGGATGTGGAGATGAAACGGTTTCTCAATGGACTGCACATGCCAGTCGTGGGAGACGAAAGGCGGGGGGAGCTGGAAGCACCAATAGGCTTGGGAGAGATTATGCAGGCTCCATGCAGGCGGGGAAGGTGCCGGGATCTGACTGGTTCCCAGCGGACCTCTGCAAGAAATTTGCATCAGCCCTGGTCCCACACCTGCAGGACATGTTCGCAGACTCACTAGCGAGGGGCACCCTGCCTCCTACGGTAACACAGGCCATCATATCACTGATACCCAAATAAGACGAGGAGCTGGCGGACTGTGGATCATCTCGACTCATTTGACTGCTGAATGTCGACTCGAAGATACTTGTGAAAGTCCTGGCCAAGTGACTGTAGAACTGCGTACCGGAGTTGGTCACAGAGGACTTTGTCAATGGTAGGCAGCTAACTGCGAACATCAGATTTCTGCTGAATGTAATAATGACCCCTTCCGGGGAGAGAACACCAGAGGTGATCGTCTCCCTGGACTCAGAAAAGGCCTTCAACAGAGTCGAATGGAATTACCTCATCGAGATACTGGAGTGGTTTGGGCTGGGGACAGGATTCACCTCGTGAGTGAAACTCTTGTACAACGCCCCCAAGGCAAGCGTTTGGACCAACACCACCAACTCTGAATACTTCCAGTTGCACAGAGGCACAAGGCAGGGATGCCCACTGTCCCCGCTCTTGTTCATCCTGGCAATCGAACCACTGGTGATTGATGCCTGCTCCTCTATGTCTCGGACCCACAGAACGGTCTGAAAGCAATCATGCCACTTCTGAGAGAGTTCGGAGCCTTCTCGGGCTGCAAATTCAACCTGGGCAAGAGCGAAAAATTCCCGGTGAACCCAAACAAGAGGAGGGACAGAGCTGGAGGGTCTACCATTCAAACTAGCCTAAACAAATGCCGCTACCTGGGGATCCAGATAGCTCATGACTGGACACAGATCCACAAGTGGAACCTGACCAGTCTGGCGGAGTAAGTAAAAAGGACCTATAGAGATGGTGGGGAGATTGCAGACAATCAAAATGAACGTCCTGCCAAGGTTCCTCTTTCTATTGAAATCCACACTGATCTTCATCCCCAAAGCCTTTTTCCACAAAGTAGATAAAATGATTATAGCATTTGTGTGTGTTTGGGGGGGGGGGGGGGGGAATAAGAACCAGAGGATCCCTAAGTCGAACCTGCAAAGGAGGAAAAACATAGGCGATCTAGGCTTGCAAAATCTACAGTACAACCACAGCCATAGCTGAGAGGTTCAGGGGATGGCTACGAGAACCAAACATGAAATGGGCGAGGCTGGAGGAGACCTCCTGCACTGGAACGGCCCTGTGAGCACTCGCCACGGCAGCATTCCCATCCCCCTCACAACAAAGAACATATCCAGCCCAGTTGTGGTAGCCACATTGAAGATGTGGAATCAAATGAGGCAGCACTTCGGTCTCAATTGGATGTCCTCCATGGCCCCTATCTGCGGTAAGCACAAATTCCCACCAGCTGTGCTTGACGCAATCTTTAAAAGATGGAGACAGGACGGGGGGACACTAGTGGTGAGAAATCGACATAGGGGACAGACCCACGACCTTGGACGAACTGACAGAGGGCTTGGACCTGCCGACGGGACAGGAGCTCGGGCACCTCCAAATTAAACACTTTCTCCACAAGAAGACGGCAGAGTAGCCCAGGGCCCCGAGAGACACACTACTCGAGGAACTAATCAACACGGACAGGAAGGAGGTTGGGGGGGGGGGGGGGGGGGGGGGGGGGGGGGGGGGGGGGGGGAACTGTGGGAACATGTATGGACGGTTGCTGGACAGGGCAAGAGTACCACTGGACGAAGCAAGATGAAAATGGGAGGACGAATTGGGGACTGAAGTGGGTTGGGGTCTCTGGAGCGAAGCCAGCTCCTCCACCTCCTGCGCTAGGCTAAGCCTCATGCAGTTGAAAGTGGTGCACAGAACACACCTGACTAGTACGCGAATGAGCAGTTTCTTCCCGGAGGTGGAGGATAAATGTGAATGTTGCCAGGGAGGCCCGGCCAACCACACCCACATGTTCTGGGCCTGCCCCAGACCAGTCGGGTTCTGGACAGCCTTCTTCAAGGCAATATCCAAGGTTGTGGGGGTGACAGCCGTGTCCGAGAGTGGCTGTCTTCGGGGTATCGGACCAGCCAGATCTTCATGTGGATAAGAGGGCCAACACCCTGGCTTTTGCATCCCTAATCGCATACCGGAGAATCCTGCTCGGCTGTCGATCAGCAGCACCACCTTCAGCTGCAGACTGGCTGGCAGACCTGGCGGAATTTCTTCACTTGGAGAAGATCATTTTCATTCAAGGGTGTGAACGCATTGGAGAGAGTGCAGAAAAGGTTTACAAGAATGCTCCCAGGGATGAGAAACTTCAGTTATGAGGATAGATTGGAGAGGTTGCGACTGTTCTCCTTGGAGAGAAGAATCCAAGGGATATTTGATAGAGATGTTCAATATTGAGGGGCTGGACAGAGTAGATAATGAGAAACTGTTCCCACTCGTAAAAGAATAGAGAATGAGAAGGCACAGATTTGAAGTGATTTGCGAAACAAGCAAATGTGATGTGAGAAAAAAACGTTTTCACACAGTGAGTGGGATTGGGTTTAGAATGCTGTGCCTGGAAGTAGGGTGGAGGTTCAGTCAAGACATTCAAGATCATTTGAGTATAAACAGTGATGTGCAGGGGTACGGGAAAAAGGCAGGAGAATGGCACAAAGTCATGATGCACATTTGGAGAGCCCGTGCAGACACGATGGCTCCTCCTGCAGCTTAAGAGTTCTGTGAAATGCCCTGAAATTTCTTTCTTTATTAACGCCCTGACAATGCAAGTTGTCCTTGCCTTATTCAAGTTTTCCCCTCATTCCCCCTTTTCCTCCCTCTCTAATATTGACTCTCCCTGCTTATCTATGTCAGCTGAAGACCTGATTGCTCAAATGCTGGCCTCTCCTGAACTTTAATAGTTGAAAGTTATTGTTTCTTTGTTTTTCTGTCCACAAAACTCCAAGGCTAAATGTTCGTGGTTTCCTGTTATTCAGGAAGCTTCGTTGACATGTGGGCAGTTCTGTTGGGGCAGATTATCAAATTTCCAGTATTTGATTCTTTCCAGTTTACTGCTTCCTATACTCAGCCCAACATGCCCTCCCACACTGAATGCTTAAGTGAGGAGCATTAAACCTCATGTAGCATGATTGCTATTACTTTGGGGATTGCAAGTCTGAAACTTCCGCACTTCATATATTGACGGGTGTGGAGAAAAGAATGATCAGAGGTCAGTATATACTGAGTTCCATAACTGAAAGCATCCCTCTGGGCCCATGAAGAAACTTCCTTCATTTCCTGTAAGCTTTCTTTCCTTAAGTGTTGATGAATGTTGTTTGATTTGACCATTTTCTTCATTGCAATGTGATGAATGCTGTATATACATGTAATTTAAAGCAACGAATAGCAAGTTCCTAATTGAGAGTTTCCAACTGCATCATGATTAAAAAAAGAATTGGAAAAGTGTTAATCCCAGGCAGAAAATTGTGGCATTCATTGTTGCTGAAGCATTGGAATAGTGGGGACTCTTTTCAGGATTAATTTAATGGTCTTGACCCTTTATCCTTGAACTTGATTCAATGAGTGCATTCTTCATTGCTTGCTCTGGTGCATCAGAACTTGCATATGTTTATACAGTCCACCATTGGTGGACGTGCCTTCAGCTATCTTGGCCCCGAGCTCTGGAAATTCCTCCTCTCTAACTTTCCTTCCAACCATTTAAGGTGCTCTTTAAAACCTACCCATTGACCCAGCTTTTGGCCATCAGCCCTATTATTGACTTCTGTGGCTCGGTGCCAAATTGTGCTTTATAATGCTTTTGTGGAGCACCCTGGAAAGTTTTTTTCCATTAAAGGTAGCATCTAAATAAGAGTTCTTGTTCTTCAATTTTATCGTAGGCGGCAAACATAAATTTAATTGCACCCAGCTTTGATCAAGACCAACTTTACCCTGATAATTCAAGAAAGGTTGCTGCTTCCTTCAGTTGTGTCTCTTTCATAGAATCAACAGTGCAGAAAGAGGCCATTCGGCCCATCGAGTCTGCATCGGCCCTTGGAAAGAACATCCTACTTAAGCCGACGCCTCCACCCTATCCATGTAACTCAGCAACCTCAACTAACCATTTGGACTCAAAGGGCAATTTAGCATGGCCACTCCACCTAACCTGCACATCTTTGGGAGGAAACCGGAGCACACGGAGGAAATCCACGCAGAAACGGGAAGGAAGTGCAGACTCCACACAGACAGACACCCAAGGCCAGAATTGAACCCGGGTCCCTGGAGCTGTGAGGCAGCAGTTCGAACCATTGTGCCACCATGCCACCTATGTCATCAGCAAACATAGATATATGGGTCACTTCACCATCATTTATGCTGTTAATAAATACAGTGAGGGACCCAACGCAGATCCATGCACGATGCCAATAGTCACATCCTGCCAATTATTCCCACCCGGTGTCCGGACATTCAACTAACTTGCTAATGAGGTCAATAACTTGCCCTCAATTCCATGAGCTTTGACTTTACCTTGTAGTCTATTATAAGAGACTTCATCAAGCGCTTCTGGAACATATAGATTGTGACTCATTTTTATTTTAAAATTGGTGTTGATGTATCTTACTCATGGAAAATAAATTCAACTCCTTGAATTCAACTTGGTTTGCATCATAAATTCAAGCCTAAAATATCTCTGTTGCAGCTTTTCTTTTGAAATATATAACTACACGGTTCCACCATGTCTTATGAAATCTTATTTTCTCTTTCTTTGCAGATTATTGGATTCCTGATATGTTTGGAAAGAAATGGGACCAAGCAGGTATCTCAAAATAATTAATACTTCAGAACTGGCATCTGCTGGATAGGTATTTTGCGAGGGGTTTTGCAATGCTAAGTCATCGCTCTTGGCCCTTTTGCACTATTCTGTTGCAGAACTTGAATGTTCTTTGTAGCACAATATTTTATTACTCACTTCAGTTAAAATGGCACAATTGTCAATCCTGATTCCCTTTTGAATCTGGCAGGATGCTATGTAGTATCTAATCCTCAGTAATTACTTTAAATCATTGTAAAGAGCACCAAGAAATCTGAATCTGATAATTCACCTATAACTCTTAAATGTTATGGCATCTTGGCTGTCTAAATTAAGTGAACATACCACAGCCAATAATATGAGGGTTCACAACGTGGAGGAGAGTTGATGGTGAAAAGATGAGTTCACCAATCAGGTGCCATTCAGTGTTAAATATACAAGTGTTGTGTAAAAGGAGATCATTATTCCAGGTTGAGGAAGTTATCAGGCGGGACTTGACACGCGAGCCGCATAGCGGTTTTTGGTGCAGCCAACTAGGGGTGTGATTTGAGGGACATCGTGGAAGAGAATGACGGAAGGGTTTGAGGAGGAGATTTAAGATAATTGGCAAAAGAACCAGAGAGGAAAGGAAAGGCAGCGAATTGCTATGACCTGGGATACACTGCCTGAAAAGATGATGGCAAAAGCCAATAGATACAGAAAGTTAAAAATTTTTTTTTAAAAGTTACCCAATTCATTTTTTTCCAGTTGAGGGACAATTTAATGTGGCCAATCCAACTACACTGCACATTTTTGGTTTGTGGGCTTGAGACCCACGCAGACACAGGGGGAATGCGCAAACTCCACATGGACAGTGACCGAGGTCGGGATCAAACCCAGGTCCTCAGCACTGTAAGGCAGTAGTGCTAACCACTGCACCACTATGCCGCTCCCAGTAGATTCAGTAATAGGTTTGAAAAGTTTACATTTGTAAAGCTACTGGGAAAGGGTAAGAGTGGGACAAATTGGAGAGCTCTTTGAAAAAGCTGATGGGCTGAACAGCCTCCTTTGTGTTGTAAGATTTGATGATTCAACAGCCTTTCTTTCTGGTACCTCTTTCGGAGCTTTCAGTGATTGCCCTTTTCGGGTTTGATTTAATCCTGGCTTTAGTTTAGAGCTGAGCCCTGCAGGAGAGAAATTAGGCAACACTTTTCTTTTAAAATCTGAGATTGCGAGCCAAGGATGGGAGTTAAGATGTAGGTCAATCATATCTCATTGAATAATGGAACAGGTTTGAGGGACTGAGTAGCCTACTGTCCCTATGTTCCTATGGTTTCCTGTTGCTGCTCAATGCAATATAGACCTCTGATGGGCAATTATTTTCATCCACTAAGTAATCATCCATAGCTGTCACATTACCGATTCATTCTGAATGCATCCTACAAGGGAAAGAGACACAACTCCCATTCCTTGCACTTTCCAAAATTTTCCTTTCTTCTCTTCCTTCAATTTTTCCCTCCTCCCCAGTTAGATTTGACTCTGAATTCCTTCCCAATGTCCCCAAACCCCAAGGCCACCGTCAACACAACTGGCCGACTTGATTCCGTTGAATTGGTACAAAGTAGTTTTGCTTATTCATAACTGTACTGTGTTAACGGAGTATACGAATTTCCTCCCCTCCGTCAAATATGTGCATAACCATTTGCCCACAGATAGTAGCAACATCCATCTATCATTCACTTTGACTTGCTCTGTTTATATCAGTGGCCCTTATGATACATAGCATTGAATGTAACTTCTGGCTGACTTTTAGCAGCATCATAGAATCCCTACAGTGCAGAAGGAGGCCATTTGACCCATCGAGTTTGCACCAATCCATGTCCCACCTGATCCCTGCAACCCCATAAACTAACCTTGAGATTGGCCTGTGCCAGAGTGGTGAGGATCCACTGCCCCTTCATCCAGATGGATGGGGTGGCACAGTGGTTAGCACTACTGCCTCAGCTCCAGGGACCCGGGTTCAATTCCGGCCTTGGGTCACTGTCTAAATGGAGTTTGTATGTTCTTCCCGTGTCTGCGTGGGTTTCCTCCGGGTGCTCCGGTTTCCTCCCACGGTCCAAAGATGTACAGATTAGATGGAATGGCCGTGCTAAATTGCCCCTTAGTGTCCAGGGATGTGAAGTTCATTGAAGAGCTTCTCAATGTAATAACAAAAAAATTATAGTGTATTATGTTTACTGCCACATGGTTGTTTGGTACAATACAATTTTATTTTACGACAGGAAGTTCTCGTTCCATAAAGTTGAATTACATTAACTTTCATCTTCAGCGATGTTGCATGGAAAAATAGCAATATTTTAATTTCTTAGTAAAGGAACAGATGTATTATGGCTTGATGGCCCTTTCTGAGAAAATGAGAGCTCAACCTTTTGAAACCCAACAGGATAATTATATCAGACATCTGCAAAACATTTGTGACAAAATTAGTATATTTATTGCACTTTAAATCCCCATTCAATTTTATTTCATATTTCTCATGCCAAACTTATCCCATTTCTTTCACCCATGTCATAACATGCGCATGCCACCCCCATCTCGCCTTTTAACATAAGAAATAGGAGGAGGTGCAGGCAATTCACTTGTTAGAGCCCACACCACCATTCATTGAGATCATGGCTGATCCTGAAGATGTATGTATGTTTGAATGAGATTATCCCTCATTCTTTCAAACTTCGGAGAATAAAGGCCCACGCTATTTAATCGTCCCTCGTAGGATGATCTCACCGTCCCAGGATTTAATTTAGTGAACTTGTGCACTCTGCCTGTGGCAAGTACAGCTTTCCTTGGATAAGGAGACTAAAACTGCGCACAATGTTCCAGGTGAGGTTCCACCAAGGCTTTTAGGAAGACATTTTTACTCCGATACTCAAATCTTCTTATAAGAAAGACCAATCCATTTGTCGTCCTAATTGTTCGCCGTACCTGCATATTAGCCTTCAACGACTCGTGATCAAGGACACCAAATCTCCTTCATGTGTCTTTGCATCCTCCTCACAACTCACTTCCACCTAGTTTTGTAACATCTGCAAACTTGGAAATATTACCTTCAACCCCACATCCAAATCATTGATATAGATTGTGACGAGCTGGGGCTGAAGCATTGATCCTTTACCTCCCTCGTCACAGCCTGACAAACTAAGTATGACCCATTTCTTCCTGCTCTCTTATTTTCTCTTTCTTGACCAGTTATCTATCCATGCCAGTATATTGCCCCCCTTTCAATTTTATTTGCCAACTTCTTGTGTGTGACCTTATCAAAAGCTTTCTGGAAATCTAAATTTGCCACATCCACTGGTTCCCTCTTGTCTATTCTGCTTGTTACATCCTCAAAAAAAAACTCCAAACAGGTTTGCTAAACATGTGTAAATCCATGTTGACTGCCCAATGATACCATTAAATGCCTTGTTATCACATCCTTTATTATTGGTTCTCGAATTTTTCCCTACTACTCTTCTTCTTATTTCATCCCCATTTCCCATTCCATCTTTCCCATGGAGTCAGCCCCTCACCCTAACATGCTCCAGAAGAGAGGGAAAAAGCCAGCACCTTGCCTGACGTTCCTCTGGAGAGAGGGATAAAGAGTCAGTAGCTCGCTTGATCATACCCCAGAGAGTTGGAACCTTCTCTGACCATACTTTGGCAAGAGTGTCGGAACCTCGCCTGACTGCAACCAGAAAGGGGGAGAGGTTGGCACCTTGTCTGACTGTACCCCAGAGAGGAAGTCGGCCCCTTGCCTGACCATACACCAGAAAGCTCACCTGACTGAACCACATAGGGGAGGGAGTCGGCATCTCGCCCAACTGTACCCCAGAGAGCTAGTGGGCACCTCGCTTGACCGTACATCAGAGAGGGAGAGTGTCCGCGCTCATAGAGCACATAGAGCCCCTGCAGTGCAGAAGGAGGCCGTTTGGCCCGCTGAGTCTGCACCAACCCACCGAAAGAACACGCTACCTCGGCCCATCGCTGTAACCTCACCCAACCTTCACATTTCGGACTCTCGGGCAATCTTAGCACGGCCAATCTACCTAACCTGCACATCTTTGGACTGTGGGATCAAACCGGAGCGCCTATACAGACACTGGGAGAACATGCAAGCACCACACAGACAGTCATCCAAGGCCGGAATTGAACCCGGGTTCCTGGTGCTGTGAGGCAGCAGTGCTAATCACTGTGCCATCGCACCACCCTTTCCTGACCATACCCCAGAGAGGAAGAGAGTCAGCACCTCGCCTGACCCTAGAGACAAAAAGCACCTTACCAATTGTACACTGGAGTGAGAGAATTGGCACCTTGCCTGACCATACACCGGGGGAGAGAGAGAGAGAGACATGTAACTGAAAGTAAGACTCGGTACTTTCGGCAGCACGGTAGCACAAGTGATTAGCACTGTGGCTTCACAGCGCCAGGGTCCCAGGTTCGATTTCCCGCTAGGTCATTGTCTGTGCGGAGTCTGTACGTTCTCCCTGTGTCTGCGTGGGTTTCCTCCGGGTGCTCCAGTTTCCTCCCACAGTCCAAAGACGTATAGGTTAGGTGGATTGGCCATGATAAATTGCACTTGGTGACCAAAAAGGTTAGGAGGGGTTGTTGGGTTACGGAGATAGGGTGGAAGTGAGGGCTTAAGTGGGTCGGTGCAGACTCAATGGGCCGAATGGCCTTCTGCACTGTATGTTCTATGTTCTAAACCTGAATATACCCCAGGGTTGCCTTTCTGCTGTTTGTATTTCTTGCAGTTAGCAAACCACATAATGAAACAATATTTTTGAAAATTTAGCAATCCATCCTACTAAAAAAAAATAATTTCCTCATTTGCTCACCTCCGCCCCAATCAGAAATAGCACTAAACTCCAGCACTACCTAAAAAATAAACTCACGAGTACACCCACGTTGTACTAGTTCATTTTTGCATTAATCTGCTGAGTGTACTAAATGTTACAAGTTTTGATCCATTTGATACAAGCAACTTGGAATAAAGTGGGCTGAACCTAACCACCAGACCCACTCGTTACGCTGACCAATTATAACTGTACCGACAGACTGTGTGTCACACACAGATTTTGGATTTGTGGTTTGTTGCAGAAAAAGCAGTCGAGATGTTTCCATGTTATGACACCAGATGGTGCTCTAACTCTACACCACAACATTGCGAAATGAAAACAAAATACTGGAAATGCTAGGCAGCAACTATGGAGTGAGAAACTGTTCATGTTTCAGGTCGATGACCTTTTATCAGAACCCACAGCATTGTGTCATTGATTGAATCGATGACTAGCGGGACTACTAAAATTTGCTCATCCGAATAGAGTGACAGTTTCAAATTAATGACCAGAAGTGTGTATACTACGACATCAAGAGATAAAAGTGCTAGTAAAGCCCAATGATCGATTATAAAATTAAAATAGGAAATGCTGGAAGTAGCAAGCAGACAGCATCTGTGAAAAGAGAAACAAGAATTGACGTCTATAAGCAATGACAGAATGGGGGAGGAAAGAAAACAGCAAAGAGCTGCAAACATTGGCAGGCATTGTTTATTGGCCACAAAACAATAGTGATAGTGTGGGGCATGGTACTAATCAGGAGATTGGAGTAGCATGGGTCATACAGTAATCATGGGTGACTTCAGTCTGCATATACACTGGGTAAACCTAATGAGCACTAATTTTAAAGTATATATATTTTTATTCAAACAAGATTTTCATTATAACAAAACAACAATGACGAGAAGTGTGCAGCACAATATGCCCAGTGGGCAGCCATGTAGCAGAGTGGTTAGCACAGTTGCTTCACTGCTCCAGGGTCCCAGGTTCGATTCCCTGCTGGGTCACTGTCTGTGCGGAGTCTGCACGTTCTCCCCGTGTCTGCGTGGGTTTCTTCCGGGTGCTCCGGTTTCCTCCCACAGTCCAAAGACGTACAGGTTCGGTGGATTGGCCATGTTAAATTGCCCTTAGGCTAAGTGGGGATACTGGTTTATGGGGATAGGGTGGAGGTGAGGGCTTAAGTGGGGTGCTCTTTCCAAGAGTCAGTGCAGACTCGATGGGCCAAATGGCTTCCTTCTGCACTGTAAATTTTATAATCTATGATTATATATACAAACTGCATCCACCTAAACCCCAGTCTCCCATACCCCATAAAGAAAGCAAAACGTAACAAAAGGATAAAAACTCTCCCCCTTTTAAAAGCTGATGGTAACCCGTTGCCTGAAAAAGGAGATGAAAGGCTGCCACCTCAAGTAGAACCCTTCCACCGACTCCCTCATGGTATACTTGATCTTCTCAAGGTACAAAAATTCTATGAGCTCTCCCAGCCAGGCAGACGCCTTAGATGGCACCAGGGACCATCACCTAATCAGAACTTGCCTCCAGACTATTAGCGAGGAGAAGGCTGTGACGCCTGCTTCGTCTCCACCTGTAGCACCTTCGAAGCCGAAATTCCAAAAATGGGCATGGCTCCTGCTGAACGCCCCAAATCCCTGATATTGCATTAAAAAAAGTAGACCCAGAAATGAACAAGCTTGGTGCAAGACCAAAACATGTGCTTGTGAATCTTTGGACCCCTAGAGCACTGCTCACACCTATCCTCCACCTCCAAGAAGAACCCACTCAGGCGGTCAGGCGCCCTGTGCACCACCTTGAACTGGATCAAGCTTAACCTTGCACATGCAGAGGTGAAGTAGAACACCCCCCCCCCCCAAATCAAATACCAAACCTAGCTCACCCTCTCCACTTGTTCTTTACTTTTTCCAATGTACCATCGCCAACATCTGCCCATAAATATATGAAATCTTACCCTTCCCTAACTCAGCTGAGGGTGACGGTGCCAGGGGAAACGAAGGAAGCTCTTTATGTAAAAAATCGTGCATCTAAAAATACCTAAATACACTACCTCTCGGGAGCTGGAAACAGCTCTTTAACAGCTTGAACAGCTAGTCTATGCTGGTGAACCCCCCCCCATTGAGGCTCGAGGAATATCTGAGTCTGATGAAGATCCCTTACCTTGTATTATATTTACCGAACATTACTCATGTGAGGGAATCCTATTCCATCGAACAATAATAATAACCTTTTATTGTCACAAGTATGAAGTTGCTGTGAAAAGCCCCTAGTCGGCACATTCCGGCGCCTGTTAAGGTAAGCTGGAACGGGAATTGAACCCGCGCTGCTGGCCTTGTTCTGCATCACAAACCAGCTGTCTAGCCCACTGAGCTAAACCAAAACTAATTTCCTCCCAAAAATCGTCCATAAACTGGGCAAAAAGGGCCAAAATTGGAGTACCCTGGTGGGTGCGACTGCTCACCACATAGCCGCCAGCGGAAAACCCTGATGAGCACTGATGGTGTGGAGGATGGATTTTCAGGAGCGTGTTTGGGATGGTTTTCTCAAACAGTATGTTGAGTCACCGACTAGAAAACCAGGCTATGGTAGAATCTAGTATTATGTCATGAAAAGGAGTGATTAATAATCTTGCGCTTTGGGATGAATGACCATAATATGATGTATATTGAATTATGTTTGAAAGTGAGGTAGTTCAATCTGAAGCCAGGGTATTAAATTTAGCGAAGGGAAATTAAGATATGAGCGGCAAATTGGCTGAGGTGAATTGGGAAAATACAATAAAAGATATGAGCGTGCATACACAATGGACATTCTTTGAAGAATTACTACATAGTTTACAGCACGTATATGTTTATTTACAGCACAGAAACGCAAAAGGAAATGTCAACCAACCGTGGCTAACAAATGAATTTAAGATTGATCAGAAAAGGGCTATAAAGTTGTCAGGAATAGTGATAAACCTGAGGGTTGGGAGGATTTTAGAATCGAGCAAAGGGGGATCAAGGAACTGATAAAGAGAGAATATAATAATATAATCTTATTGTTACAAGTAAGTTTACATTAACACTTCAATGAAGTTACTGTGAAAATCCCTAGTCGCCAATATGAATGTGAACCAGCAAAAAATCTCTACAGGTATGTCAAAAGGAAACATTTGGCTCAGACAAATGTGGGTCCATTACAGGCAGAGTCAGAAGTTGTAAAGGCGAAGCTAAAATCTTTACTGATGGATATTAGTCTGTTAGAGATCCAAGAAACTAGGGAAAATTAGGAATTGTAGGAAATTTGTATTGATAAGAAGGTCATATTGGAGAAATTAATGGGAATGAAGGTTGCTAAGTTCCAGAGACCTGATGATCTACATCCCAGAGTTGAAAGAGGTAGCTATGGAGATATTGGATGCACTGGTGATCATCTTCCAAAATCCTATGGATTCTGGAATGGTTCCTGCAGATTGAATTATCACTCGATTATTTAAGAAGGGAGAGAGAGAGAAAACGGGAAACTACAGGTCTGTTAACCTTGGATCAGGAGTAGGGAACATGCCAGAATCTATTGTAAGGCGCTGATAAATAGACACTTGGATAATAATGTTCTAATTAGGCATAGTGAACATGGATATCTGAATGGGAAACCGTGTTTGACGAAACCGTCAGAGCATTTAGAGGATGTTACTAACAGAATTGGTAAAGGGTATTGGTGGATGTAGTATACTTGGATTTTCAGACGCCATTTGATAAAGTCCCTCAAAAGAGGTTGGCTAGCAAAATTAAAGCATTTGGGATGGGAGGTAATATACTGGCATGGGTTAAGGATTGCTTAACAGGCAGAGAATATAAAGTAGGAATAAATGGGTAATTCTCAAGTTGGCAGGCTGTGTCTGCTGGGGTACCACAAGGATCAGTACTCAGGCCCCAGCAGTACTTAATATGTATCAATGATTTGGTTGTGGGAACCGAATGTAAAATTTCCAAGTTCGCAGATGACACAAAGTCTGGTGGAAAATGTGTTGTGAGGAAGATATGAAGTAGCTTCAAGAGGATTTGGACAGACCTATTGGGTGGGAAAAACATGGCCGATGGAATATAATGTGGAAACGTGAGGTTGCCCACTTTGGTAGCTGGAACAGTTGTGCGGGATATTTCTTGAATGGTAAAGGTTGGAAATTGTAAATGTGCAAACGGAGCTGGGTGCCCTCGTCAGTAAGTCACTGCAGACTATCGTTCAGGGGCAGCAAGCTATTAGGAAGGCTAATGCTATGTTGGCCTTTATTGCAAGAAGATTTGAGTACAGGAGTAGTGAAGTCTTGCTTCAATTGTATATAAGCTTGGTTAGATCACACCTGGCTTCACCACAGAAAGGATATTATTGCCTTAGCAGGAATGCAAAGATTCACCAAACTTGTTCCGGGGATGGCAAGATTGTCCTTTGACGAGAGATTGGGGAAATTGGGTCTGTGTTCTCTAGCATTTCAAAGAATGAGAGGTGATCTCATTGAAACCTACAAAAGACTTTGTTTGAGAACGTTCCTGTGAAGCGCCGTGGGATGTTTCATTACATTGCAGGCATTATATAAATATAAATACTTTCCCCCCCCTCACAAATAAGCCAAAAGCATGTCACTGGTAGTAATTAAGGGGATTGAAGAAGGTGGACACAATTAAAGAGATGATATCGACAAGAGAAGAAAAGGTGGGAAGAAGGTTTTCGAACTGCGGTTTTGGATCTAATTGATTTGAAAGGGAATAAAAATTTTTTATTACAGTCTCCACTGTCCTATCTTTACATACACTGTCAAGACTAAATGGAACGTCTGCTGTTTGTAACTGAATGAATGTTAATGATGACACCAGAGTCTTGCCATTAACCTTTATCTCCTACCTTCTTTAAAAAAAAGTGATGGTGCAGCAGTCATAACATGCTGACGAAGCTCTATTCTTGTACAAAACGATGCATTGGAATAAACAACGAGGCTGAGAATGGCAGCACGGTAGCATTGTGGATAGCACAATTGCTTCACAGCTCCAGGGTCCCAGGTTCGATTCCGGCTTGGGTCACTGTACGGAGACTGCACATCCTCCCCGTGTGTGGGTGGGTTTCCTCTGGGTGCTCCGGTTTCCTACCACAGTCCAAAGATGTGCAGGTTAGGTGGATTGGCCATGATAAATTGCCCTTTGTGTCTAAAATTGCCCTTAGTGTTGGGTGGGGTTACTGGGTTATGGGGATAGGGTGGAGGTGTTGACCTTGGGTAGGGTGCTCTTTCCAATTGCCGGTGCAGACTCGATGGGCTGAATGGCTTCCGTCTGCACTGTAAATTCCTATGATCTATTCTATGAATGTTACTTAGAGCTGCCCCAGTGTCTTGTCTCTTATCCAGTGAGTATCTGAACCGAGCAGGAAGGTATCAATTTCTGTGCTGAGCTAGCAAGGTTCTGACAATTGGTTACAGCACCTCCATTTAGGAGATTACTATCCAGAAATCTGTGCTAAAACTGCTGGTAAACATCTTGGATTGGATTGGATTTGTTTATTGTCACATGTACAGCTCAGACAGATCATTCCGTACATGAAAAGAAAATACGTAATAGGGCAAACATAAATTACACAATAGATACAGGCATCGGGTGAAGCATAATGTTGTACTACTCAGTAGAGAAGATGTGTGAAGAGATCAGATCAGTCCATAAGAGGGTCGTTTAGGAGTCTGGTAACAGCGGGGAAGAAACTGTTTTAGAATCTGTTAGTGCGTGTTCTCAGACTTTTGTATCTCCTGCCCGATGGAAGAAGCTGGAAGAGTGAGTAAGCTGGGTGGGAGGGTCTTTGATTATGCTGCCCGCTTTCCCAAGGCAGCGGGAGGTATAGACAAAGTCAATGAATGGGAGGCGGGTTCACGACACTGTCGTTTCTTCCGGTCTTGGGCTGGCTGAGCAGTTGCCGTACCAGGCTGTAATGCAGCTGAATAGGATGCTTTTTATGGTGCACCTGTAAAAGTTGCTAAAAGTCAATGTGGAGATGCCGAATTTCCTTAGTTTCCTGAGGAAGTATAGGCGCTGTTGTGCTTTCTTGGTTGGAGCGTCGACATGGATGGACCAGGACAGATTGTTGGTGATGTGTACACCTCGGAATTTGAAGCTGTCAACCATCTCCACATTGGCCCTGTTGATGCAGACAGGTGTGTACAATACTTAGCTTCATGAAGTCAATGACATCCGATAGGAGCAGGTGGTTGTGAGTCACTCCCTTCAGGACAATAGAAAAATGGATGAGAAAATCTAAGTTGCTTAAAAACTGTTTGGGTGACTTAATAGCCATGGGTTGGTGCATGAATGATCTACGCCGTTAGTGTTGTACACTGCTTGCTTATTCTCTGAATGCCCCCTTGGAGAGCAATGCAGCGAAGAGAAAGCTTGAGATATAATTACTGCTAATTCTCCCAGCGTCTGCTCAGTAAACGTACAGTGGAAAGTGAATCGATTGCTAGTAATGCTGCAGTTATAATGCTGGTGATGATTTAAGTTTAATTACAAGTTAAGATATGCAAGAATGCAGAAGGCAGCTTATTATTTACATTCCTTTCTTGCTCTGGTTGATTTAACAAGCAATTTAAATGTGAAAATAAACCTTTATTTGTGAAGAGGATTTGCGGTGGTATTTCACATCAATGACACTTAAAGCAAGTCTCACACAACACAAGGGGTACCTAATTGTATTCTGTGTGGTACTTGGAATACATTTTATGCATTTGTGTACTTACATTGTCAGCTACTTTTGTAAAATGCCTTCCACTCAGTTCCACTCTTTTTTTTTTTGTCAACGCTGACTGCTGTCGGATCTCCGGTGGCGGCTATGGTGTGAATGGTCGCCCATTTGGCAGCTCCCGCTCGAGGCTGCTTTTTCAGATCTTTTCCCCGTGCGGAGGGTGGATGTGTGGCTGAAAAGGTGTAGGGATTTCCAGAGAGAAGTCTGACTGCACAGGTCAGCAGCCCCCCCCCCCCCCCCCCCCCCCCCCCCCCCCCACTTACCTAAAAAAAAAATCCCCCTCTGCTACACTACCTGATCACCCCCACTGCGCTCCCGATAACTAGCCCGCCCAGCGAGCCTGGCAGCCCCCACCCCCACTCGCTCACCTTGCAGCCAACAGTGCAACATTAAAAAACAGAAGAAAAGCATAAAAAACTCCCAACAGACTAAAAGGTGCATTCACCCCCTCAAAACATCTCGGGGGAGAAGAGTTCCCCAACCACCAACCAAACGAAAAATACAACAATTACCGCAGAACCAGAAAACAAAAGGGGGGGAGCCACGTTCGTCTCCACACCCCTCTAACCCTAACCCTAACCCACCAGCTTAGGAGGCAGGAGGTGGCGTGGGAGATTGGCAGGGTGAAGGATGGCAAAGGTGGAGTGGTATTTGATCCGGTGGAGGGGGGAGGAAAGGGGTGTTTGAGGAGTTCTGTAGGAGGCTTTATGAATCGGAGCCCCGGGGGGGGGGGGGGGATTTTTGGGACGGGTTGGAATTCCCCAGAGTGGAGATGGGGCTAGTAGAGGGGCTGGGAGCTCCTATTGGATTGGTGGAGGTGCTGGAGGGTATGGGGCAATGCAGGCAGGAAGATCCCGGACCCCGATGGCTTCCCAGTAGAGTTTTATAAAAAGTTTTTGGGAGACTGGGGACTCCTGTTGGTGAGGGCATTTAATCAGGGAAGGGTGAGCTTCCCCCCTATGTTGTCGCACAGCTCAATACCTCTGATCCTAAAGAAAGGTAAGGACCCGGAGCAGTGTGGGTCCTATTGCCCACTATCACTATTGAATGTGGATGTGTAAGATCTGGCCTCGTGGATTGAGGATTGTGTGCCAGAGGTGATAGGGAGGGGGACCAGATGGTAAAAGGGAGGCACATGTCGGCCAATATCAGGCGCCTGTTAAATGTTATAATGATGCCCCCGAAGGGACGGAATGTGGAGGTGGCGGTAGCAATGGATGCTGATAAGGCCTTTGATTGGGTAGAGTGGGAGTATTTGCGGGAGGTATTGGGACGGTTCGGGTTTGGGCAGCGGTTTGTGGATTGGATCTGATTGTTATACCAGGCACCAGTGGCGAGAGCAAGAAGAATCATAGGTTGTATGGGGGAAAGAGGCAGGAATGCCCACTCTCCCCGTTGTTTTTTGCCTTGGCGATAGAGCCACTGGCAATGGCGCTTAGAGCGTCTCGGGTTTGGAGAGCGATTGTGCCCGGGGGGGAGGGGGGGGGGGGGGGGGGGGGGGAGGAGGAGAGCAAGCAGAGGTTGCCCTTGTACGTGGATGACCTGTTGTTGTACGTACATGACCCAAAGGAAAGCATCGGGGATATTACGGACATTTTAGTGGAATTTGGCCGGTTTTCGGGGTATAAATTAAAAATGGGAAAGAGTGAGCTCTTCCCAATTCAGGTGAGGGGGCAGGAGATGGGGCTGGGCAAGCTGCCATTTAGGGTAGTGGGGGTGGGTTTAGGTGCCTTGGCATTCAGGTGGTGCGGGGGAAGGAGCAATTGTACAAGTTGAATCTGGCTCGGTTGGCAAATGAAGGATGAATTTAGAAGATGGGATGTGCTTCCGTTGTCATTGGCAGGGCAGGTGCAGCCCGTAAAGATGACTGTGCTCCCGAGGTTTTTGTTTGTAATCCAGAATCTCCCGATTTTTAACTCCAAGGCCTTTTTCAAGAAGGTTAGCTCTATAATATTGGGATTTGTGTGGGCAGGGAAAGCCCCTTGAGTAAAGAAGGCACTGTGGAGGTGGGGGGGTTGGCCTTGCCAAATGTAATAAATTATTATTGGGCGGTAAATGTAGCCATGGTAAGAAAGGGGTTGGTATGGGAATTATAGAGGCAACCTCCTGTAAGTTTACTAGTTTGGGGGCACTGTTGATGGCGCCTCTGCCATTCTCGCTGATCAGGTACTACTAGTCCAGTAGTAGTGGCAGCCCTGAGGGTGTGGGGACAGTGGTGACAACACCGAGGTTTGAAGCGGCCTCGGTTTGGGCTTTGATCTGCGGGAATCGCAGGTTTGCTCCACCAGGACTGGATGGGGGGAGGTTTCTCTTTAAATTTAGAGTGCCCAATTCATTTTTCCCAATTAAGGGACACTTTATTGAGAATTGAGAAGTGTACAGCACAGAACAGACCCTTCGGCCCTCGATGTTGTGCCGAGCAATGATCACCCTACTCAAACTCACGTATCCACCCTATACCCGTAACCCAACAACTCCCCCGTAACCTTACTTTTTTGGACACTACGGGCAATTTTAGCATGGCCAATCCACCTAACCCGCACATCTTTGGACTGTGGGAGGAAACCGGAGCACCCGGAGGAAACCCACGCACACACTGGGAGGACGTGCAGACTCCGCACAGACAGTGACCCAAGCCGGGAACCGAACCTGGGACCCTGGAGCTGTGAAGCATTGATGCTAACCACCATGCTACCATGCTGCCCTGCAGCTTTAGCATGGCCAATCCACCTACCCTGCACATCTTTGGGTTGTGGGGGGCGACACACACGCAAACACGGGGAGAATGTGCAAACTCCACATGGACAGTGACCCAAAGCCGGGATTGAACCTGGACCTCGGCGCTGTGAGGCAACAGGGCCATTCCACTGCGCCACCATGCTGCCCTGACCGGGGGGGGGGGGGGGGGGGGGGGAAGAGGTTTAAGGGTTGATCGCAGGCGTGGACCGAGCGATTTGGGGATTTATTTGTGGCGGGCAGCTTCCGAGCTTGGGAGTATGGTGTGGGAATACAGTTGCGGAACAGCGTGAGAAAAGAGTTGCCGTCCTTTCCTGATCTGCCACCCCTTGGGTTGCAGGACAAGGTGGTGTCGAGAATAGAGGTTGGAGAGGGCAAGGTGTCAGATATAAAATAAATTGATGGACTGGGAGCGTTTCCTGTTAGGAGTAGTTTAGCGGAAGTGGGGGGTGAGCTGGAGGCTGGGGTATGAGAGGAAGCTTTGAGACGGGTGAATGGGTCCACCTTGTGCACCAGACTGAGTCTTATTCAATTTAAGATGGTTCATAGTGCGCATATGACGGTGGCTAGAATGAGTAGGTTCTTTGAGCAGGTGGAGGATAAGTGTTTGGGGGGGGGGGGCTGCGAATCATGTTCACATGTATTGGGCCTGCCCGAAGCTGGATGGATTTTGGCAGGGGTTCGCTGACGTGACGTCGGAGGTACTGAGGGTGAAGGTGGCTACGAGTCCAGAATTGGCAGTGTTTGGAGTGTTGGAAGACCTGGGAATCCAAGGGTTGAGAGAGGCCGACGTTGCCTCTCTGGCAGCCCAGAGTGTTGGGGTGGAGGGACTCGGAGCTTCTGAGGCCGGGGTGTGGGTGAATGACCTTGTGTATTTCCTTAGGCTGGAGAAAATTAAATGTGCCTATTGGGGGGGGGGGGGGGGGGGGGGGGGGGGGGGGGGGGGGGGAATGGTGGTATGGTAGGGAGGGCGAACTGCGGTTGTTGGTTACTCATTGAGTTATGATGTGATCTCCTGTTTGTTATCTTTTGGTTATCGTTTTGATCGTGGTTGTGTTTGATGTTTATTATAAATGCCTCAATAAAAATAATTAACAAAAAGCACTGGCTGCTGTCCAATCCATTAGAACAATGATGTAATCAGCAACTGAGAAACCCTTAAACTAAATATAATTTGGGGATAAGTATATTAGTTAACTTGTGAATTGGGAGGCTATAAATGTTATTCAAGTTAGGGAGATTTAAATTGTTTGTAATTGTTTTTTCCTCCTTTCAACCAGTGTTTGAAGAATCCTTGTGTTCTGGGATGGATGGGCCTCTTAAATACGAGCTGCATGCTCAATCTTGTGCATGCAAATTATTTCATTCTCTCTAAAGGTCGATCTAAAGGCCAGAAATTTACAAACAACTGGCAATCTGCAAGTTTTTTTTGTAGCCACTAATCTGCAGTCATCCTGTTTAGATCTCTTTTGACCACTGCAAGATCTAAAGCAGCTTGTCCAACCTTTTTGCGTGGGGGGCACATTCCATTTTTTTTCTCACTCAAGGGCCTGATAAGCAGATTTAAGAATGATAAATGAATTTTTAAAAATTGAGCATGAAGAAAAAAAGCAACTTGTTGATCAAAAATAAAGTCAAAGCTGTAAATTGAAAATGTTAAAAAAGAATAATTAATAAAAATGACTAGAGTGTACGAGGGTGAGTGTGTGTCCAGCTCACTCATTCCCAGTCTGTGTTTATTCAATCACCCTCACCCACTGTGAGAATGTGTTGGTTCCTGCTCTCTTTCTTCCCCCCTCTCTCTTTCTCCTCCCTCTCTCTCCCCCTCTCCTCCTGCTCAATCCTCTTGCGCCTGCTCTCTTCGTACGTGTGCTCTCTCTTCTTATGCGCACTCTCTTCTTACACGCGCTCCCTCTTCTTAAGCGCGATCTCTCTTACACGTGCTCTCTCTTACGCAAGCTCTCTCTTACGCAAGCTCTCTCTTACGCGCGCTCTCTCTTACGCAAGTTCTCTCTTACGCCCTCTCTCTTACGCAAGTTCTCTCTTACGTCCTCTCTCTTACGCAAGTTCTCTCTTACGCCCTCTCTCTTACACGCGCTCTCTCTTATACGTCCTCTCTTACATGCACTCATGCGTGCTAGCTTATGCTTGCTCTCTCCTTTACACGTGCTCTCTCCTTACTTGTACTCTCTTTTAGGCGTGCTCTCTCTTACGGGCGCCCTCTCATATGCGCGTTCTCTTCACGCTCTCTCTCAAGAGCCTCTCCCCCTCTAGAGCCAATCAGCAGCAAATTCACACAAGGATTATCCTGTAATTGGAGGAGCAGCCCCTTTCAAAGATCTTGAACTTCACTCACCTGTCTTAACTGGCATTTTGAACAGTGGTTCAGGGATTACATAGAATGGGGTGGGAGGGACCAGATTCCAGCCTGTGGGGCGCCGGTTGGACAAGCCTGGTCTATAGTCTTCGAGGATTGGCCAGTTTAGCAGTTAAAAATCACAACCAGATTGTAACTCCAAAAAGGCCTGTAAGGAGTATAAAATCAGCTCCTGGTAATAATACCTGTTTTCTGCAATGGTAACACTGTTTCCCCTTGTTCAATGTAACAGGATTGCAGGGTTCCTATGTGTATGTTAGTATTTGTGTGGGGCTATTTGGATGCTCAAGTGATGCAAAACTGCACTTTAAGCCTACACCAGGTTCAGACCTCCGCTTGCTAATGTATCTAACTGATATTTTTATATTCATTTCTGAAAGGACAAGATGTTGGAAAAGTAACATTCTTTCCATATGGTGGGAAATGAGATATAGCCTCCTTTTTCCTTTGGCCATTGTACTGTTAATCTTGGGTGCCTTGGAATTTGTGATAAGGGATTGAAGTTTGTTGTCTGATCTCGTGCTTCCCACTGATTAACTGGAGGAAATTATAACACCTCCAGGATTGGATGTTGGTCACGTAGGCTGATAAAAGAGGCATCAAAAGTGAGAAAAACCTGCAATTGATTTCATGGTAGGAGAGTATTTAATCTATGGGGACAGACACCTTTGGTCTACTTCTGCTGGGTTACTGAGAATTCAAAAGCTTGAGTAAAAGTACTGATGCTGTCTTGAAATGTAAAATTAGATTTGGTGAAATTAAACCTGACTGATCATCCGATTCCTAGCCCACTGGACTAATTGGGCCTCTATTAGATTAAGAGTAGCTTTTTTTTGGAGTGGGGGGGGCAGCACGGTGGTGCAGTGGTTAGCACTGCTGCCTCACGGCGCTGAGGTCCCAGGTTTGATCCCGGCTCTGAGTCACTGTCCGTGTGGAGTTTGCACATTCCCCCCGTGATTGCATGATTTTTGCCCCCACAACCTAAAGATGTGCAGGGTAGGTGGATTGAACACGCTAAATTGCCCCTTAGTTGGAAAAAATGAATTGGGTACTCCAAATTTATTTTTTAAAAAGTTGCTTTTTTTTTTGCAGTTTAAAATTAAAGTCTTTACTCATTTACATCACTCTTTGTCATTTTAAAGCTTATTTAGCTGCAGTTACACAAGCTGTTGCTAATTCATTATTAAAGATGCTATTAGCTTTTTTCCCCTATGCACTAAAACTCTCCCAAATATTTGACTTTCTACATCTCCATTTTCCTCCTTCTTTTATCAGTGGCTGTGCCTTCAGCTGCTTCGGCTCTCAGCTCTCAAATTTACATCCTGAAGCACTCTGCTTATTTTCCCTCTCTTTCTTACTTTCAAAATCGTTCTTTGACCAAGTATTTTGTCATCAGTTCTCACAGCTCTTGCTAGGTGTCATGCTTGTTTAATCATGTGGCATACATTGAACTTTTTACTACATTAAGGACGCTATACAAATCCAGGTTGTTTTATGATTGATGTGAATCTGTCCAAGCTCCATGAATTTCAATGTTTGCATGTCCTTTCCACCTTTTTTGCTAGCTTATTTCAGTTTGTATTTTAGACTGCTGTCAATGTATGCCTGAACTGCCCATACTGTCTGAGAATGCCCGAGGTGGTGGCCAACAATATGCTGAGGATGATGCAGAAAAACATACCTGTGAATTACTTTTAGATATGAGGTGCTGCACCATAGTGAGATGTTATTAAAGACTTCAAAAATGGTAGCAGAAAGTTTGAAGATCTTTGGCTTCATTGAATAAAGGGCAAATAAGTGCAGTCAAAATGATCTGTTATAAATATGCTCACAGTTAACTCCTTGAAGAGACAAAATCAAACTGTACCCTTATAGGATTTACTTTACCTGAATTTTGTATCTGAGAACTTAGTGTTCTTTTGGAAATTGTTTTGGAAAATGTGAACTGATCCAGTTTGACACTGATAATAGAAAAGCATCATATTATTTAAATAGAGTGAGATTGCAGAACTCTGCATAAGGAGGGATTTGGATGACCTGGTACATGAATCGCAAGCGGTTGGTATGCAGACACAGCAAATGATTAGGAAGGCAAATGGCATATTGGTCTACAGTTTACAGCTTTGGTCCCCTTATTTAAGAAAGGGTATAAATGCATTGGAGGCAGTTTAGCGAGTGTTCACTTGATTGATACCTGGGATTGGGGCATTATCTTATGAAAAGAGGTTGGACAGGCTGTGGAGCTTAGAAGAATGACAAGTGATTGTATTGAAAAATGAGATCTTAAGTGGACTTGGATAGAGTAGAATCTTAGAATCCCTACAGTGCAGAAGGAGTCCATTCTGTCTATCGAGTCTTTACCAGCCCTCGAAAAGAACACCCTACTTAAGCCACACCTCCACCCTCTCCCCGTAACCCAATCTAACCTTTTAGACGCTAAGGGGCAATTTATCACCTAACCTGCACAACTTTGGACTGTGGGAGGAAACTGGAGCACCCGGAGGAAACCCACGCAGACAAGGGGAGAACATGCAGACTCCACACAGACAGTGACCCAAGGCTGGAATTGAACCCGTGGCCCTGGAGCTCTCTCTCTTTCCCTCCCTCTCCTACTGTCGATGCTGAAAGGACGTTTCCACTTGTGGGAAAAGTTAGAACTAGTGGACACAGTTTAAAAAATAAGTGATCCATAGAATCTCTATAATGCAGAAGGTCTACGCCGACCTTCCGAAAGAGCACTCTACCTAGCCCCACTCCCCACCCTATCCCCGTAACCCCACGTATTGATCATGACCAATCCACATAACCTGCATATCTCTGGACTATGGGAGGAAACCCACACAGGCGCTGGGAGAACGTACAAACTCCACACAGGCTGGAATCGTGCCCGAGTCCCTGGCGCTGTGAGGCAGCAGTACTAACCATTGTGCTGTCTTAAATGGTCAGCCATTTAAGTAGGAAATGAGGAGGATTTTTTGTCTGAGGGCTGAGGCTTTGGAACTCTGTTACCCAGAGAGTGGTGGAGGCAGGGTCATTGTATATTTTTAAGGCAGAGGTAGATACATTCTTAACTAACGAGGAAGTCATCAGGTAATCGGGTAATTGGGGGCAGCAGGGTAGCATGGTGGTTAGCATAAATGCTTCACAGCTCCAGGGTCCCAGGTTCGATTCCCGGCTGGGTCACTGTCTGTGCGGAGTCTGCACGTCCTCCCCCTGTGTGCGTGGGTTTCCTCCGGGTGCTCCGGTTTCCTCCCACATTCCAAAGATGTGCGGGTTAGGTGGATTGGCCATGCTAAATTGCCCGTAGTGTGCTAATAAAAGTAAGGTTAAGGGGGTGGGGGGGGGGGGGTTTGTTGGGTTACGGGTATAGGGTGGATACGTGGGTTTGAGTAGGGTGATCATGGCTCGGCACAACATTGAGGGCCGAAGGGCCTGTTCTGTGCTGTACTGTTCTATGTTCTATGTAATCGGGATGGTTAGGAATGTGGAGATGGGTAGGATTGTGGAGTTGAGGTCACAATTAGATCAGCCATAATTTTATTCAATAGAGAAGCACTCTTGAATGGCTTCCTGCTCCTAATTCTTTTGTTAAATGTTAATTGCATGTTACCCAACTCCTGTGTAAGTGGCCAGTCTTTTGAGTTCCACAGATCTGATTCTTTTTAATGTGTAAATAAACAAACCTGTTGAAACAAATTGTCAGTAAGTTTCTGCACCTCGTATTTAAACGAGACTGAAGGCACACAAGTTTTAATTAAAGCCAAAAGAACTTAGTATTATTTTATCAATTCATTCAAGGATAAATATATCCAGCAGAGGGCGTTGAAGCATCTCTTGTGAAATACTGTTTTGGATGAGATATTACAGTGCAGTATTGAGCAGAATTTTGAACAAGCCCGTCCTTACTTCACTCTTTGTGCTAGTTGGAGTAGAATGTTACTTGTGACATTGAACTTATTGCAATAGCAATTTTATATCGCCGAAAGATCTATATTAATTAGATAAATGACGGTACTTGGTTTTAACCTAGATAAATAAAAGGAAATCTATACTGTAACAAAGATCAGCAAATTACTGTAGATGACAAAATATGTCAGTAAATGTGGGAAGTTAAAAGGATTTGATAAAATTATTGAATATTCAAGAGTTTTCTGGCCAGAGCCAGGCTTATTAAAATATTGAAATATTTCTAAATTGGAATACTTAATGCAATTTTTAACATATTGATTTCAAAGGAGCTCTAATGCTTTAGAAAGTGCTCAGGAATAATGAGGATGATTCCAGCTCTTAAATTGTGTGGGAAGTCTGTTTTTCTGCACTTGTTTGCACTGGACAAGAAAACATCAGGTCTTCAGAAGTCCAAGATGAATAGATGGTGTAGCTCTAAGCAGGTGTGAGTAAGCTATCTGGCATGATTGTGTCACATTATCCTGAGTGCAGAACAAGTAGACAAAATTAGACAATGGATATATGGACCAGATTCTGAACAAAAGCAATTAATGTTGATTAAACTGAATAAATATAATGGGATGAATAAATATAATGGCATGATTGTTAGCTATACGGATAGGTGGATCGTGAGATGACAAACTATGCCAGGAGGCATAATGGTTTTCTGGCTGCTATGAGTTTGGGAGAAGGGAAGAATCCTTGGAAAGTGATGAGTAGTAGTGAATGGGGGATGTATATGCTTGATTACTTGCACACTTTTTATGCAGAAATTAAGTAGGTCGTTTGGAGTCCAATACAGGATCAATTGTACATCTCTTAAAGAAGTTGTGAATAACATTTTTGTGTTTCATGTTTCCTTGGAATGTAGAATGAAACAAATATGTGTATGATCTTTTTCTTAAAGTTAAAGATCTGCTGCAGCAATAGATTCCATTAGTGAAAGTGTCTTCAATGTAGCAATACATTCCAAAACATCTCATAATGGTGCAAGGAGAAATCAGTGCAGCATTGCAGAAGGGAAGAATAGATGAACAGGGATGACCAAGAGAGGTGGGCTTCAAGTGAGGTGCAGAGGCAGATGGTTTCGGGAGGACATGGAGCCTAGGTAGCTGAAGGTATGGTTGAGGTGAAAGGCGCATGGGTGCACACGAGGTTGAAACAGAAACACTGGGATTGATCGAGTTGTCCAGAGGAAGTTACAAAGGTGGGGAGAAGTGGGATTTAAACACTGGAACATGGCCTAAATGTTTAATGCTAAAAGTTTTTTTCATTAAATTTGAAGATTTTGAGCTAAACAGGCCGTTGATAATCTTGTGCTCCAATTATTGTTTCATTCACATGTGCCAAAATCTGACTCTTACGATTTGTCATCATGGAGCAAACATCAGAGTTAGAGGATCCTCTCACTCATGCTAGTTTATATTTCGTTGTTATCTGTGTACTTTAGCTATGCTAATACAAAATCAGAATACTGCAGTGCTGGAGATCTGAGATAAAAACAAAATGCTGGAAATAATCAGCAGGCCTGGCAGCTTCTGTGGAGAGCTAATCAGTGAAAACGTTTCAGGTCGTTGACCGTCCGTCAGATTCAGTTAACTCTGTTTTCCCAAAGAAGCTGTCAGATATGCTGAGTATTTCCAGCATGTTCTGTTCCTATTATCCTTGGCTATGCTAATCTCATTCTGATTACTTGTCAGATATTTTCGAGGTTAACATCATTGAAGGTCATGAAAGGGGGAAATGGCCATTAATTGCTGCAGTGCACAAATGCACTGATTTAAAATATGTACTGGATGGTGACTTGAATGGATTTGGACTTCCCAGGACAGATTCTGTCAAGCAGTTGAGTGTTGATGTTGTTGAGTGATTAAACCCAGGGATTTTAGAATGCAGAGTGCCTTGCTTTGGGAAAAATTGGAAAGTAGAGGACATAGAGGGAATAGGAACTTGTGAACCAAACTTTGCAGTTAGCAGTGAAGGAACATCTACCATCATTATGCTGACAGCTGTTCATAACATTTTACAAGCTTTTGAGGAGGCACTTGGTGTTACCAGGCATCTGATCCAGTGTGGGCAGAGCAAGAAACAATCAGACTACATGTCTCAGTGAAGATTATTTAGAGTTTAAACCATAAAATATGAATCAGGCATTATAAATTAATTTAAATCGTACAGAAAGCGAAATAAAAATGGAGGAAGTGATTAAGACACAAAGAAGGATCGAAGACAGACAGAAAAGTAAAAAGAAAATGAGTTTTGAAAAATATTTCCAGTCCTGATTAAATTCTGAAGGAATGAGACACCATATTTGTAAAAAAATACATTTTCAGGATCAGGAAAGTTGCTTGGTAATAATTATCATTGACGGGGTGTCGTGAAAAATTCACTTACACTTGAATGAATGCTTATTAACCTTTCCTGGTGCCTTTCACGAGCATCCCCAATTATGCTGTTCACTTCTTCATGCCACGACATTGATTTTGAAAATCAGTCAGCAAGGTAGAGCACAGTTGTGGAGCAACAGGATAATTCAGACATATGTGCGTCTGTGGAAGTTGGCATTTTATAATAATGATCTTTATCTTTAGTGTCACGACTATGCTTACATTAACACTGCAATGAAGTTACTGTGAAAATCCCCTAGTCGCCACATTCCGTGGCCTGTTCGGGTGCACTGAGGAAGAATTCAGAATGTCTAATTCACAGAACAAGGACTTCTTTTGGGACGGAAACTGGGGCGCCTGGAGGAAACCCACGTAGACACTGGAGAACATGCAGACTCTGCACAGACAGTGACCTATGCCGGGAATCTAACCCGGGTCCCTGGCACTGTGAAGCAACAGTGCTAGCCACTGTGCTGCCCACTTCACTCCATAATAACTCAGTGGAGTTAGCCTCGTTTCTATCACAACATCCAGACCATAGTGTTTGTAAATTTGATGAATGGAGTGTGTAGTGAAATTGTACACATCACACTGACAGCTGATGGCTTGACCATTCTGGGGGAATAATTGTTTGTGCTCCTCCTCCATGATACTAGAGTAATGTCAGTTGGATTGACACTGGACCAAAGGTGTGGGGTGTGTTGGAATCTGTCCCTGGAAAAACCAGATTGTTAGGTGAAATTGGCATAGTGTGATGTGATGGGACATCACGAACACACAAGTGCACGCACATACATGGCATATAAACCTGTATCCATAACTTGCACGTACCACTGACGGATTTCATATACAGCGTATTTCAGTTACAGGACGGTTAACTTGGAACACAAATCTTGTTAATTTGAGGTAATTCTTACGTATTTCACTTCTGCACATTCCAGGAGCAAGGACACTGCAAGCTCTTATGATCACTCTGGGGCTGCTTCTCAAGAGCATTATTCTCGGAATAAATTATTGCGCAACGAATCAACTAATGCACGGTTTTCAGGTCCCACAGTTTATGGCATACAAATTCAGGCAATTAAAGAACGCTCTTTACTTGTACTGTCAGGCTTTTCATGGCAAGTGCCTTTGAATAAAACAACATTAGAGTGTTTGTTATGTCACTGTGTTCAGTATTATTTGACCTGTCTGAGTGGTTTGCTTTAAAAGAGAGGCTTTCCTTAGGAAATACAGTATTTTAATTTGGTGAATGCTAATGACTATTATCAGCAGACAACTGCGACAGCCCCTGCAGCTGGGGTCATGCAGCAGGTTTCATTTTCTTCATGTCTGCTGTGGTTAGTGTTCTTTGTGGAACTCTTAATACACTGGAATTAAAGTGGGAATATTCTGTTATGGAAGCCAAATCTCCCTATTAATTTTACATAGTTTAGAGTTGGAGAAATGAGAAAGATTCAGATTCTCGAAAAAGGGAGCGCATTTCTAAAATTTAAAGGTAGGCTGTTTTGGGCTGATGTATTTCTTCACGCAAAGGGTAGTGGAAACCTGGCACATTCTCCCTGAAAAGACTGTTGACACTGGGGATCAATCCACAAATTCAGTACTGACATTCTGAAGAAAGCAAAATCCTGTTGGAGATTCAAAATAAAAATGGAAAATGCTGGAATCATTCGCCATGTCTGGCAAAGTGTGAAGAGAGAAATAGAGTTGATGTTTCAGGCCAGTGAGCTTTTGTTAGAACCATATTGATAGATTTTCTTTTTGTTGGGTAAGGATCTTGACAGATTTGGGACAAGGTTGGGAAAATGGAATGGGATGTTGATTGCTCATCTTGCCAAAGGAGCTGTAATCTGAGCTGAAGATGTATGCCTACTTGGGAAAATTGCATTCAGTACACATCTGGATGAGCAAGTGCAGTAAGTTACCGTTCTGGGGAATGAAGCAGATAATTCAAACATTCTGAACAATCCTAAGGATATCTTACCACATACAACAGTAGTGACCATCACGTCCAGGGAAAGGATGGAAGTTGTTATGGAATTTGCGTCCACCACTTTTCCATGTGTTCCAGATCTTAAAGCTGAAAATATTTCTAATTTTCATTCTCATTCTTTTGCCAATTACTGTAAATCTATGCCCTCTAGTTATCGACCAATTTGCTAAAGCAAGTAGTTTTGACTGCTTTGTGAAAACACTTTGAATACCTCGATTAGGGGTCTCTGCTAGAATAGGTTCAAGGGCCTGAATGGCCTATATAGGGGTTTGTATAAATGGTCTGACCTCCTTGAGCCAATTACCACACTTTAGCTTTACATAAAAGGCTTCTCTTTATGGTCACACTGTGCCCATTCTGATAACTGTCTACCTTGGGTATACCTTGATCACCATAGACTCTGGTTCACGAATGTGACTTTGTTAATAGGACCCTGCTTTACTGTTGTAAAACTGGGCATTAATCACCACAAAATTATGCATCTTAAGTTAAGTTTTCTGTCATTGTTTTTTAAATGCTAAGCTTTTGAGTTCTGTCAGCTCCACTTGGATGTACACTATTCAACTGTGAATTTCTTGAAATATGGATACTCTGAATGTGGACATGATGGTTATTGCTTGCATATGCTGAGATTTCCGTCAGGTTGTTCAGAATGTTTGAATCATGCACTTCATTCCTGAATAGTAATTTACTGTACTCATCCTGATGTTGTGCACTCAATAGATTTTCTCTAAGCAGTCATACGTATCGCATTCCGCTCAGTCTAAAGCTCCTTTGGCAAGATACAAACAGAAAATGCTGGAAAAACTCAGCAGGTCAGGCAGCATCTGTGGAGAGAAACAAGAGAAATGTTCTGTGGAAGAGTCATTTAGACCCGAAATATCAAAACTCTTTCTCTCCATAGATGCTGCCAGACCTGCTGAGTTTGTCCAGCATTTTCTGTTTTAATTTCAGATTGCCAGCATCTTTGGTAAGATGTTGCTCCCAAGCTTCATCATGCTCATATGCAAATAACTTTGCCTTCCACAGATCCAGGGTCCCAGGTTCGATTCCGGCTTGGGTCACTGTCTGTGCGGAGTCTGTACATCCTCCCCGTGTGTGCGTGGGTTTCCTCCGGGTGCTCTGGTTTCCTCCCACAGTCCAAAGATGTGCAGGTTAGGTGGATTGGCCATGATAAATTGCCCTTAGTGTCCAAAATTGCCCTTAGTGTTGGGTGGGGTTACTGGGTTATGGGGATAGGGTGGAGGTGTTGACCTCTGGTCGGGTGCTCTTTCCAAGAGCCGGTGCAGACTCGGGCCCAGTGGCCTCCTTCTGTACTGTAAATTATATGAAATGTATAGGATGATGGATGACCTTTTGTAGGGTAGCCAAAAATAAACTCTTCCAGACTTTACAGGTATAGGGAATTACAAATGTCACATTTAATGTAGAGGTTATTGAGACTGCCCCTGTTTATAACAGAGTAAATGGTCTGTGCATAGCCGGGAAGATTCCAGATTTTCACTTAAGTGCTAATCCCTATTATTACGATCCCATACCAGACCCCAACAGTTTCTAGCATACTGGACAGAAACCCCAATATTTAATTTGTAAAATTGTGAGGAAAGGATACTTGACTCCAGGAGTGATTTCAGGCACAAATAAGGATGTGGTATATTAAAACAAACTTTATTATGAAAATAGTATTACTAACTTTAATGTCATCAAGACAAATAGCAGCAGTACGGCGGCGCAGTAGTTAGCACTGCCGCCTCACGGCGCCGAGGTCCCAGGTTCGATCCCGGCTCTGTGTCACTAACTGTGGACTTTGCACGTTTTCCCCGTGTTTGCATGGGTTTCACCCCCACAACCCAAAGATGTGTAGGGTAGGTGGATTGCCCCTTCATTGGAAAAATGAATTGGGCACTCTAAATTTATTTTAAAAAATAAAGACAAATAGCTCTCAATTACCAGTTAAACAATGCTTATCAATAGAATGAAACAAAATTCAAGTAAACCCCATCTCCGGTCACAATCCACTTTTAAATACAGTTAGTAGACTTGAGAATACTTGCTGTAAAAGGTGTCGGGTTAAACCACTTTGATAAACCACTTTGAGAAAGAGAAGTCCTTCAGGAACCAGCTGCACATTCTTGACTGTCTCAAACCACTGTTTAAACTGTCACCCTGCGATACTGCTCCTGCCCTGTACACAGGGAAATCTTTAACTCATTGTCTTAAGAACAATTGCTTGCCCCAGTCACATGTTTAACTGAACTACTTTTCCCAGAAACTGCTAGTCTGTCCACAGACAGATCTAAACTCACTGTATTGAGATCAGCTTCTAGTTTGTTCACATCTCAATCTAAATCTAAAATGAAAACCTCAACGCCTGACTGCTTCAACACCGGCTCCTTCCACTAATTGCACCATCTTACCAAACTAAACACACTGTCTCTAATTATCTACTCCCCAGGGAATCTTCTTTATCTAAACAAAAGTCCATTAGTCCAAACTTTATCCATGGCTGGAATGAATTATGGTCTTTCTTTTATGATTCTTTAATTGCACCTCAGCCTTTAAAACCAGGATTTTGAAAAACGTGACTGCAGTAATCATATACTGGGCAGCATGGTCGCACACTGGTTAGCACTGCTGTCTCACTGTGCCACTGACCCAGGTACAATTCTGAACTTGGGTGACCGTCTGTGGAGTTTGTATGCCCATCCATTGAGTCAGATATTGTCATTGAAAATCTGATTTATGAGCGCCTGATCAGAATATTTCTTTCAAAGATTATTCCTGGTTACCTGAAGAGATTGGAGAAACTGGGATAGTTTTCATGAGCACGAGATGATTGAAAGGAAGACCTCTTGGAGTATTCAAAATTATGTGGGGTTTTATAGCAAGCAAAGAGGAACTGTTTACTCTGGCAAGTGGGGTGGTAATGGGGGGTGGGGAACACAGATTTCCTCATCATTGACAAAAGAACTGGGTGGAAAAGTAGAAATATTTTCAGAATGATCAGATCTGGAACACATATGAAAAGTGGTGGAAGCAAATTCGAGAAATTTGACATGTACATGAAGAGGAATAACTTTCAGAGTTTGTGTAAAATGTTCATTGTAGGAAATTGATTTAAAGTCATGATCTCTGTGATGTGTGTTTTCTTTTCATAATCTTTATTATTGTCACAAGTAGCCTTAAATTAACACTGCAATTAAGTTACTGTGAAAATCCTCTAGCTGCCACACTCTGGCGCCTGTTCGGATACACAGAGGGAGAAGTCAGAATGTCCAATTCACCTGACAAGCATGTCCTTCGGGACTTGTGGGAGGGAACCGGAGCACCCGGACGAAACCCACACAGACAAGGGAGAATGTGCAGACTCCGCACAGACAATGACCCAAGCCAGGAATCGAACCTGGGGCCCTGCTGCTGTGAAGCAATAGTACTAACCACTGTACTACCGTGCCACCCCTTTTTTAAAACAACTTTGCGTTTGTTTTGGCTGTAGAAATGATACTTTGAGTTAAAGGCAGTCGTAGTAATTTTCATTCATTGCAATAGTCAGTGAGCTTGCAGTTTAGTGCTCTTGGGTAGTGTGTCAAAAGCAGTTTTTAACTACAAGAAAACTTTTTTAATTGGTGGCTGTTCAAAAATCTGAGCCATTATGATAAGTAAAGCTGGTCGCTGTTCGTGAATTATGGTGTGAGTTTGAAAATGTATAATTTTATATGACTACTCCAGTGCTGCATTCTTGCAGATGACTGAAAATGTTCATAATGCTGAAGATGTTTGTCCTAACTTCTTTTGAAAGGTGAATGGCAGAGGCCACAATGCATAATTATATTAAAAATATTACAGTAATTAGCTTGTCTGCAGATATTCTCCCTATTGTAGCCCTGGCAACTGAGATTGAAACTGGTTAGTTCCACTGGGAATAGAGAGAGAGAGAGAGAGTGTATGTGTGGGGTGGTGGGGGGGGGGGGGGGGGGGGGGGGGTTGTTGTTGGAGATACTTCCTACAAATGCTTCACAAGCTAGTTCACATCACTTAAACAATCCCTCTGCAGGCAGTTTTTGTTGTGTAGTACACAGGAGGTAGTACACATGATGTCATATGGGGAAAAGAATTATAATTGGATCCAAGCTTGCATCTTGTGTGTGTGTGTGTGTGTATGCTTTTCATCACTGGTTGGGGAGGTGGAGGGGCTTGAGGAATAAATGAGCTTACCAGCTCTTAATTGTACTGCTATTTGTCAAGAGGTCTCAAAATATGTAGGACTGTGTTTGAAGGTGAATACCCATTTTATTTGTAGCCTAGCTGGTTTTGGGTGGAGAGAAAGTGCAGTTGCTGCCTATCTCACATTATGAAGAAGCTGGGACTGTGAAAGAGCCAGAGCAGGGTTAACTGTCACCTCTGCAGGCGCGTGATAGCTTAAATGAATTGCTGTATTAATATACTTTGTTAAGTCAGACGGAGAGATTTAGCGCGCCATTGACCTGTTCAAGCTGCACAGCCAGCTCAGTGCTGTATGGCTTCTCTGCTGGCTGCGACACTCAACATGGGCACCTTTATTCATCTGGTCAGGCGCAAGTTCAAAAGGCGTCGGAAGAAGCGGTCAGAAAGGAAAGGTAGAGTTTAATTCCTACTTTTTTTTATTGTGTGCTTAAAATCGTGTGAGCTGCTGGTTGAGCATATAGACTTATGATATCAAAGTGTTTGATTCCTTTTGCACATTGCATACTTGTGTAGCATTGGCGGGGGGAGGAGGAGGAGGACAGAGTACAGTTATTTGATTTCTTTCCAGAGGTTAATTACGATTTTTTGGGGGGGGAACTTGAGTAACATTTCACATAGAATGTTAAAACAGACTCAAAATTTGTAGCCATGCTGATGTTTGCACTCCTGTGGTTTGCCTGCTAAGAGATTGTTTAATGTTTCTTGCAAAATTTCAACCAATTCTGAATGAACATTAAATAATCCTCTATATAACTAAATGCAGTTAATTGTTTTTAGTTGCACAGTAAAATAAATTGTCAATTTTTTGTAGACTATCTCAATAATTAGTAATCCTGCTTTTTCATATTGTATTATTTAAACCATATCATGATATCCAAATTTATATTCACCCGAGCTTGGATAATTAGGGAACTTGTATATTTGACCTCCTAAAGATGGGTGAAAGGGAATGTAAAAGCTTTTAGTCAGGAGAACACCTCAGCTTGGGACCTTAAAAAACCTGCCAGGACTTGACCTCAACAGTTGATTTAATTAGAGGATAAATGTGAAGGGAGGATGAGAATGTGGGATTTGAGGTCATGTCTGTTGAGTTTTCTGAAAAACACCAGGTTACTCTGTGTAGGCACAGAATTGAAGGGACTGGGATTGTGTTTCTGAGACTCTTAACCATGTACAGTGCTTAGATTTAACATATCCTAGGAGGTGACCTCCTTTCAGTAAATGGTGCTGTGCATGGGAGTAACCTTAGTTTGGCAATGCAGGTGGGGAGCTGTCCGCCTTGAGTGCAGTGAGATGATTTATTTATTCATCTGAGACCTGCTGCCTTCTGGTGTATCTTTTGAGGTCCTAATTGTAGTACTTAGCCTTATGGAACTTTAATATACAGTTGGATATAATCAGCAATAATTTTCAATTTCTCAAATCTTAAAGCATTAAGGCAAGCATAAATGTAAATACACAGAATGAGATTTCAGGACCAAGGTTACATGAAAGATTGCTACCTACCTGTATTTTCTGAAACTATTCCACTATCTTTACTATGCCAGTGATCTTGGTTAAAGGATCTGAAAGCTGCATTAATATCTCCTGGATCTATATCATCCTGTTTCCTGCATTAATTGAACTTCAAAATTACAAGGATTCTTTTGGTTGGTTTCTTTGGTGAGATTAACGTTAATTATGTGTCAAATTATCATGCGATTTGAAACAACATGTTCCATATCTCAGACCTGGTGTGAAGTGATTCCTAAAATTGAGGAACATTGGAGCACAAGTCATCCACAGAGGTTATGTACCTCCATAGGCCAGCTTTTGTAACCATGGTCTTGAGAGCATTTTACATGCTTGCATTCTTGATTGATGAATAATGTGTTACATCCATCAAAACTAAAGGGTTTTAGGATTAATTTAAAGCTCTAAAACAAGTTCTGAAAATGAGATTGTCCTGAAAATAGTCGTCCAAAAACTGTTGGGCAGTGATTTTCGTTCAAAATGTTCTCTGTTCTTGTGACTCTTAATTTATACATCAACGTTAACAGGTCAGGGTTACAAGAACTAGATATTTTATTCTTTGCAAAGGTGGACACATTTCAGATCTTACTTTGTCTGAAACCTAGTGCATGGAGATCAATTAAAATTGCACTAAAATACATTTCCACTCTGTGCAAATGTCTAAATACAGTATCAGATGGGTAATTACATAGAACATATTCAACGAAATGAGAGAAGAGGTGCCTATATCTGCTTAAACGTTTTCAGGAGCCCAAGTAACACAGACATATGGGACTGGCAGGTGCTACATTTTATTCTGATCAATCCTTTTTTTAAAAGAAGGAGCGGGTTGATTGAGAAATATAGGTCAGTCAGTCAAATATCCTTAAGTAATGAAAATGCAGGTACCCTAAAGAATAGGCAATTAGTCATATGTCGTAGTCTGGTTGCTGTGGCTCCTAAAATAATTAAACTCATCGGGAACGTGGAGCTAGTTGTGGATATGCTTTATTTGGATATTCAGAAGCTAGTTGATGACATTTTAGCACTGGTTAGATTGTTGCCTCACAGCGCCAGGGACCTGGGTTCAATTCCGACCTTTGGTAACTGTGTTCTCTCCATGTCTGCATGAGTTTCCTCTGGGTGTTCCGTTTTCCTCACAGTCCAAAGAATTGCAGGTTAGGTGGATTGGCCCTGCTAAATTTCCCCTAAGTGTCCAAAAGGTTAGCTGCTATTACTGGGTTATGGGGATAGGTTTGGGGCCTAGGTACGGCTCTTTCAGTGGGTTGGCGCAGACTCAGTGGGCCGAATGGTCGCCTGCACTGAAGGAATTCTATGATTTTGTGTCTTTTGGAATTAATGGCACGAGTAAAACTAGTTCGAGTCTGGGGTTGTTAGTCTGGCAATTATATATTTTATAAAAAGTCAGAATGACTTAATCTTACAGCGACATATTTGAAATTGCCACGCACCCCAGAACCTAGCTTGACCTTAGAAGAGGGTCTCTGCATGGATAATTTAAAGATAATAACCTTAAAGAGTAGTGAATTTATGGAACAGACTATATCCCGTACCAGCCTCCCCGGACAGGCGCCGGAATGTGGCGACTAGGGGCTTTTCACAGTAACTTAATTGAAGTCTACTCGTGACATTAAGCGGTTTTCATTTTCATATCATAAAGCAGTGGAAAATCAAAGAGCTTGATGGGGAGTCGGGGATTGCAGTCGTTTCAGTACCTGCCCGATGCATAACCTATACTGACCACACGAAGCTTTGCCTGGAATGACCTGACTTTAGCTGCCAAGAGATCTGGAGGAGAGCATTTCTGTAATATGAATTTTGCTGATTGACCCAAAATACATGGTCAGGTTCAATGATACAATAAGTGATTGATAGTCGGCATGGTTCTGTGTTGGTTAAGTAAATAGGCTTAAACAAATGAGATGTTTACATAGACTGGTGTGAAGTGATGAACAATGAAATGGGTTAAAATAATTACGACCATCAGTACAACCATGGATGCACTTTTGGGAAAGGGAAAAAAGCATTCACTTGAAGTAAAAAAAAATTAAGTTAACATCCAAATAAAATGACATCAGCATAAGAGAAGCTACTGACTGCAAAGTACTTATTTATGGCTTAAAAATATATCTCCAAGTTTAATAAATAGTTGAATAAATAGAAGCATGGTGAGGTACTTCAATTCCTTCGAATGCACATTGTGTCATATGGCAACTTCCTATGCCACCTCTCCTGATCTGGACAACCAGATGGTCAGCAAGTGTCATCAGCTGGAGGAGCTGGAGCTTTGTATTTGAGAACTTGAGCAACAGAAGGTTGTACCAACTGCAGTGCTTTCCCAATACTGGGTAGCATGTTTTTGGAGGTGGTCAGCCCCTCTAGAGTGAGCGCTGCACAGTCATCGAGGATCAGACGGAAGTGCAGGAGTTTTGAGTGCACCAGTGTTCAGTTCTGGATATTGATGAGGGTGCAGGTTCCTCTGGGAAGCGCAGCAGAATTAGATCTATAGCACCACAGGAGATTTAACTTTGCAGGAGGGTTGGGGCAGGGGGAGGGCGGAATTTGGAAAGACATAGGACAGGGAAAAGAGGATTCTCTAGTGGATATATTTGGATAGGCAATTTTATGATGAGGGAACAGGCAGGTGTTCCTGCAGCTATAGCAAGGTTACAGGATATGTTGCTTCCCTGGTGCCGCAGTCAAGAGTGTTACTGAGCAGCTGCAGATCATTTTGAAGGACAGAGAGTGAACAGTCAGAAGTTGTGGTCCAAGTAGATCGGAAAGAGACCAAGAAGCAGTCATTAAAGGTGCTAATCTCTGAATTATCCTGGTGCCTTGTATTTTGTACTTGTGAGAATAGAAATAGGAGACTAGTGTAGACAAATATGTAGCTGGAGAGATGGTGGTGTGAGGGGGGTGAGGCAGGGGCTTTAGATGATGCCTGAGTCATAGTGAATGAGAAAGTGTTGGGCGGCAGAGGAGGTATTAGAAAGGCTGGGCAGCATGGTGGCACAGTGGTTTGCACTGCTGCCTCACAGCACCTAGGACCAAGGTTCGATCCTAGCCCCGGGTCACTGTCTGTTGGAGTTTGCACATTCTCCCCCCGTCTCACTCCCACAACAGATATGTAGAGTAGGTGGTTTGGCCATGCTAAATTGCCCCTTAATTGGGGAAAAACATTGTTTTAAATTTTAAAAAAAGGCTGATTGCAGTTAAAGTTGATAAGTCACCAGAACCAGATGGGATGTATATGAGGATGCTGAGGGTCGTTCGAGAAGACCTTGCAGAGGCACTGGTCATAATTACCGTATCCTCCTCAAACTTGGGGGTGGGGCCACCACTGGAGATTTGAAAATGATCTCTTGCTCAGAGGAGTGCAAGGACAGACCATTTATTTTAATATGTGATGGGAATGGTTTAAGAAACATATATCCAAGGCTAAAGTAAAACTACTTGGCCAAACGTGGATTAAGTAAGGAAAGGCAGCATGGACTTGTTTGAGGCAAATCCTGTCTAATCAACTTTATAATAGGGTAAGAGAATTGATAATAACAAGAACAACTTGCGTTTATACAGTACCTTTCACATGATAAAACTCAACACTTCAAAGGAGCATTGTAAACAAAGTATAAAACTAAACCAACACAAGAAGATAGTAATAATCTTTATTATTGTCACAAGTAGGCTTACATTAACACTGCAATGAAGTTACTGTGAAAATCTCCTAGCCGCCACATTCCGGCACCTGTTCGGATACACAGAGGGAGAATTCCGAATGTCCAATTCACCTAACAGCATGTCTTTCGGGGCTTGTGGGAGGAAACCGGAGCAGACACGGGCAGAATGTGCAGACTCCACATAGACAGTGACCCAAGCCAGGAATCAAACCTGGGACTTTGGAGCTGTGAAGCAACAGTGCTAACCACTGTGCTACCGTGCCTCACTCAGTTGACCAGTTGACCAAAAAGCTTGGTCAAAGAGATAGGTTTTCAGGAGTATATAAGGAGAAAAACAAGGTATAGAGAGATGCAGGGAGGGAGTTCCAGAGCTTAGGGCCAAGGCAACTCTAGACACGGTCACAATGGTGGAGTGATTAAAATCTGGGATGCTCAAAATGCCAAAATTCAATGCACCCAGCTATCTTGGAGGGTTGTGGGCCTGGAGGAGATTACAGAGGCGGGGAGGAGTGAGGCCTTGCAGGCATCTGAAAAATAAAGATGACAATTTTGAAATTACGATATTGCTTGACCGGCAGCCAAAACAAGTCAATGAGCACATGGGGTGGTTGGGTCTTGCTGTGAGATAGGAGCTACAGAGTTTTGGTTACTTCAAGTAGAATGTGAGACCCCAGCAGGAGTGCAGAACAATAGTTGAGTCCAGAGGTAACAAAGGCACAATTGAAGATTTCAGCAGCTGATGAGCTGAGACGGTCAAAGCTGGTTAATGTTTCTGAGGTTGAAATAGGCAGGGCGGTATTCTCCGCTCCCGATAAAAATCAGGATGGCCGTCGTGAAATTGGCTGAACTTCACGACGGCTCGATACGGCACCGCTCCCGAGCTATTCACGCCCCGGAAATGGGCTAGGAGCGGGGCCGCGAGTGTCACGCGTCAAATGACGCAAAAAGGCTGCGACTCCCGAATGACGCCGCTCCGCGTCATAAAAGGCGTGAGCAGCCAGAAGAACGGAGGAAGCGGCGAGGATGGTCGAGCCACGGAGGGCCGCCCCAAGATTCGAGGAGGCAGACATGGAGACCCTCCTCGATGAGGTGGAACAAAGGAGGAGCATCATCTGCCCCAGAAGAGGGCATCGCCACCCTGTCAGTGTTGTGCGGCGGGCCTGGCGCGAGGTGGGCAGTGCAGTGAGTGCTGTGGGGCACACACCTCGGTCTGGGGAACAGTGCCGAAAAAAATCTGCACGACCTCATCAGGGCTGCTAGGGTAGGTGCCAAGAGGGTGCCCCCGGGTCACAACAACCCCCCCTGCCCGAGTCCCTCATCACCTACCTCCCCCCGGGCACAAGGGAGGGGGGGGGCGGGGAAGAGTGAGTGGAGGGTGGTTTACAAAGTTGTCAAAGACCCACATGAGTGCTGCGACCCCCTGGAGAGGTGCAATGGTTTTGTTCTAACTTTACCCCCCTTCCTTTGCCAATATGTGAACGCCCTGATGATACCTGCCAAATTGATGATCTTTCTATTGCTCCCCCCCCCCCCCCCCAAAAAAAAACAGGACAAGACTGCTCACAATACCCGGAGCGGTATACCACCCCCTAACCACGTTTGAGCAGAGGACACTGGACCTTGCTGGGGGGGTCTTCCACCCGGGAGGTCGCGCAACGCGAGGTTGGAGGAGCAGAACAAAGTGAGACAACCCTGCATGACAACCCCCCCCCCCCCCCCCCCCCCCCCAATCATCTGTCTCTGCACACTCTTTCCCACCACCCCCCCACCACCCCATCATCTGTCCCTTCACACACTGGACCGTCCTACGCCCGGCCGAGCGTTTCTAAATAACCCTGTTTCATTCTCTTCACTAGGACCTGCAGCCGAACGACCAGCGCCGTCTACATCCAGGCAGAGACCAGCATGTTCCACCACCGCACCGAGGGACCGCACGCCAGAGGGTGCCAGGAGGACACGCAGGGGTTGCATCCTCCCAAAGTGAATCTGTGGAGCAGGAGGCGCACAGGACGCTGACACAGGGAGAGGGAGACATGGCCCGACAACGCCTTGTGGCCGCGCATCACTGGAGCGATGACCTCGACAACATGTCTCCAGACGAGGATGTACAGCTTGCGTCACTGCTGTCTCCCACACTATCCACCATCCCAGAGACACTCAGCTCGGTTGGCCAATTAAGTGATGAGGCTCCTGGGTCACGGTCTGGTTCGCACAACACAGCTGAGCAGGTACAACAGGTGGAGGTCGGAGCAGCTGAGGGCCCGGACTGTCGGAGGGCAGGCCAGGCCCAGCATTCAGCTGGCTCCCAGACGTTTCCCGGGGTCCTGGATTTATATGACCCACCCGCACAGCCGATGCATTTGCAAACCCAGGGACACAATGACGGGATGAGGGCCGTCTTCCAGCAGCTGCAGACGCAGTTAGAGGAGTCAAACCGCGTCCAGGAGCAGGGAGTGGTGCCGCTCATGGCAGCCACCCAGGCCGACACCGCACGGGTGGCGTCCGCGGTCAAGGCAGTGGGTGAAACGGTTTCGGCCATGGGTCATGTTCTGCAAGACGTTGGGCTTAATGTGCACACGCCATCCATGGCACTGGACAGGGCTGCCCTCTCACAGACAGCAATGCGCCAAAGCCAACATGATATTGCCGGTGCGCTGTGGGCCTTGGCCGAGTCTCACCAGGTCATGGCACAGTCCCAGCAGGCCATGGCACAGTCCCAGCAGGCCATGGCACAGTCCCAGCACATCATGGCACAGTCGCGGAGAGCATCAACCGCCTGACACACGTGCTGAATGGCATCGCGCGCACACAAGTTGAGGTCGCACAGTCCCTGGCGGGAATGTCTCACTCCCTGGACTCCGTCTCTGTGAACTTTCGGACCCTGGTGGAGACCGTTGCAGGCCTCCAGGACTGGCAGTGCCTGGTGTCGTTGGGGCGACGGGGCACCTCCCCGCTCGCACCTCCGTCCCACAGTGAGGCCCGGGGGCCACTGGGCTCCCCGAGGGAGGAGGAGGTTCTGAGGCCCGTCCCTTTAACTCCATCATGGGACGTCCCGGAACGCTCGGCCTCCCCCCCCCCCCCCCCCCAATCCCTGGTGCATTTGGTGGGCAGCGGGCAGAGCGGGGTGGCACCCATGTCATCCGAGACGCCCGCAGAGCAGCCTGGCCCATCAAGGCCGGGTCGCCCCAGGAAAGGAGTGCCGACGGGGAGACATGTCGAAGGGGGCGATTCGCAGCAGTCCTCCTCCACTCCTGCTGTGTCATCTGGGGAAGCACTTAGACGTAGTGGTAGGGCCCGTAAGGCAATGAAGAGGGACACATAGTAAGTTGGCATGGGTGAAGGGCACAGATTAGTTGTAGGGGCTAGGGCATCTGTAAATAATGTTAACCATTAAACTCACTGTTGCACCTAACTTGTAAGACTGTGATTTTTTCCGGAGCCACAGGGATCGTGATGGTGACCGAGTGTCGCTGGGGTTGACGAGCGTTGAAACTACGGTGCCGGGTGTGCAGTCCCTTCCCCCTCACTCCCTCCCACAGCTACCCCACGCGGGCACGTGATGGCGTGTCCCTGACGAACTCAGCGACCAGCGAGATTGATGGTTCAGCTATTGCCATGAGTCAGACTTTGTCTAACGATTCTGAGCTCACAGCTCATCGCAGATCGGGCTGTCATCATTCAACACGGCACTGATCACACCCGCTGACACAGCCATCAATGTCGTGCCATACCGTCTGGCCCCAGTGGTAAGGGTGATTTAGAACTGGAGCAGTGTACGCAGAGCGGGGGTTGGGGGGGGCACTTGTGTGTTGACCCTCTGCACGACTGGCGATGCAGGTGTTGGTCTTCAGCGGTGCCGTCGCGCGCGATGCGTGAATCTTGCTGCCACCAAGGTGTCGCGTGCCCTCCGTCCTCGCCCGGTCCGCCATGCAGCCTCCTGGGCATCACCAGCAGCCGCTCCTGTCTGCGTGCTGAACCCGCAACTCCACTGACCTCCTCCCCTTCCCCCTCCTCCTCCTCTGTGCTGGCACCACTGCCACTGGCTTCTCCCTCCGCCTCCTCCTCCAGGGCATCTCCCCTCTGCATCGCGATGTTGTGCAGCGCACAGTAGACCACGACATTGCAAGCGACCCTGTCGGCCTGGTACTGCAGGGCCCCTCCAGAGCGGTCCAGGCACCTGAATCTCATCTTCAGGAGGCCAAGGCAGCGCTCCACCACACCCCTGGTTGCTGCATGGGCCTCGTTGTATCGGGTTTCCGCGTTGGCCTGAGGCCTCCGTATAGGCGTCATCAGCCAAGACCTCAGTGGATAACCCCTGTCGCCTAGCAACCAGCCCCTCAGCCGGGGGGGGCCGTCCCTCAAACATCGCAGGGATGTACGGCTGCGCCAGAATGTAGGCATCATGCACACTCCCTGGGAACCTTGCGCACACGTTCATGATCCTCATGTGGGGGTCGCATACCACCTGGACATTCATGGAGTTTGTCTTCCTCCTGTTTGTGAAGACCTCCCTGTCCCCTGCAGGCGGGCGCATGGGGACGTGAACACAATCGATTGCCCCCTGCACCATCAGTATCCCAGCCACGCTGGCAAATCCACGAGCTCGTGAGTCTTGACTTGCTCGGTCCTCGGGAAAGGTGATGTAGCGGTCCGCGATGGCATGGAGGGCGTCGGTCACATCCCGGATGCACCTGTGCACCGATGCCTGGGAAATCCCGGAGAGGTCCTCGCTCGGAGACTGGAAGGAGCCGGTTGCATAAAGGTTCAGTACAACCGTCACCTTGATGGCAACCGGGATCGCGTGTCCTCCTCCCGTTCCACGTGGGGCGAGGTGCGCCACGAGGTGACAGATATGTGTCACCGTCTCCCTGCTCAATCGGAGTCTCCTCCTGCAGGTGATGTCCGGCATTGTCTGGAAAGAGATCCGGGCACGGTACACCCTAGGCCTCGGTCGTCGCCTCTGGCGCCCTGGCTGCACCTTCACTCTCTCCTCCTCTTCCTCCTTCTCCTCCTCCTCCACCCCATGCTGCTCAACGACGGCCAACTCCGCGGCCATTCCCTCAGCTCCTGCAGCTCGCCCCGCGGCCACTATGGGATGTGGCTGTGAACACTGCTCGATCTCCAACTGCAGTGCAGCGGCCCCGACCACTGCGCTGAACATAGCCGTTCTGTTCACATACATTTTGCTAACCTACAGAAGGATGGTGGGGGGCAGAGACACGACATGTTAGACGGAGGTTATTCGACAGCTCGGCAGCCGCCTGCCACGGGATACCTGTGTGTCCTGGTGGCCTGATCGCGCTGCTGACACGCGGCCAGCCTAACCCCTGGTCACTTTCTGCTTCCAACGGGCAGTTAACTACGTCCTCCTCACAGGTGCGTCAGTGTCCTGTGGCCGTAAGCCACAGGGCAACCAGCGGCCGTGTCCTCTTGCCCGTCATGCCATGGAAGGGTGGCTGACATTTTGTAACCGGGGGGTGGACGAGTCACTCCCTCCCTCTCTCTCTCCCCCTCTCCCTCCCTCCCCCCTTCTCTTTCTCCCCCTTCTCTTTCTCCCCCCTTCTCCTTCTCCCCCACTCCTTTTCCCCCCCTTTCCCCCCACCCCCCTTCCCCCCACCCCTTCCCTCCCTCTCCCTCCCTCTCTCTCCCTCCTTCCCTCTCCCTCTCTCTCTCTCCCTCCCTCTCTCTCCCTCTCCCTCCCTCCCCCTTTTCCTTCTCCCCCCTTTTCCTTCTCCCCCCTCCCCCTTTTCCTTCTCCCCCCCTTCTCCTTCTCCCCCTTCTCCTTCTCCCCCCTTCTCCTCCTCCCTTCACCTTCTCCCTCCACCCCCCTTCTCCTTCTTCCTCCACCCCCCTTCTCCTTCTCCCCCCCCCTCCCTCCCCCTCTCTCTCTCCCTCCCTCTCCACTTCTCCTTCTGTCCCCCCCCCCTCCACCTCCCCACTGTTCGCTGGGTTCTCCGGGATGCCAGCCCCGGTTTGCTCACAGTCCGGCAGTCCGCTCACGAGCTGGCTGACGAGTTTGAAAAGCAGGTGTGTCAGCCGGCGTACTCAACTTGCGTGCCGATGTCGGGACTTCGGCCCATTCGGGCCGGAGAATAGCGGGAGGCCGGTTTTGGCCGTTTCGGGCAATTTGATGGGGTTATTCGCAGGAAAGGTGGTTGGAAAAATTTGCGCGTTGGGGAGAATAGCGGGAGCGTGTCGGACCGGCGTCGCGGGAAAAAACGGCGCGTCCCGCTATTCTCCGCCCCGGCATGGGGTCAGAGAATTCTGCCCGCAATCTCGGTGATGTGGCAGAAGCCATTCAGGGTTAAATATGACACCAGAGTTGGAAACCACTTGGTTCAGTCTCAAACAATTGCCAGAGAGTGTGCCAGGGAGTGGGACACAATCTGTGGCTGGGGAACAGAGTTTGGATTTGATTGGATTGGATTGGTTTATTGTCATGTGTACTGAGGTACAGTGAAAAGTATTGTTCTGCGTGCAGCTCAAGCAGATAATTCCCTACATGAAAAGAGATGAGTACGGTTATAGGAGATGTAAGAAGAAGACCTGTGTGAGAGCTCACAGAGAGTTACCATGCTCCGGTGCCATCTTGGATCAGGAGAGGGAACCAAAAATAACTGCATCAGACTTCCCAATTTTAATTAAACAAAATGCCTGCCCATCCAGTACTGCGTGTCAGATAAGCTATCTGCTAATTTTGCAACAGTGGAGAATTTGCGACAGGCCTTTATTTGAGGGTAATATGGCCGATGTGGTGTATACGGACTTCCAAAACGTGTTTTTAAAAAATTTTTTAGATTACCCAATTATTTTTTCCAATTAAGGGGCAATTTAGCGTTGCCAATCCACTTACCCTGCACATCTTTGGGCTGTCTGTGGGGGCGAAACCCACGCAGACACGGGGAGAATGTGCAAACTCCACACGGACAGTGACCCAGAGCCGGGATCGAACCTGGGACCTCAGCGCCGTGAGGCGGTTGTGCTAACCACTAGGTTGATGTCCAGGGAATAAAAGGGACTGTGGCAACAAACTATGAAAATGGTTGAGTGACAGGAATTGCGTATATTCCAACAGCTGAAATGTCAACTGTGGTAGACTTGAAGAGGACAGCAAGATGGCAGATGAAATTTAATGCAGAGACGTGTGCATTAATGCATTTTTGTTGGAAAACTGAGGAAAGGCAATATGCATAAAAGGGAACCGTTGTTAAGAGAGTTCAGTTTATCCAGCAGTTAATTGTTCATAGGTGGGGCTGGGACATTAATTCTTCTTTCGTGCAATTCTGTGGCCAGAAAGTGGCAGGTGAAAATTGTGCATTGTGTCTGTACTGAACACTCCCTTGGGCAATGTGACCTAACGACAACTTGCTCTATGTTTCACATTATCGGAGACCTTATGGTAGGGTTTAACATCACAGCAAGTGTTCAGAAACAATTTGTCTCTAATAATTTCCTATCCTGAGAGCTGGGAACGTTGCCATATCAGAACAACAAACAGAATACAAATTCAGCCCACTTGCAGGGTATGATGTAGAGTCAATGTGTTTCAGTCCCGATCCGTGTATAATGCTGCGAATTTAAATTCGCTATCGGTAGCACGGCTTACTTGTGTAATGATCAAAAAGGTTTCTGTATATGACTGAGCATGTGCACACAAATAATTTTGCCCATATTTGTACATTGTTGGCTTGCGGAGTATTTGGAGATGGAATCAATCTGATGCATATTGGATGTGGAATTTCTCAGATCTAAAGTTTCATGCTGGAGTACAATATTTGGTATGTTATGGCACATTACATCAATGGCTGCACTTCAAAAGTACTTTTGCTTGTAAAGCACTTAGGGATATTATGAGTGAAAGAGGCTATTAAATTGAAGTTCTTTTCTTTTAAGTTTAATGAAGGGCAGAAATTGGTTGCATAACATTGCAACCAAAGCTATCCACATAACATTTCTTGAATTTGATCCTACTGCTGTTATACATTATATAGGTCCCACCCTATAGTTATAAAAATTGAAATGGGCTAATTCTTCTCAAAAGAAAACTAATTGTTGCAAGTCTCTCATTTTGATGAAGCTTCACACCCAAAGTATTAACTTTGCTTTCCTCTTCGGAGCTGGCCAAGTTGCTGTGTGTTTCTCACATTTACTACTTTAATAGGTTTGTGTAATGCATCCAGTTCTCGAGTTTTACAAATTTATTTTGATCATATTTAAGAAACAGACACGATTTTTATTTTTTGAGGCAATTTCTGTATTTTTATTCTCTTATTTTATTTCCTAACCTCCTCTCCTGAAAGCATTTAAAAACCTTTAAGATTGTGAGGGGTATTGACTGGATGGATGTGGAGAGAATGTTTCCTCTTGTGGGAATCTAGAACTGGTGGTCCACTGTTTAAAAATAAGGAGTCGCTCATTTAAGACAGATGAGAATCATTTTCTCTGAAGGCCAGGAGTCGCTGGAACTTTCAAAGCGCAGTGGAAGCAGAATCAAGGCAGAGCTAGATAGATTCTTGATTAACAAAGGGTGAAAGGTAATCGATAGGGAGGTAGCACGGTAGCATAGTGGTTAGCACAATTACTTCACAGCTTCAGGGTCCCAGGTTCAATTCCTGGCTTGGGTCACTGTCTGTGCGGAGTCTGCACATTCTCCCCGTGTGTGCGTGGGTTTCTTCCGGGTGCTCCGGTTTCCTCCCACAGTCCAAAGATGTGCAGGTTAGGTGGATTGGCCATGCTAAATTGCCCTTAGTGTCCAAAATTGTCCTTAGTGTTGGATGGGGTTGCTGGGTTATGGGGAGGGGTGGACTTGGGTAGGGTGCTCTTTCCAAGCGCTGGTGCAGACTCGATGGGCTGAATGGCCTCCTTCTGCACTGTAAATTCTATGAATGCGAGTGTGAAGTTACAAGCAGATCAGCCATGATCTTATTGAATGGCGGAGCAGGCTCAAGGGGCCGAGTGGCCTACTCCTCATAATTCAGATGTCTGCAAGTGAGGAATTACAGTTCATTTCGCTCTCGACAGTATCATGGCTGAGGCTAATCTGTCCAGATGTACATGTGCATTCGGGCCAGAATCATGAGATAATAAGAAGTGGCAAACTTGCAGCTTTAAAAAAAAACACCCAAATGAACATGTGGTGAAGCTTTTGGTTCCTGCCACCTTATAGGAGAAGTCGGCTAATTCAGCACTGTTGCATGTCGTATTTATTGCTCAAGGTTGTTTATGGGCAGCCTGGTGGCACAGTGGTTAGCACTGTTACCTCAAAGCACCAGTGACCCGGGTTCAATTCTGGCCTTGGGTGACTGTGTGGAGTTTGCTCTTGCTCCCCGTGGGTTTCCTCTGGGTGTCCGCTTTCCTCCCACAGTCCAAAAGATGTGCACGTTAGGCAGATTGGTCATGCTAAATTGCCCCTTAGTGTCCAGGGGTGCAGGTTAGGTGGGGTGGCGGGAGAGTGGACCTAGGTAGGATGCTCTTTCAAAGGGTCGGTGCAGACGCGATGGGTTGAATGGCCTCCTTCTGCACTGTAAGAATTCTGTGAATTGCTCAGAGGAGTATGTAATTAAGAGAATTGCAGACACTAGCTTGTGCAGTATCTATACAGGAAAATATCAAATACCTTGAGTTGACTCTATTTTAAGCACTTTTTTCTTTGTTAGATTTTAAAGTTGCTGGTGATATTGGTTTGACATCCTTTTCAGTTAATCAGGTTTACAACTTGGTGACACAAACAAGATTAACGAGTTGTTGAGTCTCAGTTCAATTACTGAACACTGTTCAAAGAGATGTTTGAAGACTCTCCCTATGTCTGTGTGGGTCTCACCCCCCACAACCCAAAAGATGTGCAGGTTAGCTGGATTGGCCATGCTAAATTACTGCTTAATTGGAAAAAAACAAATAATTGGGTACTCTAAATTTATAAAAAAAGGAAAAAAAGTTATTTGAAGAGGAACCGCTAAATAATGTTCTGTGTACTAGATGTCGTTCAGTGGCAGACTTATCCTTGTTTCAGAGTATTAACAAACCATGGACTTTGCTCTCGATGTAACAAGGAAAACTAATCGCCACCAGATCGAACAGGCTGACTGGAAACTGTATGATGTTGATGTAGTTAATGTCAATGCGCAGCCGATAGTGAGAAGAAAGCCTAAATCTTTGGCACCAGACTACATCGGACCGACTTGCACATCATCTCTATTTACCCACTATCTCCCAATCCCTTGGTACACTTTGTTATCAAAAATCATATTTATAACAGTCAAGGTAGTCCAAGGAAGTTCAAGTAGTCCCGGAATCCATAGACATTTGGATGAGAGAATTTCAGATTTCTATTAATCATTGTGTAAAAACTGCTTACTACTTTTCCTTTTAAGTGGACTAACTCCAGTTTTAGGATTATACCTTCTCATTCTTTATCTCCCCCAGAGGACTTGGATCAGATATCCCCCCCCCCCCCCCACCCATCTTCTAAACTCAAGGGAACAATGTCTGAGCAATTGGTTTTCACAGCTAACTCTGGTGAATCTGCACTGTGCCCCTTCGAAGGTCAACATATCCTCTCTGATGGGTGGCTCCAGTATCCAATTTGGGTCTGATAAAGGCAGTACAGTACTGAAACATAACTTCCTTCCATTTGCATTCTAGCCCCCTTGAGATAAAGTCCAATATTCCATTAGTCTTTTTGTTTGCTTTTTGTACCTGCCTGCAAACTAAAAATTACTTTTGTATTTGAATAAGTAACAATCTCTTTGTTCCTTTACATTTCCTAGTTTCTTACGATTGATAAAACACTTGGATGTACTTTTCCTGCATCCAAAATGGATGACTTCACAACTGCCTGTATTGAACGTCATCTTCCATACTTTTGCCCAGTTACCAGTCGACCCACTTTGATTGCCTTGCTCTGGCTGATCTTGTCCTCCCCTAATCTGATTATTTTGGTGCTATCTCTCACTGCACAAACGTAGCACCACATTTTTATTTTCATTTGATCTTTATTTCTGAATTGATTTTGCTTCTTAACTATTCTCAACCTCCAGTCCAAAGGTTTCATTGGATCACCGAGAATATTTTTGATAACTTTTGTGCAGAGTTTGGACTTGGAAAGGCTTGAAGATTTACGTTGCATTGTTTTTTAAAATCCTTGTTAAATGCAGTTTTCCCTTCGTTCTTCGATTAACATTTCACTTTACCGTCTAATTTTACTATTGTGTTAATTTATAACAATGCAAACATTTTGTGATTTCCTTTTGGCTGTTTTGAAGTAATCTTTGTTGCCATCAAATTGGGAAATGTTTAAGATCAGAAAGTTGAGCGTTTTATTAATTAATGATGATTATCTGTTTCTCGTGACCATGTCTTAAAACAATTTAATTTAACCCGAGAATTTCTCACTTTCTCATTATTCAACAATTGTCAATTAATATTTTGAAATATGGTTTCGAGTTCTCGAGTCAAAATATTTCAAATGATTGCAAAATTATTTCTGATATGGAGATGATTTCATGCCTGTTATGTGGTGTTGTTTATATAAGCTGTTTCTTTCTTTAGGTTTTCTGTATTTATAGGACTAAAGGGATAAAACAATTTAGTTTAAAAACATCTTTGTATCATTTGTTCAGTGTCCAAATAAAAGTACAAATAGGATTTGGTTATCAGAACACACAGAATCACCTAGAATGCAATGTCTTTAAGCAAATCGATTTAAAAATCAAATATACCAATGCAGTCTTACTGAAGTAGTACCATTCATCCTTTTCTGTATCAAATCTAGCGTCCTCACCAGATGTTTGTTGTATTCAATTATTAGTTTTATATTTGTCGAAAAATAATTTTTAGATCTTTGCTATGCTCTTGGGATTTTTAAAAAGCTAAGTTATTTAACCCAGTTTCTTTTGAATTTTATTTTCAATCAAGAGACTTTGGTAGCCCCCACGAATTGAATTAACCGTCTACCTTTTTTTTCTATTTTTCCCCATTAAGGGGCAATTTAGCGTGGCCAAACTACCTACCCCGCACATCTTAATAGTTATTTTGCTTAAAACAAGTTCAGTTTTCTCTTTAAATGTTCACGGTTCTTAACTGGATCCTAATAATATGAACATGGAGAGCATTAATAACTTTAGATTCACAGACATGCTATTCCAGAAATCTCAAGTTAAAAGCTGCAAGGGTTAACAGCTCTTAGTTTCAGGCTAATTATACATTATTGTTGATACCAGTTACAGCAGAATGCATATTCCAATGCATCTGACACTAGTTTCAGCATTGTGATTAAATAGCAAACCATTTAGCATTCATGTTAGTTACGCCACAATGTACCCTTGGAGAAAAGGGCAGGGAAGAAGAGAAAAAGAGTGGAAAGAATTCCCTTTGGGATTGATGGGGATAATCGTTTTTAAGATCTTAGACTTCAAATTCAACACAGGGAAAGAAAAAACAGCCAATTTGGAGTCATCTGCAAGGTAACTATCATTGATTTGCAGGTGGCTTTTCATTTCTTAGAAGCCATGATTCATTGAAGTACCTTGTACAACACGGATTCAGATGTGTGGAAAATATACACATTAAAAACATTACTTTGTAACTTTGTTAAGCAAAAACTGTGCCCCTATGAGAAATAATACTTAGTTTCTGTGCTCTTGATTCAGAGTATATGAATGATTTTAAAAGACAGGCCTGATATTAATCAGCATTTAAGGTAGAAGGTTAATTTAGGGCAGCATGGTGACACAGTGGTTAGCACTGCTGCCTTGCGGCACTGAGGACCCGGGTTCAATCCTGGCTCCAGGTCACTGTCAGTGTGGAGTTTGCACATGTCTGCGTGGGTCTCACCCCCACAACCCAAAAGGATGTGCAAGGTAGGTGAATCATAGAATCATCAGAAAACTTAGAATGCAGAAGGAAGCCATTCGGCCCATCGAGTCTGCACTTGGAAAGTGCGCCATACCCAAGCCCACACCTCCACCCTATCCCCAAAACCCAGTAACCCCACCCAACACTAAGGGCAATTTTGGACACCTAAGGGAAATTTAGCATGGCCAATCCACCTAGCCTGTACATCGTTGGGCTGTGGGAGGAAACCGGAGCACCCGGAGGAGAACGCGCAGACTCCGCACAGACAGTGACCCAAGCCAGGACTCGAACTGCGCTAAATTGACCATGCTAAATCGCCCCTTAATAAGAATTGGGTACTCTAAATTTATATTTAAAAAAATTCAACATCACTTTATCTATTTTTAGCCTCGGCAGGGAATGCCACCCACATCCTTTTTTCAAACAAAACATAAACATCATTGTATGTAAAAGACTTCAATTAAACGTGCACTATTAACAATATGGTTTATAATTACATAAGTTATGTACTTGGGTTTACTTACTTCCTCCAGAAATTGAAGCAAAAATTATGTGAGGAAAGATTTTTTCGTATAGTGAGTGAGTGTTTACGGTCTGGAATGCGCTGCTTGAGGGTGGAGGCAGATCAATTGAAGCATTCAAAATGGAATTAGACTGTTACCTGAAAAGGAAGAATATACAGGGTTGTTATTTTTCTTAATTTTTTCCAATTAAGGGACAATTTAGTGTGGCCAAGCCGCCTAGTCTGCACATCTTTTGGGTTGCGGGGGCAAAAGCCACACGGACAGTGACCCAGAGCTGGATTGAACTTGGGACTTTGGCGCCATGAGGCAGCAGTGCTAACCACTGTGCCACCGTTCTGCCCTAAATGTGCAGGGTTATGGGGAGAAGGCTGGAGAATGGCGCTAAGTGAGTTCCTCATTCAGACAACCAGTAGAGACACAATGGACCACTTGGTCGCCTTCTGCACCATAACAATTCTGTGATTCTCTGTGATTCTTAGAAGACACAACAATCTTAAAGTTACTTACTTGTGTAGAGTCCTCCCAATAATATGCCACAATCCTCTGGCGACTATATTAATTATCTTCAACTCCAGCTATTTTCAGATGTGACACTTTCATTTACCATCTTTTCACTGTGAATGCTGTTAATAGTATGTTAATTATATTGTTAATCTACACAGGTGAAGGGCATTGGATAGCATTTTGAACACATATGGGACAGTTAAAACACTGGGGATGTGAGAGGAGTGTTGAGACTGAACAAAGTCAGTATGGAAAAGCTCCATGCTTTGGTTTTGACTTCACTAACTGGCTTGGATCCTGTTGACAAAAGCTCAGTCCCTTGTTCTGGCTAATTTTCCTTTCCTTTCAGTCATTTTCTGTCATTTCCTGTCATTTACTTTGCCTCAGTAAACTCCAGACTGCACACACCATTTTCATGCTGCAACTAGTTCTCGATGGCTCTGCGGTTTATAGCCTCAACCAGTTTCAGTCAGCCCAGAAGTTTGGTCTCCAAATCGGTGGTTCAGTTTTGTCTCATTAGGCTAATCTGCTGCTTGTTTTATTTGCCACAAGACTGTGGGGACCACTGCAGATTCTCCCACTAGTCTCAAATGATACAATCTTTCAGCTTCGGCTCTCTCACAAAATTGGAGATGAAGCTTCAACTGATTCCATGTGGTGAATGATGAAGTTAGTTTTCTTTTTTAGCTCTGCTTAGACCTCTGCAGGTCCATCTCTGTCATTTACTTTGCCTCAGTAAACTCCAAACTGCACTCAACATTTTCACGCAGCAACTAGTCCTCGGATGGTTCTGCGGTTTATAGCCTCGGCCAGTTTCAGTCAGGGCCAGAGGTTTGGTCTCCAAATCTGTGGTTCAGTTTTTGTCTCATTAGAAACAGTGAGGTCATTTTGCTTTCTCCATTTCTGTTTTCAGTTTCTGATCTAATTTAGGTCATGCATTGTTTCTCCACCTGTTGTTGCAAAGCTCTGTCTCTCCTATACTGAACTTAAGTATAATAACCTCCCAGGTTCTTTGCTTGCATTTATCCCATTTTCTTCAGTTAAAACTTCAATTCTTAAAATTGCAGGCTATGTTCTAAAACACATGAACAATGTATTTGTCTAAATAAAACATAATGGCTTGCAACTTCCTGGCTCCCTAGTGTCAGTTTTGGGGATACCCCAAAGATGTGCTGGGGAAGCCGTCCCTCTCAGAAGTTGCCAGATAAGCATTTGCATTGCAATTGTCCAGAAGCGCTAATTTGCCCTGAAAATCATCTGACAAAGTGGCCAATACCTGACGGTGGGGTGGCATAGTGGTTAGCACTGCTGCATCACACCGCCAGGGTCCTGGGTCTGATTCCAGCCTTGGGTGATTGTCTGTGTGGAGTTTTCACTTCCTCTCTGTGTCCGATTTCCTCCCATAGTCCAAAGATGTGCAGGTTAGGTAGGGAGTGGACCTAGGTAGGTTGTGCTTTCAGAGGGTCGGTGCAGACCTAATGGGCCAACTGGCTGCCTTATGCACTGTAACGATTCTATGGTATTCCCCATCTTCGACTGCTCCCACCCATACTGGATTGCACCGCCCAGCCCGACCTGACTCCCTCCCACCCGCCCTGCTGGACCCACCCCTTGACGCCACCCTCGCGTCGGCATGTCTGTCCCTATCTGTCAAATTCCAACCATTTACACGCTTCCCTTCCTCCTGGCCTGTAATTAAAATGGGGCCTTTTAAACTTGCCCGTTTTAGAGTCGCTAGTGTCCTCTTTCACTCTGATTCTTGCAGACTGCGGCGCTAGCCCCAATGGATGCACTGCGCTGCCTGGATCCTGGCTGGTCTGAGTCAGAAAGGTTGGGCGAAATAGGCACAGATGAAATCTGGTGCAGGTAAGTGGGTACAGCACTCCGAGGAAGTTATGGCTCAATGAGTTTTCATTTTAAAGCAAATCATTGAGTTAGCTGGTGGATTGATGGAGCAGTCTGTGTTGTCGGTCAGTTGATTTTGACATGACTTTGATTGTTGAAATGTAGAGCAGTATCAGAGATGTGTCTCTTTAAATGCTTTTCAGTTTGTTGACTATATGATATCACTGCTGTATTGCATTGTTTCTCCAAACCCCACTGGGAAGTACTTAACCTCGGCCTGTTTCCATGATACAGCACGGGCCGCAAAGTGGAATTGATATAATGGTTACAGAGAGGAGAGACGCTCAGGGACCATAGTATAAATTAGACTTGTCAAAATGATTTTACAGCAGCTGGCTGAGAGTAAAAAGGAAGGCAGAACTAAATATTCCAGAATATGAATTTAAAAGGATTTAATTCTTTTATTTCTAGTTTGATTTGTGCACACTATCAACTTGGAGGAATGTTTTTAGACCATCGGTTTTCCCAGGAATTTAAGAATTTGATTTCAAACACATGAATACATCCTAATGCTGCTCTAAATTTTGTTTCATTCTGGTTATGATTATTGGCACCAAGTGTATATGATGGGTTGGGTCTGTTTAGGTTTGGCTTTCCATACACTGGGCTACATCTTATTCACATGATCAGAAAATATCTGCAGAAGGGACAGGCAAGCTAACGTTTCAGGTATGGACCCTTCACCAATGCTTTGTTAATAGTCCTGACCAAGAGTTCACATAAGGAATATATAATTAGTCTGTTCTCTTCACAGTTGCTGCCTGACCTGCTGGGTATTTCCAACGTGTTCTGTTTCAGCCTTCCAACTTATTTTTCATTTCACATTGGGGTTCTATTATATGTGGCATGTTTGTATTGGTTTGCATCCCTCACTTGCGTGTTTGTGTGACATTTTAGTATGACAGTAAGTGGTCCCTATATGATATGCATTTGTACGGAAGGTACCATCCCATGCCTGGAATAAATTTTTTTTTTTTAAATTTAGAGTACCCTCTAATTTAGAGCTAACCTGTGTCCCACAGCATGAAGTATACTGGAAAATGAGATGTCAACCTGGTGAAGCTACAACACAAGACTGCTTGCATGCCAAACAGCATAAGCAGCAAGTGATAGACAGAGCTAAATGATCCCACAACCAACAGATCAGATCTAAGCTCTGCAGTCCTGCCACATCCAATCGTGAATGGTGGTGGATAATTAAACAACTCACTGGAGGAAGAGGCTCCACCAATATCCTCATCCCCAACGATGGAATAGCCCAGCACATCAGCGCAAAAAACAAACTGAAGCATTCACTGCAATCTTCAGCCAGAAGTGCCATGTGGATGATTAATCTTGGTCTCCTCCAGAGACTGCAAAGAACAAAAGAACAACAAAAAGTACAGCACGGGAACAGGCCCTTCGGCCCTCCAAGCCTGTGCCGACCATGCTGTCCGTCTAAACTAAAATCTTCTGCACTTCTGGGTTCCGTATATCTCTATTCCCATCCTATTCATGTATTTGTCATGATGCCTCTTAAACGTCACTGTCGTCCCTGCTTCCATCACCACTTCCGGCAGCGAGTTCCAGGCACCCACTACCCTCTGTAAAAAAACTTGTCTTGTACATCTCCTCTAAACCTTGCCCCTCGCACCTTAAACCTATGCCACCTAGTGATTGATCCCTCTACCCTGGGAAAAAGCCTCTGACTATCCACTTTGTGTCTCTCATAATTTTGTAGACCTCTATCAAGTCACCCCTCAACCTCCGTCGTTCCAGTGAGAACAAACCGAGTTATTCAACCTCTCCTCATAGCTAATGCCCTCCATACCAGGCAACATCCTGGTAAATCTCTTCTGCACCCTCTCTAAAGCCTCCACATCCTTCTGGTAGTGTGGCGACCAGAATTGAACACTATACTCCAAGTGTGACGTTACTAAGGTTCTATACAGCTGCAACATGACTTGCCAATTCTTATACTCAATGCCTCGGCCAATGAAGGCAAGCATGCCGTATGCCTTCTTGACTACCTTCTCCACCTGTGTTGCCCCTTTCAGTGACCTGTAGACCTGTACACCTAGATCTCTCTGACTTTCAATACTCTTGAGGGTTCTACCATTCACTGTATATTCCCTACCTGCATTAGACCTTCCAAAATGCATTACCTCACATTTGTCCGGATTAAACTCCATCTGCCATCTCTCCACCCAAGTCTCCAAACGATCTAAATCCTGCTGTATCCTCTGACAGTCCTCATCGCTATCCGCAATTCCACCAACCTTTGTGTCATCTGCAAACTTACTGATCAGACCAGTTACATTTTCCTCCAAATCATTTATATATACTACGAACAGCAAAGGTCCCAGCACTGATCCCTGCGGAACACCACTAGTCACAACCCTCCAATCAGTAAAGCACCCTTCCATTGCTATTCTCTGCCTTCTATGACCTAGCCAGTTCTGTATCCATCTTGCCAGCTCACTCCTGATCCCGTGTGATTTCACCTTTTTGTACCAGACTGCCATGAGGGACCTTGTCAAAGGCCTTACTGAAGTCCACATAGACAACATCCACTGCCCTACCTGCATTAATCATCTTTGTGACCTTCTTGAAAAACTCTGTCAAGTTAATGAGACACGACCTCCCCTTCACAAAACCATACTGCCTCTCGCTATTACGTCCATTTGCTTCCAAATGGGAGTAGATCCTGTCTCGAAGAATTCTCTCCAGTAATTTCCCTATCACTGACGTAAGGCTCACCGGCCTGTAGTTCCCTGGATTATCCTTGCCAGTCTTCAGCCAATTTTATTCATGATATCAGGAAATGGCTGAAGACACTGGATACTGCAAAGTCTACGGGCCGTGACAATATTCCGGCAATAGTACTGAAGACTTGTACTACAGAACTTGCCCCTAACCAAGCCATTCCAGTTCAGTCACAACACTGGCATCTACCCGGCAATGTGGAAAATTGACTAGGTATAGCCTGTACACAAAAAACAGGAGAAATCAAACCTGGCTAATTACCACCTTAATAGTCTACTCTCAATCATCAGTAAAGTAATGGAAGAGGTCATCAACAGTGCTATCAATCGGCACTCACCTTAGCAATATCTTGCTCGTTGCTTAGTTTGGGTTCTGCCAGGGTCACTCATTTCCTGACCTCATTACAGCCTTGGTTCAAACATGGACTAAAGAGCTCTTGCTGCATTTGCACGTCGACTGTTTCATTTTTGAGGAGTGGTGAATGGTGCTGAATATTGTGCAATCATCAGCGAACATCTGAACTTGTGCTGGAAGGAAAATCATTGATGAAGCAGCTGAAATATGTTGCTGTTCCTTCATTGTCACTGGGTCAAAGTCCTGGAACTCCCTAACAGCAATCTGAGTGTACCTACACAGCATGGACTGCAGCGGTTTAAGAAGACAACTCATCATCTTCTCAAGGGCAATTAGGGGTGGACACTAAATTCTGGCCAGCGAGGCCCACATCCCTTGAAGGAATAAACAAAAATTATATTTGCCTCTCACAATGTGGTCTCTTCTACATTGAGGGAGACTAAATGCAGATTGGGTGACTGCTTTGCCGAACACCTCCACTCCACCAAGCATGACCCTGAGCTTCCAGTTGTTTTTAAAAATTCATAATCGGGATGTGGGTGTTGCTGGTTCAGCCAGCATTTACTGCCCATCTCTAGTTGCCCTTCAGAAGATAGTTGCCTTTTTGAATGCTGCAGTCCCTGAAGTGCAGCTACAGCCACAGTGCTGTTAGGCTGGCATTCCAGGTTTTGTCTCAGTGACGGTGAAGTAATGGTGATATATTTCCAAGTCAGAGAGGTGAGTGACTTGGAAGGGTACCTCCAAGTGGTGGGGTTACCAGATAGCTGCTGCTCTTGCCCTTTTAGATGGTAGTGGTCGTGGGTTTTGAATGTGCTGTCAAAGGAACCCTGGTGAGTTACTGCAGTGCATCTTGCAGATTTTAATTCACTACTTTTCAGTCACAATCCCAATTCTGCCCTTGGCCGTCTGCCTTTTTCCAGTGAAGCTCAAGTCAAGTTTGAGGAACATTGCTGCACCGTACAGCCTTCTGGACTGAGAATTGAGTTCAACAGTTTCAGGCCACGAGCTCAATCTCCGATTTTGTTTCTGCTTTTGATGCAATGTGCCAGTTTGAAACTGTTTTTTTTCATGCTTTTGCTTTCAGACAGAACTGTTCATTATTATAAGGGGCTGGTTTAGCACAGTGGGCTAAACTGCTGGCTTATAATGCAGAACAATGCCAGCAGCGTGGGTTCAATTGCCGTACCGGCCTCCCCGAACAGGTGCCGGAATGTGGCGACTAGAGGCTTTTCACAGTAACTTCATTGAAGCCTACTCGTGACAATAAGCGATTATTATTATTATGGCATAAGCATTCATTCGAGCAAATGCTTGTCCCTTTACTGGAGCCATTACCTCTTTATTTGTCCACCCAGTACCCTGTGCTTGTGGACCTACACTCGCTCCTGTCTTACATTGTCTCAATTTTAAAATTCTAATTCGTTGCCAGTTGATCCTACTCCTCTCTCCTCCCAGTCTCTAAGCTGCAACCTGAGAACCTTCAGCTATTTGTGCTCCTCCGTTTCTGACCTCTGGAACATCTCCAACTTTAATCGCACCATCTTTGGCGGCCGCGCCTTCAGCGTCTGAGGCTCCAAGCTCTGGAGTACCCTCCCTATATCTTGCTTTCCTCCTTTAGGGCACTTCTTAAAACCTACCTCCTTGACCAAACATTTGGTCATCGACTCTAATATCCCCATAGGTGACTTTGTGTCAAATTTTGTTTGATAACACCCCTGTGAAACTTCTTGGGACTTTTTATTACTTAAAATGGGCAATATAAATGCAAGTTGTTGTGCCATGCTGCTCCCTTCCTCTTCGTTCACAGATAATAAATTAGCTATTGACCCACTTTTTCCTTTGATAACCAGGCGTACAGAGTTTGCAAGAGCCTGAGCTGTGACCAGAAGAGTAGGTGTAATCACTGTGAAATGGAGCTTCAGTTTGATTTAATAGCGCAGATGGGCTAAGGCTCTCTGGTTTCATATTTTCAGTGTTGCCACCGAGCGACCTGTCATGATTAATTGAAGGTCTGCGTTTCACACTGCTCAAATGGGAGTGCTCTCTATTAATCGCTTGGTTAATCTCTTTTACCTAATGCTTTAAAATATGTGCGGTATTAGTGATCATTATTTTGGTGAAGTATGATTAAAAAGAAAGGACAGATGGTTAATTGGAGAAACTGTTTTTACCTGGCGTGATTTCAGCCTACAAGCTTCATAGAAACTGTACTATCACGGAAAAGAGACTACCTCAACCCAAGTGGAGACTAAATTTTAACCAATATGTTTGTTCTGTAGTTGGCTAATTTCAGTTTTCAATAGATTAGCAGTATGTAAACAAATTTTATGGGCCGTTCTAGTTCCATATTCATTCTGATTTGCTTTTTGATGCTGGGTTGGGAAACTTGCCTTTCATTCAAAAACAACCTGCATTTATGTAGTACCTTTGAATGCAGTAAAACATCCCAAAGCACTTATAGAATCATAGAATTTACAGTGCAGAAGGAGGCTATTTGGCCCATCGAGTCTGCACCAGCTCTTGTAAAGAGCACCCTATCCAAGCCCACACCTCCACCCTATCCCCATAACCCAGTAACCCCACCCAACACTAAGGGCAATTTATCATGGCCAATCGACCTAACCTGCACATGAAATGAAAATCGCTTATTGTCACAAGTAGGCTTCAATGAAGTTACTGTGAAAAGCCCCTAGTCGCCACATTCCGCCGCCTGTCCGGGGAGGCTGGTACGGGAATCGAACCGTGCTGCTGGCCTGCTTGGTCTGCTTTAAAAGCCAGCGATTTAGCCTGGGAGGAAACCGGAGCACCCGGAGGAAACCGACGCACACACGGGGAGAATGTGCAGACTCCACGCAGACAGTGACCCAAGCTGGGAATCGAACCTGGGACCCTGGAGCTGTGAAGGAATTGTGCTAACCATTGTGCTACTGTGCTGCCCTGTACCAAGGCCCAATTCTTCACAGGGATGTTGCCGAACAAAATTGGCCCTTGGGTCAGATGGCCAAAAGTTTAGTCAAAGAGCTGTGTTTTAAGGATCACCTTAAAGGAGGAGGAAGTGGCTGGAAATTTTAGGCAGGAAATTCCAAAGCTTGAGACTGAGGCAGGTGAAGAGACGGATGAACAATCATGGATCGAAGGAAAAGCAGAGTGAGCATGAGGCCAGAATTGAGTGCCAATATCTGAGAGGGTTGTCGGGCTGGAGGAAATTACCGAGGTAGACTGGGCAAGGCCATGGAGAAATTTGAACATTAGGATGTGAATTTTAAATCAATGGTGTTGCTGGACCGTGAGCCAGTGTATTTTAAAGACCCATGCAGTGAGAAGTTATGTAATTGTTTTTCACCGATGAGCTAGCATGGCAAACGAACTTCAGGCAGCTATTTACAAACAGAACAATAGGGCACCCCACCTCTGCAACGTAGCAGATGTGCCTTTGCAATGAGAAGTAATTGCTTTGTACTTCATCACAGCAGGTAGGGCATATTCCTGCTGTGACACAAATGAGCTTGATATGCAAGGTGTGGAAGGAAGGTGCAATTTTTGTTCTGTTAATTTTGGCATAACTTCCAGATTTATGCTTACCTTCTACTTGCTGACTGATATTTGTCCTACTTCTGATGGGTTCAAGTTATTCACATTTCAAGCTCATTATGTACAAAAAAGATGCTATGCATAATTGTATCATGCAAGTATTTGATGTGACAACACAAAGTATTGCACACATCATATACATTAAAGTCTGAAGTGGATACAAGATCCTTTGGAAAGGACACGACTGTTGAAGTGGGCAGTGATTGAAGATCAGACCTGTTCGAGAAGACTCCTCTGAGACACGTTTATGCAATGCTGTTTTAAGGTGCCAGTACCAGGAAATTGAAATCAGATTTTTTTTTCCTTCATCTCCCTACGCAGTACAACCCCACCAAATAACTTCTTCTTTCCCCACTAGTTGCATAGATATGATCGCAAGATTAGTTAATAAGTGACAACGTCCATTCAGTCTACCTTCGTTCAGCCATCTAGGTAGATCCTGCACGTCTACCTTTTCAAAATAATTGAATTCTGCATTAAATAATACTCCCTATTTTCACCTCAGCCGTAGAAGTCTACAGCACAGAAAAGGCCCTTCAGCCCATCCCATCTGCGCAAGTCAAAAACAACCACCTAAGTATTTTAATCCCTTTTTCCAGTACTTGACCCATTGCCTTGTATGCCTTGGCATCACAAGTGCATATCTAAATTCTTCTTAAATATTATGAGGGGAAGTTCCGGTGGCGGCATGTAGAGGGGAAGTCGCATGTTGGGTGGCTCCTGCTTGAGGCGTGTTTTTAGGAGTTTTAATGTCCGGTCCTGGGGGCAATTTGCAAATGATTGACTGTGGGAAGATATAAAGAAGGCATAGAATTTCAAAACGTTTAAGGAAAACAGCCGTGAAAAAGGTAGGGAGTGAAAGTTCACCGTCGTGTGAGAGGGCCAGCCCGGGAGTTGGCAGCACGGTAGCATTGTGTGGATAGCACAATCGCTTCACAGCTCCAGGGTCCCAGGTTCAATTCTGGCTTGGGTCACTGTCTGTGCGGAGTCTGCACATCCTCCCCGTGTGTGCGTGGGTTTCCTCCTGGTGCTCCGGTTTCCTCCCACAGTCCAAAGATGTGCAGGTTAGGTGGATTGGCCATGATAAATTGCCCTTAGTGTCCAAAATTGCCCTTAGTGTTGGATGGGGTGACTGGGTTATGGGGATAGGGTTGGGGTGTTAACCTTGGGTAGGGTGCTCTTACCAGGAGCCGGTGCAGACTCGATGGGCCGAATGGCCTCCTTCTGCACTATAAATTCTATGTAAATTCTATGTAAATATCGGAGGCTGCACTGCTGGGTGGGAACGCACTGCTTACAGCAGAGAACTGGGTGGGAGCGCACTGCTTACAGCAGAGAACTGGGTGGGAGCGCACTGCTTACAGCAGAGAACTGGGTGGGAGCGCACTGCTTACAGCAGAGAACTGGGTGGGAGCGCACTGCTTACAGCAGAGAACTGGGTGGGAGCGCACTGCTTACAGCAGAGAACTGGGTGGGAGCGCACTGCTTACAGCAGAGAACTGGGTGGGAGCGCACTGCTTACAGCAGAGAACTGGGTGAGAGCGCACTGCTTACAGCAGAGAACTGGGTGGGAGCGCACTGCTTACAGCAGAGAACTGGGTGAGAACGCACTGCTTACAGCAGAGAACTGGGTGGGAGCGCACTGCCTACAGCAGAGAACTGGGTGGGAGCGCACTGCTTACAGCAGAGAACTGGGTGGGAGCGCACTGCTTACAGTAGAGAACTGGGTGGGAGCGCACTGCTTACAGCAGAGAACTGGGTGGGAGCGCACTGCTTACAGCAGAGAACTGGGTGGGAGCGCACTGCTTACAGCAGAGAACTGGGTGGGAGCGCACTGCTTACAGCAGAGAACTGGGTGGGAGCGCACTGCTTACAGCAGAGAAGGTGACTGAGGTGTTGTCCTTGGAGTTGGAGAAGCAGCTTACGAAGCATATGGAGGTGTTGAGAAAGGAGATGGCTGTGGCTTTGAAGGCGTTGGTGGAGGATGCACTTGCTCCGGTGAGGGTGACTGTGGCAAAGGCATTGGCCGAGGTGAGGGAGCAGGGCGAGAAGGTGAAGGGAGTGGAGAAGACCATTTCGCAGCACAGCGATCGGCTCGATGGGGGATGAGCTGCGGAGGGTGGTCGAGGCCAAGAAGGGGCTGCGAGCAAAGTTGGAGGACATGGAAAACCGTTTGGATGGCAAAATTTGAGGATTGTGGGCCTGCCCAAGGGGGTGGAAGGCTCGAGGCCGATGGAGTATTTCAGCAAGATGCTGGCACAGCTGATGGGGGAGGGAGAGGAACCCTCTCGGTATGAACTGGACAGAGCTCATCGGACGCTGAGGCTAAAGCCAAAGTCGAATGAGCGCCAAGGGCAGTGATCATCTGCTTCCACAGGTGCCACATGAAGGAGAAGGTTTTGAACTGGGCAAAGCATAAGCGGGAGATGCAGTGGGCTGGTGTTTGCATTTACCAGGACTTTACGGTGTAGCTGGCAAAGAGGTGAGTGGCTTTTGGCTGAGTGAAGACAGCATTGTACAACAGTGGGTTGTGATTTGGAGTGGTGTACTCAGTGAAGCTGAGGGCGACCTAAAACGCCAGAGATTTCTATTTCGAGATGGTGGCCGTGTTTGTGAAGGCAGAAAGCTTGGGATAGACATGAAGAATGGGACTGAAGAGGGGTTGTGGTCTGTGAAAGGGGAGTTGGGAGAGTGTATAAATGTAGCTTTGACCTATATTGTTATTTTTTTACTTCATGCTGTTCTAGATGTTAAGTTTTTTTTATTGTTATTCTTTGTTACGATGGTTTTATTTTGCTAGATGTTTATGTTTGATTGCTTTTCATGGGACTGGGCGGGAGGGGAGGGAAGGCCTGGACGGAGCCCTCGTGCTAGCTAACATAAGTCGGCTAATGAACGGAGGTGTGGTGGAGCGGGGGCTGCAAACATTGGAGCCTGGTGAGCAGGTTTTGATGGGCCGAGGAGGTGTGAAAAGGAGGGGGGGGGGGGGATTGATACTGGCTAAAGGAAATGGGGTGGAGACAGATCCCTGGTTAGGGTAGTTATTTGGAATGTGAGGGGGTTGGGAGGCCCAGTCAAGAGATCGAGGGTGCTTATGTATCTGAAAGGTTTGAAGGCCAATGCGGCGATGCTGTAGGAGACTCACTTGATGGTGAAGGATCAGGTAAGGCTTAGGGAGGGCTGGGTTAGCTTGGTGTTTCACTCGGGATTTGATGAGAGGGCTTGGGGGAAAGAGGGGGGGATGGACTCCTGGTTAGCAAAAGAGTATGGTTCCAGATGGAGAAAGTGATTGTGGACCAGGGAGACCGATATGTGATCGTGACGGTGGTATTGGAGGGGAGATTGGTGATGCTGGTAAGCGTGTATGGTCCCAACTGGGATGACGTAGGGTTTGCAAAGAAGGTGTGTGGGGCCATCCCCAACTTGGATTCACATGAATTGATAGTGGGTGGAGGACTTGGTGCAGGAGTCAACATTGGGCAGGTCACGGCCGCAATCGCTTGTCCGGGCTCGGGGAGGGGCGACGGTGTTGGCTGGACTAATGGTGGAAATAGGAAGAGTGGACTCTTGGAGGTTTTTGCACCTGGGGGAGCGGATGTATTCTTTCTTCTCTTTGATTCATAAGGTCTATTCGCAGATTGACTTTTTTGTGGTGGGGATGACGCTGTTGGCTGGGGTCAAGGGGTCGAAATATTCGGCAATTATGATATTGCATCATGCGCCGCATTGGGTGGAGAAGGGGGCAGTGCAGAGGCTGGGGTGAAGATTAGATGCGAGGCTGTTGGGAGACTGGGGGTTTGTGATAAGATTGAGAACGTAATTGAGGTGTATGTGGGGTTTAATTGTACGGGGGAGGTTTCATAGACGGTGGTTTAGGAAGCTCTGAAGGCAGTGGTGAGGGGGGAGGGGGTGGTGATATCGTTTAAGGCAAAGGTGGATAAGGAGGAGAGGATGGAACGTCAAAGGTGGTTGGAGGTAGACAGGTGGTATGCAGAAGACGGGGATCCAGCCCTGCTGGAAAAGAGGAAGGAGTTGCCTGTGCCCTGGCATGGCGGGGAGATCTACTGGAGTTCTTCACACTCCAGAAGGTGAAGTTCGAGTTGAGGGGAAGGATGGAAGGATTCTACAATTCATGGGCTTTGTTCATTATGCATTTTCAAGAATTGGATGACATCGAACATTACGGGGGCGGGGCTGGGGGGGGGGGGGGGGGCTATGAGTGTTGGGAGTGTATGTGTTCTTGATGACTATGTATGGGGTGATGGTGGATTCCTGATTCTTTTTCTTTGGTGTTTGTATTTAAAATGTTGAGGGTTGTTTGGGGGTTGGTGGGAGGAAGGGATTGTTGGCCGGGGGATTGACATTGTATTTGTTACCATTGATTGTTTGTTGATGGGTGTAAATTTGGATGAAAATGTGAAAAAGGAGAATAAAAATATTTTTAAAAATATTATGAGGATCTCTGCTTCCACTAGCCTATCAGGCGGTGAGTTCTGGACTCCCTCCACCCTCTGCGTGAAAAAGGTTTTCTTCATATCCCCTCTAAACTTCCTACTTCCAGGTGTTTCCTTCTTGTTGCCCAACATTTCCAGCAAAACTATTTGCACATCTCTCTCTAATAATGAATGAAGCTCCTTAATTGTGTTTGAAAGTACTGAGATTTGAAATTCCACTGACATCCAAAGCCAAATTCTGTAGATACTGGAATTCTGAAATACAAAGCAAAGTACGCAGCAGCTCAGGTAGCATGCATGACCTTTCAGCAGAACACCACTGACATTTTATGCCTTTAATAATTTACCTGACAATTTTACCAATTGTATTGTGCACGGAGAGTCTTTCCTTGGAGCTACTTGCTTTAATACTGACATATCATTTGTAGCCAATAATATGGATGATCTGTAGATGTAGGCTTTTCAATGCTGTTTTTTTAATGCAATACAGCACCTCCGAGAACCTGGTGCAATTCCAGTATGGCTTGAAATATTTGTCAGTGTTTAACCCAGTTTGAAACCAGTCACAAAAGGATTGCTTTGAGTGCCTCATGGTAGCGCAGTGGTTGGCACTGTTGCTTCACGGCACCAGGGTCCCATATTCGATTCCCAGCTTGGGTCAATGTCTGTGCAGAGTCTGCATGTTCTCCCCATGCCTACGTGGGTTTCCTCCGGGTGCTCTGCTTTCCTCCACAAGTCCCGAAAGACTTGCTTGTTCGGTGAATTGGACATTCTGAATTCTCCCTCAGTGTACCCGAACAGGCGCCAGAGTGTGGCTACTGGGGATTTTCACAGTAACCTCGTTGCGGTGTTAATGTAAAGCATACTTGAGACAATAAAAATTATTATTATTAAGTTCCAGTCTTCATGGTGGTTTAGAATCACATCAGTGAAAATGAATGATTTAACTACCAGACCGTTTCAATTTCTTGAGCATTTTAAATACAATTTTATGTCAGGAACAGTGTGTGTGAATGGAGACGGGGGAGAGCAACAACCCGGTTTGAAACCTAATTTGTAATGTTCAAAGCACAGTTCGATTTGTGACGGTGCCAACTTGTGGTATTGTTAGCATGTGTACTGCACTATTAAGCGCTGCAATGAATTGTGTTTTAGTCTGGCCTGACATTGGGCTGTTGCCAGAGACAGTGGTATCATGTGTTTGAGGGCACATGGTTGCTGAAAAGAGAATAACCTTGATGCATATTATCACAATCCTGCTTTAGTTAGTGTATATACCTGTACTTGGAATATCAAACTAATTATTGCTTTTCTGAACAGTCATGTTTGAGGTTGTGATGTGATACAAAATTGTGAGCTGCGATTGTACTAGTTTTTGCATCCCTACGTAAATCAGGTTGTTTGTCTTCAATATCCACGGATTTGTGGCCCATCCTTCGCTGAATGTGCATAAGTACAGCTTAGTGTGACCAGGAAAGTCCATTCATTCATTCTGATGCCTGCTCAGTTGGCTGATGTCTTTTGATCAGCGGTAGTGGGGAATGGCAATAGCTTTGTTGCCTCTGTGTTAGAAGCAAGAAAAAATAAGATAGGATACTCAATTTGCTCCGTTATCCGGTGCCCATATGTGAGGATAGAATAAGAGTGTAATAGCTTGAGTGTTGGGATGTACACCTTTAAGAGTGGTGGTCACTTGGATAAAGTGCTTAAGAAGGTTAGTGCTCATGGAGTCCGATCCTGGCATGGAGCAGTGCCTTTCAGGAGAGGGGAACATAATATTGGACATGGTGAAAGGATCAAGAAGGACCTTATATCAGCTCTTGGTCCTTGAGCTACTGTACCTCTTACATTTGGCTTGCTTTTTTATGTGATCAGAATTTTTAATTTTCTTATTAAGCAGTAAATCTTATGAATTATGGTCTTTCTACTTTCCATTCATGCTGTGAAATCAGATGAATTTTGTTGGTGCACGGTGCTATTTTAAAGTGAGGGGCGGGTTTAAGTGTTGTGCAACATTTGGTGCACTTTAAAATCCTTTGTAATCAACGTAGTAAATTGTCATCAGTGCTTAAAAAATATGCTAGTTTTCTATCGGAATTCATTTTTATTGAAATTCTGGATTATATTTTAAATTAGTCAAGGGCATTTCAATGTTAACTGTACCATCGTTTATTCTGGGCCTCTGCATTTTACACTAAGACCTCGGTGTTTGTCTGACTCCCTTTTGACCACCTCAGTGAAAGCTTCACTAAAATTAATTTGAAACATACTTGTTTGGGTCAGCATTTCCTTTGCAGAAATAGGCCCTGTCTATTCCCTGGTGAACCGGTGTTTTATGAAACGGAACAAATCCTTTCCTCTGTCTAGCTTGAGTGAGTGTATATATGGGTTGGGAAGGCTATTCATCTCCTGTATTTTGAACCCCCTGGACACAACTTCAGAGAAACTAAAAGTTAAAAAAAATTAAGTCCGAGATTGAACAGGTTGTTCTGCTTTGGCCGATATAAGTTGCATTTCACACACTTTCCCCTCTCTCTCTCTCTCTCTCTCTCTCTTCCCCCCCCCCCATACCCCCCCAAAAAGATTATCAGCAACGACTTGCATTTATATAGTACTTTTATTTTCTCTTTTTTTAATTTAGAGTACCCAATTCATTTTTTCCAATTAAGGGGCAATTTAGCATGGCCAATCCACCTAGCTGGCACATTTTTGGGTTGTGGGGGCGAAACCCACACAAACACGGGGAGAATGTGCAAACTCCACACGGACAGTGACCCAGAGCCGGGATCGAACCTGGGACCTCGGCGCCGTGAGGCCGCAGTGCTAACCCACTGCGCCACCGTGCTGCCCTATAAAGACTAACTAGCAGAGAATGGTTTTGATCCATCGACCTCTGGATTATGGGCCCAGCATGCTTCCGCTGCACCACTCTGCTCCCTATAGTACTTTTAATGTAGGAAAATGTCTTGGTACTTTGCAGATAAATGTCAATCTGTGTATCCCAGTCAAGAATTCCTCATGCCACTTTTATAAGCTGTTACATCCTTTAATAAACTGCGGGTTCATTTATCATTCAGAGAGTTTAAGAAATTCTTCCAGACTAACAAATTTAGCCAGGGCTAACAGTGTGGGCCTAAGCACAGTTGTTAGCACTGTTGCTTCACAGCGTCAGGTTCGATTCCCAGCTTGGGTCTGCATGGTCTCCCTGTGTCTGCATGGGTTTCCTCTCACAAGTCCTGAAAGACGTGCTGTTCGGTGAATTGACATTCTGAATTCTCTCTCAGTGTACCCGAACAGTCGCTGGAGTGCGGCGACTAGGGGACTTCCACTGTAACTACATTGGGGTGTTAATGTAAGCCCACTTGTGATAATAAATATTATTATTATTTTATTTGTTTCAGTCCTTTCTGACTGTAGAATCTCAATCCAGGAAGAATACATTAGGTATGCTCATTTGCACATGGTGGCAGAGAACTGGCATTGCAGAAGGGAGCAGTAATGGCAGTGATGATATCCTTTGCAATAACTCCAGAATGTATTGTGGTGAATTGGTTTGAAATTTAATCCCTCTTTTGATCATACTTGAAAATCTATAACCTGTTGGAAGATCCAGATGATATATAGGAAGCCTCCAAATGCAGGTCAACTCCAACAAATCTGAAGTTCCAGAGTGCAATTGGGGTGGTGTATGGTTTGTCCTCCTGGAAACACTTTGTGGTGCAACTGTGTGCTGCAACCATTGTTTTTTACGACCACTAGCATTGGTGTGGGAAATTGTAAAGTTCATGCGCACCCCCTTCTAATTATTTTGCATTAGGGTTTGTCTCATTGCTGCCTGGAACCATGGAAAGAGATTCCTGAGAGGAAGTTGGATTTCCCATGCATTTAAACTTTATTTAATGGGTAGTTTAGGTGACGTCACTTTCTGGAAAGAGTTCAAGAAGCAGGAAAATCTTCATAGTTAAAATGCTGAAATGTTGTAATCCTCACTTTGAGTTTGGAGGTGTGGACTCCACAGATAATCTTTGGTTATCTCCTAGCTTGTTAATCGTGAGAGTATATTGTTTGTCCTCTACCTGGTGGATTTTGACATGGAATAAGCTATTCTTCCCGAGGTCACAGGTCTGACTTTGGACTTTATAAGTAAGAATTATTTCCTTTGTAGCTCAACAGAGGACTACAATATTCTATCACTGGGCAGATGCAGGCTTTATAATGTGCTGAAATTGCTGATGGTATCGGATGAGGCAAAGCTTTCCTGAGGAATCCTATTCTAGCCCCAGCTTTTTTAGCTGTTTTCTTGTATTTTGCGGAAAGACTTGAAATTTTTTCACTGAAGTATTTGCAACCCCTCAATAGAGATAATGGGCAGTACCAATCCAGTCTTTGTTGAGTTTTTAAAATCCCATCAACATTTAGCCTGAAACCTGTTCCACTGTCCAGTTTCACCTCTTTGCTTAGTGATTTTGTCACTTGTGGTTTAGTTTCTTTCCAATGAAATCAACATGCTCTGAGGTGGTGTACATTTTGTACTATCATCTCAGTTAAATTCTTTCCACATCATTTTCAATGGCATTACCGTCACTGAATTTCCCACCATCAATATTCTCGCGGTTACCATTTAAAAAAGAAAATTCCAATTAAGGGGCAATGTAGTGTTGACAATTCACCTACGCTGCACATCTTTTGGATTGTGGGGATGAGGCCCATGCAGACACGGGGAGAATGTGCAAACTCCACAGGGACAGTGACCTGGGGCCGGGTTTAAACCCATAAGACAGTAGTGATAACTGCCGCGTCACCGTGCCGCCCATCTCAGGGTTACCATTGATCTAAAACTTAGCTGGATCTGCATTCTAAATACTGTGGGTATAAGAGCAGGTCACAGACTGTGAATTCTGCAGCTTGTAACTTTCATCCTGACTCCTCAAAACCTGTCCATCATCTACAAGGCACAAGTCAGGAGTGTGATGGAATACTCTCCACTTGCCTGGATGAGTGCAGCTCTAACAACAACACCATAAAGCTGCCTGCACGATCAGCACCCAATCGACAATCTTAAACATTCATTCCTCTCCTCATTGCCATACAGAATATACTGCAGCATCTTACCAAGCCTTCTTCGAAAGCACCTCTCAAATTTGTGACCTCTACACTAGAAGAACAGGGGCACCTAGCCCATGGGAACACCATTACTTCCACTCCAAGTCGCACACTATCTTTTAAAAAAAAATTTAGAGTACCCAATTATTTTTTCCAATTAGGGGGCAATTTAACATGGCCAATCCACCTAACCTGCACATCTTTGGGTTGTAGGGGCGAAACCCACGCAGACACGGGGCGAATGTGCAAACTCCTCACCAGTGACCCAGGACCGGGATTTGAACCCAGGTCCTCAGCGCCTTAGGCAGCAATGCTAACCACTGTGCCACCGTGCTGCCCAAGTCGCACACTATCTTGACTTGGAACTATATTGCTGTTCCTTCACTGTCGCTGGGTCAAGATCCAGGAACTGTCCCTAACAGGACTAGTGTGCACATGCATCAGGTGGACAGCAGTGGATCAAGAAGGTGGCTCACTGTCACCTTAAAGGACATTTAAGGATAAGGAATAAATGCTGACCTTGCCAATGAGGCTCACATACCATGAACAAATGTTTAATATCCTCTGTACCAGTGAGTTGTAAGTCACACTGTGGGAGAGAGAAAAGATTTTCAGAGGAGTGGTCACTTCCAAATCACCATTACACACCACCTGACAACTAGCTCAAAATAACATTATAAAGGCTACAGGCATTTTATTGAAAATGTTACATGTCCCATTAGATGAAGATAATGGAGGCTTCAACATACCTTTGAAAATATTGTCATTTTTGAGCTATGCGCCCCAGATCACTGAGAAGTTTGGAAACAGAGTGACCAAGCACATTTGCTTTAAAATAAAGTCTTCAGAGGTGTTGAGAAAGCTAATGTTTAATTATGAACACATACTTTGACTAAGATGGGTTGGCAAGGTGCCAGACACATCATAGTGAAGCTAAGTTGTTATCATTTGAGAGTTGTTAATTCGGTACGGTGGGAGTTTGAAACTCGAGGCATGATGAGTGAGAAAGTCTACAATTAACTTTGGCATTTTCAGATGTGTACTTGGGCCAGTTACAAGCAGGTTGCTGCCCATTTCTGTATTTAAAAAATGATGAATTGATCTGTTTGACCACCCACTCTAATTATACCAAGAATAGTTTTAATAAGTGTGCAAGTTCAGTGTATGTTTGTATTGGCATTTTTGAGAATTGTTAGCTCTGATTGATAGTTTGGGATGCCAAACTAAAATATTTATCCCTACAGTAATTGTGACGAGCCAGCCTGTCACAAAATTGTGGGCAGTGGAGTTCATGTCTTGCCTTGATTATTTATCTGATTCCTATGCAATTTTGGGAATTGTGACTGGGGGTTTTACAGAACATAAGTTTACTCAGGCTGTATATTCCAGACCTACAATCGTAGTTGCAGACATTCAAGGTAAAACACTCATGTCCCGTTGGACATGGTTTTAGAGATGTGCCAACCATTATAATTTCAGGGCATTCTAAATCACAAATTCCTCTCAAATTTTACCCATCCTACTCAACTGAACATTTTTGGGAATCATGAAGGCAATAGTTAGGAATTCAAAATCTATGGTAGTATGCTCAACAACTGGATATTCCTATTCCTGATGAGGTACCAGTTACTGAGGTGATTTAAAAGCAACCTTTGCATTTCTGTGTGCTGTTCACTTCCAGTTTATGGACCCCATCTATTCAATGGCACAGTAGTTTGCCTGTCCCCTTGCATCATTTTGGTTGTGCTTCTTAAAACTGGCATAAAATGATGCGTGTAAGGGGGAGACGTGGTATACTGGTTAAATCACCGGGCTGGTAATCCAGAGGCCCAGGCTAGTGCTGTGAGAACAAGGGTTCAAATCCCACCATGGCAGCTGGTGGAATATAAAGCTGGCCATGGTAATGGTGACCATGGCAACTATCATTGATTGTCATGAAAACCTATTTGGTTCACAAGTCTCAGTTTGGGGAAAGAAATTTGACATTCTGGCCTACATATGACTCCAGATGCACAGCAATGTGGTTGAGGCTTAATTGCCCTCTTAATTGGCCAAGCAAACCATTTCAAGGGCAGACGTTCAACAAATAGTGGCCTTGCCAGCGACACCCATGTCCCATGAATGAATATTTTGAAAAACTATGTTGGGTGCCATTATGTAATGATGTATGAATGCCTGACATGCGGGAGTTGCTCGGTACTTGCTCTGACTTATTTTTTTTTTCTGATTGGATAAATCTCTCTTCAATTTGAATACAACAGATAGGAATAAAGATAGATCCTGCAGTCTAAAAGAGTTTTCCGATATTCCGCAGTCACATTTAATTAGCCTAATGTTGAATACCTCCCTTCAGTTTCTAACAAAACACATTTTATATTTTTCGGAATGATGTGACAAAAGTAGAAAATGTTCATGCATGATCTTTCTGCTCACTTTTACTGCTTTTAAAACCAAGTATGTGTGGGTGTTGAGGGTGCAAGAGAGACCACCCCAAACATGATAGGCTGTACTCTTTACACACCTGTTGCAGCTTTTGTTTGCCTTCAAATTATACATGTTTTCTTCCTCAGCAATACAGTAAATTGTATTGGTGCATAAGTATTCCAGTTTCTGTCTTTCTGAAAATGATTTGAGTACAACTTGGGTGGCAGTTAATTTGAGTAGATTCTTAATTAAAGTTAAAAGTACAAGCCAGCATTTTTCACATCAAAGAATATCAAGTTGAGAGACAGTGATTTTCTTCATAATCCGAGTGCTTTTCAGTGGAACTGAATTCTGAAAGCTCTTGAAAGACAGAGAGGTTCACCAATGTTGATTATAATGCATGGCAGATGCGAGACAACTTCTGAGACAGGCACAAGTCCAGAAACCAATAACAAAACACTGAATTCAGAAATCTCTTAGAAATATTTAAACTAATGCTGCCAGGCCAATGCTCTTACCATCATCACATTACTGCAAAACATCATCATCATTCCAGCAGTGAGCTGAACCCCAGACTCCATCGGGTACTGAGCCTCAGATTCTTCCTCTTTGTAAGACTACAGGACCATATGGTGCCAAGAAATGCAGTTTAGATCAATAATACCATACAGTGAAGGAATAATACAGCAGCTTGTCTTTTAACTTCAAGTTTATCTTTCATGGGGCAGCACGGTGGCGCAGTGGGTAGCACTTCGGCCTCACGGCGCCGAGGACCTGGGTTCGATCCCGGCTCTGGGTCACTGTCCGTGTCGAGTTTTCACATTCTCCCCGTGTTTGCGTGGGTTTCACCCCCACAACCCAAAAATGTGCAGGGTAGGTGGATTGGCCACGCTAAATTGCCCCTTAATTGGAAAAAATGAATTGGGTACTCTAAATTCATAAAAAAAGAAGAAACAAAAGTTTATCTTTCATGCAACTCAGTCACTAACTTCTTATAATAATTTTTTAATAATAATCATCTTTATTGTCACAAATAGGCTTACATTAACACTGCAATGAAGTTACTATGAAAAGTCTCTAGTCACCACACTCCAGCGCCTGTTAGGGTACACAGAGGTAGAATTCAAAATGTCCAAATTACCTAACAACACGTCTTTCGGGACTTGTGGGAGGTAACCAGATAACCCGGAGGAAACCCACGCAGACACAGGGAGAACGTACAGACTCCGCACAGACAATAACTTTTCAAGCCAGGAATCGAACTTGGGACCCTGGCGCTGTGAATTGACGGTGCTAACCACTGTGCTACCGTGTTTACAGTTCCCTCACACTAACTGTTTCAGCTGTTTCCATTCTCTCTCCCTACCCACCCACACTACAATTTGGTTAGCACTATCAAAAAAAGGTACTCCTGGTATGTTAACTCCCCATCTCCACCCTCTCATTGCTGAATATAATTTAAAGAACTGTACTTGAAGGAAAATCTTGATGAGACCTTGGGGTAAGTAAGGGGTTTGGGACTAACTGCCTTTGAAAAGAGCTGGCACATATTCTATGGACCAAAGGGCCTCCCGTGTAGTACCACTTTATGATTCATATTGCATGAATCATCGACTCGGGGAATTTGATCTCCATATGCCAATGTAATAAAAACTAAATTAGATTTGTTCAATCACTGTAAATCATTGGCACTAATGTTATCCCCCACATGACATAAACTTTAATATCATTACAAAACAGCATATCTTCCAAATCATCGTGAAATCTGGTAATTATTATTGTTCCTTTTATAAATTAAACATTTTTCAATTAACGTTTAAAGCTGAATACTGAAAAAATGAATTATCGCATAAATGAAACAAACAAATAAGAAGCAAAGTGGGAATTAGAAATTGCACATTGTGGATTATTAATAAAGAGTTCTCAATTTTTCGGTTGAATGTTCCAGGTTTCGGGTAGTTGGATAATCATTATTTTAGTATTTGCCTCTGCATAAAATACTGTTGCTAAAATCTGATTTCTGTTCTATGAGGGAGAACAATAATTTTCTCATAAATGAACTGAAAACCAGACAACACACCGCTCATGGCTGAGGCTATTCCTGGGCCCCCAAAAAATGTTCATAAAGTTGCATGTATTTATATGGAGATCAATACACCTAAATGCAATGTTTATTACAAGAAAAGTGTTATTATACAATCATTGATTTCTTCATGGTATAAATGGAGAAACAGAATGTAAAAGCAAAGGAATGATGTTAAAACTTCATAAATTACTGATTTGGCCTCTGTTGGAATATTGTAGATTACTCTGAGAAGCACAGTTCAGAAAAATGTAAAGAAATTAATGGTGCAGAGGAGGTTTAGCCCGATGTTACCAGGAATGAGGGACATCCCTCATTTAGAATTGACAGGGAGAACATGATCCTGTGGAGAATGGGTTATAGAGTTAAAATCATTGGTAAAAGATCAGGAGGGGAGATGAGAATTATTTTTTTCAAAGAATTGTCAGGATCTGGAAAGTTCTACCTGATGCATAGGTGGTGGAGGTTGATTCCATAGCTAAAATTAAACGGGAGGAAGGTTGAAAGGTACTTCATGTTGAGAAACTTGCAGGGTTATGGACAAACGGTTGAGATTTGGAACTAAGCATGACTGCCCTTTCGAAGAACCAGCCTTTCTGGGCCAAATGGCTGCCTCCTGTGCTGTAAGTTTCTATGTGTAATAACCTGAACGGGGGACACAGGGCGGGATTAATTGTTTTCCCCGTGTGGCTCCAGGGGTATGAGCTCCCTGGCTAACTACTGGGCTGATAATCGTGTTGGATAAAAGGTCGGCCAGACAGGAACCGACCGATTCACAGAAAGGGCCCGGTGAGGTTTAACTGGGCCTTGTGTAAATAGTTCTTCTAAATGAACATCTTCTTTTGTTTACTCATTGGACTCCCTCGCCTTTATTAAACTAGGATTCTGTAAGATAACCATTTAAAAACAAATTGTAGTAGTGCTCGGACTTTAAGCAACAATGGCATGGGCATATTCTTGTTTTGCTGCCTATATGTCGAAATCTAACTGTTTTTTTCTTACCCTTTTCTTTAGGCAGCCGAAATAAAAGCGTGGCTGAAGGTACGTGTTGCAAAAACTATTTAAAACTTGTGCAGTTTTATGTCTTGATTTTATCAAATTTCAATTTTGCGGGATGGCCCATTAATCCCAATTTATTTTGTGTTTTGCATGGGGCCATTGTTAGTCTCCACTTTAGAAAACAGTGTGCCATTCTATTACGTGAGAGGGCCATTTGTTGAATTTTGAGCTAATTTCCTGGTACTGGGTTTAGTGTTAGTGCACTGTTTGAGACACTGTTTGGGTGGAAATGTATTCCAAGTAATAATAATCTTTATTAATGTCACAAGTAGGATCACATTAACACTGCAATGAAGTTACTGTGAAAATCCCCTAGTCACCACATTCCGGCGCCTGTTCGGGTACACTGAGGGAGAATTCAGAATGTCCAATTCACCTAACAAGCACGTCTTTCGGGACTTGTGGCAGGAAACCGGAGCACCGGGAGGAAACCCACGCAGACACGAGGAGAATGTGCAAACTCCGCTCAGACAGTGACCCAAGCTGGGAATCGAACCTGGGTCCCTGACGCTGTGAAGCTAACCACTGTGCCACCCGTAAATTGTAATCTGCCTGCACTGGTGGATGAAAATCTTACTGTTATAGCGCGGTGGTAAACTCAGAAAGTATAACTAGCTGACAATGGCAGACAGTGACCCAAGCTGGGAATCGAACCTGGGTCCCTGACGCTGTGAAGCTAACCACTGTGCCACCCGTAAATTGTAATCTGCCTGCACTGGTGGATGAAAATCTTACTGTTATAGCGCGGTGGTAAACTCAGAAAGTATAACTAGCTGACAATGGCCAACAAAATTGGCCATTAATTTCTGAAGGAATGGGTAAAGGAAAGGTCTTTTATTCAAATGTAAAGAGCAAGAGGATGGCCAAGGAAAGGAATGGACCACTTAAGGACAGTGGGGGGAATCTATGTGTTGAGCCAGAGGAAATGGGCGAGGTACTAAATGAGTACTTTGCATCAGTATTCACCAAAGAAAAGGACTTTGTGGAAGTTGATTCTTGGGTAGGTTGTGTGGACAGTCTGGATCATGTAACATTGAAAAGGAGGTATTGGATATTGTAAAAGATATTAAAATAGATAAGTCTCCTGAGCTGGATGGGATTTACCCCAGAATACTGGGGGAAGCAAGGGAGGAAATTGTTGGGGCCTTGACTGACATCTTTGTATCCTCATTGGCTACAGGTGAGATCCCAGAGGACTGGAGAATAGCTAATGTGGTACTGCTGTTTAAGAAAGGTAGCAAGGATAATCCTGGAAACTATAGGCCGGTGAGCCTCACGTCGATAGTAGGTAAATTGTTGGAGAGAATTATACCCATTTGGAAACAATGTTTCCCGCAAAATTGAAATTTGATAAAATCAAGACATAAAACTGCACAAATGGACAAATGGACTCATAAGCAATAGACAGCATAGTTTTGTGAAGGGGAGGTCGTGCCTCACTAACTTGATCGAGTTTTTTGAGGAGGTGACAAAAGATGATTGATGAGGGGAGGGCGGTGGATGTTGTTTACATGGACTTCAGTAAAGCTTTTGACAAGATGCCTCACAACAGGCTGGTACAAAAGGTGAAGTCACACGGGATCAGAGGTGAGGTGGTAAGATGGATACAGAACTGGCTTGGTCACAGAGGCAAAGGGTAACAGTGGAAGGGTGTATTTCTGAATGGAAGGCTGTGAATAGTGGTGTTCCACAGGGATCTATGCTGGGGCCTCTGTTGTTTGCAGTATACAGAAATGATTTGGAGGAAAATGTAGCTGGTCTGATTAGTAAGTTTGCAGATGACACCAATGTTGGTGGAGTGACAGATAGTGTTGAGAATTGGCAGAAGATACAGCAGGACATAGGTTGGAGATTTGGGCAGAGAAATGGCAAATGGAGTTTAATCCGCGCAAATGTGAGGTAATGTATTTTGATAGGTCTAACATAGAGGGGAAATATACTGTAAATGGCAAAACTCTTCGTAATATAGAAAGTCAGAGAGATCTGGGCTTGCAGGTCCACAGACCTTTGAAGGTGGCAACGCAAGTGGACAAGGTAGTCAAGAAAGCATACGGAATGCTTGCCTACATTGGATGGGCCATAGAGTATGAAAACTGGCAAGGCATGGTACAGTTGTATAGAACGGCCTCACTTGGAATATTGTGCACAATTCTGGTCGCCACACTCGCAGAAAGATGTGGAGGCTTTGGAGAAGGTGTAGAGGAGGTTTGCTAGGATGTTGCCTTGTCTGGAGGGTGTTAGCTATGTGGAGAGACTGAATAGACTCGGACTGTTTTCATTAGAAAGACGGGGTTGAGGAGTGACCTCATAGAGGTCTGCAAGATTACAAGGGACATGGATAGAGTGGATGGGCAGGCACTCTTTCCCAGCATGGAGGGGTCAGTCACCAGGGACATAGGTTTATGGGGCGGGATTCTCCCTTTTGGGGACTAAGTCCCCACGCCCGCCGGAAAATGGGCGCGAATCACTCCGGACTTTTTCCTCGAAGGTCCGGAGTGATTCTCCATTTTCCAGGGGACTAGCAGAGCCCCCTGCATCCGTCCTGTGGCTCTGGCAGCTGGGGGGACCCTCGTGCTCCTCCCTCCTGAACAGCTGCCGGTAATACCCAACGAGGCAGCTGAGCTTTGTGACTCCGAAATACTGGACTTCGACAAATCCGATCGGGAGTCGGACATGGAGTTTTTACCCACGGAAGTCGACGCAGGTCCAGGGGTGACTGCTGAGCAAGGGGCGGAGGAACCGCTCAGATGTTTGACCAGGAAGCGCACAGTCCAGTATAAACCTCCATGCCCAGAATGGTGGCTGCTGAATAGACAACATCAGGCGAAGAAGGCAAAGGATTTCCCCTCTCCCATTGAAATGGATGACGTATCGGACTTGGGGAAAGGGGGGGTGTTGTAACCCTACAAGAGGCCAGGTATCTGCAACCTCAGAGTCCCTGTGGCCTCGCCTGAGTACGATTTACACAGATGAGAGAGTTTTCCTTTTGGATATGATAGCCTACTTGGAAAATAGCATTGGGTACGGGAAGGCTGTTGGAACCGAGGCCGAACCTCTCCAGGAAAATTGGAAGAATGAAAAGAAGAAATAAGCTTCATTCCCATTTGACAAGACGGAAATGGAATTTGTATACATAAAATGTTTCTTGCCACCTCAGCTGGTCTCCAAGAAGATTGCAGGTCAAGACACAAGATTGCCCAATGTTCAAAGTAATTTTGGAATCCTATTCTAAGAGGCAACACTGCTGTACAAATAGTTAAGAATTGTTGTGGTGTGAGGTGAAGGTTGGGGAAGGTGTCAAGCTCAAGACCCAAGTCTTGAACTTGAGGGGAAAACAACTTGGGTTTCAGAGGTGATCTGTAGGTCGCAACATTTCAAATAGAATGATATCACAGATTAAGGAACATCAAGTTTTGACATAACATGCCCAAGTTGCAATTTTTGAGTGGCAGTTATGGAATTCCCATTTTCTGATCAGACAGTAATTAGTTCTCTGACTTAGTTTCATCCAAACCCTGATATGTAATTCAGAATTTTTGGCTTCATCCCAACAGGTATCCTTTCTGTAAAACTTTCGAGTTTTATTTTACAAAAAGCATTACTGCAGTTGGGACAAAACTGGTAGTGACCTACAGGAGGGTGTTATTACAAAGTTAAGTTCAACACACAGCAGGCTAGCACATGTTGTGCATTTGTAGCATTATTTGTATTGTAGGTTCAGAAGATGGTTGGATAGAAAGATGCTGGGAGCGATTTAGTGTTCAGGCAAGGAAATTGATGCCACCACATGAGCAATTGATGGTCAAGCCCCACCAGCTGTCAAGTCACATTGCCTGTCCTTGAAGTCATATCCTTTCAATTGGATATATTCACACTAAGAAGTGAATGGGCAAACAAAAAAATGTAAGACTATAGTTTTAAACCTGCTGAGTGCTGTAATCATTGGCACCTGGGCCATCACTCCAAATGCTGCCTGAAGCCTTCACTGTAAAATGTTGTTAATGTTCTCCGCAGTCAGCAAATACAGTTCCCACCCCTGATAGCAGTTGGGTTCATTCTGAAGTAATTCATCTGTGATATATGATGGCTGGTATTATCCTTTGGAGCAAAGGAATTAATTGTTCACAGTAAAATTTCCATTGATTGAATGCAAAGGCATAAAACCCTGCAAAGCTGTACCTCAAGTATTTCTCTGAACAACACTCCTGTAGTCATTTTGAAGGAAAAATATTAATGATTTCTGAACACACAGTAGTTGACTTTGTAATCGGAGCTGCTGTTTTTACAGTTGTTTTTGAACACGGGTAGTGAATCATGATGCTTCAGTGCTTTGATTTGCTATTTGGCCACACCACAGAAAAGTGGAGATGCTGAAACTAAAATTTAATTCCCAAAATATTTTAGCAGCCCGGCTTCAAACCAGTGCAAAATTGACAGCTGTTAAAGATGGACTAGCTGCCAAACCAGTTCATGTTCTGGATGGAACATCGATGGTTTCATCCTAAAATATTTATCTTGAGGCTGTGAAGCAAATATCTTGCTCTTATTTCTCAAGACATTGTTGGTCTTCTGGTATGTTTTGTTGCTTCTGTTGATTGAACTGATATCCGTTTCCTACAGAGCCATGTGGTCTCTTTAGATTTAGATTTAGATTTATTGTCACGTGTACCGAGGTACAGTGAAAAGTATTGTTCTGCGTACAGCCCAAGAAGATCGTTCCATACATGAAAAACATAGGACATACGATAAATACACAATGTAAATACATAGACACAGACATCTGGTGAGGTATACGGAGAGTAGTGCTTCACAGTCGAGAAGATGCGTGGAGAGATCAGTTCAGTCCATGAGAGTGTCATTCAGGAGTCTGGTAATAGCAGGGAAAAGCTGTTTTTGAATCTGTTAGTGCATGTTCTCAGACTTTTGTATCTCCTGCCCAATAGAAGAGAGAATAGCCCAGGTTCGAGGGGTCTTTGATTATGCTTCTCGCTTTCCCAAGGCAGCAGGGGGTGTAGTCAGAGTCAGTCGATGGGAGGCGGGTTTGTGTGATGGACTGGGCTATGTTCAAGGCTCTCTATATTTTCTTACTGTCTTGGGCCGAGCAATTGCCATACCAAGCTGTGATTCAGCCAGATAAGATAATTTCTATGGTGCATCTGTAAAAATTGGTAATAGTCAATGTGGACATGCCGATAGTTTGCTGAGGAAGCATTAGGCACTGTTGTGCTTTCTTGGTCGTAACGTCGGCGTGGGTGACCAGGACAGATTGTTGGAGATGTGCACGCCTAGGAATTTGAAGCTGTCGGCCATCTCCACTTTGGCAACATTGATGCAGACAGGGGTTTGTACGATACTTTGCTTCCTGAAGTCAATGAACAGCTCCTTAGTTTTGCTGACTTTGAGGGAGAATTTTTTATTTATTATTTTTATTCAAATTTTTGTCAAAAACAAAATTTTTGCATGCCACGGATCCTTTCGAGGCAAACTTTATTTTCTCCAGCCTGAGAAACCCAGCCATGTCACTAACCCAGGTCTCTACACTCGGGGGCTTCGAGTCCCTCCACATTAAAAGGATCCGTCTCCGGGCTACCAGGGAGGCAAAGGCCAGTACATCGGCCTCTTTCACTTCCTGAACTCCCGGATCATCTGACACAGCAAAGATCACTATCTCTGGATTCGGCACCACCTGCGTGTCTACGATCTTGGACATTGCCGTAGCAAAACCCCGCCAGAATCCCTTAAGAGCTGGGCATGCCCAGAACATATGCACATGATCTGCAGGGCTTCCCGCACACCTTGCAGACTTATCCTCAACCCCAAAGAGCTTGCTCATCCTGGTTGCTGTCATGTGCGCCTGGTGGACCACCCTAAACTGGATTAAGCTAAGCCTGGCGCATGATGAAGAGGAATTGACCCTATTTAGGGCATCCGCCCACAGGCCCGCATCCAGCTCCCCACCTAGCTCCTCCCATTTGCCCTTGAGCTGCCCTACTGGGACTTCCTCCGTCTCCTGAAGTTCCCGGTAGATGTCCGAAACCTACCCCTCCCCTACCCAGGTGGCGGAGGCCACCCTATCCTGTGTCCTGCATGGGGGTAGCAGCGGCAATCATACCACCTGCTTTTTCAGAAAGGCGCGTACCTGAAGGTATCTGAAGGCGTTTCCAGGGGGCAAACTGAATTTCTCCTCTAGCGTTTTCAGGCTGGGCATGGTCCCATCTATGAACAGGTCCCCATCCTTTTAATGCCTGCCCTATGCCAGCTTTGAAACCCTCTGTCTATCTTGCCCGGGACAAATCTGTGATTGTTGCGTATCGGGCTCCAGGCTGAGGTTCCCTCCACCCCTCTGTGCCTTCACTGACCCCAGATCTTCAATGCCGCCACCGCCACCGGACTAGAGGAGTAGCGGGCCGGCGAGAATGGCAGAGGTGCCGTTACAAGTGCCCCTAGGCTGGTGCCTTTATATGAGGCCGCCTCTAACTGCTCCCACGTCGACCCCTCCCCCAATGCCCATTTCCTAATCATGGCTATGTTAGCCGCCCAATAGTAGCTGCAAAAGTTCAGCAGCCTGTACAAATCCCGAGATGATCTTGTTCACCCACTTAAAGAATGACTTTGGGATGAAGATGGGAAGGCACTGGAAGACGAACGGAAATCTGGGGAGGACAGTCATCTTAACGGTCTGCACCCTCCCCGCTAGAGATAGCGGGAGCATGTCCCACCTTTTGAAGTCCCCCTCCACCTGCTCTACCAGCCGAGATAGATTAAGCTTGTGGAGGGCATCCCACTTTCGAGCCACCTGTATCCCTAGGTACCAAAAGCTCTTCTCGTCGAACTTCAGCGGAAGCTCTCCCAGTCCCTTTTCCTGCCCCTTAGCTTGGATCACGAACATCTCGCGTTTCTTCTCGTTTAGTTTGTACCCTGAGAAATTGCCAAAGTCCCTCAGAATCTTCATGTCATCCCTCATCTCCTCTAGTGGGTCTGAAATGTACAGGAACAGATCATCCGCATAAACGAGACCCGATGCTCCTCCCCCCTCCCGAACCAACCCCTGCCAGTTCTTTGAAGTCCGCAGCGCTATAGTCAGCGGCACTATCGCAAGGGCGAATAATAACAGAGAGAGGGGGCACCCCTGCCTCGTCCCCCAGTGGAGCCTAAAGTATTCTGACCTCACCCTTTTCATGCACACACTTGCCACGGGAGCCTGGCAGAGTAGCTGGAACCAACCTATGAACCCCTCACCGAATCCGAACCTTCTTAGCGCTTCCCCAGGTACTCCCATTCCACCCGGACAAAGGCTTTCTCCGCCTCCATTGCCGCCACCACTTCTGCCTCTCATCCCTCTTGAGGGCATCACGATGATGTTTAGGAGCCTCCGTACATTGGCGTTCAATTGCCTGCCCTTAACGAAGCCTGTCTGATCCTCCCCTATCACCCCAGGAACACAGTCCTCAATCCTAGCAGCTAAGATCTTGACCAGCAGTTTGGCATCTACGTTCAGGAGAGATATCGGTCTATAAGATCCACACTGTAGCGGATCTTTCTCTCGCTTGAGGATGAGTGAAATCGAAGCCTGTGACATTGTTTTGAGGGGGGAGGGGAGTCCCTCTCTCGTTGGCCACATTAAAAGTCCTACGTAGGAGTGGGCACAGCAGTTCCGAAAATTTGTTGTAGAATTCTAGAGGGTAGCCGTCCGACCCTGGGGCTTTGCCTGACTGCATGTTCCCTAAACCCTTTACCATCTCCTCCAGCTCTATCGGGCCCCCCAGTCCCTCCACCAGATCCTCTTCCACCTTTGGGAACCTCAGTTGGTCCTTGAATTGCTTCACCATCCCATTTCTCTCTCTCTCTCTCTCTCTCTCTCTCTCTCTCTCTCTCTCTCCCCCCCCCCCCCCCCCCCAACTAATACAATTTACTGTAAAACGCCCTAAAGACTTTGTTCACCCCCTCTGGGTCTATGAGTGCTGCCCTCCTTATCCCGTACTTCCCCAATTTTCCTGGCTGCCTCCCTCTTGCAAAGTTAGTGTGCCAGTATTCTACTCACTTTCTCCCCTCCATTGCTGCCACCACCTCTGCCTCCCCTCCCTCTGAGGGCATCATGATGATGTTTAGGAGCCTCGTACATTGAAGTTCAGCCCCTTTGGCCTTCCTCAGCTGTGCTGCCGCCTCCCCAGAGGTCAGCAGGTCGAATTCCGCCTGCAGCCTCCGGCGCTCTTTCAGTTGCCCCGTTTCGGGTGTCTCAGCATAGCTCTTGTCTACTCTGAATATCTCACCGTCTAGCCTTTCTCCCTCCGCTCTTTCTTTCTTCTCTCTATGGGACCTGATGGAGATCAACTCCCCTCTGATAACTGCCTTCAGGGCCTCCCACACTGTGGACGCAACTACCTCCCCCGTATCATTAGTTTCCAGGTAATTCTTGATGTTCCTCCTTATCCGCCCACAAACCTCATCATCTGCCAGCAGCCCCTTATCTAACCTCCATAGTGGGGGATGACCTCTCTCCTCCCCAAGACGCAAATCCACCCAGTGTGGAGCATGATCGGAGACTGCAATGGCCGAGTATTCTGTCTCCTCCACCCTAGGGATCAACGCCCTGCTCATCACAAAGAAACCTATACGGGAGTAGACTTTGTGGACATGGGAAAAGAAAGAGCACTCCTTCGCCCTCGGTCAGGCGAATCTCCATGGGTCTTACCCCCCCCCCCCCCCCCCCCCCCCCCCCCCGGCCTGCGTCTCCCGCTTACTCGAGCCCTCCCATTGTAGGTCCCCCCCCCCCCCCCCCCCCCCCCCCCCCTCCGACTCTCCCTCTGTTCCCCCACGTTGGCTCCTTTTCTGTCAGCAAAGCAGCATCCCATTCCCCCCCCGCCTGAGCAGCCCGTGATCCCAAACCCCCAAGTCAAGCACCCGCTTGACACTGGCTCTCCCCCCATTACACTTCCATGAGTCTGCTGACCCCGGCCGCTCCTGCCTCTGTCTCCGATTACTCAGGTGCCTCATTTTGCGGGCTCCTCCCTCCCTATGGAAAGCCCAACTTATCTGCTTCAGCAGCCCCCAAAGAACATTTTCTGCCCCCTCCCCCCCCGGCAAAACAAACAGCAAACCCTGGGCGCCAACCTGGCCCCATCAAAGAAATGGCTCCAGCTGCCAGGAGAGCAGCCCCATGCGTAGTGTCCCCCTCCCCCCTCTGCGGCTGAGTTCTGCAAAAGCCGAAAACATGGCCGAAGAAACAGGGAACAAACAAAAATAAGAGGAAACAACATAATGTCGCTGCCTCCGGCCACTCGGTAATTACCGCCCCTACCAGAGTAATGTTCCAGTGTGGCTGTCCTTTAGTTTGAGTCCAACTTTTCTTGCTTGATGAAATTCCACGCCTCGTCCAGTATATCAAAGTAATGGTGGCGATCTTGAAACGTGACCCACAACCTCGCTGGATGCAGCAGCCCGAGCTTCACCCCTTTGCTGTGGAGGGCCGCCCTAGCACGGTTGAATCCAGTGCACCTCTTGGGCAGTTCTGCTCCCAGGTCCTGGTAGATGCGGATTACGGTGTTCTCCCACCTGCTGCTCCGCTCCTTTTTAGCCCATCGCAGGACTTGTTCCTTATCGGAGAAGCGATGAAACCGTACCACCATGGCCCTCGGCGGTTCATTAATTTTGGGCTTCCTTGCAAGGACTCTGTGTGCCCCATCCCGTTCCAGAGGCCGAGGGAATGCCTCTGGCCCCATCAGGGACCCCAATAACGCGGTCACGAATGCGCTCACGTCCGATCCCTCCACACCTTTAGGTAGGCCCAGAATGTGCAGGTTCTGCTTCCTGGACCTATTTTCAAGGTCTTTCAGCCTCTCCTGCCACCTCTTGTGTAGTGCCTCCACCCTGACAGCCAGGCCCAGTATCTTGTCTTCGTTATCCGAGACCTTTTCTAAATCTCCTTGATCAACATCTCCTGCATTTTCTGGGTCTCAACCATTTTCTCCATTGGGGCCAGCATCTCCGTTTTCAGGTCAGCAAAGCAGCTTCTAAGGAACTCCTGCTATTCCCACGACCACTGGGCCCACACTGCCTGATCCAAGCCGGCCGCCATTTTCTGATCCCGCGCCCGTTCCTGCCGCTTCTCGCTGGTCGTTTGTTTGGCCGTCCTGCTCCTGGTCCCCTCCATAAACTGCTGTGGGGCGCCCTCTGGCGCCGTTTGCCCGCCGGTGTGCGTCGAAAAGGAGTCGTCAAAGCTCCTTGAAAGGGCGCGTTAGTCCGTTAGCGGCAGCAGCTGCCGAAAACGCGACCTACCCGTGCATGGCCGCCACCGGTGAGGGAGAAATTGTTATCGTTACACCACACCACTAGGTTCATTATCTCCCTCCTGTACTTTAACTCATTGTTGTTTGAGATCTGACCCACTATGGTCGTGTCATCAGCAAACTTGTAGATGGAATTAGAGCCAAATTTTGCCACACACTCGTATTTGTGTGTTATGGGCGATAGTAGGGGGCTAAGTACGCAGCCTTGTGGGACACCTGTATTGAGCACTATCGTGAAGGAGGTGGTGTTGTTTATTCTTCCTGATTGTGGTCTGTGGGTCAGGAAGACCAGTTGCAGAGGGAGGAGCCAAGTCCAAGATTTTGGAGTTTGATATGAGCTTGGCTGGGATTATGGTATTGAAGGCAGCTCTGTAGTCAATGAATAGGAGTCTGCCATTGGATTCCTTGTTGTCGAGATGCTCCAGTGATGAGTGCAGGGCCTGGGAGATGGCATCTGCTGTGGACCAGTTGGGACGGAGTGCGAATTGCAGTGGATCAAAGCATTCTGGGAGTATGGAGTGTATGTGTCTCGAAGTACTTCATAATGTTAGATGTCCAGGCCACTGGACGGTAGTCATTGAGGCATGTTGCCTGGTTCTTTTTTGGCACCGGTACGATGGTGGTCCTGAAGTAGGTGGGAACCTCGGAACAGAGTAGGGAGAGGTTGAAGATATGCGTGAACACAGCCGCCAGTTGGTCAGGGCAGGATCTGAGTGCACGACCAGAGACTCCGTCAGGACCCATTTCTTTCCCAAGTTCACTTTCAAGAAGGCTGCTCTGACTTCGGAAGCTGTGGCGGTGGGTATGGGTGTGTCTGAGGCTGCTGGGGCAGTTGACAATGGTTTGTTGGTTTCCTGCTTGAAATTAGCATAGAATGCATTGAGTACATCACGGAGGGGTGTGCAGTTGCCGGAGATTCTATTCGGCTTTGTAGCCCGTTATGTTGTTAAAGTCTTGTCACAACTGACGAGAGTCTGTGTCGTTAGTCTGTGATTCTAGCTTTGTTTGGTATTGTCTCTTGACATCCCTGGTTTTGTGGAGGTCGTACATGATTTCCTGTCTCGGTCAGGATCACCTGTCTTGAATGCCTCAGTCCTGGCCTTCAGGAGGGTGTGAATCGCCTGGTTAAACCATGGTTTCCGGCTAGGACTATCTTCTTTGGCACCCAATCTTCTAGCCGAGTTGCCAACGCTTGAATACGGAAGTACGATTTCTATTATTGAAGTATGCTGATTGGCAAACCGCCTCCCAAAACGCTTTGTTTGGTTTCCTTGGTGATAGGGTCTCGCGCAGAGGCCCCGCGCCCTCTCCCCACCCTGCACACTAACAGCGCATGCATGTCAGGTGATCCTGACCTACGCATGGCCACGGACATGAGGCATCGAGGTATGCATTGGTTTTCTTGGTGACAGGGCCCTATGCAGAGGCCCCACTCCATCCTCTCCGCCCCACACACTAACAGCGCATGCGTGTCAGGTGATCCTGACCTTCGAGAGGCATCGAAGTGCCTTTTTGGGGATTTTAAAAATCACATTGAGGGTGGACTACAATAGCAATCGCCTATATCATCAAAGGCCTGTAGCATTGGGAATTGTATGGGGTGATACAGTGATGCAATTTTTAAATGTTTCCATCTTAATTTTAAAACACAGATGGGTAATTTAAACCCTGCTGCATTTGTTCTCTGTGCAGAATTATAGTTTTCTAGTGCCTTCCATTACCTTTTCCAGCTGTTTCTGTTTTAACTCAGTCAAGTGAGGGGGAAGCTAGCCACAGCAGGGCTGTTTGTATAGGCTGTTTACCAGTAGGCCGTAGTTCAAGCCTTAGTCTTTTGTGACGGTGTGGTCATGTTGGAAGAAAAACCCAAATATTGATTAAGTAGCGATCATGACTTTGTCTAGTGCTAAATCTAGAAAACAGAGGACGACAGATCAAGATGGTCCTTTATTGTACAATCGAGAAAGGATGAATAGAATGCGCGATGTCTGCTCATCGGACTTCAGCGTTGCCCATGGAGGTGCATCAGGCATATGCGATCCAAGAAACATAATGCTATGGCACAAGTTTCGGAAAGCATCCGCGACATCAAACCTTTCATGCAACAGAAAGGCTACTCAGTCATAAGAGCAGAAACTTTGATGACACATTTTCTGATTGAGCACAATGTGGCATTTTCCACTGTTGATCATTTGACTGATCTTGTGAAAGTGATGTTTCCGGACATCTTGATTGCTTCTAAGTTTGCTTCACGCCGGACCTGACAACAGCAATTGCCAAGACTCTAGGCCAAGAGACAAAAGGTAACATCCTTGGCAAAATCAGGGCAATCCCGTTTTCTATCTCAACCGATGGGAGTTCTGACCATGGTGCGGAGGAACACCTCTATCCTATCATTATTCGGTTCTTTGACACATATGAACAAGGTGATCAATTTGCTACTTGATATAGCGACAACGAAAGGGAGATCAAACGGCAAAACCATTTTCCAACTTCTGGACAATGTTATTAAGGGAGACAACATTCCTTGAAAAAACGTGATATGCTTTTCTGAAGACAACGCAGCAGTGATGATGGGAGTCCACAAAGGTGTTGCTTCCTTTATGAAGAAAGAAAGTCCAGATATTTTCATTCTTGGATGTCCAATCCACCTTCTTCATCTGGCTGCTGAGAAAGGGGCAAGTCAGTTACCATTCTCTCCAGGGGACTTGCGTGTACCAGTCTATTACTACCTTGAGAAGTCTAGCAAGCGCTACAAAGAGTTCAAGGAAATACAAACATTGTGCAATCTAGAAAATCACAGAATACTCAAACATGTCTGCACGCGATGGTTTGTCCTTGGAAAGAGCACTAAACAGATTTCTGGAGCAATGGTCTGTGTTACAAGAGTACTTCTCCCAAGAAGCAGAATTAGGGAAAGGAAAAAGAAAGAATGAAGGGGGCTTGAGAAATGCTCAGCAACTGAATGTTGATACTTCTGGAAAAACCTCTACCAAGCCTCCAGCAGCAGAGACCATCACCAAGGAGACTGCTCAACTTCCACACACACAGGGTCATGCTACATATAGCATATGATCGACAACAAGAACATTGGGCTGGATTCTCTGCCAGCGGGATGCTCCGTTTTGCCCCACAGTAGGAAACTTCATAGACCAGCTGCGTAACGGAGCATCCCGCCGGCGGGGTGAAACAGAAATGTGGGGCAGAGAATCCAGCCCATTGTTTGCAGGAACAAAAACCAGCATTCATTTTGCGAAAGTTGGTTTCAGCTGCTGTCAGGAAATGGGCCCCTGGAACAGTGATACCAAAAAGACCAGTGCAGGATTTGTTCAGAAAACTGCTGCTCATGTGCATGGTAGCAAGACTGACAATAATAAGAAAGATGGAAAAAGCAGCAGTTCAAGTGCTGGAAGCAGGAAGAAATCTCCCACAGTTAGCAACCCTCTTGCTAATACAACAGTAGAGCCATCTCAAAGTAAAGCTGCCGGGATTTATGCAAAGCTTTGTGACAGAAACAAACTGTATTATATCTTTCTGCAATATACACTTCCTGTGTTCAACAGGCTCAATCTAGATCTCCAAAATGAAGCTCCCAAGATATAGATTCTACATCAGAAGTTGCTTGACTTTCTTCAGGACTTGTTGTGAAATCTGCTGCAATTGCCAGTGTCCCATTGCCTGCTAGCTGCATGTACAAGGTGATGAAGACCTCGTCGTTGGTGAACAAGCCAGGCAGTTTCTCAAGATGGGACACCTCACCTCGCAAGATAGGAGTAACGTCTACTCATCAGTACGAAGGTACTATGTTGCAGTGCATGTCACCACCAAATTTCCCCATTGTAGTGCATGACTCTGTCACCACCAAATTTCCCCTTCAGGATGAATTTCTGCTACATGCAAGAGTGGCAAATCCAAGGTGGAGGATAGAGTGAAGCTTTACATCAGTTTGTTACTTTGCAAAGAGATTCCATATCATGGAAGATGTGCTGGATGATTTAGAAGTGGAATTTGCTCAATTCCAGGTTGACTCATTGGAAGGTATTGCATTAGACAGACGATTGGATGAAATTTGGGTGGATATCGCCCAGCTGAGGGGAAAATCAACCAGTGAGCTGAAGTATCGTGATCTTCTAAAAGTCATGCTGGCAGTCTTGTCAATCGCACATAGTAACACCGAAAATGAACGAATCTTCAGTCTGGTCAGGAGGAACTCCACTGAGTTTCAGCCCAGTTTAGGAACTATGACACTTTCTGACTTCTTAACCCAGAAAATCTAAGCTCAAGCCAAAGGACAGTGCTCTCATAAAATGCAATTCAATGCAAAACTGCTTGATAAGTGTAAAAGAGCTACATGTGCATCCCTAAGAAAGCCCGAGTAAACCCTGAAATTAAGAAGAAAGCAGATGATTGCAGTGTTGTCTTAACAAATGCAAAAGAGTTGCATCAGTAAGGTTGAACTGAGCTCTGATACTGGTGTAAGGACAATTTTGAACTTATGTAAAAAGGCAAATGTTTTGTTCACATTTTTCATTCTTAGATTTTACTGAATGTTTGAAACTTAATTTGAAAACACCCACTCATGATGATGTACATGTGTGTAAAAGCTTTGGATTTGCATTTTCCATTCGTGTTTTAGATTTGTGCAATAAAGGTGTAAAGCTGTACTTCAGATTGGTGGGCATTTTTTCATTGAAATGAAAATCCGGATTTTACTGCCAAAATACTGATTTTTGGTATCTGGAACAAGGATTTCTGTTGGGAAGCTCTCTTCTACAGACTTACTGATGAAGCCTGTGACGGCGGCGGCATACCCATTTAGGTTGACCACTGAGTTCTTGAATATAGACCAGTCCACTGACTCCCAAGCAGTCGCTCTTCCGTTGCCTCGGACCAGCATTGCACAACCTTCTTAACTGGATGCTCCTGCTTACGTTTCTTGCTTTTTGCCGGGGAGAAGGAGCACCATCTTGTGGTCCGATTTTCCGAAGTGCGGTCGGGGGTTGGATTGGCTTAATATTTGTGTAGCAGTGCTCAAGAATGTTGGGGCCCCTGGTGGGGTTCTGACTGGGCTGCAAATTGGTAGAAAAAGCCAATGTGAAGCTTGAAGATGTGCAACGTTTTGTGGTCTCAGCAATATGAACACTAATGAATAAAGTGGATGCAGAATTTGTCAAAATATTTCTGGAGCATATTTTTAATATCACATATTACAATGTGAATTGAAATTACATGCTTGCTGTGGCTGGTGTCGGGAGGTGAGGAAGAAAGGCAATGTATAAATTTGTGGAGACCTCCTCAATGATGACATTTCCTGCATTATATCAGTTATTTGTTTGCAAGCAATGGCTTGTTTTCTTAGCAATGTTAATGTGTGTAAGCTTGAACTGGAAAATGTTTTAAAAGGAAGGAAACTGTCTTGAGATTAAAACCTGCAATAATTTTAACTGCCTGACCATTCTGAAGAATAGATTTGACCTTGAGAGGAAACCTAGTTTTTTGCATTCCAGAAAATTGTTAGAGGTGTCGGGTTTCCCTAAGGAGAACAGTTATATGCTTCTGACTTTCTATTTCCAGAGGCAGCTAAAGGCTTGTTGGGGTTCGTCACCCATCACTGATCCAGTAAAATTACCAAGATTTGCAGCTCTTTTGTTTCTTTTTGTAACGTTTTACTTGTTATGCAAGTGAAACCTTGAATGGTTGATTTTTTTTTCTGAATGTCTTCTATTTCTGTGTAATAAGTGCATTTAAAATAAATTTGACTTTATTTTTTTGACCTTTTGATGTGTTTTCGAGTGGACAGGCGAACATGATAGACATTTCATTGCAATTTTAGATGTAATGCTATCAAGAAGGGTAATTAGTTGTTAATCTTATGGTGTGCTGTTTTATTGATGCAAAGTGTAATGGTTTATGTTTCAGTTCTGAAGTGGCAAGGGCCTGTTAGTGGGACTTTCTGCAAGTTTGAAATGTTGGGAGAAAATCCAGCATGTAGTAGAGATCCCTGTATCTGAAGGATGCAGTCGTCGCTGAAATCTGATGCTATATTTTGGATTTCTCCTCCCGTGTCATGCTTCCTTAAAATATTTTTCCTGGCAAATCTGCATTTGTCTGACCTCCCATGAAATATTTTTATGTACGTGCACCTTAACTTTGCTTTTCACCCAACTTTTTAAAACCCATATATGGCTGCCCAATATTCCTTTAGCACCTGATTGCCATAGTCTGAACCATTTTTTTGAACACCCAAAAATGATGGACACCTCATCATACACAATATTTTGATCATGACCTTAAGCTTTAGTTGAATAATTATAAATGATGTGTTTAAATGTATGCAATGGACCTCAACTGTTGCAAAGCCGAAGGACTGAAAGTTCACCGTAAACCATTGAAGAGCTGGGTGGTATTGTTAAGGGAAATTAATAAAAATATCAAAAGGAGCATTTGAAATTGTGCTAAATTTAGCACTCTACTGGTAGTTGTCATTTGTTAGATTCATTTTTCTTTTCCCTTTCTCCTTCGATCCCCCCCACCCTCTAGCCCATGACTCTATACCCTTCCCCAAACTCATGCGGCAGTTATCACTTTGTAATGACCATGCCCTCAGGCTAACGGATTTGTACAACCTAGAAATGTTTTTGCAGATATGCTTAACTGTGCCACCTGATCACCCAGTCATGAGCTTCTGAAATGTGTGTCATTTGCTTGTTCTCTTTTCAACATTAATTCACAAAATGGGAATTGTGTAAAAGCCAATTACAAACTTTTTCCCAATTACAATAAATGTTATAGAAAGAAAGTAGTTTGTAAATGTGCAAACTTAATGAATTGGGCAACCTGCATCTGTGCATATCATTGGTTTGTTTGTGCTCATGAGGAGCAGCCTGCTATTAATCACATTCTGGTGTAAGTGATTTATCTCTGCCAGAGGCTGGTGCTGCCCTCTACACACAGCCATGTATTTCGAGCATATTTCCACATCAATTGGCGCATTGCCTTGGGCACTTCATTAAAGGGCAAAAAAATATTTGATAAGGCTGTCAGACCTTCAGGAATCAGACTTCAGAATAACCAATGGTAGAGGCAAATAAAGCAACACAAAGGAGTGTGGTTAAGGTAACAAATGAGGTTCTAAGTAACGGGTTTCTGCAACTGAAGATGTGAAAGACTATTTACATTGATAGCTGCACCAGGCAGTCCAGTTTCAAACCTTCGGGCATTGATATTTGTCATTAATAATGAGATGTATGTTGGGATGATATATGAAGTACACGATAACTAACTTGAGTCAGATCACTTTTAGTTCCTCAAATTGATTTTTTAATTCCATTTTGTGCTATTTTTTCTGGTGGGAGTTGAAGTACATTACCGTTGTAAATACAAGTGCAGTGATGGTATTTCTGTGTAAAGTAACTTGGTATGTGCTATTTGGTGTTAAAAAAAATACCCCTACCTTCAGTATATTCTACAGTGACAGCTGTGTAACATCCTGAAACTCAAAACATTCAAATAGGCTATCTAAATACAAGGTGAAGTGAATTCTTCCCAACTGAACTAAGTTCAAGAAAATATCATCGATCAAGTAAAATCTATTAGTTTAGAAAATGGATTGCATATGAGCACCAAAAGAAACCAGGGCAGTTAGAAGGAATACATTAGAAGAAACTAAAGTGAAGATTGAAGTAGATAGTGTCACACTGGAACAAGTAGATAAACTTGTATATTTCGGACAAATAACACAAGGTGGCAAATGCGATGCTGAGATTAGAAGGACAGAGATAGCCAAAAGCAATTTTGTGAAGGGAAGGATGTGGTAACAACAAGAACACTTGTGCTTGTAACAAGAAAAAAACTTTCATAAGGTCCTGCATTCTATCCACTTTCCTGTCTGCCTCAAAAACCTGGACAATAAATAAAGATCTGTGGATATGGATGCCAGGATGAATGCTAAAACTTCCATGTGCTGTCTGTTAGACCAATGAAGAGGTGCATGAGATTGCAAGAGCAAAAAGAACTCTAAAACGTGAAATTGTGAAAATAAAATGTCAGAATTTGAGCCATTTGATCAGAGCTGAAAAGCTGCAGAAATTTCTTCCAGATGACAAAGTGGAGGTACGCAGAGAGAGAGGGGTCAACTTAGGCGTAGTCGGATGACATACATCACAGAGTGGTTGCAGACAAGCTGCAGTGAATGTGTGAGGATGGCATAAGGCAGATGAGCATGACAGCACATCTGGTAGAAGTAGCTACTGGCAGCAGCAGCTGTATAAGCTGAAGTCTTTACCTGGAAGTTCAATTATGACTATTTACGGAAATCATTTTGGAGGTGCTTACAGTTTCTGAGGATTAATTATTTATTATAAGGAGTGTTCAGTATATTTTTTGTCTTAAAAAAAACGTACGCAGTGTTGCACAAAAAAATCCCTTTCCTTACATTTGCCATTAAAAACTTCAAAAATCTCAATTCAAGGAAAACAGTTGATCGTACATAATGATTCCAGCCAAGCTATGAAATTAATTCTCATCCCAACTTGGTTGCATACTGCTTACTTTCAATAATAAAACTGCTGGAAAATGTGTGTCTTTTTTGTGGATACATGTGAGACTCCAAACAAATGGGAGTGATAATATTTATCCTAGAGTAATGCTACAGAAATGTGAGACATGAGTGATCATTATGAAAGAGGTACAGACTGGAGTGCAACCTGCAGAATGAAACTGGCTATTGTGCCCATAAAAGTGATGACAGATAAAGCATACACTGCTTAGGGATATTCATTCTTCTGTGTAAAATTATGGTTTTATTATCAGGATTATCAGAATTGATTATCAGCAGCAAATTTAAGTATAATCTTATAAACTCAGCCAAAATCACTTTAAAAGGCGAAGATCCTCCCTCACGAAGCTCCTTGATTTGTTTGAGGAAGTACCAGGCCAAATGCTTTTGTCAAATCGTACATTGTAGCGTATCTAGATTTCTCGAAAGGATTTCGCTCAGTTTTAGTGCAAAGTTAGCAGTTAAACTTTAACGTTGTGGATTTCTGGATAAATCAGAACTGGTTTAGAAGTTAGAAGCAAAGTATACTTGTTAGAGGGGTTGGAGCCAAGGAAATTGAGTAGGGGGTCCTAAGGATCAATGTTGGGAGCATTGCTGTTTAGATTTGCTGATAACAAACTTGGGGAGGGGCTGCTCAGAAGGTTAGGAAAGTTCCGTGCTGAACAAAATAATTTCTGAAAAGGCTGGGTTGGAACCCAAGATACTTTTGCATTGTTAGTGAACCTTCAGGTTCTCTTAAAGTCTAAATTTTATTTTATGGCTAAGAAGGGAGGGCTTGGATCTAACCCGTGCTATCTGTAATCTGGGTATCCTTGATGGAGTATTATGGTGTTGTGTCACCTCAATTGTTTCTAAACTGTTCCAATTTCCAGCACTAATATGCTTTACATGGTCTACAGTATTCACTCTTTTATGCTCTTTTCCAATTCTAGAAACATATTTAGAACTTTGCCATGCATGCCAATTTAAAAACATTTTGCCCTCAGTGCCATTGTGCACTTTTAGTTTTACATTCTGATTGCATTCTGAAGTGTTTTCTCTTCTACCCAAGTGCGATTTAATGAGCCGTGATGGTGTGAAACACTAACAGAATTTTTGCTGATAACCTGTGTACATAACTGTACATAACAAGAAGTTCAGTGGAGTCTGTGCTTGCTCATGTTCAAAACCACCATTAACAGTTGCAATGGATATGGCCAGCTCCTAGCACACAGAAAAATGGACTTTTGTTAATCTTGAATAATTTCACATTTTGCTTTTAAAACAACAAAGTTTAACAGAAGTATGAAGTGTGTTGATTAAATAGTTTTGCTAATGTCTACCATGTACATACTTTAAACTCCTATTTGGACACTTCATGAATGTATTTTCATATTTCTGCTGTAGGGCATGATCAAGGGTAAGTAGAGTCAATTATATTAAAAAGAACACCTGGTTTTGGGGGGTCGGGGGTGTGTGTGTGTGTTGAGATTGCTGATGCATTTCTGATAGCTTGTTCCGTGTGCATTACACAATGGCACACTGTACGTTTGCCTGGTTTTGCCTGTTCCCTGTGAGTTTATGCACACACTAATCCAATGTGCCCTTGGCTGGTTTTGCCTATAGTTATCTAGTTTTGAAAGTTCCGCAGCCAATATCAATAGCACTGCTCCCTCACAGCTCCAGGGACCTGGGTTCAATTCCTGTCTCGGGTGACTATGGAGTTTGCACTTTCTCCCCATGTCTGCGTGGGTTTCCCCCAGGTACTCCAGTTTCCTCCCATGGTCCAGAGAAGTGCTGGTTAGATGTATTGGCCATGCTAAATCGCCCTTTAGTGTCCAAAAGGTTAGGTGGGGTTCCTGGGTTACGGGGATAGGGTGGAGGAATGGGCTTAAGTAGGGTGCTCTTTCCAAGGGCTGATACAAACTCAATAGGCTGAATGGCCTCCTTCTACACTGTAGGGATTCAATAGTCTATTCTCTTTCATTCTAAAAGCATTTAACAAATTGTCAAATTAATTTCATTCAATGAAGCTATTTTAGGCAAGCGTTTTCTTCACGTGGTCTAAAAATTGAGCACCTCGGTATAATGTTAAGGTTGTCAAACTCGAAAGTATTATAGAGACATAGAAAATAGGAGCAGGCGTAGGCCATTTGGTCCTTCAAGCCTGCTCCGCCATTCAGTGTGATCATGGCTGATCCTATATCTTAACAGCATACTCCAACACTCTCCCCACATCCCTTGACATCTTTAGGGCCTAGAAATCTACCTATTTCCTTCTTAAACATATTCCGTGATTTGGTCTCCACAACCTTCTGTGGCAGAGAATTCCACAGGCTCACCACCCTCTAAGTGAAGATGTTTCTCCTCATCTAATTCCAAAATGGCCGATCCCATATCCTGAAACCGTGACCCCCTTGTTCTAACTGGCCCTCAGCCAGATCAACATCCTCGCATCCCGTCTGGCCAACCCTGCCTGAAATTTATATTTTCATAGAATCATAGAATTTACAGTGCAGAAGGAGGCCATTCAGCCCATCGGGTCTGCACCGGCTCTTGGAAAGAGCACCCTACTCTTTTTTAAAAAATAATAATTTTTATTCAAATTTTCATATTGTCACAAAAAAGAAAACAGTAACAGAAAATTCTAAGAACAAAAGGAACAACCCCCCCATATATATATATATATATAAATACAAAAGAGAAACAATAAATAAAGGCCCGCCGTTGGCAAAGATTCAACCCAAAACAAAAACAAAGAGCCCCCCCCCCCCCCCCCGGTTGCTGCTGCTGACCTTCTGATTTTACCGTTCTGCCAGGAGATGTAGGAATGGTTGCCATCTCCTGAAAAACCCCTGCACTGACCCCCTTAGGACAAATTTCACCCTCTCCAATTGAATAAACACTGCCATATCGTTGACCCAGGCCTCCACGCTTGGGAGCCTCGCATCCTTCACTGAAGAAGAATCTTCCGCTGGGCTACTAGGGACGCAAAGGCCAGAACACCGGCCTCTTTCGCCTCCTGCACTCCCGGCTCCACTGCAACTCCAAATATTGCAAGCCCTCAGCCTGGATTGACCCTGGATCCTACCACCCTCGATACCGTCCTTGCTACACCCTTCCAAAATTCCCCCTGCGCTGGGCATGCCCAGAACATATGGACATGGTTTGCTGGGCCCCCAGAGCACCTAATACACCTGTCCTTGCTCCCAAAAAAATGGCTAATCCTTGTCCCGGTCATATGAGCCCTATGCAGCACCTTAAACTGTATGAGGCTAAGCCTCGCACAGGAAGGGGAGGGAGGAGTTCACCCTTTCCAGGGCATCCGCCCACGTCCCCGCCTCAATCTCCTCACCCAGCTCTTCCTCCCATTTACCTTTTAGCTCCTCCACTGAGGCCTCGTCTACCTCCTGCATCACCTGGTACGCTGCCGAGATCCGCCCCTCTCCAACTCACACCCCCGAGAGCACCCTGTCCTGAACCCCACGCGGCGGCAGCAGAGGGAACCCCGCCACCTGCCGCCTGACAAACGCCCTTACTTGCATGTACCTAAAGGTGTTCCCCGGGGGGAGCCCAAACTTCCCTTCCAGCTCACTGAGGCTCGCGAACTTCCCATTTATGAACAGGTACCCCAGCCTCCTGACACCTGCCCTGTGCCAACTCAGGAACCCGCCATCAATTCTCCCCGGAACAAACCGGTGGTTCCCCTGTATCAGGGACCCCATCGAGGCCCCCCACCTCCCCCTGTGCTGCCTCCATTGCCCCCAAATCTTGAGGGTAGCCACCACCACTGGGCTCGTGGTATACCTCGTTGGAGGGAGCGGCAGCGGCGCCGTTACCAGCCCTTCCAGGCTCATGCCCACATAGGATGCCATCTCCATCCTCTTCCATGCTGCCCCCTCCCCGTCCATTACCCACTTACGCACCATCGCTGCGTTGGCAGCCCAATAATACCCACAGAGGTTGGGCAGCGCCAGCCCCCCCATCCCTGCCCCACCCCAGAAACACCCTTCTCACCCTCGGGGTCCCGTGCGCCCACACAAATCCCGTAATGCTCCTGTTAACCCGTCTGAAAAAGGCCTTCGGGATAAGGATGGGGAGGCACTGGAACAGGAACAGAAACCTCGGGAGCACCGTCATCTTGACTGACTGCACCCTACCCGCCAGAGACTGCGGCAGCATGTCCCACCTCTTAAACTCCTCCTCCATTTGCTCCACCAGCCTTGTGAGGTTAAGCTTATGCAAGGCTCCCCAGCTCCTGGCCACCTGAACCCCCAAGTACCTGAAGCTCCTCTCCGCCCTTTTCAGCGGGAGCCTCCCAATTCCCCCCTCCTGGTCCCCCGGGTGTACCACAAACAGCTCGCTTTTCCCAAAGTTAAGCTTATACCCTGAGAAATCCCCAAATTCCCGAAGAATCCCCATCACCACCGGCATTCCCTCCACCGGGTCCGCCACATATAACAAAAGGTCGTTCGCGTAGAGCGACACTCGGTGCTCCTCCCCACCCCGGACCAGCCCCCTCCAATCCCCCGACTCCCTCAGCGCCATAGCCAGGGGTTCAATTGCCAGCGCAAAAAGTAGGGGGACAGGGGACACCCCTGCCTCGTCCCTTGATACAATCGAAAATACTCCGACCTCCTCTTATTCATGGCCACACTCGCCATCGAGGCCTCATACAACAGACTCGCCCAACTAACAAACCCCTCCCCAAACCTGAACCTTTCCAGCATCTCCCACGAGTACCCCCACTCGACCCTATCAAAGGCCTTCTCCGCATCTAGCGCCACCACTATTTCCGCCTCCCCTTTCACCGTCGGCATCATTATAATGTTCAAGAGCCTCCGTATATTAGTGTTCAGCTGCCTCCCCTTCACAAACCCCGTTTGATCCTCATGAATAACCTGCGGCACACAGTCCTCAATCCTCATGGCTAAGATCTTTGCCAACAACTTGGCGTCCACATTCAAGAGTGAGATCAGCCTGTATGACCCACACTGCAGGGGATCCTTGTCTCGCTTAAGAATCAAGGAGATCAGCGCCCGAGACATTGTCGAGGGCAAAGCACCCCCCCCCCCCCCCCCCCCCCCCCTTTTTTTTGCCTCGTTAAAGGTCCTAACCAACAGGGGGCCCAGCAGGTCTGCATGTGTCTTGTAAAATTCACCCGGGAATCCATCCGGCCCCGGCGCCTTCCCCGACTGCATGTTCCCTATCCCTTTGACCAGCTCCTCGAGCTCAACTGGCGCCCCCAGACCCTCCACCCGTCCCTCCTCCACCCTCGGAAATCTCAGCCGGCCTAAAAGGCGCCCCATCTCCCCCCCCCCCCCCCCCCCCCCCCCCCCACCGGATGTTTGGACCGATATAGTCTCCCATAAAAGTCCCTGAAGACCCCATTAATGTCTACCCCCCTCCGCACCACATTTCCTCCCTGATCCTTAACACCACCAATCTCACTGGCCGCATCCCGCTTACGGAGCTGGTGTGCCAGCATCCTGCTCGCCTTCTCCCCATACTCGTACACCGCACCCTGAGCCTTTCTGCATTGAGCCTCCGCCTTTCTGGTGGTCAACAAGTCGAACTCAGCCCGAAGGCTGCGCCGCTCCCTCAGCAATCCCTCCTCCGGGGTCTTTGTGTACCTCCTGTCCACCCTCACCATCTCCCCCACCAATCTCTCCCTTTCTCTCTGCTCCCCTCCCTCTCTGTGGGCCCGAATGGAGATCAACTCTCCCCGAACCACCGCCTTCAGCGCCTCCCATACCGTCCCCACTCGGACCTCCCCATTATCGTTGGCCTCTAGATCCCTCTCGATACATCCTCGAACCCGCCCCCTCACCGCCTCGTCCGCCAGCAGCCCCACCTCCAAGCGCCACAACGGGCGCTGGTCCCTGTCCTCCCCCAGCTCGAGGTCCACCCAAAGCGGGGCATGGTCGTAAATGGCTATCGCCGAGTACTCAGCGTCTACTACCCTCGCAATCAGCACCCTACTCAAAATTTTAAAAATCGATCCGGGAGTAGGCCTTATGCACATGGGAGAAATATGAAAATTCCCTGGCCCTTGGCATTGCGAACCTCAATGGATCCACCCCTCCCATCTGGTCCATAAACCCCCTCAGCACCTTAGCCGCTGCAGGCCTCCTACCCGTCCTGGAAGTGGATCGATCCAGTGGCGGATCCAGCACCGTGTTGAAATCCCCCCCCATTGCCAGGCCCCCCGCCTCCAAATCTGGAATCCGGCCCAACATGCGGCGCATGAAACCTGCATCATCCCAATTCGGGGCGTATACATTGACCAGCACCACCCGCTCCCCCTGCAGCTTGCCGCTCACCATCACGTACCTCCCGCCGCTGTCTGCCACCACGCTCGACGCCTCAAACGACACCCTCTTCCCCACCAGGATCGCCACCCCCTGTTGTTTTTGCATCCAGCCCCAAATGAAACACTTGGCCCACCCACCCCTTCCTCAACCTAACCTGATCCGCCACCTTCAGGTGCGTCTCCTGAAGCATAGCCACGTCCGCCTTCAGCCCCTTCAGGTGCGCGAACACGCGGGACCTTTTAACCGGCCCATTCAGTCCCCTCACATTCCAGGTGCTCAGTCGGATCGGAAGGCCACCTGCCCCCCTCCCCCGTCGACTAGCCATCACCCTTCCGTAATCCGCCACGTGCCCGCGCCCCCGCTCAGCCCGTTCCCCACAGTGACAGACCCAATTACCCTCCCCAGTGACACACACCCATTCCCCCAATGCCGACCCCGCCCCCTGCGTCTCCAGCGCCGGAGAAAAGCCCGCGCCCCCATTCCAAGCCCCGCCCCCCCTACCCAAAACGCGGGAAGACAGGCACATGACCCAACAGGGCCGCGAACCCCACCCAAACCCACAACCAGTGAAATAATAAAAATCCCAATATGATATGATAAAACACCCAAGTAAACAGATATCAGTCCCAAAAAGTAGACAAGAAAAAACAGAACAGCAAAAAAATATCGTCCAACAGAAACAAAAAGTAAAAAGCGAAGGGATATCCAGGAGGACAAAGCCTCCGGGCTGTGTACAATGTTCCCCAGCCCCCAGTCTTCAGTTCACGTTCAGCTTCTCTGCCTGGGCAACGGTCCAGGCCTCCTCCGGGGAGTCAAAATAAATTTGACGGTCTTTATATATGACTCACAGGCGTGCCGGCTGCAACAGGCCAAACTTGACCCCCTTCTTGTGGAGCACTGCCTTCGCCCAGTTAAACCCAGCCCTTCTCTTCCCCACCTCCGCACTCCAGTCCTGGTAGATCCTAATCTCCGTATTCTCCCACTTGCTACTCCTCTCCCTCTTCGCCCAACGAAGCACACGCTCACGGTCGACCAAGCGTTGAAAGCGGACCAACACCGCCCTGGACGGCTCGTTCGGCCTGGGCTTCCGCAGCATCACCCGATGGGCACCCTCCAGCTCCAGGCGTCCCCGGAACGACCCCGCTCCCATCAGCGAGTTCAGCATCAGGACCACGTAGGCCCCCAAATCCGAACCTTCCAGCCCCTCCGGGAGGCCCAAAATCCGCAGATTCTTCCGGAGGGAGCGATTCTCCATCTCCTCCATCCTCGCCAACCATTTCTTGTGAAGCGCCTCGTGCGACTCCACCTTCACCGCCAGGCCCAGGAGTTCGCCCTCGTTCTCCGAAGCCTTCTGCTGCAGCTCCTGAATCTCCGCAGTCTGAGTCGCCCCGAGCTTGTCCAGCGATGCCCTCAACGGCTCCAGGATCTCAGCCTTTAGTTCCTGGAAGGAGCGCAGCAGCAGCTCCTGCTGCTCCCGCGCCCACTGCTGCCACGCTGCCGGTTCCCCGCCCGCCGCCATCTTGTCCTTTCTGCCTCGCACCTTCTTCTGCTGCAAAGTTGATTTTCTGGTCGCTCCACTTCTAGTCCAGCCCATCTACCGGCCGCCAAGCACAGAGGCTGCATTCCCACCCGCCAAGAACAGAGGCTGCATTCCCACCCGGGGAAAAGTCAAAACAGCGCCGTTGCGGGCCCTTAAAAGAGCCCGAAAGTCCAAAAATAGCGGGAGCCACCGAACGTGCGGCTTAGCACTGCATCGCCGCAACCGGAAGTGAAAGAGCACCCCACTCAAGCACACACCTCCACCCCATCCCCTTAACCCAGTAACCCCAATTTACCTTTTTGGACACTAAGGGCAATTTAGCACGGCCAATCCACCTAACCTGCGCATCTTTGGACTGTGGGAGGAAACCGGAGCACCCAGAGGAAACCCATGCAGACACGTGGAGCAGGTGGAGATTACGCACAGACATTGACCCAGCCGGGAATCGAACCTGGAACCCTGGCGATGTGAAGCAACTGTGCTAACCACTATGCTACCGTGCTGCCCTTTGTTCAATTTTCAATTAGCTCCCCTCTCAGTTTTCTAAATCCTGGTGAATACAGGCTCATTCAACTTTGTCTCTCCCCATACAACAATTCTGCCATCCCAGGAATCCTTCTGGTGAATCTTCACTGCACTCTCTCTATGACGGTCCTTTTTATGTATTTTGGGATGATCCTGAGTGGAGATATTTAAAAATCATACCAAAAAAGGGAGCGTTTCCAACTTTATAGTACTCACTTACTTTTGTATAAGTGGAATGATTACTTTTTGATTCACTATTTAATAGAACCTAGAACAGTACTATTCTGTGACATTAAAATACTTTGACATTGGGATGTTATTAAGCATTTGATAGTATTCTAAAATTGTGAAATACAGGACAATATCTCTCTGAATAATTAGTTCTGCTTTATACACTGATTAATTTATTTTCTGCGCTATTGGGCTATCTAACTTAATTTTGAATCCCCACGTGAGTGGGTCAGTAAGGGTGGGGTTTTCCGTCCGGCGCACCTCCGGGATTCTCCCTCCCACTATCTGGCCTGTGGGTTCTTCACTGTGGGTAGCCCCACGCCGTCGGGAAATCCCTGGGCTGCCGGTGCAATGGAGAATCCCGACACCGGAGAATCCAGCCCCTGGTATGAAATAACTATGTTGTACCTCTTTGTCGTAGAATTAGTTTATTATTCTTGCTTTCATGAATTAAGCAATATGGCAAGCCATTTAACCATCTTGTAGCATCAGCTTTAACAAGGGTATGTTGCAGTCTGTACAGAACACATCATGTGATTGAAACCAATTTATTTACTCTGAGTTGGCACGAACACTGCAAAGTGACAAAGAAACGTGCAGTTCTGTAATGGACCTTAAAACTTGGTTTGAATACATTCTTTGGTTCTGTCTTCACAAAAGAGGACACAAATCAGATATCAGAAATGTTGGAGTATTTTTGAAATGTGGTTTACTGCTTTGCAATGTACAACAGGCTCATCACTCTGAATGATCTTTATTGTTTCACGTTTCCCCCATGTGAGGTGTTTCCAGAGGACATTCCAAATTTGCCTCATGAAGGGGAAACCTATACATCAGCCCTCAAACTTACTATGTTAAGAACATAAGAACTAGGAGCAGGAGTAGGCCATCTGGCCCCTCGAGCCTGCTCCACCATTCAATGAGATCATGGCTGATCTTTTGTGGACTCAGCTCCATTTTCCGGCCCGAACACCATAATCCTTAATCTCTTTGTTCTTCAAAAAACTATCTATCTTTATCTTAAAAACATTTAATGAAGGAGTCTCTTCTGCTTCACTGGGCAAGGAATTCCATAGATTCACAACCCTTTGGGTGAAGAAGTTCCTCCTAAACTCAGTCCTAAATCTACAACCCCTTATTTTGAGGCGATGCCCCCTAGTTCTGCTGTCACCCGCCAGTGGAAACAACCTGCCCGCATCTATCCTATCTTTTCCCTTCATAATTTTATATTTTTCTATAAGATCCCCCTCATCCTTCTAAATTCCAACAAGTTCAGTCCCAGTCTACTCAACCTCTCCTCGTAATCCAACCCCTCCAGCTCTGGGATTAACCTAGTGAATCTCCTCTGCACACCCTCCAGCGCCAGTACGTCCTTTCTCAAGTAAGGAGACCAAAACTGCACACAATACTCCAAGTGTGGCCTCACTAACACCGTATACAGTTGCTGCATAACCTCCCTAGTCTTAAACTCTATCCCTTTAGCAATGAAGGACAAAATTCTATTTGCCTTCTTAATCACCTGTTGCACCTGTAAACCAACTTTTTTTGACTCATGCACTAGCACACCCAGGTCTCTCTGCACAACAGCATGCTTTAATATTTTATCATTTAAATAATAATCCCGTTGGCTGTTATTCCTACCAAAATGGATAACCTCACATTTGTCAACATTGTATTCCATCTGCCAGACCCTAGCCCATTCACTTAACCTATCCGAATCTCTCTGCAGACTTCCAGTATCCTCTGCACTTTTTGCTTTACCACTCATCTTAGTATCATCTGCAAACTTGGACATTGCCCTTGGTCCCCCAACTCCAAATGATCTATGTAAACTGTGAACAATTGTGGGCCCAACACGGATCCCTGAGGGACACCACTAGCTACTGATTGCCAACCAGAGAAACACCCACTAATCCCCACTCCTTGCTTTCTATTAATTAACCAATCCTCAATCCATGCTACTACTTTACCCTTAATGCCATGCATCTTTATCTTATGCAGCAACCTTTTGTTTTTGTGTGGCACCTTGTCAAAGGCTTTCTGGAAATCCAGATATACCACATCCATTGGCTCCCCGTTATCTACCGCACTGGTAATGTCCTCAAAAAATTCCACTAAATTAGTTAGGCACGACCTGCACTTTATGAACCCATGCTGCGTCTGCCCAATGGGTCAATTTCTATCCAGATGCCTCGCTATTTCATCCTTGATGATAGATTCCAGCATCTTCCCTACTACCGAAGTTAAGCTCACTGACCTATAATTACCCGCTCTCTGCCTACCTCCTTCTTTAAGCAGTGGTGTCACGTTTGCTAATTTCCAATCCACCGGGACCACCCCAGAGTCTAGTGAATTTTGGTAAATTATCACTAGTGCATTTGCAATTTCCCTAGCCATCTCTTTTAGCACTCTGGGATGCATTCCATCAGGGCCAGGAGACTTGTCTACCTTTAGCCCCATTAGCTTGCCCATCACTACCTCCTTAGTGAAAACAATCCTCTCAAGGTCCTCACCTGTCATAGCCTCATTTCTATCAGTCACTGGCATGTTATGTGTGTCTTCCACTGTGAAGACCGACCCAAAAAACCTGTTCAGTTCCTCAGCCATTTCCTCATCTTCCATTATTAAAACTCCCTTCTCATCCTCTAAAGGACCAATATTTACCTTAGCCACTCTTTTTTGTTTTATATATTTTTCGAAACTTTAACTATCTGTTTTAATATTCTGAGCAAGTTTACTCTCATAATCTATCTTACTCTTCTTTATAGCTTTTTTAGTAGCTTTCTGTTGCCCCCTAAATATTTCCCAGTCCTCTAGTCTCACACCAATCTTTGCCACTTTGTATGCTTTTTCCTTCAATTTGATACTCTCCCTTATTTCCTTAGATATCCACGGTTGATTTTCCCTCTTTCTACCGTCATTCCTTTTTATTGGTATAAACCTTTGCTGAGCACTGTGAAAAATCGCTTGGAAGGTTCTCCACTGTTCCTCAACTGTTCCACCATAAAGTCTTTGCTCCCAGTCTACCGTAGCTCGTTCGTCTCTCATCCCATTGTAATCTCCTTTGTTTAAGCACAAAACACTAGTATTTGATTTTACCTTCTCACCCTCCATCTGTATTTTAAATTCCACCATATTGTGATCGCTCCTTCCGAGAGGATCCCTGACTATGAGATCATGAATCAATCCTGTCTCATTACACAGGAACAGATCTAGGACCACATGTTCCCTCGTAGGTTCCATTACATACTGTTCTGGGAAACTATCGCGGATACATTCTATAAACTCCTCCTCAAGGCTGCCTTGACCGACCTGGTTAAACCAATCGACATGTAGATTAAAATCCCCCATGATAACTGCTGTACCATTTCTACATGCATCAGTCATTTCTTTGTTTATTGCCTGCCCCCCCATAATGTTACTATTTGGTGGCCTATAGACTACTCCTATCAGTGACTTTTTCGCCTTTCTATTCCTGATTTCCACCCAAATCGATTGAACCTTATCCTCCATAGCACCGATGTCATCCCTTACTATTGCCCGGATGTCATCCTTAAATAACAGAGCTACACCACCTCCCTTACCATCCACTCTGTCCTTCCGAATAGTTTGATACCCTCGGACATTTAACTCCCAGTCGTGACCATCCTTTAACCATGTTTCAGTAATGGCCACTAAATCATAGTCATTCACGATGAGTTGCGCCATCAACTCATTTACTTTATTCCGAATACTACGAGCATTCAGGTAAAGTACACTTATGTTAGGTTTTTTTTACCTCTGTTTTGAATCTTAACATCTCGATCAGTAACCTCTCCTAAATTATATTTCCTCTTAACTTTTCTCCTAATTTTCGTTGTCATTGAACCCATATCTTCATGTAACAACCTGCCGCGTTGCTTACCATTCATGTTTTTACTTCCAGTTTTATTCCTTTTAGTATTACTGGGCCTATTCACTGAGCTCCCCTCAGTCACTGTACCTTGTACTGTCGCCCTTTTTGATTTTTGACTATGGCTTCTCTGCCTTATACTTTCCCCCTTACTTCCTTTTGCTTCTGTCCCTGTTTTACTACCTTCCAACTTCCTGCATCGGTTCCCATCCCCCTGCCACATTAGTTTAAACCCTCCCCAACAGTTCTAGCAAACACCCCCCCAGGACATCGGTTCCAGTCCTGCCCAGGTGCAGACCGTTCGGTTTGTACTGGTCCCACCTCCCCCAGAACCGGTTCCAATGCCCCAGGAATTTGAATCCCTCCCTCTTGCACCATCTCGCGAGCTACGCATTCATCCTATCTATCCTGACATTCCTACTCTGACTAGCACGTGGCACTGGTAGCAATCCTGAGATTACTACCTTTGAGGTCCTACTTTCTGGTGTAACTCCTAACTCCCTGAATTCAGCTTGTAGGTCCTCATCTCATTTTTTACCTATATCGTTGGTGCCTATGTGCACCACGACAGCTGGATGTTCACCCCCCCACCCCCACCGAATGTCCTGCAGCCACTCCGAGACATCCTTGATCCTTGCACCAGGGAGGCAACATACCATCCTGGGGTCTCGATTGCGTCCGCAGAACCGCTTGTCTATTCCCCTTATGATTGAGTCCCCAATCACTATAGCCCTGCCATTTTTCTTCCTGCCCTTTTGTGCAGCAGAGCCAGCCACGGTGCCATGATCCTTGCTGCTGCTGCATTCCCCTGGTGAGCCATCTCCCTCAACAGTATCCAAAGCGGTATATCTGTTTTGCAGGGAGATGACCCCAGGGGACACCTGCACTACCTTCCTATTCTTGCTCTGTGTTTTGGTCACCCATTTTCTATCTCCCTCAGTAACTTTCACCTGCGGTGTGACCAACTCGCTAAACGTGCTATCCACGGCGTCCTCAGTATCACGGATGCTCCAAAGTGAGTCCATCCGCAGCTCCAGAACCATCAAGCGGTCTAACAGGAGCTGCAACTGAACACACTTCTTGCACGTGAAGGTGCCAGGGACAGTGGACGTGCCCCTGAGTTCCCATATCCCACACGAGGAGCATGACACGGGTCTGTGATCTCCTGCCATGTCTTAAACCTACCTTAGGTAAACTTATGCAACTACAATTTCAAAAAAATGAAAGAAAAATAAATAAATTAGACAATGAAAAGAAAAACTACTTACCAGTCACTTACCAGGGTTAAAAGCATCCCCTCCCCGCCCAGCTTCGAATTCCCACCTAGCTTCAAATTCCCAAACTCACTCTTGGTTGTGCCTCACTCTGGCTGTGTCTTCTCTGGCTAACTGGGAGAACTCACCCAGGGTCTCAGATGCTCTCTGGTTCTCTCCCTGCAGATTAAAAGTTACAGGCCAGAAGAAAGAGAGAACACAAACCAGTAGAGAAAAAGCACCTCCTCCCACTCTGCACCGAATTACCTCACTGCACCAAATTACCAAGTTCCAACTTCCCACTCTGGATGTGCCTCACTCCAGCTCTGTCTTCTCGACTTGCGCAAAGCTTCATGAAGTAATATTAAATCCAACATCAATGTTTCAAACATTCCTTTTGTGACCATTTCAAAAGATCAAGATGTGGAGATGCCAGCGTTGGATAGGGGTGAACACAGTAAGAAGCCTTACAACACCAGGTTAAAGTCCAACATGTTTGTTTCAAACACTAGCTTTTGGAGCACTTCTTCCTCAGGTGAAATCTGAGGAAGGAGCAGTGCTCCGAAAGCTAATGTTTGAAACAAACATGTTGGACTTTAACCTGGTGTTGTAAGGAACGAGAGCTATTCCACCTGAGAGCTCAGGTTCGGTGAGAATTGCTGTGTGAGGAAAGATGGTGGGGGAAAGCTTGACGGGTGGGGCTGCGGCCAATACGTTGGACACACTGGCCGAGGTGATGGCAGTCGAGTTTGAGCGGCAGTTTGCCAGCCATTTTGAGCCGCATGGAAAGGAGAAGACGGGAATGCTCAAACAGCTGATGGATGATACATTGGCCCCAATAAAGGACACTCTTAGAAAGACGTTGATGGTGGTGCCGATTAGGGAGAGGGGGATGGAGGAGGCATTGTCGCGGCATAGCGACCAGCTCGCCTCAGTGGGAGAAGGGCTGCGGAAGGTGAAGGAAAGTGATAAAGGGCTGAGAGCCAAAGTGGAGGACCAGGAGAACCAGTCACGGCGGTAGAATCTTTGGATCATAGGACTGCCTGAGAGGTTGGAAGGCCGATGGAGTACTTTTTGGAAATGTTGGCCAAGTTGAGTGTGTGTGGGGGGCTGGGAGGATAGAACACCTCCCTCTTTGAGCTGGATCGGGCTCATCGGTCACTCTGCTCAAAGACAAAGGTGAATGATCCACGAAGAACTGTGATAGTCTGTTTTCACTGCTATCATCCACCTGCTGTTTGAGTATTTCCATCATCGTGTATGCCTCAAATTGGGATGATATAGGGTTTATGAAGAGGATGTTGGCGGCCAGACGAAGTCTAGACACGCATCAGTAAATCTTAGGTTGGGAGTTAAATAGTGTTGATTCCAAAGATGGATCCATCAAAGCTGCGCCTGTTCTCGTTGGCCCCTTCGGGGGGGATACACCGGGGGGGAGGGGGGGGGGCAGTGTTTATGGAGGAGATCGGGTGAGCGGATCCGTGGCGGTTCTTAGATCCGGGGGAAGAGAGTATTCCTTTTTTTCGCCAGTGTTTAATATATACTCGGCACTGAAGACGGTGGTAAGGGCCGAGATCATCTCACGAAGTGAGCAGGTGGATAGGGAGACGAGAGAGGGGTAAAAGCGGCTGTTGGATGAAATCTTTAACTTGATTGGATGTATCTCATTTCAAAAAGCGTGGTGAGAGAGAGGCGAAGAGGGTGGTACGATGGCACAGTGGTTAGCACTGTTGCCTCACGGCGCCAAGGACCCGGGTTCGATCCTGGCCCCGGGTCACTGTCAGTATGGAGTTTGCACGTTCTCTGTGTCTGCATGGGTCTCACCACCACAACCTAAAAAGATGTGCAGGGTAGGTAGATTACCCACACTACATTTCAAAAAGCGCAGGGAGAGAGTGAGAGAGATCATTTTGAACAGTGGGGACAGAGGCAAAAGTCCATTTTAAATATCATCCCGGCCACAGTGATCTCCTGGACTCGTTTCGATTGTCACAAGGAGCTGGGGAGGAATTTTCTCTTAATCCTTTCCCATATTGGCCCTGGGTTTTTAACTCCTCTCCCTGGAGATCTCACAGTCTGGGTGGTTGGGGGGGGGGGGGGGGGGGGGGGGGGGGGGGGGAAGAGGATTAATCTGCTGAATTAGAAGTCGAACACTGCAAAACTAATTAATGAATTAATTAAATAGATCGAAAGGGCAGGGTCGGTGATGTGCTGTAGATGTATGATGTCGGAACTGGCAGATCCCATTGCGAATTGCAGTGGCCAAATCTGCAGCAACTGTTGGCTGCTCGAGGAATTTTGGCTCAGAATTGACAAGCTGGAATCTGGGTCACTGTCAGTATGGAGTTTGCACGTTCTCTGTGTCTGCATGGGTCTCACCACCACAACCTAAAAAGATGTGCAGGGTATTCGGACACTGGCACATCCGGGAGAAGGCACTTTGTTGCAGGAGGCGCTCGCACCACATAGATTAGGTACTTCAAAGTCGGTCAGGGACAGCAGGGTGTGATGACTGCAGGTGAGGCAGGTAGAGGGATCCTGAATGCAGGAATGGAGGAGCCTCAGCTCTTGACCTTGTCAACGGGTATGAGGTACTTGCTCCCTGTGTGGATGAGGAAGGGCTTTAGGGAGGATGAGCTCGCCGACCACTGCACCATGATACAGGAGGCCATTCAAGCGAGGGGAGCAAAAAGACAAGTGGTAGTTGTAGTGGATTCTATAATTAGGGGGATTGGTAGCATCTTTTGTAAGCAAGATCGAGAGTCCCTCATAGTATGTTGCCTGCTCGGTGCCAGGGTGAGTGGCATTTCTGACCAGCTTAAAGGATTTTGGAGTGGGAGGATCCAGTTGTTGTGGTCCACTTTGGGCCAAACAACATAGGCAAGACTTGGAAAGAATACCATGTTTGGGGATTATCAGGCACTAGGAACTAAATTAACGAACAGATCCTCAAGAGTTATAATCTCAGGATTACTACCTGAGTGACGTGTGATTTGGCGTAGGGATGGGAAAATTAGGGAGTAAACAGGTGGCTAAAGGAGTGGGGCGTTGTCATCGGTATTGGAACAGGAGGGATCTGTACTGTTGGGACGTCTTCACCTGAGCCGATCTGGGACCAGTGTTCCAGCGGAAAGGGTAAATAGGGTGGTCACAAGGAATTTAAATTCGCAAGTGGAGGAGAAGGGATGGGTGAAACTGCAAATGGGGTGGGGGGGGGGGGGGAGAGAGATGGGTGAAACTACAGGAAGAGTAATTTTAATGAGGAGCAAAGCAGCGGGTTAGCATGTGGGGAGGAGGGTTCAACTACAGGAAAGGTTCTGAAAAAAGGTGAAGGGAAAAGAACTCAGGAGATGTTATTAAGGAAGGTGTCAGGATTCAAAAAGAAGGTTACAAACTACCGTAAGGGCACTTTACTTGGATGCTCGTAGCATTCGAAACAAAGTAAATGAGTTGATGGCATATATCATAGCGAATGAGTATGAATTAGTGGCCATTGCAGAGACATGGTTGCAGGGTGGTCATGACATGGAATTAAATATTATGGGGTATCAGTCTATTTGGAAGGGCAGACAGGAAGAAAAGGGAGGTGGTGTAGCTCTGATATGTTAGGGTGGTAGTGAGAGGTGATATGGGTTCTATGGAGAAAACGGTTGGATCCATTTGGGTGGAAGTTAGAAATAGTAAGAAGATAAGGTAGCTGATGGGCGTAGTCTATAGGTCACCAAAAAATAACACCATGGTCGGGCGGGCAACAAATAAATAACTGATGCATGTAAAAATGCCACGGCAGTTGTCATGGGGGATTTTAATTCACATGTCGATTGGTCAAATCACGTTGATCAAGGCATCCTTGAGGAGGAGTTCATAGAATGTATCCGTGGCAGTTTCCTCAAACAGGATATAATGGAACCTAAGAGGGAGCAAGCTATCTTAGATCTGGTTCTGTGTGTTGAGACACGAATAATTAATAATCTCGTAGTTAGGGATCCTCTCAGAAGGAGCGATCACAGTATGGTTAAATTTAAAATAGGTGGCGCAGTGGTTAGCACTGCGGCATCATGGCGCCGAGGACCTGGGTTCGATCCTGACCCCGGGTCGCCGTTCGTGTGGAGTTAGCACATTCTCCCCGTGTCTGCATGGGTCTCGCCCCCACAACCCAAAGATGTGCAGGGTAGGTGGATTGGCCATGTTACATTGCCGCTTAGTTGGGAAAAAATGGTTGGGTGCTCTAAATTTATTTCAAAGAAGAATTTAAAATACAAATTGAGGGTGAGAAGGTAAAATCCAATACCCGTGTCTTGTGCTTAAACAAAGAAGACTGCAATGGGATGAGGGAGGAGTTGGCGAAGGTAGACTGGGAGCAAAGACTTTATGGTGGGACAATTGAGGAACAGTGGAGGACTTCTGAATTGATTTTTCCCAGTGCTCAGCAAAGGTATATACCAGTGAAGGGGAAAGACTGTAGGAAAATGTCTAATAAGCCATGGATATCTAAGGAAATAAAGGAGGGTATCAAATGCATGCGAAGTGACAAAGGTTAGTGGTAAACTGGAGGATTGGGAAATCTTTAACGGTCAACAGAAAGCCATGAAAGAATCTGTAACGAAAAGTAATATAGATTATGAGAGTAAATTAGCTCAGAATATAAAAGCAGATAGCAAATGTTTCTACAAATATATAAAACGAAAGAGAGTGGCTAAGGTAAACATTGGTCCTTTAGAAGATGAGAAGGGGGATTTTATAATGAGAAATGAGGAATTGGCTGAAGCATTGAACAGGTATTTTGTGTCGGTCTTCACAGTGGAAGACACAAGTAACATGCCAATAATTGATGGCAAGGAGGTGAGGATCTAAAAATGATCATTATCACTAAGGAGATAGTGTTGGGCAAGCTAATGGGGCTAAAGGTAGACAAGTCCCCTGGCCCTAACGGAATGCATCCCAGGGCACTAAAAGAGATGGCAGGGGAAATAGCAAATGCACTTGTGGTAATTTACCAAATTTCGCTGGACTCTTGGGTGGTTACGGCAGATTGGAAAACAGCAAATGTGACACCACTGTTTGGAGGTAGACAAAGGTGGGTAACTATAGGCCAGCTATCTGTAATGGGGAAAATGCTTGAATCTATCATCAAGGAAGAAATAGCAAGACATTTGGTTAGAAATTGTCTCATTAGGCAGACACAGCATGGGTTCATGAAAGGCAGGTCATGTTTAATTAATTTATTGGAATTTTTTGAGGAAATTATGAGTGCAGTGGACAACAGGGAACCAGTGGATGTGGTGTATATGGATTTTCATAAGGCATTCAACAAGGTGCCACACAAAAGGCTGTTGCATAAGATATGGGTGCACGGCTTTACAGGTAATGTATGCGCATGGATAGAAGATTGGTTAACCAACAAAGGAAAGAGTGGGGACAAATGTTTTTTTTTCTGGTTGGCAAACAGTGACCAGTGATGTGCCTCAGGATCAGTTTTGGGACCACAATTGTTGACAATTTACATAGATGATTTGGAGTTGGGGTATTGTGTCAAAGTTTGCAGATGACACTAAGATGGGTGGTAGAGTAAAGTGTGCAGAGCACACTGGAAGCCTGCAGAAGGATATAGATAGTTTAAGAGGGTGGGCAAGGTTCTGGCAGATGGACTACAATGATGGGCAATGTGAGATCATTCATTTTGGTAGGAATAACAGCAAAATGGATTATTATTTAAATAGTAAAAAAAATGCAGCATGCTGCTCTGCAGAGGGACCTGGGTGTCCTTGTGCATGAATCATAAAAAGTTGGTTTTCAGGTGCAGCAGGTAATTAAGAAGGCAAATGGTCAGGTGGCATGGTGGCATAGTGGTTAGTACTGCTGCCTACGGCGCTGAGGACCCGGGTTCGAAAGCAACCCTGGGTGACTGTCCATGTGGAGTTTGCACATTCTCTCCGTGTCGGCTTGGGTTTCTCCGTCACAACCCAAAGATATACATGGTAGGTGGATTGGCACGCTAAATTGCCCCTTAATTAGAAACAAAATAATTGGGTACTCTAAATTTTAGAAAATGCAGACAAATGTGGAAGCAGAGCATGGAGACAGCAGGATCCTAGCAAGAGCACTGGGGAGCAGAGTACAGAGAAAGGAGGGCATGGGAGGAGCAGTGCTCAGCGAGAGCACTGGAGGACCAGGAGAGATCAGGAGCCTAAGGGGAACAACACTCCCTCATCTACTGCTCACAAGCTTCTCTTGACCATGGCACTCTGGATGGCCCCCTCATTGCTGCCTATAAGGCCTCCGCACTGCGAACTCAAATTTGAAAATCACTTGGCTGGAGGAGCTGTAAATAGCAACAGGCAAACCATTACCAGAACCTGCTGTCCTATAAAAAAGGAGCAGTGGTAATGATATGAAATTGTTGAACTCCATACCAAGTCCAGAAGGTTCTGGTGCCTAATCTAAAAAGGTGGTGGTGTTCCTTGAGCATCTGTTGAACCTCTATTGAAGTTTTTGAAGCCGAGGTCAGAGTGGGGCACAGATTTAAAACTGCAAGTGATCCAAATCTCTTTTATATAATAAATTTACAGTACCCAATTATTTTCTTTTCCAATTAAGGGGCAATTTAGCATGGCCAACCCACCTACCCTACACATCTCTTTGGGTTGTGGGGGTGAGACCCACGCATGCTTGAGGAGAATATGCAAACTCCACACAGGTCCAGGATCGAACCCACCCGGGTCCTGGGCGCTGTGAGGCAGCAGTGCTAACCACTGCATTGCCGTGCTGCCCCAGTCTGAACAGAGTTGTGCAGTAAGCTGGTCACATTTGCATTAGGTCGTTCCACTACCTCTTTTTCAAGATTGTCATTCCTTATTAATTTTCCTTGCCCCATCTCCCGTAGACCACTTAGTACCTTCTATTGAAATGCCCTTTCTTCTATTTTCACTTTATTGCTCCTCATCCTCGAAATCAAAAGCAGTGGAGGTTATTTAGCCATCACATGCTCTATTGCTTACTCTTACCTGAGTTAACTATTTTCATCCAATTTTCCTGTATAATTTTGTTTTCCGAGTCAATTACTTAACCACTTTTTAAATTATGTTTTTGACCTCATCGTTACTTATGGAACAAACATTTCATACTGTAATAAGCTTTTGTGTATTTATTCTAATAATTCATCTATTATTATTTGCACTTCTGAAGTCTTTAATTATCTTCAAACTCTCTTATTGCTCCCCCCTCCCCTTTTTAAAAAAAAAAAGAGATTTTTCAAGCCTTACACATGTGTAACTGTGCAGGATGGCATTAGTGAGAGAGAAGGAATTTCCCTCAGTGAGCCATTTTTAATCAAGCTCATGCTGTAGCTACTCGCCCAAGATAAGGCGATGAATAACGGAAGGCTGGTTCAGAACATGGGCGCAAGAGTAGGTCGTTTAATCCTTCATACCTGCTCGTCCATTCAATAAGATCATAGCTGATTTGGTTGTGGTTTCAACTCCATGTTGCCATCTGCCTCCCATAACCCTTTATAATAATAATCTTTATTAGTGTTCAAGTAGGCTTACATTAACACTGCAATGAAGTTACTGCGAAAAGCCCCTAGTTGCCACATTCTGGTGCCTGTTTGGGTACACTGAGGGAGAATTCAGGATGTCCAAATTACGTCTTTCGGGACTTGTGGGAGGAAACCTGAGCACCTGGAGGAAGCCCACGCAGACACGGGGAGAACGTGCAGACTCCGCACAGACAGTGACCCAAGCCGGGCATGGAACCTGGGATCCTGGAGCTGTGAATCAACTGTGCTAACCACTGTGCTATCGTGCTAGCAAATAATGTTGGTGAACGGAAATGACGTGGGGGAGAAGGCCGAGCGGAGGGGCAGGGCGGTGAAGGTTGTTGTTACATGGCAGGAGATGAGAGATGACATGATCAGGAACGGAGAAGGGGGCCATCTGGGATGGGCTCGGTACAGGGTGGAATTAAGGGGGCTCGAGTTAAGCTGGGAAGATGACCGATGGGCGAGGGGATTGGAGGCTTAAGCCTCTGGTAAGGTTGGTAACGTGGACCGTCCGGGAACGTAATGGATCGGTTAAAATATCGCAAGTGTTCGCGTACCTCAGGAACTTGAAAGCATCTCTCTGTGCAGGAGACGCACCTCCGTGTGAAGGACCAAGTTAGGTTAAGGAAGAGGTGGGTCGGGCAGGTTTTCCACTCGGGGTTGATTCGAAATTGAGAGGAGTGGAAATTTTAATGAGCAAGAAAATGGGATTTGTGGGTGCGAAGGAAGTGAGGGATCCGAGTGAGCGATATATGATTGTGAGTGGGGTCTTGAAAGGGATGCCAGTGGTGTTGGTAAACATGTATGCACCAAATTGGGATGATGTGGGTTTTATGAGGGGGTTGCTGGTAGTGATCTCTGATTTGACCACGCACCAGTTGATCATGTGAGGAGATTTTAGTTGTGTCCTAAACCCGAGGGTGGATAGGTCTACCCCAGGTCGATGGGTAGGGTACAAATTCATGTCCCACTACGTATAACCCGCAACCATCTGGCCTGGACTTGCAAAATCCTACCAACTGTCCTGGCTTGAGACAATTCACAGCTCTTTAACCTGTGATTATTTCTCTCTCCAGTAGCACCGTATGGACTTAGAAAGACTTAATTACTTGCAAAGACTCGCATTCAAAGTATTATCTTGCTTCATTGGCTTTGTCTACATATGCTGTGTTGTGTAACTACCTCTTCACTCACCCGATGAATGAACTACGCTCCGAAAGCTCGTGATTCCAAATAAACCTGTTGGACTTTACCCTGGTGTTGTAAGACTTCTTGCTGTACCCACCCCATGCCAACACCGGCATCTCCACATCATAGGGTACAAATAGCAAGGGATCTGGGTGCGTTTATGGAGTAGTTAGGTGTGGTGGATCCATTGAACTTTCAGAACCCGGGGAAAGGAAGTGTTCTTTTTTTTTCACATATCCATAAGGTGTATTTGAAGATTGATTATTTTGTAGTGAGTTGGGAGATTTTGGTTGGGGTGGAGGGGGCAGAATATGTGGGGATAGTTATTTCCGACCATGAGTCCCACTGGCTGGAGATTCAGTTTAGATCGAGGTGCAGGTTTGATTTGGGGTTGTTGGCGGATGGAGGTTTTTGTGATTAGGTGTGGGCGGCGATTAAGGAGTATGTGAAGTTGAATCCAAATGGGGGAGGTGTGAGTGGGCATTTTTTGGGAAGTGTTGGAGGAAGTGGTCCGGGGAGAAATCATTTTGTTTCAGGCTCGCGCGGATAGGGAAAGGAGAGAGGAATATGACCGTCTAGTGAGCGAGATGGTGGAGGTGGACAGGGAATATTCGAGACTGCTGACCATGGAGGGATTGGGGTAGAGGATAAAGTTGCATGGGCAGTTTGACAGGCTGACAATGGGGTAAGGCAGTTACGTAGGGCAAGAGGGGTGCAGTATCAGTATGGGGATAACATGAGCCACATGCTAGCGTACCAGCTGCAGAGGCAGGCCACATCCAGGGAAATATTGAAGAAACGGACTGGGGCTGGGGATGTTGTGTTAGAGCCGGGGAAGATAAATGAGGTGTTCAGGGGGTATTACCAGGGACTGCACGAGGCAGACTTTGGGGGAGAGGAGGGAGACATGGGGTGGTTTCTGGACGAGCTGAAGTTTCCCCAGGTGGAGGAAACAATGAGGCAGGATTTGGAGGAGCCCATGGGGCTGAGGTAGGTGCTGGAAAGTATCAGGGGTATGAGGTCTGGGAAGGCCCCGGGGCCGGATGGATACCCAGTGGAATTTTATAAGGAGTTCGCGAAGGATCTGGCACCACATCTGTTGGGGTGTTTAATGAAGTGTGGGAGAAGGGGGAGCTGCCGGAGATGATGACGCAGGCAGTAATTACGTTAATCCCGAAAAAATGGAAGGTGCCGGTGGAATGTGGGTTGATAGGCCCATATCACCGTTTAACACGGATGTGAAAATATTGGCTAAATTGTTGGCGGGGAAGATAGAAGATTGTGTCCCGGGGTGGTTGCAGAAGATCAAACGGGCGTTGTGAAGGGCAGGCAGCTCACGGGTAGTACAAGAAGGTTGTTGAATGTAGTTATGAATCTGTCTGGAGCTCTGGTACAGGATGTGGTGGTGTCCATGGACGCGGCAAAGGCATTTGACCTGGTTGAGTGGCGGTTCTTGTTTGAGGTCTTGGGAAGGTTTGGGTTTGGGCCGAGATTTGTGGCATGGGTGGCTATATGTGGCACCAAGGGTGAGTGTGAGGATGAATAATATGAGCTTGCAAAGCTTTGATTTACACAGGGATATGAGACAGAGGTGCCCACTGTCGCCGCTGTTGTTGGTGATGGTTCTCAGGGGGTCGGCGGAGTGGTGTGGATTTTGAGGGGACAGAGGGAGGATCGGGTGTCGTTCTATGCCGATGACCTATTGCTGTATGTTTCAGACCCGCTGAAGAGTATGGGAAGGATCATGGCTCTGTTGGGGAGGTTTGGAGGGTTCCCAGGGTATATACAGAACGGGAAAAGCGAGGATTTCCTGGTGAATGAGCTGGGACAGCGGGCTAATTTCGGGAGGATGTCATTTAAGGTGGCGAGTGATAGGTTCAGGCATTTGGGATTCGGGGAGCGAGGGGATGGACGGGGGGTTTGGCATTGCCGAACCTGTTTCATTATTAATGGCCGGCGAATTTGGAAAAGATGCAGCAATGTTGGGAAGGGGATGTGGTGGAATGGGTTAGGAGGAATGCGGAAGCCACATGGGGTAGCGGCTTGGTTGGGTGATTTCCTGCGGTTGGAGACGATAAAGTATGAGTTAAGGGGCTCAACAGACGGGTTTGAACAAAGGTGGGGGATGTTCGTGACCGTGTTAGGGGAGCTGTTCGTCGAGTGGGAGAGAGGGTGAAAGGGGGGGAAATGCACAAACTCTATAGTTGATTGTTGGGAAGTATGTTTCCTGGGATGTTTATTTGCCGTAACCTGTTTTGATACATGTTTGTAACAAAATACATTTTTCAAAAAAGTGAGTGAACATTGTCAGTGCAAGTGAAATGTAGGAGCTGAAGTAGGCCATTCCAGCCCCACGAGCCATTCAGTTAAATTATGACTGAAATTATTGATGAGTCGTGAATGTTTCACATTCTCCTTGTCTGTGTGGGTTTCACCCCCACAACCTGGTTTAGCACAGGGCTAAAGAGCTGGCTTTTAAAGCAGACCAAGGCAGGCCAGTAGCACTCTTGCCCTACATAAGCACATGGGTTCAATTCCCATACCAGCCTCCCTGAACAGGCGCCGGAATGTGGAGACTAGGGGCTTTTTACAGTAACTCCATTTGAAGCCTACTTGTGACAATAAGCGATTTTCATTTCATTTCATGTGCAGCGTAGGTGGATTGGCGACGCTAATGTGCCCCTTAATTGGAAAAAGTTTCAAAAAAGAATTGTTTTAAAAAGTCGTGGATATTTAAATCTGAGCTTTTGTTTTGAAAGTTGACTGTGGCCTACTTGAAAGATTGAAGTTTGGGTCCACCTGTCTGCTCGCCTGCTGCTGTCGAAAAGAGTAGATTAATTCTGTGAAGTTACTATTTGATACTCAAATCTAAAATGTCAGTGATCATTTTTGTTCATTGACACTCTTGCCCACAACATAACTGTTCTCCCATGAATTTCAGACTCTATCCTTAAGGTGAAAGAAGATGCCAGTTCACCCTTTCCTGTCCTGTGATCAGTGACAGACTGGCATTACTTGATGGCTGGGGGAAAAAAAGCAGCTGGGTCTTAGTTTGGGAATGGGTTTTGCCACAAACAAATGTTTTGAAAAATGGAAACACAACATTCTGTAGATGAGTGTGAATAACAAGGCTTAATGGAGATGCTGACTCTGAAAATGAAACTATGGGATTGCTGGAATCAATAGTTGGAGAGTGATCAGATTTGTGGTAGAGAGGGAGAGGTGAGGTCAATGACCAGAACTTAATATAACATGATCACAATCCAAGATACAATACTAATATGCATCCAGCATTTAAAAACAATAAATTAAATGTCAAGGTTTCCAGATAAAAAATATTTTGTGTTGATGCAAAGGGCAGTGTGGAGGCGCAGGCATTTTGGCATTTAGACAACATGGCTTCTGCCCAGTGTATGACAGTTTTAAAAATATGCCTTTATTGAATGAGTTGCTGACCTGTGTCCAATTGCACCATTACTTTCCTGTTCTGTGCTCTGGATGACATGCAACCTGACAGCTCCCTGATTAACAGTGTTTGAAATACAGTACAGTCCAACTTATCATTGAATCTGTAGACAGCAATTGAACATGCTGCCTAAAGAGAGGCACCGTATATAAAAAAAGGCTTCATGAAGATGAACAATTTTGGATATATTTTCATAGCTCAAACTATTATCAAGGAATTCTGCCCATTTGAGTGGTATTCCCTATAATCTTGCGGCCGTCTCCACTTTCTGTCAACATGCACTTCAAATTTGGTTTTATATATTTATGGTCCAGTGTGCATTAGTCAGGCATGCCTAATAAAGGACTTTGTTTCAGTGTTTAACACTTTGTAATGTGTCCTCCACTTAAGTGCACAGGTGTAAAAGGTGCAGATTACTCCCAATTCTCTGCTCCAATGTCTATAACCCTTGACTTCAGTGCCAATGGTAGCTTATACGGGATGTCTAACTAAAGACATATGAGTACTACACTGCAACTTTTCACAGCATGCAATCCAGAAGCTAAAATTTTATGGAGCAAATATTGTCGATTCTGCATGGTCAAAAGACAAATAGTTTGGTTCAATAATATATGTGTTCCACGCTGCAACAGCAACTTCATAGAATCATTGAATCTCTACAGTGCAGATGGAGGCCATTTGGCCCATCGAGTCTGCATAAACCCTCTGAGAGCACCCTACCCAGGCCCACTCCCCCAACCTATACCAGAACCCAGTAACCCCACCTAACCTTTCGGACACTAATGAACAATTTAGTATGGCCAACCCACCTAACGTGCACATCTTTGAACTGGGCCTTCTTTGGAAGAAGACAGAAAACTGCTCAGACCGATTTAAAATTTGCACTGTTAAGCGCATAATAAAATTTTGCATCTGGTTCATGTTTTTGAATTGCCCTTAATCATTTGACTGTTGATGCAAAATCTTAGACGGAATTGAGTTACCTGGAAATCAGGCATGGGATAATTTTTCAACTTCTGTGTATAGTCCAAAACATACAATCTGGCATCAAAGAAATAGGGTCATCTTATTTGCCGCAGTCTGTGGTAGCCCGTCGATTTAGAAAGATGATAATTGCAACTCTCAACGAAACAGTTACCATATTTAAACTAAGATTATAGTTCTCACAGATGCACTTAAATAATATAAGTCAGATAATGGTTTGACTTTAAATAAACCCACAGAAAATCTGCAACAATAAATGCTTTTAACAATTAAATCTGATTACCAGTTGAAAACTTCAGCTAAATCAGTGAATAAATTTCAGTGAATAAATTTGGATACGGCAAAGAGAAAAAATATTCTGGTGTAGTACAGCAATTATACAAAAAAAGATTCAAATTTTCTATTTCAAGATGAAATTCTAATTTTGTCATCCACTTTCATTTAAATCCATTTCTTCATCCTCCTGAAATTTGTTTTCAGTTTGGGGCTGAAACCTAAATTTATTCTTAACTTATTTGTATTTGTTCCAAATTAGTTTGTCCTTTTTCAAACCAAACCCAGTTGCCAAGTAAACATCATTTTATCCCTCCACTATCTGGTTAGGCTAAGATCTCTTGCGTTTCTGATTGGGAAGTATGCACAAATATTTCAGTATCTACAGGAAAGGATTAAGTCCTTCAAAATTATGAGCTTCAAATGTCCCTAAACTAACTTCTAAGATGTTATGACCGACAAAAATCAGTAGTCAGCACATTAAGGCTGGGTAACCCAAACCCCTGTGAATGTGACCTGGTCTTGTGATCCTATTCAGGAAATGAAAATTAGAAAATCCCTCCAAATCTCCAGTCTCAGCCTACAATTCAAACATGCAGTCTCAGAGACCAATAAAGAGACAGGATAACCGCACTGTTTCTGTAGCACTCAGCCTGGGGACAATTCTATATTTCCCTCAAGATCCCGCCCAGCAGTTCTTTCCCCTGTATGGAGCAATGAGAGACTTATAGGAGAACTCATCTTGTACCGGACCGTACATTAGAAACGGATCACCAGATGAGGCCAATTGTTGCACAAGGCCTACATTATCTGTTTCCACCAGTTAACGGATTTCACGTTTCTCAGCATGACCAATACAGCTATCTCCAGATGAAGAACGATTTATACAATATTTTTCAGACTGCAATGTGAACCCCATCTCCCATGGGAATCCCCTCCAATACACTTAGCATTCACTGCGAGTAGGTTTTACATAGGGATATGGGATGGTGGGGGAGCCAGGAATCAAAACTGAAACTATTGGTTAAGGGAGAAGATTGGTAAGACATGAAATCAGATCTCAACCAATACTACCCACAGCTAGGTGAACAAATATGAAATTCAGAACGTGCATTATTACTAAGTACTGCTGCTCATGACACCGACGTCCCAGGTTTGATCCCGGCTCTGGGTTACTGTCCACGTGGAGTTTGCACATTCTCCGCATGTTTGTGTGGGTATCGCCCCGACAACCCAAAGATGTGCAGGCTCGGTGGATTGGCAACGTTAAATTGCCCCTTAATTGGAAAAAATTGATTGAGTACTCAAAATTATTATTTTTTAAAAAGCACTGCTTTCTCATGCGCTGAGGGCCTGGGTTCGATCCCGCCCCTGGGTCACTGTCTGTGTGGAGTGTGCACATTCTCCACACGTCTGAGTGGGTCTCACCCCCTCACAACCCACAAATACCTGCAGGGTGGGTGAATTGGCCACGCTGAATTGCTCCTTAATTGAAAAAAAGGAATTGGATACTATAAATTTGAAAAAATAATTATTATCTTGAAAGAAAAAAAATATGTCTGTGCAGAGTTTGCACATTCTCCCCATGTCTGCGTGGGTTTCACCCCCACAACCCAAAGATGTGCAGGTCAGGTGAATTGGCCATGCTAAAATTGCACCTTGGGAAATAAAAATGGGTACTCGAAAGTTATTTTAATAAAAGATTGTAAATTACTGCAGATGGAAAAGAAGGGTCTGTCTCAATGAGCAGGCTATTGCAATTCTTGGCTCTAGCCACCAGTTGCAATTCCCGTTCTGTGGCAGCCCATGCCAGGAAATGGAGAAATAGCAAGTGGTATGAATGCCCCCATTTTTGGAAATTCGCAGCACAAATTCCCCCCAACATGGCATTCCATCCCATGACCAGGAACCCCACGGATAATGGACATGGGTCACATATTACTTGGAAACTGAAAATCTAAATAGGTTGGTGCAGCCTAGGGTCTGAATGGAATTATACAGATTGCTAAAAGTAGTGACATTGGTTAATAAGGCCATAAAGAAGACCAACCAAACCCAAAGGTTTATTTCTGGAAAGGTAAAATTGAAAAGTAGAGAAGTAATGCAAAACGTTTCGAGAACCTTAGACCAGACTAGAGTATTGCATGCAGCTCTAGTTGTCATATTATAAAAAAAGCATGGAGGCACTGGAGAATGTGGGGAAAATTATTTGGATTTGGATTTTGTTTATTGTCACGTGTACCGAGGTACAGTGAGAAGTATTTTTCTGCGAGCAGATCATTAAGAACATGAAAAGAAAAGGAAATAAAAGAAAATACATAATAGGGCATCTTGAAAAATATTACGGTAGATAAGGCCCCAGGGCCTGATGGGATCTACCCCAGAATATTGAAGGAGGCTAGAGAAGAAATTGCTGAGGACTTGACAGAAATCTATGGATCCTCACTGTCTTGAGGTGATGCTCCGGAGGACTGGAGACTAGCCAATGTTGTTCCTTTGTTTAAGAAGGGGAGCAAGGATAATCCAGAGAACTACAGGCCGGTGAGCCTTACGTCAGTGGTAGGGAAATTAGTGGAGAGAATTATTCGAGACAGGATCTACTCCCATTTGGAAGCAAATGGACGTATTAGCGAGAGGCAGCATGGTTTTGGGAGGGGGAGGTTCGTGCCTCACGATAGTTTTTTGAAGAGGTCACAAAGATGATTGATGCAGGTAGGGCAGTGGATGTTGTCTATATGGACTTCAGTAAGGCCTTTGACAAGGTCCCTCATGGTAGACTGGTACAAAAGGTGAAGTCACACGGGATCAGGGGTGAGCTGGCAAGGTGGATACAGAACTGGCTAGGTCATAGAAGGCAGAGAGTAGCAATGGAATGGTGCTTTTCTAATTGGAGGGCTTTGACAAGTGGTGTTCTACAGGGATCAGTGCTGGGACCTTTGCTGTTCGTATTATATATAAATGATTTGGAGGAAAATGTAACTGGTCTGATTAGTAAGTTTGCATTAGGTGGAATTGCGGTTAGCGATGAAGACTGTCAGAGGATACAGCAGGATTTAGATTGTTTGGAGACTTGGGCGGCGAGATGGCAGATGGAGTTTAATCCAGACAAATATGAGGTAATGCATTTTGGAAGGTCTAATGCAGGTAGGGAATATACAGTGAATGGTAGAACCCTCAAGAGTATTGAAAGTCAGAGATCTAGGTGTACAGGTCCACAGGTCACTGAAAGGGACAACACAGGTGGAGACGGTAGTCAAGAAGGAATATGGCATGCTTGCCTTCATTGGCCGGGTCATTGAGTATAAGAATTGGCAAGTCATGTTGCAGCTGTATAGAACCTTAGTAAGGCCACACTTGGAGTATAGTGTTCAATTCTGGTCGCCACACTACCAGAAGGATATGGAGGCTTTAGAGAGGGTGCAGAAGAGATTTAGAACATAAGAACTAGGAGCAGGAGTAGGCCATCTGGCCCCTCGAGCCTGCTCCGCCATTCAATTAGATCATGGCTGATCTTTTGTGGACTCAGCTCCACTTTCCGGCCCGAACACCATAACCCTTAATCCCTTTATTCTTCAAAAAACTATCTATCTTTACCTTAAAAACATGTAATGAAGGAGCCTCAACTGCTTCACTGGGCAAGGAATTCCATAGATTCACAACCCTTTGGGTGAAGAAGTTCCTCCTAAACTCAGTCCTAAATCTACTTCCCCTTATTTTGAGGCTATGCCCCCTAGTTCTGCTGTCACCCGCCAGTGGAAACAACCTGTCCGCATCTATCCTATCTATTCCCTTCATAATTTTAAATGTTTCTATAAGATCCCCCCTCATCCTTCTAAATTCCAACGAGTACAGTCCCAGTCTACTCAACCTCTCCTCATAATCCAACCCCTTCAGCTCTTTACCAGGATGTTGCCTGGTATGGAGGGCATTAGCTATGAGGGGCGGTTGAATAAACACGGCTTGTTCTCACTGGAACGACGGAGGTTGAGGGGCGACCTGATCGAGGTCTACAAAATTATGAGGGGCATAGACAGCGTGGATAGTCAGAGGCTTTTCCCCAAGGTAGAGGGGTCAATTACTAGGGGGCATAGGTTTAAGGTGCGAGGGGCAAGGTTTAGAGGAGATGTACAAGGCAAGTTTTTTTACACGGAGGGTAGTGGGTGCCTGGAACGTGCTGCCGGAGGAGGTGGTGGAAGCAGGGACAATAGTGACATTGAAGGGGCACCTTAGAGGGATACGGACCCAGGAAGTGTAGAAGATTTTAGTTTAGATGGGCAGCATGGTTGGCACGGGCTTGGAGGGCCGAAGGGCCTGTTCCTGTGCTGTACTTTTCTTTGTTCTTTATTCTTTGTTCAGGGCAACACAAGGTCCACAATGTAACTACATAAACACCGGCATCGGGTGAAGCATACAGGGGTGTAGAGTTAATGAGGTCAGAACATAAGAGGGTCGTTTGTGTGTGCATGGGTTTCCTCCGGGTGCTCCGGTTTCCTCCCACAGTCCAAAGATGTGCGGGTTAGGTGGATTGGCCATGCTAAATTGCCCATAGTGTGCTAAAAAGTAAGGTTAGGGGGGGTTGTTGGGTTACGGGTATAGGGTAGATACGTGGGTTTGAGTAGGGTGATCATTGCTCGGCACAACATCGAGGGCCGAAGGGCCTGTTCTGTGCTGTACTGTTCTATGTTCTAAGATAGAGACAATGGATGGGAGGCAGGTTCGTTTGATGAACTGGGCTGTGCTCACGACTCTCTGTTCATGACTCTGAAGTTTCTTGCGGTCTTGGGCCGTGCAGTTGCCATACCAGGCTGTGATGCAGCCAGATAGGATGCTTTATATGGAGCATCAGTAAAAGTTGGTCTGAGTTAATGTGGACATGCCGAATTTCCTTAGTCTCCTGAGGAAGTATAGGCGCTGTTGTGCTTTCTTGGTGGTAGTGTCGACGTGGGTGGACCAAGACAGATTTTTGGAGATGTGTACCCCTAGGAATTTGAAACTGCTAACCATCTCCACCTCGGCCCGTTGATTCAGGAAGTACTTTGCTTCCTGAAGTCAATGATCAGCTCTTTAGTTTTGCTGACATTGAGGGATAGGTTGTTGTCGTTACACCACTCCATTAGGTTCTCTGTTGCCCTCCTGTATTTTGACTCATCGTTATTCAAGATCCGACCCACTAGGATCGTATCGTCAGCAAACTTGTAGATGGAGTTGGAACCAAATTTTGCCATGCAGACATGTGTGTATATAGTAAGGGGCTAAGTACACAGCCTTGCGGGGCCCCGGTATTGAGGACTATTGTGGAGGAGGTGCTGTGGTTTATTCTCACTGATTGTGGTCTGTGGGTTAGAAAATCGAATATCCAGTTGCAGAGGGAGGAGCCGAGTCCTGGGTTTTGGAGCTTTGATATGAGCTTGGCTGGGATTATGGTGTTGAAGGCAGAGCTGTAGTCAATAAATAGGAGTCTGATGTCGGAGTCCTTGTTGTCGAGATGCTCTAGGGATGAATGTACGGCCAGGGTGTCGAGATGCTCTAGGGATGAATGTACGGCCAGGGAGATGGCGTCTGCTGTGGACCGGTTATGGCAGTTTGCGAATTGCAGTGGATCAAGGTGTACTGGGAGTATGGAGGTGTTGCGCTTCATGATGAACCTCTCGAAGCACTTCATTACGACTGAAGTCAGGGCCACTGGACGGTAGTCATTGAGGCACGCTGCCCGGTTCTTCTTTGGCACCGGTATGATGGTAGTCTTCTCAAAGCAGATGGGGCACCTCTGAGCGGATCAGGAACGGGTTAAAGATGTCCGCGAACACATCTGGCAGCTGGTCCGCGCAGGCTCTGAATGCAGACCAAGAACCCCGTCTGGATCTGTCGCCTTCCGAGGGTTCACTTTCGGGAAGGCCAATCTGACTTCAGAAGCTGTGATGGTGGGTATGGGTGTGTTATGGGCTGCTGGGGCACTTGACAGCGGATCGTTGGTCTCCTGCTCGAACCGAACATAGAATGCATTGAGTTCATCGGGCAGGGGTGCGCTTCTGCTGGAGATACCGCTCGGCTTTGCTTTGTAGCCCGTTATGTTGTTTCGGCCTTGACACAACCGCCGAGAGTCTGTAACTCAAGTCTGTGACTCTAGTTTGGTCCGGTATTCTCTCTTGGCATCTCGGATGGCTTTGCGGGGGTCGTACCTGGATTTCTTGTATAGGTCAGGGCCGCCTAACTTGAACGCCTCAGACCTGTCCTTCAGTAGGGAGTCAAAATCGCGATTGAGCCATGGTTTCCGTTGGGGAGCGTATGCTCTGCTTTCTTTGGCACGCAGTCGTCCACACATTTGCTGATGAAGTCTGTGATGGTGGTGGCATACTCATTTAAATTGGTCGTTGAGTTCTTAAATATGGATCAGTCCACTGTCCCTAAGTAGGAGCTCCTCTGTTTCCTCGGACCAGCACTGCACGACCCTTTTAACTGGATTCTCTTGCTTGAGTTTCTGCTTGTATGCCGGGAGAAGGAGCACCACCTTATGGTCTGATTTTCCAAAGTGCGGTTGTGGGGTAGAACGGTAGGCACCCTTGATTTTTGAGTGGCAGTGGTCAAGAATGTTGTCGCCTCTGGTGGGACAGATGTGCTGGTCGAATTTTGGCAGTACACTCTGGAGGTTGGCCTTGTTGAAGTCCCCGGCCAGGATGATTACAAGGATGGTATTAGAACTAAGAATAAGCAGGTTGGGTCTGTTTTCACATGAAAGGAGAAGGCTGAGTGATCTCATTAAGAAAGGTTTTGCTGGAGTAGACGCAGAGACCGTGCTTCCATTTTGTGGAGAAGAATGAAACTAGACATAGATTAGCACAGCACAGAACTATTTGGTTCATTGGCTCTGTGCTGATACTTTTGAAGAGTCATCCAGTTCGGCACACTCCCCCGCATTTGCACCATAACCCTGCAATTTTTGCATTCTTCCAAGTATTTACTCAATTTCATCTTGAAGGGTAGTATCCACCATCACATCTGACAGTGCAACCAAAACCTAACCACTTGTTGCCTGAAAAAAGTACTTTTTGTTGTCTCTGCCAATCATCTTGTATCGCTAAGCTCTCATTATGATCCTTCACCACAGGAAACAGTTTCTCACTTATCTATTTCATGTGGACCCTTTCATGGATTTTAAACCCTGTTATGGGCCAGGGTTTAGAGAACCCCAAAGTGTATCATGGAGTTCACCTGACCCACAACTTTTAATGGATTGCGGTATTGGGAGCACACGGCTCACTCTACAGGTGTGGTACAGCAGAAATGGAAAAGTATTTTTTAAAAGGAAAACAATGTTTATTCTATGAACTCAAGTTAACCTTTTTAAAACATACAGTGAACATCTTAGCAACCATTAATTCAAATACAACCCCCAAAGAATACAACACTAAGTAATCCTTTAAGCTTTCCTTTTAACATCCATACGACTTAAAACACCTTTTACCAGAAGCACATCAGGTTAAAGTCACTGCTGTTATTAGTTTTAAATCACCAGGATTGATTTACAGTCTTCAGATTACAGAGAGAGACTCTAATACACCTTCTGGCTGTGACTGCAGCTATTCAGCTCTGAAAACTAAACTAAAACACACCCTGCAGCCTTCTCAAAAATGAAAGTAAAAAACTGACAGCCCAGCTCCACCCACACTCTGACATCACTGCAGTACCCATTTCTTAAAGATACTCTCACTACAGATATTTATATACACACCCATTTCTTAAAGGTACTCTCTCATGACAACCCCTCTATCACCTTAATCTTCACTACAGGGGCTGTTTAGCACAGGGCTAAATCGCTGGCTTTGAAAGCAGACCAAGGCAGGCCAGCAGCACGGTTGGATTCCCATATCAGCCTCCCCGAGCAGGAGCTGGAATGTGGCGACTAGGGGCTTTTCACAGTAACTTCATTTGAAGCCTACTTGTGACAATAAGCGATTTTCATTTTCATACTCCAAGAACAAGACACCCAGTTTCTCTGGTCTATCCACATAACTGTAGTCTTTCATCTTGTAGAACTAGTCCAGGAAATCTTTTCTGTTCCTTCTTCATAGTCTGCATGTCCTCCAGAATCATCATTATAACATGCCGTCCAGTCGGGAATGCAAAAGAAGCTTCTTTACCCAAGAATGGTGAGAATGTGGAACTTGCTACCCTAGGGAGTAGTTGAGGCGAATAGTATAAATGCATTAGAGGGGAAGCTGGATAAACTAATGAGGAAGAAACAAATTGAGGGATATGCTGGTAATTTATATTTACATGGTGCCTTCAGTATCCCCAAGGTGCTTCACAGGGGATTATAAAGCAGAATTAGACTGAATTAAACATCCACATATGAGGACAGACTGGCAAAAGCTTGGTCAAAGCGGTAGGCTTTAAGGGGTGTGTTAAAGGAAGAAAGAGTGATGGAGAGGAAGAAGTTTAGAGAGAGAAATCGAGACCTTAAGACTCTGGCAATCAATGAAGGAGCAATGTCCACACGGACATCCTGGCCGACAAGGCCTTCTGCCAGAAAACATCGCAGGCCATAGGTGACCACGTGACAAACAGCCGGAACGGGGAAGTCTCACCTTCCACGTTCTGGGAGGCACTGAAGGCTGTGATCTGAGGGGAAATAATAGCCTACGAGGCACATAAAGTTAGGGAAGAGCGAGAGGCCAGGCAGCAGCTGATCAACTCCATCTTGGAGGTAGACAGAAAGTGCTCCGAGGCCCCGACCGTAGAGCTGTTGGCAGAATGGAAAAAGTTATCCACTAGAAAAGCAGTACACAACTCTGTCAGAGTTCGGGGGGGACAGGAAGCAGAAAGTCTGAGACGGACAAAAAGGGACAACTGGGGGAGGGGGTGGGGGGGGGGGGGGGGGGGGGAGCTGGTGGAATTTCTTCAGGAGAGCTTTGCTAAGCAAAGACAAGAGTATCTGGACCCGATTAAGACAGGGATTGACTTGGTGGAGCAAAATCTGGAAGCCCAGGGACAGGCCGTCCAGAAGGTGGAATAGGCAGGGCTGAGCAAGAAGACCAGCTAACCGCGATGGCGTAGCTGATGAGGGACCACCAGAAAAGGCTGCAAGCAAAAGTGGAGGACCTGGAGAACAGGTTGCGTAGGCAGAACCTGAAGATCGTTGGCCTCCCGGAGGGCAGCGAGGGATCGGACACAGGGGCATATGTGGCATGTATGTTCGAGAAGCTGTTGGGGGAAGGTGCATTTACTCGGCCCTTGGAGGTGGACAGGGCGCACAGAGCGCGTATGGAAGCCGCGGATGAATGAGGCGCCGAGGGCGATGGTGGTACGAATGCACAGGTTCCTGGACAAGGAACAGATCTTGAGGTGGGCCAGGCAGGCGAGGAGCTGCAAATGGGAAGACAACGAGCTGCACATTTGCCAGGACTTGGAACTGGCCAAAAGAAGGGCGAGCTTCAATAAACTTAAATCGGCCCTCTTTAAGAAGGGGGTGAAGTTCGGCATGTTGTACCCAGCTTGTTTGTGGATCACTTACGAGGGTCAAAATCTTTATTTAAGATCGGCGGATGTGACAATGAACTTTGTTGAGGACAGGGGACTGGCAGATGATGGAAGATGTTGAACTTGGGGGCGAGTAATTCTTGTACCTATGCTGCTAAGTTCTTTTCTCTTTTGGTTGTGTACGTATTGTTTTTGCAGCAATACTTGGGCCGTTGCTCAGTTTTGTAAGCGGATTAACTTTGTTCTTAATGGGGGTTGGAATTTTCTTCTTCGTGTTTGTTGGGGATTGTTATGGTTTGCATATTTATGTTCGAGCAGTGGGGGAGGGAGATCTGTGGGGGGTAGGATGCTTGGCGCCATGGGAAGGGGCTACCAGGCTAGCTCACGGAAGCGCAGTGGGGGGCAAGCAGGTGATTAGTTTGTTATGGGGGGTGGGATTGTTATTGGGGTGGGAGGTTGTATTGTTCTGCTGACGGGAAGGACTGGCGTTGGAGGAAAAATGGAGGTTGATGACAGTGAACACCCTAAGGCGGGCCTGAGGAGGCGCTGGACGTGAGCTGGAGGCTGGCCTAAGAAGGGTGATGGTTGTTCGGCGGGGGGGTGCCCCAGACCAGGCTAATCACATGGGACATGTGAGGACTGAATGGGTCGGTCAAGAGGGCTCTCGTTCGCGCATTTGAAGAGTTTGAAGGCGGACGTGACAATGCTACAGGAGACACACCTAAGGGTAGTGGATCAGATTAGGCTGAGGAAGGGTTGGTTGGGCAAGTATTTCATTCGGGACTGGACTCGAAAACTAGGGGGGTAGCGATCTTGATCAATAAGCCGGTGTCATTTGAGGTAGGGATTATAGTGGCAGACTCGGGGGGGGGGGGGGGGGGGGGGGAAGGTATGTTATGGTGAGTGGGAAGCTGGAGGGGATGCCGGTGGTATTAGTGAGAGGCGAGTGTTGGAGACAATACCGGACCTGGACTCGCATAGGTTGATCATGGGGGCGGACTTTAATACGGTCGTTGATCCGTGGTTGGATCGGTATAGTTCAAGGACAGGGAGGGTGCCAGCCGCAGTGAAGGAGCTAAAGGGGTTTATGGAACAGATGAGGGGTGTAGATCCGTGGAGGTTCGGATGGCCAAGAGCGAAGGACTTTTATTTTTTCTCCCATGTTCGCAAAGTGTACTCCCGGATATATTTTCCCGTTTTGAACAAGGCTTTGCTGGCAGGAGTGGTGGATGCCGAGTATTTGGCGATTGTTGTGTCGGATCATGCCTCACACTGGGTGGATTTACGGGTGAGCAAGGAGGGGGGTCAGCGCCCGTAATTGAGATTGGGTGTAGGACTGTTAGCAGATATAAGGATGCACGGGTGGGTGAGGGAGGCCATCCAGAATTATTTGGAGATACATGACACGGGGGAAGTTTCGGCAGCAATGGTATGGGAGGCGCTGAAGGCAGTGATTAGGGGGGGAGCTAATTTTGATACGGGCTCATAGGAAGAAGGTGGAGCGGCCAGAGATGGATAGGCTGGTTAGGGACATACTCCAAGTAGACAGAAGGTATTCTGAAGGCCCGGAGGCAGGGTGTTGAAGGAGCGGCAGAAGCTACAGATATAGTTTGGACTGATATTCACAGTGAAGGCAGCAGGGCAGTTGAGGAAAGTGATAGGGGCAATATATGAATATGGTGCGAAGGCCAGTAGGATGCTCGCGCATCAGCTCAGGAAAAGGGAGGCAGCCAGGGAGATAGAAAGAGTGAAGGACAGGGCGGAACATGGTCTTGGACCCAGCGGGGGTGAACAGGGTGTTCAAGGAGTTTTACAGTTGGCTGTATGAGTCTGAGCCCGCAGCTGGGGGGCCGGAATGAGGCAATTTTTGGAAAGGTTGAAGTTTCCGATGGTGGAGGAAAGGTTGGTGATGGGTTGGGAGCCCCGATCGGGATTGTAGAAGTAGTAGAGGATTGGAGGCGATGCAGTCGGGTAAGGCCCTGGGACCGGACAGGGTTTGTAAAAGGCAGGCAGCTAACGGCCAACGTTAGATGGCTCCCAAGAGCGTCAAAGGACTGGAAGGGGCTAGTCCGGGGAGGGGAGGGGGGGGGGGGGGGGGGAGGAGAGACACAGGGTCCCGTTATATGCAGACGACCTACTTCTATATATTTCTGACCTGTTAGGGGGAATGGGCAAGTTATGCAGATCTTAGGGGAATTTGGCCTGTTTTCGGGGTACAAATTGAATGGGTAAAAGCAAGGTTTTTGTGATCCAGACGAGGGGGCAGGAGAGGAGATTGGTGGAGCTGTAGTTTAAAGTGGTAGGAGGAAGCTTCCGATATTTGGGAATTCAGGTGGCACGGGGATGGGAGCAGCTACATAAATTAAATCTGGCCCGGTTAGTTGAGCAAACGAAGGAAGACTTTCCGAGGTGGGATATGCTCCCGTTGTCACTGGCGGGAGGGTACAACCCGTAAAAATGATGGTCCTCCCGAGATTTTTGTTTGTTTGTTTTCCAATGCCTCCCTATTTTTATACCATTTTTATACTATTTTTAAGCAGGTGAATAGGGTGATATCTGGATTTTTGTGGGCGGGTAAAACCCCGCGAGTAAAGAAAGTGCTGCTGGAATGGAAACGAGGGTGGGGGGAGAGCTGGCGCTGCCGAACTTTAGTAATTACTACTGGGCGGCAAATAGAGCCATGATTAGGAAGTGGGTAATGGGGGAGGGGTCAGTGTGGGAGTGGGTGTAGGCGGCCTCATGTAAGGGCACAAGTTTGGGGGCATTGGTAATGGCTCCTCTGCTGTTCTCGCCAGCCCGGTACTCCACAAGCCCAGTGGCAGTGGCGGCTCTGAGAGTTTGGGGGCAGTGGCGGAAAGATATTGGAGTGGAGGGAGCGTCGGTGTGGGCTCCAATTTGTGGTAATCACCGGTTTGTCCCAGGGAGGATGGATGGGGGGTTTCGGAGCTGTCAGAGAACAGGGATTGAGAGGCTGGGGGAATCTGTTAATTGATGGCTTTCCCTGTTTGGAGGATCTGGGAGTGGAGTTTGAATTGCCAGGAGGGAATGGGTTTCGGAAGGGCTTCTGTGTGAAAGCAGTTTCGACCTTTCCACGTCTAATGCCGCAGGGGGTACAGGACAAGGTAATTTCTGGAACAGGGGTGGGGATGGGGGAGGGGAAGGTATCGTAAATCTACAAAGAACTTGTGGAGTGGGAGGAAACCCAGGTAGGTGAGCTAAAGGGTAAATGGGAAGATGAGCTGGGAAAGGAGCTCGAGGCAGGTCTGTGAGAGGATGCCCTGAGCAGAGTTAACGCGACCTCATCCTGTGCCAGGCTCAGCCTGATACAATTCAAGGTGGTTCACCGGGCACACATAACAGTGGCCCGGAGGAGCAGGCTTTTTGGGGTGGAGGACAGGTGTATGAGGTGTGAAGGACAGCCTGCAAATCATGTCCACATGTTTTGAGCATGTCCGAAGCTTAGGGGCTCTGGCAGGAATTTGCGGATGTCATGTCCCCGGTGCTAAAAATGAGGGTGGCGCCAAATCCAGAGGTGGCGATTTTTGGAGTGTCGGAAGACCCGGGAGTCCAGGGGGTGAGAGGGGCTGACGTTTTGGCCGTTGCCTCCTAGGTAGCCCGGAGACGGATCTTAATAGCGTGGAGGGACTCGAAGCCCCTGAAATCAGGGATATGAGTTAGCGACATGGCTGGGTTTCTCAGGCTTGAGAAAATTAAGTTAGCCCTGAGAGGATCAATGTTAGGGTTCATTCAGAGGTGGCAGCTGTTTATCGACTTCTTCGGAGAAAACTAAACTGTTAGCAGATTCAATGGGGGGGGGGGGGTTGGGTATAAAGGTGGGTAGGGGGCGTTAGGCTATTTTTGTCTAGCTTAGGCGGGAACAGTGGGAGATGGAGGTGTGTTTTACGCACTGAATTATGTTTACATTTGTACTTGTATCTTTTGTTGTTATAAATCCATAAATGCCTTAATAAAATGTTTGTTAAAAAATAAGAAAATGCCAATAAAAAGATTTCTTTTAAAAAGCACTGCGGTGACCTTCATGGCCACCGGTAGTGGATGTCTCCTTCTCCACATGGTGCCCAGTCGACGAGGACATGGCACAGGTGCCGTACTGTCTCTTTGTTGAGACGGAATGGCACATATGCTGTCCTTCATCTCCTCAAAAGACGAACGGTGCCTGTACTCCGTGGGTCGTCGGTAGGGTCCCCCTCTGGGTTCCTTTGCGGCCTGCTGGGTGGTGTGCGGTGGCCCCCTGCACATGGGGTGCCGCCTCCAGCCTGCGTCACGCTGCTGCCTTCTCCAGCATCTGGCCACCCTGGGCTGCCACCAGCATCGCAAGGGTTTCCCCTATGGGACAGACACCACCATCCATTTTGGTATCTTTATGAAATTGAAGAAAGAGAGAACCTGACAATCATTTATGGCCATGACTCTCAAATCCCCCAAGCCTCCTCCACCCTTGCGTTCCCCGCCTTCTCTCATAGTGCCATCCAGCGAGCTGGTTGTGCTGGAGAAACTCGCTCTGCACACTTACCCCTGACCATAGCAGGAGACCTCAAATCCCTGACAAGAACCTTAGGGATACCCTGCTCATCTGCCCTCTCCTGATCCACACATTCACCCTTTGGTCACTAGGATATCCCCAGTGCGGAAGCGCAGCACTTGAATATTTGACTGTTGGAAGCTGCGTCTATAGTGCTAACACTCCGTTCAGGCCAAATGTTTGGGCTTCAAATTTTGATTGAAATGCAATGCAATAATCATCGTCTGAGACATGGCTCGTGCACCCACGAGATGCCACATGAGAATATTTTGTTTATTAAATATTCAACAGCAACAAAGATTTTAAAATCAACTACATAACATTCCATATATCACACTAACCATTAAACAACAAGGAAATGTCACCGTTCCATATTCATACCAATACAAATCTATATCAGCTCATTTTCACAAAGAAAACAAAATGCAATATTCTCCCTCGTGGGGTTCCTCAACAGAGGATAAGCCTGAGAATGTATGATCAGGTCCAGAACGTTGCCATAGAAATGATCCGTCCATCAATGTGTTACTTGTCCACGTATTAGTGTCATTCTCCATCCGGGAACTGCAGTTGTGCAGGCCCTACACGGCCCAATCTCATCGGAACCAAATTGTGACATCTGCGTTATCCACTGGCGCTCAAGGTGCAGTTGAACGGTCTTGACTTCCAATGTGTTTAACCTGCCAAGACATGTCAGTTACATGCAGCACTCACCACACCAGAAGGAAAGCATCAGCATTGTGCGAAAACATTTCTTCAACAGTGTCATCAGGTGGCCCATTTGGATCAATGTCAAACACCAGGTCCTACAGCATCTTCTTGCTTCAAACCGGATTGCCTTCTGGACTCACACATCCCCCTGAACCCAGTGTTCCAGGGCCCAGATATCTTAGAAAAAACTCTCCTCCTTTCCGGCTACAGAAAAGGAAGGAAACAGCAACACAGTCCCCAGGCATATGCAACCAGCAGCAGGAGCAAGCAGCAAACACAACCTGCAGCTGTGAAATGCTCTCACAACTAACAAGGTCAATTCCTTATTAGCAATAGCTCTCAGTTGTGAAACTAGAGGCTGCTCACAATCAAAGGGAATAAAATGACAGTAAGCATATAATCATGCACAGGGATCTCCTGGAAATGTTTAGCAGGACAGACAGACAGCAGCTGTAGTTGCCCCTGTTCTGGGTATCCAAGGCCTCACAGGCCCTCAACAACCCCTGCCCCGACCTGAAATGCCTCAGCCCCTGATCAAGTTCAACCCCCCTGAGGAGACCCACTCTCCCCCCGAGCACTGATGTAGCAGCTCCAGTGCCCTTGAGCTACATGACCGAAAGTGGAAATGGTCACTCAAATTCTCAGTTCCCCTCAAGCAGCCATTGCCCCAGCTTCACGTTTTTAAAAACGAGTACTAAACGACACCCTCATGATTTCACGCTGGGGAGCCGGTTAATTCCCAGGAGGCTGTTACATTTGCCTTCAATCTTGCAAACGAGATTGAAATTGTGCAAATTGGGGTCGATGATATGCTCGCCATATTTGGGCGAGATCCAGAACTCATCATTGGGAGAGGGCTGGTTAGATGGTAAACTCATTCACGCCTGACACGAATCTTGATTTTGGCCTTTCCTGCTATTTAACCGGCAGACCCAGATCCACGCCTGGTGCATCACGGTGGCTAATTTACACCCAGTGTATAAAAATATTTTGTATTTTCCATAAGACTGTTGGGTTCTACTGTTGTGAGTTGTTTTGAGAACCAGGTCACCATTGAACAGGGGAAGGGGAGGAATGCCAGGCATGATATAGAGTGAAATGCTAAGGAAGAGGGAATAGTGGAGGCGGTAAAGGGATCAGCACCAAGGATGGGGAGAGGATATCCGGGCCAAACCGAGAGATTACTTCAAGGGCAGCAGGCTCTATGTTTGGGCATTCTCACCTGGCACACAATCCTCACCTTTGCTCAGCATCCACAATTCTATACCAATCCCTAGTAATAGATTCAAAAATGTTAATGCTGTTTCCAGTAACCTCATTCTCTTGATTCTTTTAGCTTCATCGTTGTGGAATATTTATCTCATTTCCTTTTGGATGATGTTCTAGTCTCCATCTCAATAACCACTTGAAGTGGTGCATTAACGGATGCGCTTTCCACTTATGGTCTGCTTCGTTTTTGAAGAATTGCAAATGGAGTTGATGACTCTGAAATTAGTAAACAGTCCAAATTCTGACCTTATAATGGAGGGACGGTGATTATTGAAGCAAATTAAAATAATGTGAACTAGGGCGCTGCACTAAACTCCTGTAGCGATGTTCTAGGGCTGAGGTGATGGTCTTCAGCAATAACAACCATCTTCCTTTGTGTTAGGTGCGACTTTCAATACTTGTGTGTTTTCCCCTGATTGCCATTGACTTCAGTTTTACTGGAGCTCCATGATGCCATACTCTGTCAAAGGTACCTAGATGTTGCGGGCAAACTCTCACCTCAGCTATGGAATTAAATATTTGAAATCGTCAAGTGTGTCGATAACAAAAGGCATAGCTTAGTATTTCAGCAACACAGGTGAAGTCGGGTGTTTAATGGAGGTAGAGCTAAGTGGTCTTTGTGATGGAAAAGAGAGTAACTGGAAGCTTAACTAGGGAAGAATAGACCTAAAAATGTTGTTAACAGTCTGGTGCAGTGCAAGACAATAGTTGCGGAAGGGGAATGGAATCTTCTTTCTCTTCATTTGAGAGATGTGGGCTTCGCTGGCTAACCAGCATTTATTGTCCACCTCTAAATGCCTTTGAGAAATCGATGGTGAGCTGACGTCTTGAGCTGCTGCAGTCCATGTGGTGCCATTCACTGTCTCTTGTTGGAGAAGGTCATTGCATGGCCCTTCTGAGGCATGAATGTTACTTGTCAGCCCAAACTTGTATATTGTCTCGTTGGACATGGACTGCTTCAGCACGTGAGTCATCGTGAATGGTGCTAAACATTGTGCAATCATCAGCAAATATCTCCACTTTTGACCTTTATGATGGAAGTAAGGCCATTGATGAAGCAGCTGAAGATGGTTGGACCCAGGACACTACTCTGAGGAGCTCCTGCAGTGATGTCCTGGAGTTGAGATGATATCCTGGAGTTGGGATGACTGATCTTTAACAAGCACAACCATCTTCCTTTGTGCTGGTATGAGTCCAACCAGCGGAGAGTTTTCCCCTGACTACCCTTGATATGGAACATGTGATTGGGTCTGAAGATGGTGTCTTTGTTTTTTCCTAGTGTTCAACTGGAGGATAGTGCAACTCATCCAAGATTGAAAATGAGACAAGCAATCTATTAAACCCTGTCCATCACATCATATTGTATCACAATTTTGGATCAGCTGGTAAACTGAGCCTTCTCAGGTTAGATGGAAAAGATCCCATGTTGCTGTTTTGAAGAGCAGGTGTGTTCTCCACAGTGTCCTGGCCAATATTTATCCTTCAATCAACACCACAAAAACAGATTATCTGATCAATATCAACATCAGGGGCTGGTTTAGCACAGTGGCCTGAACAGCTGGCTTGTAAAGCAGAACAATGCCAGCAGCATGGGTTTAATTTTCGTGCCAGCCTCCCCGAACAGGCGCCGGAATGTGGTGACTAGGGGCTTTTGACAGTAATCTCATTTGAAGCCTACTTGTGACAAGCGATTTTCATTTTCATTTCATTGCTGTTTGTGGGATTCTTCTGTACGCAAATCAGTTGCCTCATATCCTACATTACAGCAGTGACTACACTTCATAAGTACTTCATTGGCTGTGAAGTGCTTTGTGATGTCAGGTGGTCATGGAGAGCACTCTATGTAGGTGTTCCTTTTTGGTATCACTTGTAGTTGGCACAAAAACAGAAAATGTTCACATCGTCATTGCAGGTTTGATTTCGAAAAAGAGCAGGTGTTATCCCCATTTGGTCAATACTTTAATCTCTCAATCAGTGTCAGAGAAAAGATTATCATAGTGGCCGTTATTACAGTACTGTTTGTGAGAGCTTGCTGTGGCAAATTAGCTGCTGCCTTCCCTGCACTAAACAGTGATTTCACTTCTTTCATTGGCTGTAAAGCACTTGAGACTTCCAGTGATCAAATGGTCATGAAATCGCTACATAAATGCAAGTTGTTCTTTGACATAGAGTCATCCAGTCTCAGCGTTAGCTCTGTTCTGCTGTCAGATGCTGTCAGACCTGCTGAGATTGCCCAGCATTTTCTCTTTTTGTTTCAGATTCCAGCATTCGCTGTATTTTTGCTTTTATATTATTATGCAAGTCTTTCTTCTTTGCTCTCATTAACTGTAGTTATTTAACTATTCATTGCAATTTGTGCATTGGAATATCCATATTTTTTGTCTTGTATGCTCCAAAGTGAATGTACCACCTCCCACATTTTCTTCCCCTACTTCAAACCACTCTAGAAATTGTGGAATTGGTTCCCTACTGGATGACTTGTGTAGTCTGGCTGTGTGTAGTCTCCAAAAAAACTGGCGAGGAAAAGTGAGATTAAAGATTTCCACTCACCTGCCACCTTGTTCCTTCTAGGAGAATAAGGGAATGAGATTTTTAAAAAGTGGAGTTTTTGTTGTTGTTTAACGAACAGGCCTTTGTTTGCCTCATATCTTACCTAATTAGCCAGTCACTGCATCAAATCTACAAAGGCAGTTTGTAACTAACTGCCTTAAATAACCCTAATGCATGATAAGGAGCTGGAGGCAGTTGTTTCCATTTTCTTTTTAATCTGAAGAAACACGTTTGAACACGAGTTCAGGCTGAGGGCATGAGGATTGTATCAGTAAAGTATTAATTGGGCACCCCATTTAATTGGATGATTTGGTGCAATTGTCAGACAACGTTTTGTTAAAGTATAACTTTTAAACTTTTGTTCCTCGATGACAGATGAAGGATTTACAGTGTTTTTGAAGTTTCAAATTGTGTATTCCTATTGCATTTTAAGTACTTGCACACTGCACTATAAAAAAGATAAGTAGGACTATCTCTCAACTCTGCTTCACCATTCGACATCAACTTCACTTTCCCTTCTTAATCCTAAATCTATTGATTCCCTTCATGTTCAAAAATCTTATTGATCTCTATTGTCTTCTCTTTTTAAAAAAATGCATTTAGAGTACCCAATTCATTTTTTTCCAATTAAGGGGCAATTTAGCATGGCCAATCCACCTAACCTGCACATCTTTGGGTTGTGGGGGCGAAACCCACGCAAACACAAGGAGACTGTGCAAACTCCACATGGACAGTGACCCAGAGCCGGGATCGAACCTGGGACTTTGACGCCGTGAAGCAGCAGTGCTATCCACTGTGCCACCTTGCTGCCCTGATATCTCTTGAAAAATACTCAACAACTAAGTGTGTAGAACCGACTGAGTGAATTCTTTCCCGACAAAGCTCTGTCCCTTTAATAGATTTTGTTGCTTCTGCTTCAGTTGTTTGGTGCAAAGACTTTCATGTTTTGACTGCACACTACATTAATGTCTTCTAACTTCTTTCCTTATTCCCGAGAAACAGTTTTAAATCGACTCCCTGTCTAATGGCCCCACCAGAGGAAATAAGATTTTCCTGTTCATATTAACAATGGAGGCTGCAATTTCATGCTGAGCTTTCATGCTGCACAACTTGGGATAACATGCTAATGACTGGGTGTGTTAAATTCTCAGTTGTTTTTCTGTGTTTCACAATGATCAACTCTGGATTGGCTGCTATGCCTGTGCTAATTTCACCCCCATTTGTTTTAGAGCAGCAGTAGATCACAGAAAAGTACATTAAAGCAGCCTAAAAACAATTGAACTGTGCACAAGAAGGGAAATTTTGACTTTATAAAAATGATTGTTACAGTTAGGAACCTACACTTGGCTCTTCCTTCTTAATAGGTACAAAACACTCTTAAAATATTTTGTTTCTACCCTTGCCTTCCACGAAGTCCCACAATACTCCAAATCCATAGGAACAGGAGTGGGCTATTCAGCTACTTGGGCTTGCTCCACTATTCAGTTAGATCATGGCTCAATTAGTTACATTTGTACAGCCTTGTTCCATATCCCTTGATAACTGACCAAAAAGCTGCTGACCTAGGTTCTGACTATTTTAATCGATCCAACATTCCGAGCTTTTCAAGCACCTCCATTAGGCCACCATTCAGTCTTCTAAACTAAGGCAAAAAAGGAACATTTATGCAACCTATCCATGTAGTTTTCCTGGTGTTGTTCAGGTGCCCCACTCCCAAGGCCAAGTACATCTTTCCTGAGGTAAATTCAGAAATTTGCTGCTGTTTTGGTTCAGTGCCTAATGGTGCTTCACAGCCTTTTTGACTATTATTGTTGACCTTTTTTGTTGGCAAAGTAAGCTGTGCGAATTGATAACTTCCAGGATGCCAGCTACTGTATGGCTGCTTATAGATCTCTGGCATGTCATACTGTTAATGGAAAACGTCTTCAGATTCAACAAGAATGCACCTTATTGTTTTATGCACCAAGGAAGAAGTATTTGAAAATGCATATTTGAACGCTATTCCATCATTGCCAACTTTGTGGTCGGTAACGTGGCCCTGGAAGAGGTCTTACTACTCACTGCACATTTGCTTAGTTAATCATGAAATAGGTACAGTAAAAAGTCTTACAACACCAGGTTAAAGTCCAACAGGTTTGTTTCGAATCACTAGCTTTCGGAGCACAGCTCCTTCTTCAGGTGAATGAAGAGGTGGGTTCCAGAAACATATATATATATATATATATAGACAAAGTCAATGATGCAAGACAATACTTTGAATGCGAGTCTTTCCAGGTAATTAAGTCTTTACAGGTCCAGTGGAGCAACTGGAGAGAGAGAGAGACAATCACAGGTTAAAGAGGTGTGAATTGTCTCAAGCCAGGACAATTGGCAGGATTTCGCAAGCCCAGGCCAGATGGTGGGGGGTGAATGAAATAGGTGTCCAACATTTATTTGTGCAGAGCTGTCTCTCAATATTGCTGGTGCACTTTTACTAAATAATACTATTCTGACTTGGCAGTTATGTCTAATTGTACTCTTTAGATCTCTCATGATTGGACTTCTCCTTTGCCGTAACCTATCTGCTCCCATATTTGACCTTCGTTTTTGCTAAACATAAGTGCTACCGAGTTCACCTTTTAGAATTGGGGAACAACGTGAACTGATGTTTTCTGATGCCAATGTGTACAAACATCACATTCATCATTAATGGTGTCTTCGCCTTGCAGATTCCCCAGAACGTTGAATTTCATCTGCCTCAAACTGCAATATGTGGGAAGTTCTTAGTTGGTTAAGTGAATTTGCATGGACGGGCTAGATATAGAAAATGGAATCATAGGTTTTTTGACTATGGTTGGGAACAAAGTATATTCCATTTTATGGCCTGGAGGATTAGTCAGTTAAAATTCTTTATAATAGCTTGCAGGTTTGTCTTAATCCCAGTGTCTGAAGATCACCGTCGGGTGGTAAATCTCAAACACCTCCTGATATTGCCCAGTTTGAATTCAGCATCTCATTCCTCAATCAAGTATTAGTTTATTTGTCTATTTTCCCCATAGCTTGGATGGGGTGGAATCATAGGTTTTTTGACCATTGTTGGGGATGAAGTATATTCCCTTTTATGGCCTGGAGCATAGTCAGTTAGAATTCTTAATAATAGCTTGCAGATTTGTCTTAATCCCAGTGTCCAAAGATCACCGCTTGGTGGTAGGTTTCAAGCACCTCCTGATATTGCACAGTTTGAATTCAGCATCTCATGACTCCATCATGCATTAGTTTATTTGTGTTTTCCCCATAGCCTTAGTGGAGCCATTGGCATCTCCTTGCCTTTTCTCCGGCTTTCGTCAAGCCTCCCTCAGTCCAAGTCTCAATGTTATCCACCCATCTGATTGTCTTCTTCCTCTTCTGTTTATATCCTCAATTTCTCCTTCAATTGTTGACAGGATGAAGCTGTCAGGTCTTCATTTCCTGTGTCTGTTCTTGGTTGTCTTTTTCTCTCTAACTGCACTTAACCCTTTTGATTTCTGAACTTCCACCTTCGATCTAACCCACTCATTTGTCTTTCTGTCCATCCAGCTGATTCTGAAGATCACCCACCATACCCACGTTTCAAAAACTGTTATCTTCTTCTCATCCTCTGGAGTTCATAGAATGCAAGACTCCACACTGGTGAAATACTGGCTTTTCTTTTCAACTTCATGCTGATGCTTTTGGAATTCCAGGCACTACTTCAATCACTGCTCACACCTCTTGCCATGGCTAATCTAATCTGAGACTAATCAGTAACATTCGTCGGTGTTTGGTGTTTATAATCGACCAAGGCACTTGGGTCACCTTAGATGCTCTGTCAAATAGGCCAGATATAATTGAGTGCAGAAGCAGAGCAGTGGTCTCTTGCTGCATCCATTGAAGAAAAATAAATTATTTGTAGAAGTTGATCTCTGTCATGCATGGGATTAAATGTCTTGCTGATCCCAGTTCATGTTGCTGAGCAGCTTGGAGATGCTACAATATAATGGCAGTCGCTGATGTGACATTACAACTTCCTGTTTTATTCTGCATCCTTATAGCACTGAGATACATGACGTTACATTTTATTAGCTTGAACTTCGAACTTCTGTGGTGAAAAGAAAGACTTGCATTTATAAGTATAATTGTTTATTTTCCCATATCAACCATTTTGACTTTCCAAATGAGGCTAATAAATTAGCACTGCATTACAGACAACACTGATGTGTACTTGTGCATTTTAATTTATATTACTTGTGTGTTTCAATTCATACCACTTATATTGACACGACAGAAATTATTATTCCTCATATTTCATGAAGGTGACATTTAGTTGCATCAAACTTCTGTTTTAATTTTCGCAAACAGCATATATCATGTACAATTAGTTGCGTTTTAAGAACTGTTTAAAATTGCTGCGGAAATGGGAAGCATGGTGGTGCTGTGGTTAGCACTGCTGTCTCACGGCGCCGAGGTCCTGGGTTCGATCCTGGTCCTGCGTCACTGTCCGTGTGGAGTTTGCACATTCTCCCTGTGTCTGCGTGGGCCTCACCCCCACAACCCAGGATGTGCAGGCGAGGTAGATTGGCCACACTAAATTGGCCCTGAATTGGAAAAGAAATTGGGTACTCTAAATTTATTTTTAAAAAGAAGAAAAAAATTGCGGCAGAAATGAGTTGACAATTCTCAGAACATGTTACCATGGACGCTAGAAACCAATCAAATACTGCCAGTCGATAGCTCAGATGGATTGAGCACAAGAGAAATTGTCATGCAGCCAAAGTATAAAACCAGACGAAAAAAAGTCTCATAGAGGAGGCACCGTTGGGAGTGACACCATCAGTAGGAGTAGATCAGATACAATCAGCCTGCAATCGACCTTGTCTGACTAGCTAGGGGAGGGGGTATCTGTATGTTTTAACCACATCTATTTCAAGTTTAGGTTTTTGGCATTCCATCTGTTGGATTTATGGTGAAATTGTCAAATGTGATTCTCAATCTCTTGGACTTTGCGCAGTTAAGAATATTTCACCCATCATACTGGCCATAACTCGAGCTCACTTGTGAGCAGTTAAATCTGCTGACTTGTGGAGTAGAAATCATATTCTCTGTTCCTCCTCATACATATCCTATGAAACTAATTCCTTGAGCAAATGGACTACGTTTTAAATGTGATTTACTGGGCGCAGTTCTCTGGAAAGATTTCCAAGTGTGGTAGCGAGCGGAATTTACCGCGTGCTTCCCAGCGCTCAGCCTAATGAGGCCAGCAACACTATTCAACGTTAATTGGTCCACTTAATGAGGCCTCACGGGCTTCTTACCACAAATGAAGGCTCACCAGCCGATTCGCAGACCCCACTCTCACCAGCCCGCCACTCACAAGGTCGAGCAGCACTTGCTCAGCCACTCGCCACATTGACGCCGAGGAGACCAGCTCCAAGATTCAGGGATGCTGACCTGGGGAGACTGCTAGATGCATTGGAGGCCAGGAAGGATAGCCATAGGGCAGCCAGTGCTGCCTGGAATGAGGTGGCGGCAGCTGTGAGCACCAGGAGTGTGATCAGGAGGACCGGCCTCCAGTCCAGGAAGAACGTCAATGACGAGTGAGTAGACACCAACCCCACAAGACCTAACTGCCCCACGGGAGCATCCATCCCATAACATTCCATGCAACCCCCACCCCTCACTCTTCAACCTCCCCGGCCCAAGCCTCCCTTCACCACCACCACCGCTGTGAACCATGTGTGTGGCCTCCCTGTGTCTCAGGAAAAGCTGCTAACCTCCTCGGCCCCCCACAGAAGCCCTTCCACATTTTCAAAAAGGAGTACTAATCAGCGGCAGCATGACCAATTGCAGGGGAGGCCGATGAATGACAGGAGGCCTTAGAATATGGGGTGGCTCCCATTAATTGTTTGGAAATGGGGCTTAAGTGGTGATAATTGGTTACTCACCACTCTACGGCGATAATTGGTTTCTTGCCACGTGGGACGGTGGGTCTTCATGAATAACCCCACATTACACATTTTAGTGCTACACATGATAAACTACGAGACAAAAGCAAGTAAGATGGCTGCAAGTCCACAAGACAAAGGACTACTTACCTTTGTTATTCAAGGTTAATCTGAAACTACTGATTTGATGAAAACAAGTACAGTTTTGTGCCAGAGTGGCCAACGAGTGAGGTGTAGGTCCCAGTTCGCACAGAACTGGTGCCAGGAAAAGGTATAAAAGATCATGCTCACAGGCAGCTGAATGTTCATAGTTGGATCATTTGTAATTGATTTTAAGTCCACAAGGTTCACATTGCTACAAGTCACAGGAAAGGCAAATTATACCGTTGTAATTAAGTCCTGTTGCAGTTGATGCTGTTGATTCAAATCAGAATTTCCCATAAGTTTTGAAAACATTGAAAATATGATCTTGTACTTTCCTGAGCACAGTGCAGAAGCTGATGATTTATCAGTTTGTAGCCAAGTAAAATGTGTACGCTAAGCAGTTTTGGTTTGTTTTAAAGACCCATTTGATTTAATCTTGATGAATATCTGATTCAGTTATGCTGAATGGTTCTGAGGGGGGCGAAATGAATAATTATTGGCCTGTTAGTTTTAGTGCTGCTTACTTAAAGAAAATGATTCACTTTATCTTCATATGTTACAGAATAAACACTTGAAAGTGATCTAACAAGTGCATATACATGTTACAATAAAACGTTTAATAAAGTCAAAGCTATTGTTTTTACTGGGATTCAGAACTGAAAGTTCAAGTATAAATCCCCTGCCCCTGAACTTGGAGATGATCGTCAATATTGAGATTAATAGGTTGTTGTTAGGTAAGAGCACTAGATGATATGGAACTAAGACAGTTAGTTGAACAGATCAGCAAAGTTTTGATTGAATGACTAAGCTGGATCAAGGGGCTGAATGGCCCATTCCTGTTCCTATGTACAAGACGTTTGCTTTCCATGCACCGTTTATTTATCCTTATATTGTCTGAGTCTGAATATATTTAATCTTATGTTGCTCATTTATATCATATAAACAATTGTTTGTTCTGAACCCATTCACTCTGGAAATTATTGTTGACTCATCAAAGTTCCTCCATCGTTTTCTGCATGTACTGTTAGCGTAGTAACCATGGCTTATATCCCTCTCCTATGTTTTCCTATCTCATGGCTCAGTTCATTATCCCCAACTGTCGGTGTATTTCTCACATCATGAAAGTGCCCTTTTCATTTTAATGATCTTTTCAGTAGATAACTTTGAACTCTTCCAAAATCAGCTGTGCTTTCACATTGTCAAATGCCAGAACAACTTGCATTTATATAGCGTCTTATACAAATATCCCAAGGTACTGTACAAAAAATATGCTGAGGCAGAGCTTGGGATTTGACCAACAGTTTGGTTTTCTGTCCCATAATCAACTTTGTTTTATCCCATTGTCACTGTTCCTTTCACTACATGTGTTTAATTTTGCTACAAGTTTATTCAGTACTTTATCAAATGCCCATTAAAAATGCATTCCCCTTCAATAACCTTCTTGTTATTTCATCAAGTTAGTCTTTCTTTATCAAACCTGTGCTGACTTTCATTTATTAATTCATACTTTTCCACATAATGGTTAATTTTGTTCTACATTATTGTCTGCCAAAGTTTCCTCACGAGCAATGTCAGGTTTATACTCTTTCTTGATCAGGTCTGTAACATTGGCAATTCTCCAGTCATCTGGCACTGCCCCCACATCTAAAGAGAATCGAAGATTGTGGCCAGAGTCTTCGTAATTCAGCATAAGATGCATTGCATATGGACCGGGTGGCTTTTCTGCTTTGACTATTGCCATCTTCTTAAGCACATCATCTTTATTTCTAACCTTACCCAGTATTGCAACTCCCACCTCCTTTACTGTCATGTCGGTTGCACCCTCTTCTTTAGTGAGGGTGCAAAGTATACATTTAATACCTCAACCATACCCTGTTCCTCCACAAGGTGGTCTTTTTTGGTTCCTAATCAGCCCCAATGTTCTTTTGACTCCTGCTACTTCTAAGTTTTTGAAAGACTTTTGGGTCATTTTTGTATTAGCTTATAACATATTTTCTCCATTTAGTCCTCATTCCCTTTGTAGATTTCTATAGTAAGAAGTCTTACAACACCAGGTTAAAGTCCAACAGGTTTGTTTCAAATCACAGCTCCTTCCTCAGGTGAATGAAGAAATATGTTCCAGAAATATATGTATCTGTAAAGACTTAATTACCTGCAAATGCTCGCATTCAAAGCATTGTCTTGCATCTTTGACTTTGCCTATATATATGTTTCTGGAACATACCTCTTCATTCACCTGAGGAAGGAGCTTCACTCCGAAAGCTGATTTGAAACAAACCTGTTGGACTTTAACCTGGCGTTGTAAGATTTTTTACTGTGCTCACCCCAGTCCAACGCCAGCACCACCACATAATAGATTTTGATATTCAGAGGAGTGGAGAGTTCAAAAGGAGGATTGTAGAGCTGCAGGAGGTTACAGATATTAGCCATGATAAATCTGTGATGGTAATTTAAACGCAATGACAATTTAAAATTTCAGACTTTGAGGGTAAGCTAGCAAGAAGGATAATGAGTTCACAGAACTTTGTTGGAGGCTAAGCAGCATAATTTTGGATGAGTTCCACGTTATATAGATGGTGAAACTATATATTTTTTCCCCTAAAAAAATTTAGAGTACCCAATTCTTATTTTCCAATTAAGGGGCAATTTAGCGTGGCCAATCCACCTACCCTGCACATCTTAGGGTTGTGGAGGCGAAATCCACGCAAACACTGGGAGAATGTGTAAACTCCACAAGGACAGTGACTCAGAGCTGGGATCGAACCTGGGGCCTCAGCACCGTGAGGCAGCAGTGCTAACCACTGGACCACCATGCTGCACCTTGGTGAAAGTAGTTTTGCTGGGAGAGTCTGGAATGGGTGAGTCTGGAGGTGATAAGGGCATGGGTTTCAACTGCAGGTGACCTGAAATAGGGGGTGTGAAGGTAGCCTTTGTATTGGAGAAAGTATAGGTTCAGGATTTGACTTGGGTTGAGTTGGATTCTGAAGTTGTGAACAGAGTCTCAGCAAGGAAAGGATTGAATCATTGACAAGGGTATGGAGTTTGTGGCGGGTGCCAGAGATGATGGCTTTGGTTTTCCAATATGTAACTGGAGGAAATTTTGACCAATCCAAGACCAGATGCTAAACAAGCAAAAACTAATGCAGAGTCAGTGTGGACATCCAGGGACGTGATGAAGAGCTAGAGACTGGGTGTCATCAGCAAATTTGGGGAACCTAATGGATAGTTATTATGAAGGAGCAACACTTGGTAGAAATGGAATTTCCAGAAGTAATGTGGGGCTGTTTCTGGCCACGGTCAATATTATTACGTAGAAAAGATAGGGGGCCAATGTCCCTCATGGTTACTCTGATCAAAGCGGCAGGGTTGTGCAGTGGTTAGCACTGCTGCTTCCCAGCGCCGAGGACCCGGTACGACGATCTGGGTTCATTGGGGTTTGCACGTCTCCCTGTGTCTATGTGAGTCTTACCCCCACAACCCAAAGATGTGCAGGGTAGGTAAATTGGCCATGCTAAGTTGCCCCTTAAACAAAATGGTTCACTGATCACCTGGCACTCATTTTGATCAGCATGACTGCAAGAGGCTTGATAGGCCTTTCTTGTCTTCCACTTTCATACCTTTGCACTGCTCGTTTTAATTAATAATAATAACATAAATCAGAGATTAGTGAGGTGTTAGTCAGTCACCCTCAAAGTCCGGGGAGATTACACTACAGATGATTGGAAATAAAGTAAGGGCCCTCTTTTCAATCTCTAGGTATCCTACAGATTGACAGATACTTTGTCCTTTTAAGGCCACAAAGTCTAATTGCAATTAAGTAAGCACTGGTGAGATGAGTATTTAATTCCTCTTGATGCTTCTAGTAAATCCTAGACACTTGTCTCCTGTTATTAATGTTGATTGGTACATACTTTATAAGGTTACTGTGATTCTGACTCCTGTATCCAATGATTTGTACATAGGAGTCAAGGGATTTTCACAGTAACTTCATCGCAATGTAATGTAAGCCTACTTGTGACACTAATAAAGATTATTATGAGTGTCTTTGTTTATTTGAAATATTTAGGAAAAGCTTAAAAAAAGAGGCACTTGAAATGTGAAAGGGAGATGCAAAAGATCGACAATAAACTAGATATAATCTTGTGTTTGTTAGTATCCCTATCAAAACTGAGATAACTCAGATTTGAACTTTCAGTTATTAGCTGGGAGCTGGTTTAGCTCAGTTGGCTAGACAGCTGCTTCTTGATGTAGAGCAAGACCAGCAGCGCGGGTTCAATTCCTGTACTGGCTGAGGTTATTCATGAAAGCCCGCCTTCTCAACCTTGCCCTTCGTCTAAGGTGATCCTCAGGTTAAATCTCTGCCAGTCAGCTCTCCCCCTCAAAGGGGTAAGCAACCTATGGTCATCTGGGAAGAAAGGGAAAATGCTGGAAAATCTCAGCAAGTCTGGCAGCATCCATAGGGAGAGAAAAGAGCTAAGCAGCTTTGACAAAGAGTCACGGACTTGAAACGTTAGCTCTTTTCTTTCCCTACAGATGCTGCCAGACTTGCTGAGATTTTCCAGCATTTTCCCTTTAGTGTCAGATTCCAGCATCCGCAGTAATTTGCTTTTATTTATATGGTCATCTGGGATTATGGTGACTTTACACTATTAGCTGAAAGAATGCACAACAAGATTTCACATTATAAAAGTTTTACTGTAACAAATGATGAAAAACTATTGATTAAACACAGTTCTTCTACTTGTAGGCAATTTATACTTTAAACCACAGAAAAGTGTACTTAAAAGCCTTTCCACAGAATTATTCTCCTTTTAGCAAACCTTTTACAGTTGCTTTCAGGTTCCAATGTATTCCCATATCCTTGTTTCACCAAACAATAACTTCAATAATAATGACTAAATGATTTCCTCAGTTTTCAGAGAGTTTCTTAAGGCCGCAATCCTCCATAAAGCCTGTTCCGATGATTGTTCCCTTGGCCCTGTCAAGATGAATACCCTGGAATCCTTAGATGGCTGGAGGATGTATCTCTTCAACTAGAGTCGGCCTCCTTCCTGCATCTGGCTACAATAGCTTACAAAGCCAAGCAGCCTCTTCTCTCTGCCAACCACACAGTACCTCTGCTGTCTGTCTATGATATTCATTGATTTGTAGGGGAGCCTGTAACCTGATCTCAAAAATTGCTTCCTCAGTCTTTCCCGTGACAACATGAAACACATTTGGCAAAGAGTCATCCAGACTTGAAACATTAAAGATGCTGTTAGACCTGCTGAGATTGTCCAGCATTTTCTGTTTTTGCTTCAGATTCCAGAATCCGTAGTAATTTGCTTTTATGAAACAAATCAACTTTACATCCAGGTAGAAATGCTAGATAACTCATTGAGAGTCCAACTGTTTTTACTCTTAAGTAAATCGAAAGTTTGCAGTAGAACTGTTTATAACCAGGTCCATTGAACACCTTTCTGAGACTTTGGGAGGCTCAGTGTAACGATTACAAGACGAGATTGCTGCCATTATCCCCAAGTGTAAATACCTTGCACCTTCTTCTTAGTAAAACAATATAAGCTTGCCGTTGATCTCCAACAATCAATCCACCCAGGCTTACTGTCAGGAAGATTACAGAACAAGTCCCGCCACCCCCTTCATTTACCCTAAATTTTAAACTACAGTCCAAAAATATCACCATCTTATAAGCCTTGTAATTGTAACAGGTTTTGGATATTATTTATTGGGTGAATTAAGTGTAGCTGTCACAGATATTGGATTTCCTTTGGCTGGTGCCAGGTAGCCTGGCACATATTCTTGTTCCAAGAACCACTTGCATTTAAATAATACCGCTTATAGAGATGAATGCGTAGAGCACTTTACAAGCAGGAGGATGAAGAGGAGATGGAAAATTGATGGTGACATGACTTGGAGTGATATTTGGAAACAGGAATTGAGGAACTTGAACAGAACGTGACATGGTAGGCAAGTGTGAAGTTGGATGGCGATGTGTTATTCTCACTATCCGGCAGTAAGTTATAGTGCTGTTCAAAATGCAGAAATTTGATTTAACTCCCGTCTCATTTTAGATGGTTATTATGCACGAGTCCTTTGACATTGTGATAATCTCTACCAATGTTTATCGTAAAAATGTATTGGCATATCAAAGCTGTTCTGCTATCCTCCCAAATTATTTTTTTCTCTCGTCTTCAAATGAGCCCGAGCCCAACATGTGCCAAGTGAAGATACCACAGTTACAGAGAGCTTTCTTGCACATCAAAATTCTCAATTTATTTTCCAAGTGTGTCTTGTGCCAGCCAAATCGACACATGCTATCTGCAGATAATATTTATCTTCGGTTCTATTTAAACACTTTGTGTGAAAATTTGCTTAGAATGATAGAAGCTCAGTATATTGGTTGCTTCATGTGACTGGCTTTGAAGATGTTTGTTTGTATTTGACTGTCCTGTTGCACACCTTTTCTGAAGGTGACTTCATTTACATTTGCAATTTTCTTTGGGTGCGATTTTAAAGGTTTTATGTAGGTGGAAGTGCTGTAAAAACTTCATATTGTTCCCAGAGCACACTGAATCACAATTCTGCCATTTAATCTCTGACCGACCTGTGCTTAATTCCGAATATTAAATGCTGTTAAGAGTTAAATAAGCATGATTGATTCTATTTCTGTCACTATGTTGGAAAGAGCAGACTTTGTCCCGCCGATGGGGTGTGGGCAGGTAAAACGCATCCAACACTTTGGCTGCTATGTGTAATTTGATCCAGGAATCATCAGGCAGTCTACTGAATTCAGACACGCAGAGTGACAAGGCACTGTGTTGATATTACTGATTTCCGAGAGCGTCGAGAATGAGCCCTCAAGTCAAGAAAGTATTTGGTCCTCAACTGAAATCAGAGAACATTCAGCGCTAACACACTGATGTGCGGAGAACGTGCATTGCTAATCATGGAGTTCAAAGAATGCACAGTGCCAACGCTACTGATTTCAGAGCCTAGACGGCAGATCAATATCCCAGTATGTTTTTGGTCTGGTTACCTTGTTTGCGAAAAGCAGCTGAACAATGGTAAAATGTAATAAAATTAGTAGCGATTTGCATGTCAATTTACATGTTTTTGCCACTCATTTATCTTATAGAATTTTCAGTGCAGAAGAAAGCCATTCGGCCCATCGAGTCTGCACCGGCTCTTGGAAAGAGCACCCTACCCAAACCTCCACCCCATCCCCATAATCCAGTAACCCCACCCAACCCTAAGGGCAATTTTGGACACTAAGGTTAATTTAGCACGGCCGATTCACTTAACCTGCACATCTTTGGACTGTGGGAGGAAACCGGAGCACCCAGCGGAAACCCACGCACACACGGGGAGAACGTGCAGACTCCACACAGACAGTGACCCAAGCCGGAATCGAACCTGGGACCTTGGAGCTGTGTAGCAATTGTGCTAACCACTATGCTACCGTGCTCCGCAGGGATTGGCTGCCATGGGAGGGAGCAACCGCTCGCTGCACCACTGTGCCAACCCATGTGTACCCGTTCCTGGGACAATCCTTGTCCCAACCACCTTGATAAAGCATTTTCTTCCCTTGCATTACCCTTGTCTCATATCCTGATTGCTAGTTTCCTCAAGACTCATTTGGATGACTAAAAGTGAGTTCTCAAAGCATTGTCTTAGCTGCACATACTTAGAGGATTTTAACACTTGCATTAGCTTATTTGAAACTTTGGGCATCTTCTGGCCTCATTACGCTCATGCTCAAGTAGAAGGAGGCCGGTGAATAGTGGGGGAGGCCAAAAACGAGATCCACACCAGGCGGCAAACTGCGATGCAACCGGCCCGCTCCCGTAGGCGCAATCAGGATCACACCGTAGCGTGGCGAGAAACCAATATCTTCACTTTTTTAAAAATAATTATTTAAATTCACATTTTCACATAATATCAATAACAGAAAATACTAAGAACAGAAAGATCCCCCCCCCCCCCAATCATCATTAGCAAAGAACAAATATACACGTCCCTTCAGCCCAAAATAAAGAGACTCCCTCCCCCCCGGGTTGCTGCTGCTGCTGGCCTTTTTCTACCGTTCTGCCAGGAAATCTGGGAATGGTTGCCACCTCCTGAAGAACCCCTGCACTGATCCCCTGAGGGCAAATTTCACCCTCTCCAATTTAATAAACCCCGCCATATCGTTGACCCAGGGCTCCACGCTTGGGGGCCTCGCATCCTTCCACTGAAGAAGAATCCTCCGCCGGGCTACTAGGGACGCAAAGGCCAGAATGCCGGCCTCTTTCGCCCCCTGCACTCCCGGCTCCTCTGCAACCCCAAATATTGCGAGTCCCCAGCCTGGACTTACCCTGGATCCTACCACCCTCGACACCGTTCTTGCTAAAATTCCCCGAGCGCTGGGCATGCCCAGAACATATGGGTATGGTTTGCTGGGCTCCCTGAGCACCTAATACACCTGTCCTCGCTCCCAAAAAAACGGCGCACCCTTGTCCCGGTCATGTGAGCCCTATGCAGTACCTTAAACTGTATGAGGCTAAGCCTCGCACAAGAAGAGGAGGAGTTCACCCTTCCTAAGGCGTCCGCCCACGTCCCCTCCTCAATCTCCTCACCCAGCTCCTCCTCCCATTTACCCTTTAGCTCCTCAACCGAGGCCTCATCTACCTCCTGCATCACTTGGTACGTTGCCGAGATCCTCCCCTCTCCGACCTACACCCCCGAGAGCACCCTGTTCTGAACCCCTCGCGGCGGCAGCAGAGGGAACTCCGCCACCTACCTCCTGACAAACGCCCTTACATGCATGTACCTAAAGGTGTTCCCCGGGGGGAGCCCGAACCTCCCTTCCAGCTCACCCACGCTCGCAAACTTCCCGTCTACAAACATGTCCCTCAACCTGCCCTGTGCCAACTCAGGAACCCGCCATCAAATCTCCCCGGGACAAACCGGTGGTTCCCCCGTATCGGGGACCCCATCGAGGCCCCCCTGTGCCGTCTCCATTGCCCCCAAATTTTGAGAGTAGCCGCCACCACCGGGCTCGTGGTATACCTCGTTGGAGGGAGTGGCAGCGGCGCCGTTACCAGCGCCTCGAGGCTCGTGCCCACACAGGACGCCATCTCCATCCTCTTCCATGCTGCCCTTTCCCCGTCCACGACCCACTTACGCACCATCGCTGCGTTGGCAGCCCAATAATACCCACAGAGGTTGGGCAGCGCCAGCCCCCCCTATCCCTGCCCCGCTCCAAGAACACCTTGGGGTCCCGTGCGCCCACACAAACCCCGGAATGCTCCCGTTAAACCGCCTGAAAAAAGCCTTCGGGATAAGGATGGGGAGGCACTGGAATAGGAACAGAAATCTCGGGAGCACCGTAATCTTGACTGATTGCACCCTACCCGCCAGAGACAGCGGCAGCATGTCCCATCTCTTAAACTCCTCCTCCGTTTGCTCCACCAGCCTTGTGAGGTTAAGCTTATGCAAGGCCCCCCCAGCTCCTGGCCACCTGGACCCCAAGTACCTGAAGCTCCTCTCCGCCTTTTTTAGTGGGAGCCTACCAATCCCCCCCTCCTGGCGGTTCCCCAATGTCTGCACCATGGTGTCGACACCCTCGGCAACACTCCTCAGTGACTGGGACAAGCTCCGCAACGCCCCGACCATGCCCATGTGAGAGTGGGACATGTCTCGCAGAACTTCATCAAGGGCAGCCTGGTGCTCGGTGACATCCCCCAGCGAACCAGACATTCCGTCGAGACCCTCGGCTATGGCTGGCACTGACTGAGTGACACTTGGGCACCTTCACTCATGGTGCTGACATCGTGCACAGGCTCTCCACTTAGCAGTGTTAGCCTCGGTGTCACTCACTGCTGACGCCATCTCCTACGGCCGTAGCCTCTGGGACTCCTTCAATCGGCTATGGATCTGTTGGAGTGACGCTGATATCTCCCTCTGAATGTCCTGGCCGCTCCCTATCGTCACCATCAGCTCCAGGTAATTCTGTTCAAGAGGCTCTGCATCAGACTGGGAACCAGCTGGTGCCTGGGGTCCAGCAGACCTCTGACTTCTATGTCGCCAAGGGGTTCCTGCCTCTGTCAAATTAAGTTCTTTACCCATCCGTCTGGCCTCAATAAAACTCAAGAGGGATCTGTAGGTAAAGCATTATTTATTTTTAAACAACTTGCAAGGCTGACCCGCTCTATAGAGATTCAGAACACATTCAGTCTCCTGAATCTCCCAGAACCGAGTGAGGTAGAAGACAAAGAGATCTCTGCACATATCATTCAAATAGCATCAAGTTTCCCATACAAGATTCCCATAGGTCATCCTATACACCTCCTGACCTGGCCATATATCCTGATTGGCTCACTTCGCATTCCTCAACCCTGGGCCTCTTGTTACCCAGCATCTTTTTCACCATCCTCTGCACGAGGCTCCCCTCTCCCCTTCCTGGCCATGCTTTGCTGAATTCCTTTGTTCTTTGTCTGTGAACTCACTACCATCAGACCGGCTCTATCATCTACATTATTCTAACTAATAATCCTATTTTATATCTCATTTGTTTGTTCAATTCCTCACCTCCACCAGATGTGTATCAGCAGAAGTGTGGTGCTGACCAGATTGTACCCCAGATGCCTGTCCACTAACATTTCCCATCCAGGTGTGTGTATCTGCACTGATGGAGGGTGGGAATGACAGCTATGACGTGACTACAACGGTTGCGCCCTCTGAGCTCTCCTCCGAGGTGTTCACCCTCAGGAGAGGGTGCTGCCCGGGATGGGCCCGCACCGTCAGCTGGAGGGCCTGCAGGAGAATAGGCATGTGGTCAGTGACTAATCTGTCCTCGGTTACCTCCAGGGCAGGGGACTGGATGCTCCCTTTGAGGGGAGGGGGGGTGGCTTTGGTGTCTACTCACTCATGCTGCCCGGTGTAGGTCGTTGACCTTCTTCCGGCACTGAAGACCAGTCCTCCTGGTCACACTCCCCGAGCTGACTGCTGCCGCCACCTCGTCCCAGGCAGCACTGGTAGCTTTTTGGCTCACCCTCCGGGACATCTCATCTGGAGCAAGACAACATCCCTCCTGGCCTCCACCGTGTCTAGGTGCTTCCCCAGGCCAGCATCCCCGAATCTTGGGACTAGTCTCCTTGGCACCATTGTTGCGAGTTGGCGGAGCAAGTGCTGCTCTTGTTAGCGGAGGGCTGGCGAACGTGGCCCTGGTGAATCAACTGGTGAGCCGTCATTTGCAGCGAGATTTGCTGGGTTGAGCGCCGGCAATTCCTGCTCACTACCACACTTAGAAATCTTTCTGGAGAATCGCGCCCTATGTTTTTCTTCTCCAACACCAGTTCTGCATGGTGCTAGCAAACAAAGTCTAAGATTACTAGGAGGAAAATGTGCTCTCTACAATTAACTATGGGCCAGTGGCAAAAGTTATTTGCTAGCAACAAAATTGAGATGTGTTGACCTGGAGTTTTTTGGATAATAAACAGGAGTCTGTCCTATTCCAGAATGGCATATGTTCACTTCCTTCCACATAGCTGTGTTCTGCTCTTTTCTTCAAAACTGAGGATTTTGTCTTTCCTGTGCTGTTCACTGTAATGTTTGCCCAATGAACAAAGAAACATGCAATTTTCATGATGATCTTTATTGTCTTGCAGATAAATCGCTTGAATATCAGCAGTTGAGAAGCCAGCAGAGGTGTTATCCCCTGGAAGTGGGTGATGAGGATGGTGAAAATATGAGTAAGACTGCTGCCTATTTCAGCTTATGAGCATGATCCTGATGACCATTGTTATGATATATACAAATGTTGAAATAGCCTAATTTACAAATCATAGAATTTTTTCATAGAATTTATAGTGCACAAGGAGGCCATTCAGCCCATCGAGTCTGCACCGGCTCTTGGAAAGAGCACCCTATCCCCATAACCCAGTAACCCCACCGAACACTAAGGGCAATTTTAGGCACTAAGGGCAATTTAGCATGGCCAATCCACCTAACCTGCACATCTTTGGACTGTGGAAGGAAACCGGAGCACATGGAGGAAACCCACGCACACACGGGGAGAACGTGCAGGCTCCGCACAGACAGCGACTCAAGCCAGGAATCGTACCTGAGACCCTGGCGCTGTGAAGCAATTGTGCTAACCACTATGCTACCATGCTGCCCGTATATCCATTACGGTAAAACACTAGAGCAGTTTGATGTGTTTTGATGGATTAGAGTGGCATTGCCTTTTTCAGATTGTGCCTCCTAGTTATATCTTAACCCTAAAGTGTGGCATTTTTTACATTTTACATTGCAAAAGTACAAAGAAAGTTGATCAACGGGGTTGTAGGGGTGACGAGGAGCTAAACACTGTGATGGAACCAGTTTGTTCTGGGGCAATGTCCATCACAAAAGTAATTTTGTAGTTGAAAGCAAAATCCAATTTAGTGTGACCAATCCATCTTGCACATCTTTTGGGTTGTGGGGGTGAGACCCACGCAAGGGCGGGGTTGAGGAAGTAGTCACTGTTACATTTAACGTCTGTGCAAGATCGGTTTGCTTGGTCCAACAATCTAAATGTTACTATTTACATTGTTTAACATTTTTAAAAATCAATTGATCAGCTTAAAGAAAGTATCCGAAAAACTGATTTCTAATGTTAAAATTCTAAATTTTCTGAGGAGCTGTCACCCAGATTGCAATAGAAATGAACTATTCGATGTTACCGGAGAGTGTACAATTCTAAATTGGGCTATAGCCTTGACTGGAATGACACTTTGTATAAAACCAGATTTTAATCCCGTATTTGCATTTAGACTTTTTTTTAAACAAGTAAATTAAAATTTGTTTCTGCCCGTAATTATCTGCTACTGAGAAATAGAACTAAATTTCTAAATGACAGAGTAGTTTTCAATGAAAGTTATGTCACTCACACTCTTTATGTGGGGGTTGAGGTGAATCCAGTGCATGTCCATTGTCGGTGACAAGCTGTTTGAAAATGCTTCAGATAAAATATAAAAACTCTAAATCTTCTGTAAACGATTGTCCACATCCAAGAAAATAAATGCTGTGCCATCAACACCTTAGATTTTGTACTTTAGAGCAGCTGATAATTGTATTGAACACTTTGAGAGACTTTAACTAAAGATGTTTTCAGAAAAATAATTTTGGAAAAAATATTTGCCTCAACCTACTACTATCCCTACTATATTTCTGTCATTCTGTGCTACTCAACCAGCTGAGTAGGTGTGAAGTGATTCCAGTGTCTTCGTGGGTCTCGCCTCCACAATCTAAAGATGTGCAGGGTAGGTAGAATGGCCACACTAAATTGCCCCTTCAATGGAAAAAAATAATTGGGCCTCAAATTTAAAAAAAAGTGTGAAGTGATTGGATCTCCATGTTCTTTATTCTCAATTAGATGAGGATTTTTCTTCTCTTAATTTCTCCCACGGGCCTTGATATACTTCCACCCCTTCCCTTTTGTGTGTGTTTCTTTTCTATTGCTGATCTAGAACACTTCTTGCAAGCAATTGCGCATTACATCTTCACGCTGCACAAGCCCTATTTGGATATACAGACTGATTTTTTTTTAACTTTGTACATTAGCTATCTTTACTATAAATTAGATAACAACTAAAGTAATTAGGATGAAAGCAAAATACTGTGGAAGCTGGAAATCTGAAAGAAAAACAGAAAATGCTGGATAAATTCATCAGGTCTGGCAGCATCTGTGGAGAGAAACAGAGTTAAATGTTTCTGATTTAAATAACCTACAGAACTGGCAAAAAGCAAAAGGAGATGGGCCAGCGCTGATAATAAAGGATGAGATCTGTACAAAGGAAGCAGAGCATGTTAGATCAGAAGACCAAGATGTAGCATCTGTTTGAGTGGAGCTAAGCAATAGCAAGGGGCAGCAAACATTGGGAATTATTTATAGGTCACCAAACAGTCGTGGGAACGTAGGGCACAGTATAAATCAGTAAATTAGAGGTGCATGTAATAAAGGTAATCACTGAGTAACTTCATACTTGTGATAATAAAAAGATTATTATTATTATTACTCTACATGTAGACTGAGAAACAAATTAATAGAAGGACTGCAGAGGGAAAATACCTGGAATTTATTCATGATAGTTCTCTGAAACAGTTTATTAAGGAAGCAACTAGGGAACAGGCTATTTTAGATCATGTATTGTGAAATGAGAAAGGGCTAATAAAACTTGTAAGGGAGCCTTTCAGGACAAGTGACCATTATATGATAGAATCTCACGTTACGTTTCAAAGTTGGGCAAGTTGAGGCGCAAGTTGGCTGTGGTAGATTGGAAGACTACATTAAAAGGCTTGGTGGAAGACGGGTAATAGCTAGCATTTACAGAATTAATGCATAGTTTACAACAGATATACATTCCTTTCAGGCGCAAAGCCCAACTGGAAAAGTGTTCCAATCATGGCTAATGAGGGAAGTTAAAGGTTGCATTAGATCAAGGCGGCACGGTGGCACAGTGGTAAGCACTGCTTCCTCACCACTCCAGGGAATCGGGTTCAATTCCAGTCTCGGGTGACTGTGTGGAGTTTGCACTTTCTCCCCCTATCTGTGTGGGTTTTCTCTGGGTGCTCTGGTTCCCTCCCACAGTCCAAAGATGTGCAGGTTAGGTGGATTGACCATGCTAAATTGCCCCTTAGTGTCAAAAAGGTTGGGCGGGGTAATGGGGATAGGCTGGAGGAGTGGGCATAAGTAGGGAACTCTTTCCAAGGGCCGGTGCAGACTCGATGGGCCTAATCGGCGCCTCATGTACTGTAAATTCAATGGTTCATTCTATGATCACAGGAAGATGTTTATCGCGTTGTCAAAAAAGTAGGAAACTGGAGGATTGAGATCTTTTTATCGGTTTCTTGGTCCTCCTTTGCGGAATTCTAGAGAAACAAGGATATGAGTAAATTAGCAAGAAACTTAAAAATGGACTATAAAAGCTTCTCTCAGTATGTAAATAGGAAAAAATTAACAAAAGTGAGCCTATTATGGGAAGAGATAGTAGAATTTATAATGGGGAATCGGGAAATGGCAGAGAAACTAAACAAGTACTTTGGGCGTGATTCTCTTGCTGTGTTGCACTCAAGCGAGCCCACAGCGTGGCTGGAGAATCCCGCGAGAGCCCTCCAGTGGACCTCCTGCCGCCTCCTTGCCTCGCGGAATTCATCCAAGTCCCGCGAGATGTCGGAGTAGGAACTCCGCCTAAAATAGGAGGGGCCAAATGATGCTCACGGAAGTAGGCTGTAAACCTACTTACGACCTACTTGCCTGGGATCCACTGGCCACAGTCGAATCTCTGGCATCCCCAGGGAGACTGCAGCCAGGCGCCGATCAGTGCTGGTCCATGCAAATGTGGACCAGGCGGAACAGCACCGGGGGGGGGGGGACGACAATAAAAACCCGGCCATCGCAGACCTCTGGGTGGTCAGGGTAAGTGCAGAGTGGCTCCCTGGTCCTCCCCTGGAATGTGGGCACATTGGCACTGCCCAGCTAGCACCTTGGTCTACCACCCTGGCACAACCAAGGTGACTGAATGGCACTGCCAAGCTGGCAGGAGCACTGCCTGAGTGTCAGGGTGGCAGTGCAAGGGTGGGCAAGTACCAAGGGTGGGCGAGTGCCACGGGTGCTATGCCCATGAAATGAGGGTTTGAGGTGTTTCAAGGGTTTGGGAGTGCAGGGGGTAAGTAGGCCCCCTGGGAGGTTGGAGAGGTGGAGGGTGGGCGTCCTGAAAGGGAGGGGGTACTGTAAGGGGGCTTTGGGGGTCTGAATGGGGGACCCCCAGTGACCTCATAGCGGGGTGTCCTCACTTGGGGGGGTGTGGGGTAGTGTCCATGTTTGTGGGAGGTGACATTATCCATGGGTGGGATGTGTGGGGGACCCACAATCTAATTTCGAGATCGGGGCACCCTTTCAAAATGGCGGCCTGCTCTCGGAGTTCAGCTCCCCAGTGCTAAAAAAAATTGTAAGTGGGTTAAACCGGTGGGAAATTTCCCCAGGGCCCAAAAAAGTGGCAGCGAATAACGGTGGGGAACTCGCCGGCAAAGCTGGCGGGAAACTCCCTGCAAAGCCGCCACAAACTTCAAACTTTTTGGGGAAAATCGTGCCCTTTATGTCTTTCTTCACTGAGGAAGGTACAATAAAAACTCTCAAAATTACTCTAACCGGGCTACATGTGGCACAGTGGTTAGCACTGGGACTACGGCGCTGAGGACCTGGGTTCGAATCCTGGCCCTGGCTCACTGTCCGTGTGGAGTTTGCACATTCTCTCCGTGTCCACGTGGGTTTCACCCCCACAACCCAAAGCTGTGCAGGGTAGGCGGATTGGCCAAATTGCCCCTTAAGTGGAAAATAAATAATTGGGTCCTCTAAATTTATAAAAAAAAGAAATACTTGAACCAAGGGACTAACAGGAATGAGGAACTGGATGAAACTAGCATTGGTAAGAAGTAGTACTGAAGAGATTAATGGGAATGAAATTTGTTAAATCCTCTGGACCTGATGATGTACATCGCAGAGCGTTGAAAAGGTGACTATAGAGATGGTGGATGCATTGGTAATCATCTTCCATAATTCTGTAGATTCTGGAATGGTTCCCACAGATTGGAAGGTAGCAAATGTAACCCTACCATTTAATACAGAAGGGAGAGAAAAAATGGGAGCTGACATCTGCAGCAGGGAAATAACTGTAGAATCTGTTATAAAGGGTGTGATAACTGAACACTTAGAAAATAATGGTAGGATTAGCTCGAGTCAGCACAGATTTATGAGACGGATATCATGTTTGACAACCTGTTGGGGAGATTTTTGATGAGGAGGACCCAGTGGATGTGGTGTGTTTGGATTTTCAGAAGGTTTTTGATAATGTCCCACACAAAAGAGTAGTACACAAAATAAGAGCACATGGGATTGATGGTTTAAAAAAAAACAGGCATGAATTGAGAACTGGCTAACGGCAGAAGGAACCAAAGGGTTATTTTCCAGTTGGTAGAATGTAACTAGTGGGTGTTGCAGGAGTTGGTGCTTGGGCCCTAGCTATTCACAATCCATATCAATGATTTGGATGTGGGGTCCAAATCAATATTTCCAAATTTACTGATGACCTAAAAATGTAAGAATATGAATTAGAAGAATTCAAAGAGGCTACATGGGGATTTGGACAGAGTATGTGAGTGGCCAAAAACGATGACGTGACAGATGGAATATAATGTGAAAAATGTGAAGTTATCCATTTTGGTAGGAAAAATAGAAATACAGAGTATTTCTTAAATGGGGAGAGATTTGGCAGTGTTGATGTCGAATGGACCTGGTTGACCTGGTTCATGAGTGCTGATGCAGCCAACAGTTAGAAAGGCAAATGGCTCTGTGCGGCACGGTGGCACACTGGTTAGCACTGCTGCCTCACGGCGCCGAGGACCCAGGTTCGATACCGGCCCCGTGTCACTGTCCGTGTGAAGTTTGCACATTCTCCAAGTGTCTTTGTGGGTCTCACCCCACAACCCAAGCATGTGCAGGGCAGGTGGATTGGCCACGCTAAATTGCCCCTTGGAAAAAATGAATTGGATACTCTAAATTTATTTAAAAAAAGAAAGGCAAATGGTATGTTGGCCTTTATTGCCAGAGGATTTGAGTATAGGAGTAAAGTTGTCTTGTTGCAATTATATACACCCAGACGACACCGCACCTGGGATATTGCATATGATTTTGGTCTCCTTGCTTAATGAAATATATACTTGCCACAGAGAGAGTGGAATTAAGGTTCACACTGACATTGTATACTTTTAAGTAGGTCCACGTTTCAGTTCAATATCAAAATAGTGCAAACCATCCACTTTCTAATCATTTGCAGAGTAACTGCTGGAAGAGGAATTTTGCATATCTTTGAAAGTAACAGTTAGTGCTGGAAGAGTTCCCACATGGGAGAACTTCTGTTATAGTTAAATAGTATAATCTTAGCCGAGACTGATGTTCAGCACTGCTCTTTTCAGTACAAATCATTTTCCCTATTCACATAGTGGCCTGTACTGATTTTAAAATACCATCCTTAACCAATGATCTATTCTTCAAGCTGATGTGGCTTCATATGTGCACATTAAATTTTTTAGTGTTCCTGAGGCCAGACCAGTTTAATTCCCTGTGATACTTGTTAATGCATCATTGGTAGGTGTCATTTAAAAAAATTAAAATACAAAAATTTGGAATTTATTCTTCAGTGTAACTTTTCTTGATGATTTCTTGATACAACCATCATAACTAGTGAGTAGCATAATTTGATTTCAGTCTCCTCTGTATTTAATGCCATTTTTTCCTACCTCAACCTACGTTAGTGTAGTCAAGTGAAACATGCAGCATTTTATTGTTGAACTCATTTTTTCCCCTTTTTGTTTGTTCCACTAATTCCTTAATTTGTTAAATGTTAACTTTGGGTTGTGCTGCAGCAGCAAATACTATTTGAGATGCTGATGGGGAGCTGTCACACCTAGACCTGATGTTCACTACAACTGGACAAATATATGTTCCCAATTTCCCAGCCCTCCCTGATTCTGTAGCCTGCTAGTGTTTTTCGCGTTTCATTAAGTTGGAGGTTGGATCAATTTCCCAATCTGTTTCCTTTTTTTATGATGTATGCTCCCTACAAATGGGCATCTTTTGGAATTACGCCATAATCACATTTATTAGGCCTCAGCGGAGAGTAAACAAGTTACGAGCCCTCCCCTAATGCAGCATCTCCTGAAAGCGGGAAGACCAGCAAAACGTTTGTTTTTAAATGTAATTATTCATGCGTAGAGCACACAACCCAACTACTGAAGTTGTGTATGAAATACAGTTTAATTAAACAAATCAACTTTGTCAAACATTTTGATTATTTAAAACAAATTCTCCACCACCACCGTTGGCCCAGCAATCTGGGCAAACTGCTACAAATCGCGAATCTCTGAAAGCATCACCGGAAGTGTGCTGATCTGCAGCGCTGGTGTCTCTTGAATGATTGCTTTATTATTTATAATTTACTGGACTAAACCCAGACAGTGGCTGTGTTGGAAGTTTGATGCAGTACTTTTTTATTCCTGCCCAATTTGCAAACCAACATTAGTGCATAGCCGTGTCGTGGTTCGGCTGTATTTTTAAATTAGCTTTCTTCCTTTTCGAAGAAATTAATTTGATCAAGAACTTTTGAAGACTTTATTATACTTTATCTGGATACCTTTCCTTTTACTGTCTTGCCAGAGTGTCAACATTCCTGTTACTCTTTTCAACGCACTCACTTCTGCCTTGCAGTAAGCATGGATACAAGTCCAGTCGCCTGCATTGTAGTGTTCTTCAGTTTTCATAACAAAAGGTCATTTTAAAAAAAGGTAACTAATTGGCCAGGTTTTGGAAAAAACACAGCAGAGCCCACAATGCGCCCCACATCCAAATGAAACAACAGCACACGTAAGCTTTGAATTCTGTACCACTAGTTGAAGAACGTTTTCAAGTAAATTCAATTACTCCTGTGCTAAACCCATTTAGAAGAGTGACGGGATTACAAAAGGGTAGTTCTGTTGTAGTCTGATGTAATTTTGCATTGATAGCTTTGTGTTGGTCTAGATACTAGCCTTCCCGAGATCAACTGGAGGAAAGAGAAGGAAGAAGAAGGTGATCATATTCCAATCACACAGCAAATCCTAATGATGCTACATTTGGAAACCAAAAAGTAACAAGGGACTCATTTATAGTGAAGTCTCATCTATCCAGTATTAGCGTCATTTGGATATCCTTAAGAAATATCTGTTACTAATGCTAGCATTTGCATTCTAAAACCCAGGTGTACAAGTTACGCTCTGTTTTATGTTTACTAGCTAAAAGTGAGCAAATATGCATGTAATCTAATTACTTTCAAATATATTTAAAATTACTTCCTTAAGTTCTTTTTTATGCAAACTGTAATTATAAGTATTAACAGTTTTTAAATTATTTTCTATACAGAAACTAATTAATAAGCATCAACAGTCCAAGTAACTCAAACAATGTTGCTAGAATATCTTGTGGCTGTCACGCTTCAACCTTTCTGCTTTCTTCGTTACTTAATAATTCTCACAATGTTTGTTCATAGCTAACCTGGTCACTCAATCCCTGTGTGAGAGAATCTAAATGCTTTGGTCTTATTTTTAAAAATATTCTTGCATGGGATATGGGTCTCGCTGGCAAGGTCAGTATAGTAATCCACGGGAGGCAGGAGTTCCGTCACCACACCAATATTTATTTACAATAACGATATTACAGGAGCAGCTACAAACAGTGCTGGTAGCAGTCCAGTCAACTTAAGACTGCTCACAAAGCCTACACAGGTGATTATATGGGCCCCCTCAATGACCTATCATTGAGGGAGCTCATACTCCAATTGGCCAACCAATAAAGCCAATTGGAGTTCATTACAGTCAGCATTTGTTACCCATCCCTAATTGCTCTTGAACTGTGTGTGCTGCTAGGTTAATTCAAAGGACAGTTCAGAGTCCATAGTTTCCCTACAGTGGAGGAGGAAGCATTTAGCCCATGGAGTCTGCACCAACCCTCCGAAAGAGCATTCTACCTAGGCCCACTCCACTGCCCTATCCCCGTAACCCCTGCACATCTTTGGACAACTACATTGCTGTGGGTCTGGGGTAACATGTATGCCAGACCAGATAAGAACAGCAGATTTCCTTCCCTATCGGGACATTAGTGAACTAGGTGGGTTTTTACAACAGTTGACAATTATTGGCACAATTACCATTACCTGCTTTATAGTCCTAATTTAGTCATGTAATTTCAATTGAGTTGAAATTCTACCACCGGCCCTGGTGGGATTTGAACCCCTGTCCCCAGAGTATGAGCTTGGGACTCTGGATCACTAGTCCAGTGACATTACCACTATCCCCCCTCCCCCCCCCCAAATGAATGACATTTAAACTTCTTTTTTGTTTCCAGAAAGTCTAAACTATAGCAGTAATACTTCAATTCCTCCATGTAATCTTACTGAAAAGAACCTCTGACTGCTTTATATTGGAAGTATTTTATATTCTCTATCATTTGTTAACACTTCACTTACAGTTGAATTCATTTCCTTCAAATAAAAAGCCGTTCTTGTACATAACTCAGTTGGACTAGGCGAAGAATGAATAAGGAAGGATTTTAGATTATCCTGCAGCAAGTGCAGTAACCCTCATCACAAGTCTTGTTCTGTTTCTTTTTCAAACTAAGCTTTGTTCTTTTATTCCATCTCACTCTTTTTCCGATCTGGTGTACTTCTGATTTTTAAGTGTTCTTAAGCTTTTTCATGCATTCAATTCTGATGCTTTCTCTAGGTAAGGCCCCTCTGGTGTGATTCAGAACAAAACTCTTTTTACAGAGGGAGTGGACAAGCAACTGAGCAAAATGGCTTCTGTGTATTGCCAAACCTTTGGACAGTGTCCTATATGTATAAGTATATTAGGTTTCTGATTGTGCATACTCTTGGGAGTATTCAGCTACATTCAATTGCATGTGGATTTTGAACTCTAATTTAGATTTTCTCCTTTTAACAGTTGACTCATTGTCTCGCCTTATCCATTCCTGTGAACATGCTTCCTGAAACAAATTCCATTTACCTACTTTTATGTCATCGGCTAACAATATTCTACTGATTTCACCCCATTTGTTGTGTTTGGCTTATTAGATTTTAGCGTACAATCCCATATATTCTGTTCTCATATTAAACATCATTGACGTTGTGGTGTTGAAAATTAGCCCATGAGGGTTACCTTTATCCTTTACACAGTGAATAAATTTATTTTTCAGTAGAAAGGTTACTGTGCATGGAGATAGGTCACCTGTTCGGCTTCAGATCCAGGTCTTCATGCAAGTGTCTCATGTTTCTTGCTACAAAATCATATAAATTCAGGCATTTCATCAGATGTTATTATTCTAAATCCAACCATCTCTGCAGATGTTCCATGTATGCAGCTGCATCATACATCCAAAAACAAATAGTCAAAATTCTTACACTGATGATTGGATAAAACCTAAACCAATAGAGAAATTATAACTCCCAATAATAGCACATAATTGCTACCTTTGGAAACTAAGCTAAAAATAATATTTCCAGCACCTCTTTTGTATCATCAGCATCTTTATAATAGTGTGGGGGAAATCCATGATGTCACTAGCAATCAGATACCCCCAGAACTGCTTGGAAATACGGTCAATCTATGTTTGGTGACCAACTTGCCACTCTAATTGAAAATTATCTGATGCATCTTTTCTTTTCCCACAATGCTTGTCCATCTGTTTTATCCCTTCCTGTTCCTCTTCTGTCTTCCTGGTGTTAGGAATTCCCACTCCTGCATTACAGATATTTTTCTGAGCTCCAAAGGAGTAACCTATGGACCTTTTGCTGAAGGATGTTATAAATGAAAATTTGACTGGTATTCTATCAGCTTTGTGAATGGAATGAGGTGATGTGTATGAGAGAACAGTGTGTTTTTGATCCCCCATCCCAGCAACCAACACCACACACTGTGAATGTACTGGGGGCGTGAATTCGACCTGATAGCTGATTGTAAATCAAACTGAGTGACATTTGCATTCACTTCTGTCTGCTCCATCAGCCAGATTTTCATAGCTGTGGTAACTAAGATTTAATCCTAAACTGTTCCAAATGGTATGACCTCCTGTTTTTAGATGTGCCGCAGGGTTCTACAATCGTATTCGTATTCTGTTCTGAAATTGAGGACTCAACTCGTGTTTATCTCTTTTGCTAATCACCTTAAATCTGTGTCCACCGATGACTGGTCCTTCTGCCGCTGGAAACAGTTTATCTTATTGAACCCATCAAAACCCTTCATGGTTGAATCTCCCATTAACCATCTCTGTTTTCAGAATAACCTCCATTTCTGTACACAACTGAAAGTTCCTCGTCCCTGTCTATTCTGTACTCTCTGTTCCATTAAGAAAGTTAAAAGAATCACCTCTAGAAATTAAATTTCAGAATGTGTTCTGGATAAGGCTGAAAGAGATGGAACTTGTTGAAGGTATTTACAACAAGTGCATATCTGTAAAAACATGTATCTTTGAAAATATCTCTCTTCAAAATGCCTGGTGTTGCTGCCCAATGGTGTAGTTGAACAAAGCTTGGCCATTCCCCACTTGGAGATGCACTTTCTGTAAGAAGGTGGTGAAAAACAAATTATGAATCATAAATACAAGTATTACAATCCCAGATCAGACCCCAACAGGAACTAGGATACCCCGATATTTCCGAAACACCAATATTTTAGTTTATTTTAAGACAGTGAGGAAAGAATGATTCGCTCCAGGAGTGATTGCATGGAAAAAATAGGGCTTTGGTATTTCTAAAACAAAACTTTATTTTAAGTACAATGTTAAACTTTTAACTTCACACCCGAAAAATAACATCTCCAATTAGCATAATCCATCTTACAATTAGCAGGGCATAGAATAATACTTGCAGTACAGGACAGATTCTGGCTCTTGTTCAAACCCCTTCAGACTCTGGCTGAACATCTTCAAATAGCTGCTTCAACTCCGTAGTTTCAGCCTCTTCCTTGTCTTCAGACAAGAATTCTCTGCTTTTAAAATATTGTTACTCTTTTTTGCCTTTCCTACTGGGAAAGAAAACTGCCTTTATCTGTGGTCTGAAAAACACAAGGGGGGTTACCAGATCAGATTTCACCTCCAAAAGCCTTTTCTCCAAAACCCTGTCTCTCTCTCTACAGCTTTCTCCAAAACTGCCTCTCTCCACAGCTACTCAGATTGTCCCTCTGCCTTTCAGAGCTCCGTCCCGCAATGACCTCATCTCTTCAAACAAAAAAAATCATCTTTGCAGCCTGCAAAAGAACATTAACTCCCCAGGCACTTTCCCAGGCAAACCATTAGGCATTAGCCCAGACTGAAAAACACATTCCTTGGTCAATTTTACATGCTGGCTGCTAAAACTACACAATCTCTTTAAAACAAAACTCACCTTTTTAAAATGCATGACCATTGTAATAAAATACATTCTAACCCTAGCCCTTTAGCCCTTAAATTGTCCAATACAATTAGAATCCAATTTTCCTTCAAATCTTCCAATCATCACACAAATTACTTCTGTTCATGTTCTAACAGTCATTTACAGAGTGACTTAACAAAGAAGCAGACCTACTGGTCCTTGATGGTGCTTCTGAAGATAATGATAAAAGACTAAAAGTTAAATGGGTAGGGTTCTGTCAGTAACTTGTAGTTTAATACATTTATCCATGAGGTTAATGGTTGTTAACTCACAAATATAAACAGTGCTACAAAACATATCTTTTACCTGAAAGAAAACTGATCACGCTCTTTTCATTGCTACATGAGATGTGGCATTTTTATGTTTTACCTATATATGAACTATACATAATATTGCAGTGTAGAACCCTGTGTCATGATAATGTTGAATATTAATATTCCCACTTAACTTTTTCCCCACACTGAAATATCTGCTGTTCTTATCCTTGGGAATTTATTACCATTTTGGGTTGTTTTAGGTAATTAATTATTTCAGTTTTATTTGTGTTTTTCTAATTTTTTGTGTATACATATTATGTTACATTCTATTATTGGCTTGAATCCAAATTCTTGCATCCCAAGATGAATCTCAAACACATCACTCATTCTGTTGCAAAGACAGATGAGGAATCTCTAAATTTTGCATTTACAAGATCCTACAACGAAGGCGTGTAAGTTGCTCTTTCTGGGCACCACAGGTACAAGCAGCACTGACGTAAAAGAGAACCGTAATCTGGAGAACATCTCTCTTAAGGAAAGCAGTCAAGCTCCTGGTGAGGCGCAGCTTTCAAATGGCGGCAATTCCTCCATTAACAGAAAAAGGCCACTGGAAGAGGGAAATAACGGCCACTCACATCCTAAGTTTCGTGCCAAGAAGAGGAAGAAAACACCAGGTCCCATTCTACCAAAGAATGCATTAATGCAATTAAATGAGATTAAACCTGGCCTCCAGTACAAGTTGTTATCTCAGTCTGGCCCTGTCCATGCTCCTGTTTTTATCATGGCTGTGGAGGTCAATGGACAAAACTTTGAAGGGTCTGGGCCCACCAAGAAAAAAGCCAAGTTACATGTAGCTGAAAAAGCCCTGAGATCCTTTGTTCAATTTCCAAACGCCTCTGAGGCCCACCTGGCTATGGGTCGAATGCTGAATGTTAATACGGACTTTACGTCAGATCATTCTGACTTCCCAGATACACTTTTTAATGGATTTGAAACCCCGCTACAAGGAGATGATCCTTATCTCTTGGGGTCTAATGGAGATGGCTCTTTCAGTTCAGGTGACTGTAACTCTTTTGGTGTCTCGTGTGGTGTTGGAGGAAGTAGTGTAGGTCAGTCAGCGGTGACTGCTCCATCTCCTTTTGCCATGACCAGTGGTAAGAACCCAGTCATGATCCTGAATGAACTGCGCCCAGGACTCAAATATGAGTTTGTTTCTGAAAGTGGAGAGAGCCATGCAAAAAATTTCATCATGGCAGTGACTGTAGATGGGCAGACATTTGAAGGGTCAGGGAGGAACAAGAAGTTGGCAAAGGCTCGTGCAGCTCAAGCAACCCTTCAGACTCTGTTTAACATGCAGCTGGACTCGACACCATCGCGGCAACCTATTCCTAGTGAAGGTCTTCAGCTTCACCTGCCTCAGGTAAGGACATTTTTTTATTCTTGGCTTTGGTGCTCTTGAGCATAATGGGGAGGAATGCTCCTTAAAGATAAGCTGTAAGATTCGGTAATAATAGTGGTAGGAACATGAACTTATAAATGGAAGTGTATGTTTTAAACAGATTATTTTCCATACAACATCAGTCAACTACAGTACACCTTAAATTTAGGTCATAAGGCATAATGCTTGGACACATTCCAAATCTGCTGCTTTTCAAATACATTGTCCATGGCAGCTCTCTGTTGTCATTTGCAAATATTATGGGCCAGAATTTAGAGAACCCAAAGTGTATCATGAAGTTCACCTGACCAACAACTTTAAATAGATTTTGGTTATGGGAAGCACAAGGGCCCACCCTGGTGTGATAAAACAGAGATCTAAAGTACTTTTAAAACAAAACAATGTTTATTCTATGAATCCAGTTAACATTTTATAAACACACAGTAAACATCTTAGCAACTATCAACTCAAAGAATACAGTACTCTATAAGTATCTTTAACAAAGACAACAGGTTTAAAATCTCCACTGAAAACAGTTATCACTTTTAAATTACCAAGTGATCTGAAGACATTCTTTTCATGCAGAGAGAGATCAAAATTACACCTTGTTTGGCTGGATGCAGCTTCAACTCTGAAAACAAAACTAAACACTCACTGTAACTGCCAGCTCAAAAACGAAAGTAAAAGCAGACAGACAGCCCAGCTCCACCCACACTCTGATATCACTGCAGATATTTGATAAACACCCATTTCTTAAAGGTACTCTCACATGACACAAAGACCTAGTGAGCAGGTCCCTTTTCTGCCCTATACTCTGGATTTTACATTAATAGTTGCAGCTTGAGCTAATGTATGAACAAATGTTTTGTATAGATGTTATCTCTTGAAGGTTGCACCATTTTAATCACTGCCTTTTCCAGGTAAGGTGTTTGTGATTCTTCAAATTAATATGTAATTGAAAGTATACTAAACATTCTGTGAAAGAATTGTCTTAGAATGCTTTTAAATAATGGCAAATTGGCTTTAATCTTCAAGGCAATCTCACTTTTTTTTCGACACCTTTTGTTCAAATTTGCAGCTACTATCAGTAGCAATTTTGATAAATCTGTTAGTTTAACTTTCTACACTCTGACTGAGCAAACCCTACAAGCCAATAACCTGCAATGTTATTAGTCCTTGATATTTTAACAATAGTAACAAACATGAACTTGAATAGGCAGAAGAAAAAGTAACATTACACTAGTTAATTTTTTACCATAGAGACCGATAATTTTGAAAAAGAGGTGGATTTCCCAAATGGCAATGGAAATAACCGAAGAACAAGATTTCAGCTTTAAAGAGTTGGACTGTAACAAACAAACTAAAATAAACATGGATTAAACATTAATTAGCAGGCAACTTGTATATCAAACTAAAGAAAAGTTTGTAAACTAAAGCAATTGAAAAATGCCTTATGAAATACTTTCATTATACCCTACGTTACCGGCAGATTGTTATATTGCAAAGCGATCGACGAGGCAGTGGTGAAACACAAAAGAGGTTAATTGAACTAAGGCGAACTATATGCCCTAGATAGCACAACTAATACACAGGTCCTGTTCCGGTGACTCTTGGGCTAACTCTGACTAAGCCCCCAATGGCCCGATTCGCAGCTAAACTCCTGATAGGCTTGAGTTTGTGTGTTGTTTCCCCATAGGCTCTAGGCCCGGCCCGTGAAGTATCGACCCTTAAAAGGGGCCAAGCTACCACACAGATATACTCCACTTGCGGTGCCATAAACTCCAGGTTATGGGCCAAGTGTTGGAAAATGGGATTAGTGTAGACAAATCTTTGTTGACTGGTGTGGACATGATGGGTGAATGGAGTTCTCCTATGCTGTAAATGTCTATGGTTCTATGAAAGGAATCATCTCAAGGTCACTCCTAGCTCTCCAGCAGAAGTTCACCATGGTATGTTGAAACTTCCATTGTCCTTTGACAGTCTTTCCACTCAGTCTGAGTTTTCTGTATCCAGTTGTCACTATCAGGATATACCTCAATGAATCCCTCTTCTCTCTGTCATGAGAGTATTTAATGAGCCAGAATTCTAGACATTCCTGTATCTGATTCCTTTAAATAGTTTAGTCAACTCTGGTAAAGCTATTTTTCTCATCGAGAGCTTCCCTTCTGTTCCTCATCATTTCCTGCAGCACAGTGAAGATCGGTCCCTAGAAGAATTCTAATTCTTTTTCTGTCTGTGCCTCCAGCACAGCTATTTTCCTGATCTGTGAGTTCATGTGAGAGGTGCTAAAACCACTCCTCGGCACTTCCAATGGGTTTCCATTTGAGTTTCTCTTCCCATGATCACTTGGGCACTTTTTAGAACTGAGGTGTTTACCAGGAATTATAGTTTTACATTATTTTTCAGTATTCTCTGTTTTACTTTAAAACTACATTTTAACTGGACTAATTACCCGGGTTAACTTTGACTCTTTGTTTTGGAAAATGTGTATTATGTTGGTCCCCCTCAGTTCTCTGCTTCTACGAAGCACCCTTGGTAGAAATGCACAGTAGTTTGCCAGCATCTGAGACAGGGAATAGGGTTGCCATTCAAAATGTCAGGCTGTCTTTTATTTTAAGATGCCTGCTAACTGGCATATTTTTGGAATATTTATTCCAATATGGAATATTTTTGCTGTCTCCCTGAGTTGTGCCTCGAGAAGGAAAGCTGACTAGGTGCTTTCACTTTGAACTGGTTTCCAGGATGTATTTGAAAGCAGGCTGATTATTTTTCTGATCTTCGGCTCCACCTTGCTGTCTCTCCAACAGAACAACTGAGATGAGACCTGGATTTTCGTGCAGGTTCAGGAAAATGCGTCCTGCACTCCTTCAGTAGCTTCCAAAGATCGCACCAAACCCATGCCTGACTTGCCTGGGATTTTTGACTTGTCATGCAAGGTTCAAATTTGCAGTGCAGTTAGAGAGTCACAATGGAGTGCAGGAGGAATCTAGGAGTGGAGGTGAGCTGGTTGGAATGCTCCCCTCCATTCTCGAACACAATCCTGCCTCTTGAATCTCCGCCCCACCCATTCTCCGTGCCACTCAATACCAATTTGCCTGTCGCAGTAAGAAGTTCTGCAACAATCTGTCCTGGTCCACCACGTCGACACTATCACCAATAAAGCACAACAGCGCCTAAACTCCCTCAGTAAACTAAGGAAATTCGGCATGTCCACATTAACCCATACCAACTTTTACAGATGCACCATAGAAAGCATCCTATCTGGCTGCATCACAGCCTGGTATGGCAACTGCTCGTCCCAGGACCGCAAGAAACTTCAGAGAGTCGTGAACACCGGCCAGTCCATCACACGGACCTGCTTCCCATCCATTGACTCCATCTACACCTCCCGCTGCCTGGGGAAAGCGGGCAGCATAATCAAAGACCCCTCCCACCCAGCTTCCTCACTCTTCCAACTTCTTCCATCGAGCAGGAGATACAGAAGTCTGAGAACACGCACGAACAGACTCAAAAACAGCTTCTTCCCCGCTGTTACCAGACTCCTAAATGACCCTCTTATGGACTGACCTCATTAACACTACACCCTGTATGCTTCATCCGATGCCGGTGTTATGTAGTTACATTGTATATCTTGTGTTGCCCTATTATGTATTTTCTTTTATTCCCTTTTCTTCCCATGTACTTAATGATCTGTTGAGCTGCTCGCAGAAAAATACTTTTCACTGTACCTCGGTACACATGACAATAAACAAATCCAATCCAATCCAATCCAATCCAACAGGCTTGTTTGGAATCACTAGCTTTCGGAACGTTGCTCCTTCATCAGATGAGTGTTCAGATGAGGGAGCTGTGCTCTGAGGGTTGGTGATTCTAGGCAAACCTGTTGGACTTTGGCCTGGTGTTGTAAGACTTCTTAATGTGCCCACCCCCGTCCAATGCTGGCATCTCCATATCATTTGCCTGTCAACCAATGGAGGGGAGCGGGTGTTCAGATTATTTTTACCTTACAAAAGCAGGATTTATTTTCACAGTCAGAACTTTCAGTTTACTTAAATCTGAGTGCCAGATATGGGATTTTACCAATATATTTTTTACATTTTGAACACATTTGACATTTCCTTCAATGTAAGTACTGTAATGTATGTCAGCACTTGCCTTGCAGGACAGTTAACTTGCCTTGCAGGATAGAGCCCCATGATGACACTGCATTAAAAACACAACTATATTTCAATACAACATCCAATGGTGACATTTGAAGGTGTGGAAATTTTATTACACTTGCATTTCAGAATGTTTTAGCCTTCCTCCACTTGTCATGAGCTCTTCAAGGTGGCGTGTGTTGTTTTTCTCGGGCTTCTAACACCAGCACTAGCACAGGAAAATAGTGTGTGGAAGTGGCTACAATTTTCCTGTGGTTCTCATTTTGTGGGTACTGACCTTGGAAGAAGTTTGTGTGCATTTTGACACAAAGACCTTCCCAACCTACCTAAAGAACACGTGAAATGGCATTGGTCAGGAAAGCATAGGAAAACTTATTCTCCAGCAACATAAACTTCCACCGTTTCGGATCTAATTTGCACTTCCATTTGGAGCAAAACTCAGGATTTCATAAAGTTGGATTGAACCTGCACCCATCCACTCCCATGACATGTTTAATTTTAAATGTGCCGAACCAGAACATTGCCATAATATTCAAAGATTAAAGCCCAGACTTCAAAAGTCTTTAAACCTTGAGTTTTATTATTCACATCAACATTTGACGGCAGTGGAATAGATGATGCATAGTGTATGCAAGGGAAGATGGTTAAGTTAGAGCTGGTGGTGAACAATACCAAATGCTAATGCACACTCAGGTCAAAAGCGACTTCAAATCACCATGGAGGGTAGTTACCAGAAGACCGTCAGTGTATAATGGATTAAACGGTCTTGGTTAAATTTGGATTGAGTTGAATCTATAAATCCAAGGTAAATTAATGTTGATTTGAAATTATGTACCTATGTTGAACATTATTATATTTTAGTTGTAGTTCTCCTGACCATTTTCTTCTGGTGGCCAATACTATCAAAAAGTATCCAAACTTCTAAAGCTCAATAAGGAATGATTGATGATTATAGCATTGCTGAATAAGGATATTTCATGCCAGTCTGGCACACTACTGTTATGGTGGGCAGCAGCAATCTATCAGTTAATGGTGTGTGTCATTTCCATGGTGTTGCTGTCAAACCCTTCACTATATTTCTGGATAGGAATCTTAACACTTTGTTGTGATTCTTTCTCATTGTAAGCAGGGACTGCAGGTTTTAGAAGCTCCGTCCTTTAAGTAGCAAAACCCTCCAGCCAACCGATATATTGGTCTTGTTTTCGCTCAGTTGCACCATTTTACAAACTTCTCCATTGAGTTCCCACAGTTTTACTTCATTATTCCGGATAAGTACCGTATCATCGGTATCATATCATGAAGTATCATCGGTATCATATCATGAAGTATCATATTTCAGGATTGTCATATCGTTTTACTCTGATCGGCAATCATTCGCATAGAGGATAAAATGCAATGGTGACAACACACAGCTGAGGAAATAATTTGTTAACATAGGCTCCAAGTAAATCCCGGAAAGTAACATCCTTTGGATCCTGTCATGAGGGAAATCGCTGATCCGAAGTATGAGTAGGATCAAGGTTTCAATTTTTCAATAAGCTTGAATGTTTGCATGGTATTAAAAGCGGAAGAGAAATAAGCAAAGATAGCGTGAGCATAGTTAACTAATCTATCCATGTGCTGAATGAAATGGCCCACAGTCAGAACAGCCTCCTCCACTGACATAAGTTTGATAGGCAAACTGTAACTGGTCAATATGTTGGGCAACAACATCTAAAAGATGCTTTGACACAATGTGGCTAAACCGTGACTAATGATGCAAGAACAACTGGTCGCAATCATTTGGTTTAGGAGGCCATGGCTTCTAATGCAGCTTGGATGATAATGGCTGATATCCAACAGCGTGGAACAATATGTATGCCGAAAAATATCTGAAAGACCAGAGAGAAAGGAACTGCCAAATGATGAGCACATTCCTTAAGGATTCTTCTGTTGATTTGATCTGAGCTGCGTGCTTTCTGTGGATGCATTTGCTTGAATCGCTTCTCTACCTCCCATTTGTTGATAGTAACATGAGATGCTTTTGGTTCGTTCCTTGCTGTTTGTTCCTTTAATTCATCATCTTCAAACCTGCTAAAAAATCCATAAAATTCATTCGCAATATCACGAGGATGATCTGTGGACAAAAAAAGGAGTAATTTCTCTTTTTGAAGCCTGACATTTTATGCATACACTTCCATGCATCTCTGGTATTATTTGTCCGAACAGTTATGCAGCCTATCTCTGTATGCATCTTTCACCCTTGATTTTTAGTTTGTCAAGCTTGTCTTGATCACACTCAACGTTTTTCTGTAATTATTGCTTTTAAGTCCTTTGTGATCCAGGCTTTCTTGTTTGGATAGATCTTAAACGTTTTAGTTTGAACATGAAGCTGTTCACAGAATATAATGTAATAATTCTCATAATTATGTCTTCATCCAATATTAAACATTCCAATTCGTATTATCAAAGCAAATTCACAGATTTTGAATAGCCACATTATCCCAAACCATCCTACCCAGGGTACCTGCAGATGTATCCAGTGTATGCAGTGATGCAGAGTGAAGCCAACAGCTCGGGTTTCATTCCCATACCAACTGAGGTTATTCATGAAAGTTCCACCGTCTCACCTTTGCCCCTCCCCTGAGGTATGCTGACCCTCAGATTAAACCAACATCAGTCAGTTCTTCCCCTCAAAGGGGAAAACAACCTATGGTCATCTGGAACTGTGGCAACTTTACTTTATGCAGTAAGCCTAGATTCTATGAAGCCACAACACCAAATGGAGCAATGTTAAGAACAAACAGAAGCCAGCTAAGGGAATTGTATAACTATATAACACCCAGCATTCTAATTGCATTTAAAACACATCCGAGGATGAAATTGGAAAGTGAAATTGTGAAACCATGCAAACAACCAACACTGTGATAATACACATGATGACAATGCATCTACAAGTCAAGAGCACCTGTGTGGTCAATCTTGGATTCCGATTATGCCATCACTAAATCCACCAGGTTAAATAATTGTGGTTTCCATACAAACTTGCATTTCACTGTCACCATACCTATGCAATGAATGGGTGACCCAGTGTACTCAGTAGTTCAGCTGTCGTAGGTTGCACTATTGATTTCCAATGACCCAGATACATATCTTTCAGGATTATGCCTGATAAGGTGTTCATCATGCTCGCTCCCGTGTTGACCTTGGCTCTGAGAGTGTGTTTACTGCATTTCTTTGGGCATCTGATGCTGATGGTAGCAAAAGGCTCCGATTGTTTGACTTCATCCACAGATTGTGTCACATTCACAATGCAGAAGACCTGTTTTCATAGAATTTACAGTACAGAAGGAGGCCATTCGGCCCATTGTTGCTTGTTATGCTTTCCCTTAATTTGCTCTGTTTTAATTACCTTTGCTCAAGAGTCGCCAGGTATCTTTCTGATACCACCACAGGGTTCAAAGCCAAGTACTGATCAATGACTCAATACACCTGTTAGTAAGTTTGAAATCAATACACATTTATTTACACACACAGTCAATTATTACTCATGCATAAACTCTACTCGATAAACTACAACTACTACTAAAAGCCTACACTTAGCTTCGAGTGGCCCACTCAGTCAGAGGAACAATGGTCGTTGTCCGGTTCTGATACTGCTGGCTTCGAACTAGTACCGAATAGTATCTAGGAGCGCCTATCTCGTAGCGTGCGTTGACCTTAGACTTACTTGGTTGGTGCTTGGCGGCATCTCGTCGCTGAGAGCCAAATGCCAAGTTGAAGATGGAGAGGAGTCAGGGTGAGGGAAGAGAGCGAACTGACCTTGGGGACTCTGCTTTATAGCCCCCAGGGATTTCACGCCCTTCTGGGCGGACCCCGGACTTGGTCCCAATTAATTGGACCAGGTCCCAATCATTTGTATTGATTTTCTCCAATACCGGAGTTGTTCCCTGATCGTTCGGCGGGCCCTATGTGGCCGTTGGCCTGCCTTTGTTGTAGCTCCCACTGGCGCCGGGGAGTCTGTCCTGGTCTCGATTGTTTCAATGTTTCCTTTTTGTCCCCGGAGATAGCTCATCTATCTGGGTTCTGCAAATCTTAATACACAGGAAACCTTGCATCTGCTTGTTTTCCCTAGTGTTGTCTGTTTTTCCCTGCACTCTTTGCAGGTATCCATTTTGGAATCGCAACGTGGCCACCCCAGGGCCCACACCTCCACCCTATCCCCATAACCCAGTAACCCCAACCAACACTAAAGGCAATTTTGGACACTAAGGGCAATTTAACATGGCCAATCCATCTAACCTGCACATCTTTGGACTGTGGGAGGAAACCGAAGCACCCGGAGGAAACCCACGCAGACACGGGGAGAACGTGCAGACTCCGCACAGTGACCCAAGCCGGGAAGCCCTGGAACTGTGAAGCAGTTCTGCTAACCACCATGCTACCGTACTGCCAATTGAAGATTCTTCCACTCTGAATCCTCACCCTGGAACTTCTGGCGGCTAATATCTTGTCTGTGCTTGCACTGATGTGGGTTTCTGGAATACTCCTGGTTGTTGCTCGTATGTTGCACGTACTTTTTGTTCAGTAAAATCTTATTGTTAGCCCTGCATGTACCTCCATGTGATTTCCTACAAAAGCCCACATACCTTACAAAGATCTTGGAATACAGAACAGCTTTGTGGTGGATGCACAGTAAACCTCACTTCCCACAGGCTTGCTTGCAGGTATTGTTGTCCAGCCACAAGGGCATCGTATTTTCGACCATCCTTTAGCAGAATGTCAATATCAGGACATTTTGCACTCCTCTTTCTGGCAGGAAGGGTGCAGACGATCAAGACGAGCGTACTGCCAAGATTCCGCTTCCTGGTTAGATCCATACCGATATTCATTCCCCAGGGCCTTTTTCCTAGGAATAGATAAAATGATTATGGCATTTGTGTGTGTGTGTCGTTAGGGGTGGATGGGGTAGAAAGAGAGAGAAGAACCCAAGGATCCCCAAGACTACACTGCAGAGGAGAAGAATCATGGGCAGCCTGGCCCTTCCGAGCTTGCAATACTACCATAGGGCAGCCAAAATCAAGAGGGGGAGGGAATGGGTAAGAGAGCCGAACAAAGAAGGACGTAAACGGAGGAGTCCTCCTGTAGTGGAACGTCCCTCCGAGTCCTAGCCATGACAGCGCTGCTCTTCCCCCCCCCCCCCCCCCGGTAAAGTATATGTCCAGCCCCGTGGTAGTAACACCATGGGCGAATTGGAGAATCACCCGGGGCCGACGAAAATCCCACCCCCGCCGTGGCAGAAATTCTCCGCTACCCGGGAATTGGCGGGGGCGGGAATCACGCCCCGACGATTAGCGTGCCCTCCGCGCCGATCGGCGAGCCCCCCGTGGCGATTCTCCAGCCCGCGATGGGCCGAAGTCCTACCGATGTCAGGCCTCTCCTGCCGCCGTGGTTTCAACCACCTCTGGCGGTGGGATTGGTAGCGCGAGCATGCCCCTGGGGGGGGGGGGGGGGGGCGCAGGGCGATCGGCCCCCGGGGTGTGCCCCCACGGTGGCCAGGCCCGCGATCGGGGCCCACCGATCTGGGGGCGGGCCTGTGCCGTGGGGGCACTCTTTTTCTTCCGCCGCCGCCATGGCCTCCACCATGACGGAGGCGGAAGAGAATCCCCCAGCGCGCATGCGCCGGTGGTGATGTCAGCGGTAGCTGACGCACCAGCGCATGCGCGAACCGGCGAAAGCCTTTCGGACAGCCCCGGCGGCGGGCGTCAAAGGCCGCTAGTGCCGGTTTTGGCGCCAGTCGGCGTGGCGCCAACCACTCCGGCGCGGGCCTAGCCCTCAAAGGTGCAGAGAATTCCGCACCTTTGGGGAGGCCTGACGCCGGAGTGGTTTGCCGGCACTCCGCTACGCCGGGACCCTCCGCCCCGCCGGGTAGGGGAGAATCCCGGCCCATTATCCCAACAATACTAATAACCAAACTCTGCAACCTCAGACTTGACCCCTCCCTGTGCAGCTGGATCCTTGACTTCCTCACCAACAGACCGCAATCTGTCAGGATAGGGAACAACACCTCCTCCACAATAGTTCTCAACACCGGGGCCCCGCAAGGAAGTGTGCTCAGTCCTCTACTGTCCTATACTCACGCGACTGTGTGGCAAGATTCAACTCCAATTCAATCTATAAGTTTGCAGGTGATATGACTGTGGTGGATCGTATCTCAAACAACGACGAATCAGACTACAAAAGGGAGATAGGTCACTTGGTTGCATGGTGTACCGAAAACAACCACCTCTCTCCATGTTGGAAAGACCAAGGAAGTGATCATTGACTTCAGGAAGCGTAGCACGCCCCCCCCCCCCCCCCCCCCCCCCCCCCCCCCCCCCTCCCCTCCCCACATCAATGGCTCTGAAGTAGAGATGGTCAATAGCTTTAGGTTCCTGGGAGTCACCATCACCAACAGTCTATCCTGGTCCATTCACGCTGATGCAACAGTCAAGAAAGCCCAACAACCTCTACTTCCTACGGAAGCTAAAGAAATTCAGCATGTCTGCATCGACTCTCAGAAACCTCTACAGATGTGCCATAGAGAGCATCCTATCCGGCTGCATTACAGCTTAGTATGGCAACTGCTCAGCCCAAGATCACAAGAAACTGCAGAGTGTGGTGAATTCAGCCCAACGCATCACACAAGCTTGCCACCCTCCCATTGATTCTGTCTACACATCCCACTGCCTCAGAAAGGCAGACAACATTGTCAGAGACGTCTCACACCCAGGCTTTGCCCTCTTCTAGACCATTACATCAGACAGAAGATACAGAATTCTGAAGACCCGCACATCCAGACGTAGGAACAGCTTCTTCCCCACAGCTACTAGACTCCTCAACGATTCTCTCTTGGTCTGATCTGTTCCCTGTAAGAACGCTATTCCTAACGTGAGACGTCTCTGACAATGTTGCCCTATGCTGCTCTTGTTTGGCTCTTGTTTTGCACTGTAACCAATCACTATTTGTTGATGTACCACTGTCAATGTACTCTGTCGATTATTCTTTTGTTTACTATGTATGTACTGTGTATGTTCCCTTGGCCGCAAAAAAATCATTTTCACTGAACTTCGGTACATGTGACAATAAATATTAGTCAATCAAACTATGTTAAAACCTGGAACCAGATGAGACAACACTTTGGCTTAACTGAGGTGCCCACCATGGCCCCCATTTGCGATAACCACAAATTCCCACCAGCCATGTTAGACACCACTTTTAAGAAGTGGAGACAGGACGGGGGGACGCTCGTGATCAAGGACTTTTATATGGGGGGCAGACTTGCAACCCTAGACGAGCTGACGGAGCGACTGGAGCTACTGAACGTTAAGGAGTTCCGACATTTACAAATCAAAGGTTTTCTCCGCAAGAAGACGCCGAGGTACCCTAGGGCCCGGAGAGACATGATGCTGGAGGATCTGCTGGCCACTGACATTATGGAGAAGGGGAACTGCGGGGACATTTACACACGACTTTTGGAAAGGGCAAGAAGGGGGACAGGGCAGCACAATGATTAGCACAATTGCTTCACAGCTCCACGGTCCCAGGTTTGATTCCTGGCTTGGGTCACTGTTTCCTCCGATTTCCGGTTTCATCCACAATCCAAAGATGTGTAGGTTAGGTGGATTGGCCACACTAAATTGCCCTTAGTGTCCAAAAAGTTTGGGTGGGGTTACTGGGTTACGGGGATATGGTGGAGGTGTGGGCTTGGGTAGGATGCTCTTTCCAAGCCGAATGGCCACCTTCTGCACTGTAAATTCTATGATTCTATGAACACAACTAGGCAGGGCAGGACAGAAATGGGAGGACAAACTAGGGACAGAAGTAGAGTGGGGACTCTGGAGTGAAGCACTAAGTAGGGCCAACTCCACCACCTCCTGCGCAAGGCTAAGCCTCATGCAGTTTAAAGTGGTACACAAAACACACCGAACCAGAACCTGAATGAACCTCTTCCCAGAGGTGGAGGACAAGTGTGAACTGTAACAATATGGATATTGTATGGGAGATAAAGAGTTAACAATTTCATGTAAATGCTTCTTACCACCAGATGGTGATCAAGTGCAGTCACATATGTATCCCGTGACGACTCGGAGAAGGTGTTTATGCATGAGATAGAGTAGTTGTGTATTTGAGAATTCTGTAGTTAGAGTCATAGCATAGTTTGTTTTAGCAACCTTATACTTAGGAATACGTTCAAATCTAATTTAAGTAGTGTTAATAAATCAGCTTTGTTAATTTACTTAGCTTGATGTTCTTTGTTAAACACTACGCGTTCAAGACATCAAGACAAAGACAACAGAGAACATCACATGAACGATGCCAGGGAAGCCCAGCCAACTATGCCCACATGTTCTGGGCCTACCCCAGACTTGACGAGTTCTGGATAGCCATCTTCAAGGCAATGTTCAAGGTTGTGAGTGTGGAGCCATGCGCGCATGTGGCAGTCTTCGAGTTATTGGACCAACCAGAACTACATATGGGGAAGAGGGCCGATGCCCTTGCTTTTGCTTCCCAAATCGCATGCTGGAGAATCCTGCTTGGCTGGCAATCAGCAGCACCACCCTCCGCTGTGGACTGCCTGGCAGACCTGTTGGAATTTCTCCTCCTGGAGAAGATCAAATGCACCATCCGAGGATCGGATGAGGGCTTCCACAAAGTGCGTGGGGGCCATTCATCAGCCTGTTCCAAGACCTGTTCGAGGTCAATAATGGGTAATTGGGCCGGGGGTGGGGGGGTGGACATTATGGGCAGCCAGGACCACACACAGCAGGTAGGAACAAAGGTGGGGGGGGGGGGGGGTGCAGCAGGAAAGGAACCATCAGGAGGGTACATGGGAAAAGACTGAGGAGAGGGCCAGAGGGCCCCCCACAAAGCCATGGGGCAACAGCAACAAATACAAAAGGAAAGAGGGCCTACAGCATCTACGATGGAAAAAAGGCCCAAGATGGAGCCTGAACAGCAAAAAGGGAAGGAGTGGGGGAGGGGGCCGACGAAAGGGGAGCATGTAAATTGTACAACTGTCTCACTCACCTATTGTATTGTGTACAGAAGTAAAATTCAATAAAAACATATTTTAAAATATCAGGACCTTTCTTATTCTCCAAAAGGTCTTTTTGGAAGCTTTAGTCGGTGTTGAAGCTATAACCAACCCCATTATCCATTCAGGCAGCTCCCACTTCTGAGAAATCGCAATCCTTTTCCTTATCATAGCACCTGCTGACGGTTCAACTGATCTTGATGGCTGCTGTATGTCGGATATCATCTCCGAACGGTGAATTGTGACGTTCACTTTTGCATGAAACTGATCCTCCAGCATGTTCCAGGGTTCTCCTGATCCTCCTCATCCAGGCCCAAAATGTTGATTCCGTAACCCCTAATTTCCAATGGTTAACTTTATTGTTACGGCTTGTTGATCAGAGACTGGGTTGGGTAATTCTAAATGGCATAGTTCCATCCTTTGTTTGGAAAACCAAAATTTGTATAGGATATCTGTGGCTTTCAAATTCCAAATCCAGGAACCTGCCTGATGTGTAGGGGGTTGTAACCTACTATACACTCTGAAGAGGTTCACCAGTGCAACTGTTGTGTTTTGTTTCTTTTTCCTCTTTCTGGTTTTTGTGGCTGTACTTCAGGCTTTTTCCCATTTTACACATTTTTGTCTTTTACGTGGGAATGTCACCCAAGGACGTCACAATTACCTTGCAACTTTTCTTGCCTGATTCAAAACCAACTGCACAGCACAGCCAGCTCTGAACGGACTTGTAGCTCCCATTGACCACCGACCTAGCTATTCCACAAACCAGGTATTCTATTCTGCAAAGCACCTTCTATTAATTAAGGGACTCTGCCTCCCAGGATTTTGAGGTACAAACAGCCTCTATATTGTGCCAAGTCGTGTCTGTGGCTCATCCTATGTTCTTCAAATTCACATTGCTGCCACCATGTTCCGTATCTATGTCTCCTTTAACACAAAGTCACCAATCACATCCCAGGGCTGGAAAACTATACATAGGTTTGGCTTGTTTGAAGAAACAGTACAGGATGGCTTAGCAGACAAGTCTACTTTATAGATTTGGCAATTATTACTCATAAGGATAGCATAGCTGCAATTCTAACACACATAGTACACCCTATTAGCTGCTGGTCACTTGCTGCTCTACATCCTGGCTTATTTCAATATTCCCTTAAAATGATATCACTGGGCGGCACGTGGCACAATGGTTAGCATTGCTGCCTATGGAGCTGAGGATCTGGGTTCAAATCCTGGCCCTGGGTCATTGTCCATGTGGAGTTTGCACATTCTCCCTGTGTCTGCATGTGTTTCACCCCACAACCCAAAGGTGTGCAGGGTGGGTGGATTGGCCATGCTAAATTGCCCCTTAATTGGAAAAAAAAATTGGGTACTCTAAATTTATTTTAAAAAATTATATCACAACACCCGCCTTCACCCGTCCAGGTGAAACTTGTCGTTGGCGGGAATGGCAATGCAAGAATAGCATGCTGTCAAACAGCACTATTTTTAGCACCCATCTACTCTGTTTCCAACCCCAGAAAGACCATTCAGGACTCTTTGATTTCTGATCTCTTTGAATAATATTGGCAGCATGGTGAAGTGAAAGCTCTGTATTTTGTAAAAAGCTACACTAGTAAAGCCATTTCCCATCTTGCAATTAATACTGCAACAACAGTGAAGTTGATTTAAAATACAACAGTCTGGTACTCGCAAGACCTCGAGCACAAACAAAACTCCCAAATTATAGAGTCTTGGTCTTGAAACCTAGTCCCAGCTGCAATATTGGTGAATATAGTGATGGTAGGAATGCACACTAAAGCAACACATCAAATATGGATCACCCAATTCCTTTAATCAAGAATTTTGTTCAGTGTAAAAAAAAAATGATTTGATGTGAATAGCAGCTGCTTAATTGCCTAATTAATTCTGGGTTATTAAATATTTATTTAATTTACCATGAAATGTGTGCCTGGCTCCCCTTCAGTTAGTTAGGCGTAATTAGGAGTCTGAGATGAGCAAATTTATGGAGTAGTTTGCATTTTTATTGCAACAGTTTTAATATATTGCTTTTAGCAGTTGGAGCAATTAGTGTACATCTGCCACACCACCAGTAGTAGTATATTAGCACAAATTTACTGTTTTCCAAACAATTAGTAGTTGCATTTGTGGAGCTAGCCTTCATAATTGATCACTCTTCATGCTGTGATATTTGAAAATGATGGGACAATTGAAGATTGTAGCACATCCTTGCATTAGTATTGAGGTACTTTGGAAATCTGGGGACTATACAGTTATCTTCTGCTCTTTAACTGGAGATTGTGCTGCATCTCTTTCCATTACTGATTTTTGAGTTTAGCTTTTGAGAACTTTGTCCAACTGACTGTATTCACTTTATCCCTTTTGCAAGGAAGAAGCCTGATGGGTAGATCGATGGTCATTCTACCTGTCCCACACCTACAACTTTAGCATCTCTTAAATCAAGTTACAAGAACATTCGCAAGGCTGTCACACTGCAATCCAACATGCACACACACACTAGAGTGGCCAACTCTGGTTCGAGGCATTCCTGAAGATCACATGATGTCTGCAAATATTATTGCATTTATGTTATAAGGGTTCGATTCCCTGTAGCTGAGTGTCTGTTGTGCAAGAAGTTCCCAGAATAAAGAGATCATCCGTGAGCAAGCACGCAAGTGGGGAAATCAAATGTGGGAAAAAGGGTCAAACAGAGAAATGAGGTGTGCACATCCTGAGACAGAAGCCAAAGAAATGGATGGATGGCATTGATGACAAGGAATGGAATCATTAGCAGGGTTTAAAGCAATGGATTTGATCTTCCCAACACAGATGGTCAAGAGAGCATGTAGAGAGGTAATGCTGGGTGTTACTAGCATATATGTTCAGCCAGACTTCATGTCTTCAGATAATAATGCCAAAGAGAAGCGTATGATAAGGAGATCGAGGAAAGATCTTTGGAAACGTTATAGGTGTCGGGACAAGAAGGCAAGCTATTGCAAACAATTGAATCGGTAAGAGTGGAATTGTGACTATGTTTGCAGCTGTTTCAGTGCTGTGACTGGGCAAAACCTGGTTTCAGAGGTTCAAAAATGTAGTTGTATGAAAGATGAGTATAGATTTGGGAAGCGACAACATATTTCAAGGACTTTGGAGTGGAGCTGGTTTAGCTCACTGGGCTAAATCGCTGGCTTTTAAAGCAGGCCAGCAGCACGGTTCGATTCCCGTACTAGCCTCCAGGCCGTACCAGGCGCCGGAATGTGGCGACTAGGGGCTTTTCACAGTAACTTCATTGAAGCCTACTCGTGACAATAAGCGATTTTCATTTTTCATATGAAGGTTAAAGATAGGGTGGTGATTTGCAAGGACAGTTTGGAGAGGAATACCAGAAGGTGGCTATCATGGACAAGGTGAGCTTGGAGAATGCACATGGGGAAATAAAACATAAACTCAAAATAGGTATGTGTGTTTAGAGCTAAAGCAGGGGTATGTCTTAGGAAACTTAATGTGGTAAGGGAAGGGGGATGTGACCAAGATGGCTGAAAAGATGGTCTCCGTGTAAGTGAGCTTCTCGTGCTTGTTTGAGGTGAGGCTGGAGGGAGCAGAGGAGAGGGTTTTGAGGATACTGTAGGTAGTGGAGAAAAGTCGAGGCATATCTTTCTGTTCCAGGGTAATATTGGAGAAGAGTAACACAAACTGGGATAACACTCAGAAAAATATTTTATTTGGCTCTTTTAAGTACACGAAAGGTAAAACCAAAATGTTAAATGTGTGCATGGTTAAAATTCAAACCCACCTCTATCGTTGGAAAAGATGAACTGGAAATTTATGCTTATTTATGAAAAAATGCTTAATGCTTTTCTAAGTTTTAATCCTTATGTTACCACTAAGGAATAGACCTCTTTTCACTTCAGGTACTCATTAATAATGGCATCAGGCATTCCCAATTATAATAAAGTACGATCAAAGGCAAAGCAAAAGCACACTCCGCCCTGGCCCCAGCAATGTTCCACAGCTCCTACTTAAAAGAGCATCCCCTATTGCACAATTTACCATTTTAGACACCAGCCATTCCACCATCTCAGTAAATAGATGGCCAATTAGTGCTAAATTAGGTTCCGTTTGTGCTGTCAGCCCACTCCAATAAGGAACTGGATTCAGACTGTCCAAATTTATTTTGCATTCTACCTTCAAATCAACAAACAGAGGATTTTTTGCTCATCAACCAGGACTCGATTTGAACGTGGGTCCTCGAAGTTCAAAAGCCAATTGTATCTGCAAGCATGTTCTTTATCTAAATATAGAAGTGTGATTTATAAATCAAATATGGCTTCTAGAATTCTTTGATCTGAAAAAAAACAAGCAGAAGACTGGATGTGAGTATCGGATCATATCGTAATTGCAAAACATGTTCAGCCAATTTACGGGGATCCTGTATTTGTCGCACCAGGCTGAGGATTGCTGTATAATTTTTAATCGTGGTGCAATTCTAGTCAGTAGAATGCAACACTAAGTAAACTAATGGGTAGTTTGGATCAGAAAAAAGGATGGTTGGGGACAATTTCTCTACGGATTTGACCTGAATGTCTGACCTCATTCCTCTGACTAGGTACTGGCAGATGCAGTGGCTCGATTAGTGGTGGATAAATTCAGTGAACTGACTGACAACTTCACCTCCCCTCATGCACGGAGGAAAGTTCTTGCCGGTGTTGTCATGACAACAGGTACATTGCAATTTGTTTCATTTCTTAATTTTTGTATGTTGGGTTTGTTTTGGAATACATTTGATTGTATAAATATGCTTCAATTATTTCACATTTAAAAAATGATTAGAGTTTGTGATGTTAAAGTGGAATCACTGAGGTGAATAGCATGGATGCATTTAATGAGAAGCTAGCTAAGTAAATGAGAGAGAAAGGAATAGAGGGATTTGTTGATAGCTGAAGTAGATGAGCAGAAGCTTGTGTGAAGCATAAACTGGCAAGGATTAGTTGGACCCAATAGCCTGTTTCTATGTTTTAAAAAAATCTATGCATTGTCTGAAGGCCTGCTGGCTATATATTTACATTTTACTCTAGTAACTAATTGTAAATTAAGTTTTATTATAGGTGCTTTCGCATCCCCTTCCTCTACCCATAAAGATATAAAGAATAATTTCAACATAAAATGTGTGTCCTGATTATAAAAATATATCTGTTTATGGAATGCCTCATTTCTAACCATTTATAATTTGTCAAAGTTTTCTGTACAGTACAGAAGACACTCAATGGAGAACCATGGAATAAAACATTTATGCTGTGAGTGAGGAAGACTGGATAACTCGTGCAACTGTCATGAGTGCGTTTTATAAAGGTTTTCCTCACAAGTGGAGTAAATTTTCTATTCTAATTCTATCAAGCAACCTGTTTATTCAACACACCTTTTGCGTAGTAACTAAGTTCTTAAGTAAATTAATGAACATGAAAAATTTTAATATTTTATCATGCATACTACAGACTTAACTGTATAACCACAAGTATTGCATTGATAGTAAATGATGAAGCTGGTGGTAATGTATTAATGTTGTGTGAAAAACACATAATTAATTTCTGTCATTGTGAATTAAGAAGATAATTTGAAGAATTAAAGTCCCCTTCCTCTGCGTCTTTCCCATAGTCATACAAGTGTTCCCCTTGTAAATATTTGTCCAATTCGTTTTTAAAAGTTATTGAATTTGCTTCCACCACCCACTTGGGTAGTGTAGTCGAGATCATCATTACTCGTGTTTTCTTTAAAAAACATGTTGTGTCCAGTCCTTATGGCAATTAACTTTAAATCCGTGCCCTCTTGTTATAGGCCCTTCTGCCACTGGGAACAGTTTATCCTCATTTAACTAAAAAAAAGTTAATGATCTTGAACTCCTTGACCAAATTTCCCTTAACTTCTCTGCTGTCATAATAATAATAATAATCTTTATTAATGTCACAATTTGGCCTCAATACTCCAGCTGGGGCCTAAATGGTGTTCTACAAAGGTTAGCATAGCTTACTTGTTTTCATACTCTATGGGGGTAGAAATTGTTTCAGACAGTGGCACAAAGTGGAGAGCATAGAATCGACCTCCCATTACATACACACCCGATAGTCAGTTCCATTGCAGTCAATGGAATTAACTATTTGGCACTGCATACAATGGGCAACAATTCAGTGCTGCCCATTTTGCACCACTGCCCAAGGTGAATGTCTATTCCCCTATTTATAAAGCCAAGGGTCCAGATGCCTTGGGTTTCCCATGGCGTAAATGTATTTATCCTAGTGCTCTCTATGGATGTTCATGAATCTTTGTTGTGATCAGGCATTTTGTTTTTAGTTGAGTTGTTTAATCAGTTTTTTAATGTTGCATTGATTTAGTGACTTAAATGGGGTCTTGTATTTCTTTTTATAATTTAGCATTATAAATGATTATTGGTAAGGGCGGCAGTGATTAGCACTGGGACTACGGCGCTGAGGACCCAGGTTCGAATCCCGGCCCTGGGTCACTGTCCGTGTAGAGTTTGCACATTCTCCATGTGTCTGCGTGGGTTTCACCCCTACAACCCAAATATGTGCAGGGTAGATGGATTGGCCACACTAAATTGACCCTAAATTGGGGGGAAAAATAATAATTGAGTACTCTAAATTTATTTTTTAAAAGTGATTATTGGAAGCAAGGCCATATTACAAATGATAATTTTTTATAAACTATGAAAACAACATCAGCTGAACCCCAAAATTGAAAGTTAATTTTGCTTTCCAACGGATGCCATGATCTAAAATGGAAATTATGCTATTGCAAACAGCTAAATCTGTTAAAAGTTAGTGAGGTTGCTGTGATAATACTATAGACTACTCATGGGGATGAAATACTTTGTTATTAGGAAGAAACATGATGGGAATTTTGGCTGTTAGTGTCAAAATGAATTGTTCTTGTGTATATGGGGAGACGGTGAAGTCCAATCCACTGGGTACATTGATAGGCTGGCTCAGTCCTTGTTTCTTTTAGTTTGGTGTTAGAGTGCGAAAAGTAGGATGCAGTCAAGCCTAGGCTTGAACTTTTCATGCAGTACCAGAGCTTTAATTAATCATCACTTTTTACACCTTCAAATCTCCTACTTATTTCCATAAGCTCTGGTGTTGGTTATAATTTGGTGCTTCATCCTCTTTTCTGCTTGTTTTAGCCTTGGCTGCCTTCGGCTTATAGTAAATGTGTTTCCAAGCTGCTAACTTGTTGATGTGATTAGGGCCTTTGTCTTCTCACAATTTAATCAATTCCTGAGGTGATCCAGACCTTTGCCTTCTACCAATTTAATTGATCACATATTATCATATGCCTCAACTGTCCTTTCTACTAATTTTCAATTTAACTGCTTCCTTTCCATGTCTCAGCATGTGTAAGTACAATTGTTACCCATTATTACTGTAATTCATGATCTAAGAGCTTATGATTCAAGATAGTCTGGGTATAATGAATAGAAATTGTGCACAGTGGCCAATATTTTCCATTCATATTGCAATGGAGCAGATCTATACACTATCAGACGGGAATTTGTCCTTCACAACATTCTTGGATTACTTAATTATGAGGCAGTTCAATATAGTGAATTTCACCATCATTTACATGATTTGTGTAATTTGTATATAAATGGAGGTAAAAATAATATAAAGCCGAACTTGTGGCCTTAACAGAAATGCAAGAAAATAGTTTTCTCAATGACTTCCTGCTTGGCTTACAGCAAAAGAGGATGAGAATTGTCAAAATAAGCCAGACTAGTGACTGCTCGAGGATTGATGTAATCGGCCTTTGCGGCAAGATATTTGATATTGATGGAAGGCCAAGAGGAGAGAGAGCACAAGCTCTAATCACAGTTTTTGAATATTCAACATAACACCTGTTCAAGAAAGGAATGTGGTCCAACATCAGTTGTTGATTAATTGTGATAAAATCAGTTAGGTTTTAGAAATGTGTGGCTTAATCGACGGTAGCAAGCACACATTTGTTTCAAGTAAGCTAGATTTGTTAAATCTAGTGGATTCAATTTGGAGGCATGAAGGCCCTGGGGCAGCAGGGTAGCATGGTGGTTAGCATAAATGCTTCACAGCTCCAGGGTCCCAGGTTCGATTCCCGGCTGGGTCACTGTCTGTGTGGAGTCTGCACGTCCTCCCCCTGTGTGCGTGGGTTTCCTCCGGGTGCTCCGGTTTCCTCCCACAGTCCAAAGATGTGCGGGTTAGGTGGATTGGCCATGCTAAATTGCCCGTAGTGTCCTAATAAAAGTAAGGTTAAGGGGGGGGTTGTTGGGTTACGGGTATAGGGTGGATACGTGGGTTGAGTGGGGTGATCATGGCTCGGCACAACATTGAGGGCCGAAGGGCCTGTTCTGTGCTGTACTGTTCTATGTTCTATGAATGAAGGGAGCACAGTTGATATAATGTATATGGATTTTTCGGAAGGTTTTCAATGAGGTATCTCAGTCTTAAGGTAGAACAGGACATGTAGCAGCATGGAGCGAAAGCTGCTTAATGAACAGGAAACCAAGGGTCAATTAACGTTATTGCCAAGATTGTAGAAGGGTTGGCGGTGATCAGTACTCAAGTGTTTGACAATTAAGAACGTTTTGAAGATGTGATGAGGACTCTTTTCTCCGGTTTGGGAGTCAGTGATGGGAGTTTATCCGTTTGAGTTTGTCAATTAAAATAGGAGAAATCAGCAAGAATTTGTTTATGTAGTGTTGGTGCATCTAATGCTTCAGAAAAGAGGGATCTTTTAAGGGACAATTCGACAAATGTTTGAAGTAGGCAAAGCCGAATAAAGGCAGTGTGATTCATTTTGTGTTGTTCTAGCAAAGAGCCAGCAAAGACACAATGAACCGACTGGTCTTCTGTGCTGCAACTGTGTTTGATCCCAATGATGTACTATACTGGCTTTCTGTTTCTCATTTTTCCTCTTTCTCTCGCTCCCCACACCATTTCTGAAACCAGGATCTGATGTCAAAGATGCCCAGGTTATATGTGTCGCCACAGGAACTAAGTGCATCAATGGGGAGTATATGAGTGACCGAGGCTTGGCTCTGAATGATTGTCATGCTGAAATTGTTGCACGCAGATCCCTCATCCGGTTTCTCTATTCTCAAATGGAGTACCATTTAAGGTGGGTAGAATTCAAGAATTGCTGTTGTTCCAAAATTTATGACACTGGTATTATAGCCTTCTGAAATGGTTTTCATCTGGTATTGTGGTTCCTGAGGTCAGTCCGCTACTATCCTGTTGATGGATTATTTATATTCTCCATTACCAACTGTCTTAAGCCCCACTCCCCACCTGCTCCATGCTTATCTCTGAAAAGGGAGCTTGTCTATTCTGCTACCTCTGCTCCATCCCCCTTTTTTTCTTACCCAATAAGATGCCTCCTTCACATCCTGGCCCTGAGCCAGCAGAGTTTTAGACAATCTCAGGATTACAAAGGGTAGAACGTAGAAGATCTGCCAGCAGTGTGTTAGAACAGACGAGTCTAGAGGTGCCAAAATGTTGCACATATCTTAAATCATGCCTCACTCGCCCATTAGCGGTTTTCACTCACATAGAAACATGGAAAATAGGAGCAGGACGAGGCCATTCGGCCCTTCAAGCCTGATGGGCCATTCATTATGATCATGGCTAATCATCTAACTCAATAGCCTAGTTCCGCTGCCACCCCCCCTCACCCCCATATCCTTTGATCGCCTTCATCCTAAGTGCTACATCAAATTGCTTCTTGAAAACAGGCAATCTTTTGCCCTCAACAACTTCCTCTGGTAATGAATTCCACAGGCCAACCACAAGACATTTATCCTAATCTCTTCCCTAAATAGTCTGCCCCATATTCCTCAGACTGTGACTCATGGTTCTGGACACACCTACCGTCAGGAACATCCTTCCTCCATCTATCCTGTCTAGTCCTGTTAGAATTTTACAGATTTCTAAGAGATCTTCCCTCCGGGGCTGGTTTAATACAGGGCTAAATCGCTGGTTTTGAAAGCAGACCAAGGCAAGCCAGCAGCACGGTTCAATTCCCGTACCAGCCTCCCCGAACAGGCACCAGAATGTGGCGACTAGGGGCTTTTCACAGTAACTTCATTTGAAGCCTACTTGTGACAATAAGCGATTTTCATTTCATTTCATTCTTCTGAACTCCAGCGAATACAATCCTAATCAATTCAATCTCTCCTCATGCATTAGTCCTGCCACCCCAAGAATCAGCCTGGTAAATCTTTGCTGCACTCCCTCTAGAGCAAGAACTTCCTTCCTCAGATAAGGAGGCCAAAACTGCACACAATATTCCAGATGTGGCCTCACCAAAGCCTGTATAATTGCAGCAAGACAACCCTATTCCTGTATTTGAATGCTCTCACTATGAAGGCCAACATACCATTTGCCTTCTTTACCACCTGCCATACCTCCATGCTTACCTTCAGTGACTGGTGTACGAGGACACGCAGGTCTCGTTGCACATTGTATTAGCTTCCACTTCCGGAGCTTTAAATTGAAAATTCTTACATCTTCATGTTTAAAACCCTTCATGTCCTCCTTGTCTTTGTAGCTTTCTCCTACACTACAATCTCCACAAACTCGTTTTCTCTGGTTGACCTCTGGTGGATGCAACCCAAACCCTGGAATTTCTTCCCCAACTGTCTTTCCCTCTTAACTTTATTTCCTTCCATCATACCCTCCTTAAATCCCACCTCTGGCTAAGTTTTCTGTTACCTGCTCTAAGTATATTTTTCGGCTCAACGTCCATTTTCCATTAATTTACAAATGCCCCTGTGAAGCATTTTGGGTTTATTTTACATTAAAGCTGTCACATAAATGCATATTGCTGTAATAGGTAGTGTGGGGGGCAAAAAGGAGTATATTCTCAGGATGTCCCAAAGTCAGGGGTGGCACAGTGCTTAGCCTCACAGTGCCAGGGACTCCGGTTCAATTCCAGCCTTGGGTCACTGTCTGTGCAGAGTTTGCATGTTCTCCCCATGTCTGCGTGGGTTTCTTTCGGGTGCTCCGGTTTCCTCCCACAGTCCAAAGATGTGCAGGTTAGGTGGATTGGCCATGCTAAATTTTCCCTTAGTGCCCAGAGATGTGTAGGTTAGGTTAAGTAGTTATTAGGATAGGGTGGATTACTCTTTCAGAGGGTTGGTGCAGACTCGATGGGCCGAATAGCCTCCTTCTGCACTGTAGGGATTCTATGAAAGCACTTTGGATCCAGTGGTTTTTTTAAAAATTATAACCACTGTTAGATGGGTCATTTTGCATCTGAGATCCAATGGCAGTAAATTAAATAAGTGACCAAAGTTTTTTACAAAATAAAATTAAAATACTGGAGATGCTGGAAATCTGAAATAAACCAGAAAATGTTTGATAAACTCAGCAGGTCCGGCAGCATCTACGGAGAGAGGAAACAAGAGTTAACATTTTGGTTCTAAATAACCCTTCCACAGAGCAGAAGTAGAAATGTAAAGAATTATATAGTTGGAAAGGGGGTGGAGGAGGTGGGGCAGAATATAACACCAGGTACCCATTGCCACACCTTTTTGTTTTCAGGAAGTGCAACAGGTTAAAGGCAAAGTTATCTGGTGAAAAAGCAAAACAACTACTTTTGTATATTGTGGCATTTGAGGAGAATATTGGCCAGAATAATTGGAGAATTCTTTGTTTTTCAAAGAATACGAGTGAATACGCGTAGAAAATTTATCACCATAACTTAAAACTGGTTCAAAGCTAAAGTTGTAGACTTGTACGCTCTACATAGATGAAGAAAATATTTTTTTTATACATTTAGAGTACTCAGTTCTTTTTTTCCAATTAAGGTGTAATTTAGCGTGGCCAATCCACCTACCTTGCACATCTTTGGATTCTGGGGGCGAGACCCACGCAAACACGGGGAAAATGTGCAAACTCCACATGGATAGTGACTTGGGGCCGGGATCAAACCTGGATCCTCAGCGCCGTGAGGCAGCAGTGCTAACCACTGCGCCACCCCGCCACCCACAATAAAGAAAAGAGTCCTCAGTCTGCTCTGCGGCCTGCATAGCAAGAAGTTAGACTGACAAATTTGCAGAACCAGCTTGGCTAATATGGTTTACTAACCCAGTAATCCATACTGGGACAAAATAAGATGAGGCTGACACCTCTCTCAATTAACCAAAGCTACCCCACTGTGAAATACATAACTACAATGAAAGACCTGTCAATCAAGTCAAAAAATGGGTCTGTCAGATACCTGACGTAGGCAATTCATTCAGTTGAGGGAAAAGCCAAATTTACAGGCCTAATGAACAAGATACTTGTAGAGACATCACAGTTAATGTACCTACAGAGGCACAAAAACATTGCAGATGCTACAGATTTGCAAGTTGTCAGCCCAGTGAATTAGTGTTAATAATTTAATTGCCTAGAGATGGACTTAACCTGTACATTTCTTGGACAATAAGACTCGTTTCGACCTGAACAATGTGTTCACCTGCTTTATTAATCAAATTACCTGTCTGGGGGGGGCGGCACGGTGGCACATTGGTTAGCACTGCTGCCTACGGCACTGAGGACCCGGGTTCAATCCTGGGCCTGGGTCACTGTCCGTCTAGAGTTAGCACATTCTCTCCCTGTCTGCGTGGGTTTCACCCCCACAACCTAAAGATGTACAGGGTAGGTGAATTGGCCATGCTAAAGTGCCCCCTAATTGGAAAAAAAATAATCGGGTTCTCTAAATTTAAAAGAAGAAAAAAAATTACCTCGTCTAGACGAGAGATGGCCTGCAAGTAATCAACAATGAGAAGTAGTTATTTACTTGGCGGTACGGTAGCAAAGTGGTTAGCATTGCTGCCTCACAGCTCCAGGGTCCCGGGTTCAATTCTGGCCTCGGGTGACTGTGTGGAGTTTGCACTTTCTCCCCATGTCTGCATGGGTTTCCTCTGGGTGCTCTGGTTTCCTCTCACAGTCCAAAGATGTGCAGGCTAGTTGTATTGGCCATGCTAAATTGCCTCTTAGTGCTCTTACCATGGGCTGGTGCAGACTCGATCGGCTGAATGGCCTCCTTCTGCACTGTAAATTCTATGATTCTAGTAGCTGCAGACAACTTTTGTGTGTTACTCCAGGAAATGCTTTCACCGTAGATGAGTGCACTAGATAAAAAGGAGCAAGTTGTAAAGTTCCCAACAAAAAAAACGGGTGAATATTTTTTTTTATATTTTTATTTTCCATTTTCACATTTTCCTTCAAAATTTACATCCCCCCAACAAGCAGTAAACGGTAACAAATACAAAGTCAATACCCTTAACATCAACAATAATCCCATCCTCCCACCACCCCAACCATCGGCCCACCTGTCAATAAATGCATCAAATAAAACAAACCCTCCCACGGTGGAAAAGAAAATAGGAGAAAAAGAAAAAGGAGTCCGGAATCGCCTATGGTCACCATTAACCTATAGAGTCCTGTCCCCCCCCCCCCCCCCCCCCGACACTCAATGCCATCCAGCCTCCGAAAGAGTACTGTAAATGACACCCAAGAGTTGTAAAGCTTCCTCCCCTCCCAACTCCTCCCCTCCACCTAACTCCTCCCCTCCCAACTCCTCCCCTCCACCTAACTCCTCCCCTCCACCCAACTCCTCCCCTCCACTTCCTCTTGTAAAACTCCTCCCCCCAACCTCGGTTCCTTCGACCCAACTTTCCACCCTGGCTAGACAAGTACGAGTGAATATTGACACCACTGTGTAAACCAGGACAAAACTGTGGTTTTAATTTGCAAAATTCATGACCGAAACTGATAAACGCAGATTTATTTTCCCAGCAAATTACAGTAAATAGAGGATAGTTACATGACACAAATTATATGTGTAACATCAGTCCTTGTTAGTTACAGCAGTCCAGCCTCCAGGTGTGCTTAACAGGGGAATTACCCAATTATCTCCTTCCTGACTGGGACTTGCATTACTATATGCAGCTGCGAAAATATAATGGAGATTCTTAGTTATGAAGCAAGATGCACCAAGATATCAAGTTCACAGAAGTCAAGAAATAATTAATATTGTTAACCAAGCTGACAATGGCTTCCACTTGCTGTTCATAGCATTTACAATTATTTCAGGCCTATGCAGGACCATTATCTGTTGTTTCTTCATGGGTCCTTAAAGATCATAATAAAGACTTTTTTTCTTTCGGGATAATGAAGTTTATAATTTATCCAACAATTCTATCAGTCTTTTGTAATGCTGTTTGGCAATGTGGCGATCCTTCTTTCTCCAAATCTTCTAGGTGTTCTCGAAATATGTGTTTGTGATATTATTTGAAAAGCATTATGTTTGTTGAAGTAACTCCGAGAATTCTTGGTTCCTTGATATACATCTATCAAGACGAATAAAATAATTACATCTATGAATATCTTGTGCCTGAGCAGAATCTGTTCACTTCCTGTTTACTTTGTCATCAACTTGCAAAGTCACATGATGGCGCAGTGGTTAGCACTGTTGCCTCATGGCGCCGAGGACCCAGGTTTGATCCCGGCCCCTGGTCACTGTCCATGTGGAGTTTGCACATTCTCCCCCAAAGATGTGCAGGGTAAATGGATTGGCCACGCTAAATTGCCTCTTAATTGGGGGGAAAAAAACTCACACTGACCAGGTCAGTGGGAGTGTTTTGTTTGGACATGGTGATATTTTTTAAAAGTACACTTTTTATGGATTTTCTCAATAAAATTAAACAAACTTGTACTTGCAATACTCAAGTACAGACTGGATTTAGGCGTTGTAAAAATAATATTTTGTTCTCTTATTTCTGAAGTAACAAGACAGAAGATCACCACAAGTCCATTTTTGTTAAGTGTGAAGGAGGAGGCTACAAGCTTAAGGAGAATGTGCAGTTTCACATTTACATCAGTACATCACCATGTGGAGATGCCCGCATCTTCTCACCACACGAAGCAGCAGTAGAGGGTAAGGATTTGTTGCTAGTTGCTCTAACAGAAATATTACAGGAGGAAAATGTCTCACACAGCAATAGCCTCTTGCTGCCACATGGAATTGAGGATTTATTTTAGCCCTCACTACTTACTCAATTCACTGGGTTTTACAGTCAGTGACCTTTTCACTTCCAAGACTCGTGGGAAGGGGGTCTGCTATGAGAAACATGAACAGGAAGTATTGGAAATAATCAGCAGACCAGGCAGTATTTGGGAAAGAAAAAGTTCTGACCTGGAAATCACTGGTTTGAGGAAATTGGGATTTCAGGCCTCTTTATAAGAGAACCAGTGAAAACAATTTTTTTTAAATCCTAGCTTCCACTATAACACTCAAAACTGAATCATTAATAATTTATAAAATCAGGAAAATCATGGTCATATAAATGGCTGAATAGACTTTATGCCCAGTTTTATGGCTTGTGTAGTATATCACCCTGTATAGAATTAAAGTCTCTGGGCATTTGGATAGAATGTGAGATTATTTGGGAGGAATTTCAGAATCTAACCAATTTGAAGCTGGCAAAAGACAAGTTAATGAGTTAAGTTCATATAAACCTCAATGCCTGAGAGGAAAATGGTTTAAGTTGCAAGCTGTCACGTAGTAACTTTTCGGGAGGATGCAAATTCTAAATGAATAGTATTGCCAGAGACTGTGGCGAATCATTCCACCTGGCATATAGAACATATTTTCCCGTGCCAAAAATCATGTTTTTGTATATGCTCGATGTATAAGTCAACCAATCCCCTTTTCCCCTGCAAAATGCTACACTTACATTACTAGTCTGGCTCAAATTTTCACTCCAGAATTGGATCCTTTATATGATCCTGTAAATTGATGTATGGAATTGAGCATATGGTACAGCCCAAATTGTGAAGGTGCATATAAGTTTAAGACATGCCCACACAGAGCAAACCACAAATGGCATGGTGAATGACTAACCGATGTGGATCTTCCGGCAAAATGAGGCTGAAGCTAAAAGCCGTAACATTTGCCAACTCGTCAAGTAACTGCTGTAGCAAGAGAATTTGGTGTTGGTGAAAGTCTGCTGCGAGATTGGAAGAATCAGCCCCGACGAAGATGTCCAAGACCAAAGAGAGCAGGAGAACGAGGACCAACCACTGACCTGATCTTGAGAAGCAAGTGTCAGAATGGGTTTTTGAAACTTTTTTTAAATTTGGAGTACCAGGGCAACACGGTGGCGCAGTGCTTAACACTGGAACTACGACGCTGAGGACCCAGATTCAAATCCCGGCCCTGGGTCACTGTCTGTGTGCAGTTTGCAATTTCTTTCCGTGTCTGCGTGGATTTCACCCCCACAACCCAAAGATGTGCTGGTTAGGTGGATTGACCACGCTAAATTGGCCCTTAATTGGAAAAAAATAATTGGGTACATCTTTTGTTACTCTTCAGAGGTGTATATTCCGGTGGATTGGGGGAGGAAGGATGGTTGGATGCCTTGGGCGGGGGCCACCATGCTAGCTGGGCGGGCTAGTTAATGGGAGTGAGGGTGGACAATGGAGGGTCTCGTGATGCGAGCTGGGGGCTGGTGCAAAAAGGGGTATGGCTGATCGACAAGAGAGGGTGGACCCGTGGAGGTTTGGGAGGCCAAGGGCGAAGAAGTTTTCATCCTCCCATGTGCACCAGGTGTACTTCCGGATTGATTTTTTTGCTCGAGATAAATATTGCTGGCGGGCTGGTCGACTCGGAGTATTTGACGATTGTAGTTGCAAGGTTTAAAAACATCAGAAAAGGGTTAGATCTAAAAGCAGTGGTTCGCACTTGTGCCTCATGGCGCCAAGGACCCTGGTTTGATCCCGGCCCCGGGTCACTGTCCGTGTGGAGTTTGCACATTCTCCCCGTGTCTGCGTTGGGTCTCACCCCCACAACCCAAAGATGTGCAGGGTAGATGGATTTGCCACACTAAATTGCCCTTAATTGGTAAAAAATTAAAAAAAGAAAGCGGCAACACAGTTTTATGAAAAGGAAATTGTGTTTGAAAAATTCCTTAAAGTTTTTTGAGGGTATAATTAGCAGGGTCAATAAGGGAGAACCAGTTAATTTAGTATTTTCACGTTTTCAGAAGTCAGTTGATATAGTACCACACAAGGCATGTAAAAAAATAAAATTTAGAGTACCCAATTCTTTTCCAATTAAGGGGCAATTTAGCGTGGCCAATCCACCTACCAGGAACATCTTTTGTGTTGGGGTGAGACCCACGCAGACACGGGGAGAATGTGAAAACTCCACACGGACAACGACCCGGGGTGGGATCAAACCCGGGTCCTCGGCTCAGTGAGGCAGCAATGCTAGCCACTGTGCCGCCAACACACACAAGGCATTTTTATACAAGATTATGATTCCAGTCGGGGATAATGACACAAAACCTCCTTTCTTTGGGAGTCAGACCCCGGAGGTACCCGAGAATATGCGCAAGGGGACCCACCGGAGGTCCTGGCAAGGGACTGCATGGGAATTGCCTGGGAAGTTTAAATTTCCAATAGCAATTACCCTGCCCCGGGAACCATCCAAAACATCGATTTAAATTGGACACTTCAAATTGTTCCAACTCTCTCAGCAGAATAATTACCCGTGAAATGTTTCAATGATTAACACCATTTCAACTCCGAAATAACTGATACTGACTCTCTGGCCACCCACGCCAACGCCTGACCACCGGACCCACTGTCCCACTCCCTACTATGCTCCAACTAATACCTAACCCCTCCCCCTCATGTTACCATCCCAACTAACCTCCCGGCCCAAGCCACCCCAATCCATCCTACCCACTTATCTGACACAACAACTTTCTCTCCTGTCAAAGAATCTAGGACCTTTAAACTTGCCCGCTTTATGACAGCTACTAACGAGGCTTCACTTGCTCGGACACTGCTGTTCTGAACAGAATGGACTCCAGAGCTGCTGTGCTGTACATTTCTCACCAGGCCTGGTTCGAAAGTCCAGATGTAACTCCATTCCGGTACAAGTAAAAAAGAGAGAAGTGACATTCCAATGGTGATTGCCACTGCACAGAAGCTCGAGGCTAATATAGTTCCATGGAATGAGGATTGGTTAAAGAACAGAAAACAGGGAATAGGAAAAATTGGGTTATTATTTAGATGGCACAGTGTAATTAGTACCACACTCTCAGTTATTTATCATCTATACCAGTGGCTTAGATGAGGGGCCCAAGTTTAATGTGTCTATGTTTGCTGGCTATGCAAAGCTAGGTAGGGAAAGTAAACTGAGAAAACTGCAAAGAGGCTGCAAGTCAATGTCGACCATTCACTGATCGGGCAAGAAGCTGACAGAGTTTAATGTGGGGACATGTAAAATTATCCACTTTGTTAGGAAGAATGGAAAAGCAGAATATTTTTCTAAAAGGTGAGGGACTAGTAAATGTTTATATTCTGAAGGATTTGGGTGTTCTTGTATGCAATCACAAAGTTAACATGCAGGTACTATGAGCAATATGTAGAATAAATTATATATTTGCCTTTATAAGCCCAACAACTTCTTTATTCCTACGGAAGCTAAGAAATTCGGCATGTCTGCATCGACTCTCACTACAGACGCGCCACAGAGAGCATCCTATCAGGCTGCATCACAGCCTGGTATGGCAACTGCTTGGCCCAAGATCGCCAGAAACTGCAGAGTATGGTGAACTCAGCCCAACACAACACACAAGCTTGCCACCCTCACATTGATTCTCTCTACAACTCCCGCTGACTCTGGAAGTCAGACAGCATTGTCAGAGACCCCTCACACCCAGACTTTGCCCTCTTCCAGACCCTTCCATCGAGCAGAAGGTACAGAAGTCTGAAGATCCGCACATCCAGACATCGGAACAGCTTCTGCCCACAGCTACTAGACTCCTCAACGACTCTTCCTCGGACTGATCTTTTCCCTGTAAGAACACTATTCACGACGCCCTGTGCTGCTTTTGCTCATGTATTGCTTGTTTGGCCCTTGTTCCGCACTGTAACCAATTACTATTTGTTGATGTACCATTTGTCAATGTACTCTGTTGATTATTCTTTTGTCTCCTATGTATGTACTGTGTGCGTTACCTTGGCCACAGAAAAATACTTTTCACTGTACTTCGGTACATGTGACAATAAATATCAATATTGCAAGGGAATTAAAGTGTAAGGTTACGTTAGACTTTGGGGTAGTTTTGCTCTCCATACCAAAGGACAGATAGATTTGCCTTAGAGTGGGTGTAACAAAAGCTCACCAGATTGATTTATAGGGAGTGCAGGAAAAATTTATGAGAAAGGCTCTAGGGACGAAGGACTTCAGTTACATGGATGAATTGGAGAAACTGAGAAGAGATGGTTGAGGGGAGATAGAGGTGGTCAATACCACAAGGGGTGTGGGCAGAGTAGATGGGAAAGTGCAGATGGGTTGAGAATCAGAGCGTTCAACATAAATGGCACAAATATAAAAGGTGGCACAAGGAAAGGTTTTCTTACACAGCAAGTGGTTAGAGTATGGAATACATTGCCTGAGGTGGCTGTGAGGGGTAGGTTCCCTCATGGCTTTCAAAAGTCAATTGGATAATTAGCTGAAATTGGAGATTTCGTATGCTAAGGGCAAAAGGCAGGTGAGTGAAACTTGTTGAGTTCCTCTTGCAGAGTTTGCATGGATACCACAGGCTGTATGCTCTCCTGTGCTATAAGCCATTCTATGGTTTATCTTGGGATAAGAGGACTATTGTATAAGAAGTAGAATGGACCTATGCTCTGAGTAGTTTAGAAGAATGAGAGATGATCTCTGTAAAACATATAGAAGCTAGAGTGTCTAGAACAAGTGGACATAGTCTCAGGATAAGGGGTCAGCCAATTTGAACTGAGATGAGGAGAAATGTCTTCACTCGGAGGAATTCTCTGCCTAGAAAGCTATGACTGCTCGATCATTGAGTACATCCAAGACTGAGCTCAGTAATTTGGGGGACTCGAGGGGAATTGAGTATGAGAATAGGGCAGGAAAGTGCAGTTGATGTCGAAGGTCAGCTTTGATACGCAAGGTGTGAGGGGCTGTATGATGTATTTCTTACGCTCTCTTACTATAACTCCTATCAAACAAATATTTAGGAGCTTTCGCATTTTTATTTAGGTGAAATTAAAAGTATATTCGTTGTATTCCTTACTAATACAACTGAAACTGTTCCATGTAATTGTGGATTTTTAAAAATGTTTATTCATCTCCCATTTGGTCTAGTAGTTCACATGACTTTAACACATATTTTGTGCAGTCAGTTCCAGTTATTTTTTCTCTCTGAAATTTTAGAGCAGGGAGACAAGCACCCAAATCGGAAGGCACGAGGTCAGCTAAGGACCAAAATTGAATCTGGCGAAGGGACGATTCCAGTTAGATCCAGCAACACTATTCAGACGTGGGATGGAGTGTTGCAAGGCGAACGATTGCTCACAATGTCATGTAGTGATAAAATAGCAAGGTCAGTAATACATGTTTTACTTGTTTGTTGCACTGCTGTAGAGCGGAACATGTTTTCCTGTTTGGACCTAGTAATAGCGTCACACATCCCTTGGTTAGATCTTCGGGATAGTATTGCTTCTTGAACAAATGCTATTCCTAATTTCCCTTCTAATTCTGCAGCAAATGAGTTTGCCACTACCTTAAAATTTGATATTTCTGAGACTTGCATGTTTTGATCAGTAGCATCAGCAGGATTCGAGGACTTTCTGGAAATAATATTGTAAAACTCTAAATGGACAAATGGTGAATTATAGATGAAAAGAGATTAATTTTGCCGAAGCTTCACGTCTTGCATTCATCAGGACAATTTAAAGCACAAAATTGTGGTGATTGGTTGTTAAGTTGACTCCACTTGGTTAATATGTTGCCGGTGTGAAAGTGACTGGCAACTAAGCTCCTGAGGGACAGCATGGTGGCGCAGTGGTTAGCACTGCTGCCTCATTGCGCTGGTGACCAGGTTCTCCCTGTGAGGGTCTCACCCCCACAACCCAAAGATGTGCAGGGTAGGTGGATTGGCCACACTAAATTGCCCCTTAATTCGGAAAAAAAGAATTGCGTAGTTTAAATTTAAAAAAAACTAAGTTCCCGAGTAATTCAAAAAAAGACCAAGGCTGGAACATATTCCTTTCGTTTGCAGAGGATCCCTGCGTATGAATTACCCAGGAGCTTATCAACTTACCAACCAATTTGCATCCTTTTTTCGTGCACCATTCTTGTAATGATTTGAGATTTGGCATTCTTACACTTAATGAACGCAAGACAACAAGCTACAAAACAACATGTCTCTTTTCAGTGATATTCAAGTTCTATACAACCAAGCAACTGTTTGTAAATTTGGAGTTAATAGAGAAACTTTTATGTAACCACCAAACTAATGATGCAGCCTATTCTCTGCCCACAATCCCTAGGGAAGGTTTCATACTGATTAATTCTCTCAAGCCAATCAGTCATCCATCACTTTTATTTAAATTGTGCGAAGCAAATAATTATGATTATGATCCCGCTGGATGATTTGTCAAAAAATGGCTGAATGTATGTTTTCAGTTTATATTACAATCCTGGACAGGCCCCCAGCATTTGGTAAGATACTGGACAGGAACCCAATACTTTTTTAAAATTTATAAAACTGTGAGGAAGGAATACTTCACTCCAGAAGTGATTCCGCACAAAAATAGGGATATGGTATATTAAAATAGACTTTGAAACTACCTTAACTGAAATATAGCTTATAATTAGCAGCTAAACAATGCTCAACAATAAAAACCACTTTTAATGGAGTTGGGAAACACCGGATTACTTGCCAATCTTTGGATAGAGAGATCTTTTGAGAGACTGCTTGAAGATAGAGAGATCCTTTCAGATTACTGCGGAATCTCTGACACCCTTCTGCAGAAGCTGCTGTTCAGCTCACAGTCGAAACTAAACTCTGCCTGCTACAACCCTGGCTCCTCCCACTAATTACATTGTCCCCATTCCACTCAAATCCCATGACCTATTTGCTTAAGTTTAAACACAGTGAGCTGGATTCTCCGTTTCTGCAGCTTAGTGCCAGCTGGAAAGGAGAATCGGGATGGTTACGTGAAAAAAATCGGCACAAACCTCTCACCGATTCCGGGACCGGTAAGGGGCTAGCAGAGGCGCTGCATGAAAGTCCTGGCTCCCATGCTGAAAACGACAGGAGAATAACCGGGTCCCTGGCCGCACATGCACACGGCTGACGACCTGCAGCGGTCGCGCCATACAACATGACCTTGTTCACGATTCTCTTAAGGTTAATGTGCAGGTTCAGTCGGCAGTTAAGAAGGCAAAAGCAATATTAGCATTCATGCCAAGAGGGCTAGAATACAAGACCAGAGATGTACATCTGAGGCTGTATAAGGCTCTGGTCAGACCCCATTTGGAGTATTATGAGCAGTTTTGGGGCCCATATCTAAGGAAGGATGTGCTGGCCTTGGAAAGGGTCCGGAGGAGGTTCACAAGAATGATCCCTGGAATGAAGAACTTGTCGTATTAGGAACGGTTGTACTCGGAGTACAGGATACTGCGAGGCCTGGATAGAGTGGACGTGAAGAGGATGTTTCCACTTGTAGGAAAAGCTAGAACCAGAGGACACCATCTGAGACGAAAGGGACGATCCTTTAAAACAGAGATGAGGAGGAATTTCTTCAGCCAGAGGGTGGTGAATCTGTGGAACTCTTTGCCGCAGAAGGCTCTGGAGGCCAATTCACTGAGTATCTTAAGACAGAGAGAGATAGGTTCTTGATTAATAAGGGGATCAGAGGTTATGGGGAGAAGGCAGGAGAATGCAGATGAGAAATTATGAACCATGATTGAATGGTGGAACAGACTCGATGGGCAGAGTGGCCTAATTCTGCCCCTATGTCTTATGGTCTTATGGCCATCCATGACCCCACAACACAATCCCTGGCCATGCTCCACTAGTCCACCAACCTTCGTGGAAGCCCTCCATGGCCAGTGGTACGGATCTCGGCCGAGTGTGGCAGCGCAGGACACAGTCCGCAGCTGCCATGCTGGGTTCCCGACTGCTGAGACAACACGTGTCCCGTGCTATTGGGAACTCGGCCCATCGGAGGCGAAGCATCGCGGGAGGGCCGGCCGATGACGCACCAATGCCATGGCGCTTGCCACGATGATGCCATTTCCGAGGGGGCAGAGCATGGCTGACCAGTGTCAAATTGCCACCGGCCCCGATTTGGGCATCGGAGTCGAATCTCCGTCTGATCGCCGATTACGATAACGGCGTCAGGCTACAGAGAATCCCGCCCCCGCCTCTAATTTTCTACTCTCCAGAAATCATAACAAAAACCCATTAGGCCTCTTGTAAACATTTTAAAAAATCTTTTTATTGGCATTTTCAAAATTATATACATTGCTGTTTGTTTTCATTCATTGTACAGTCACAAAGGTTCTTTCTTCAGTTTCTCTATTTACAGTCTGTTGCCATAGAACAATACAGCACAGAACAGGCCCTTCGGCCCTCGATGTTGTGCCGAGCTTTGTCCGAAATCAGGATCAAGCTATCCCACTCCCTGTCATTCTGGTGTGCTCCATGTGCCTATCCAATAACCGTTTGAAAGTTCCTAAAGTGTCCGACTCCAGTATCACAGCAGGCAGTCCATTCCACACCCAGTCCATTCCACACCGTAACCACTCTCTGAGTAAAGAACCTACCTCGGACATCCCTCCTATATCTCCCACCCTGAATCTTACAGTTATGCTCCCTTGTAACAGCTACATCCACCCGAGGAAATAGTCTCTGAACGTCCACTCTATCTATCCCCCTGGCTGGCTCAGCCTCAAATCCTCCCTATCACTTCTCCCCCCCCCCCCCTCCAGCTCCTGTCTCCTTGACCCCTCCCCCTCCCTTTCCCTCTTTTCACTGCTGTTCCAGATTTTTCTTGCTGGGCTTTGCTACCTCACCTTGTTTCCCTCCCCCCCCCCCCCGCCAGCCTCTTTGTAAACATATACATGGCTTGAAAGAATGATGCACTCACTTTTACGATATCTTAATTGCACCTTCTGCAGCCACAAAGTCTGTCTGTCTTTTAAACCTGGATTTAAAATATATGTTTTTCAAATTTTTGTTTTCCAATTAAGCAGCAATTTAGTGTGACCAATCCGCCTAACCTGCACATCTTTGTGCTGTGGGGGTGAGACCCATGTGACACGGGAAGAATGTGTAAACTCCACACAAAGGGTAACCCGGGGCGGGCCAGGATCGAACCCGGGTCCTCGGCGCCGGAAGGCAGCAGTGCTAGTTCAGGTTCAGGATTTTGCAAAACGGTTTTTCCGACTTTTCTAGTGGTCCCACCCTCCTTGTTTTCTCGCCAATAAAATCTTTAAAGTTTCTATCTGGCCACAGAAAAAACACTTGTCTGTTTTAAACTTGTTTCTCCCGAGCCCACCGAAACACATTGTATCAGAGTTACTGCCGGCTCGGACTCTGACCAATCTTTAGGCCGGCAACTGAGTTCGAAAAGTTCGTCAAAATTGTTGTTAAAATCCCTTGTGAACTTCCGAGAGCTCATTGAGAAGGCCTTCGATTTGAAATCGGGACCGTACCTCAAAGTGACACTTTCCTGGGTATTTTCAAAGTGCCAGAAAATGTTCAAAAAACCATGTTCCCGAAAATCTCCGGGCACCCTGCCAACCCCTCGCGACGCCAAAAGCATTGTTGGAGTGGGGGGGGGGGGGGGATTTTGGAGGAGGATATGTGGTCTCTGGAGGGGGTTACGGCCAAGTGGGAGAAGAAGCTGAGGATGGCACTGGAGGAGTGGTTGTGGTGTGACTTGCTGTGAAGGTTGAATGCCTCAACTTGTTGTGTGATGCTGGGTTGATACAGTTAAAGGTAGTACAAAGAGCACGAAGCCGAGGATGAGCCGGTTGTTTGAAGGCGTGGAATATGCTTGTGAGGGTGTGGGAGGGGCCTGGCCAATCACACACATATGTTCTGGCCCTGTCCTAATTTGGAAATATTTTGGAGGTCTTTCTTTAGCACTATGCGCGTGGATTTTGAGCCCAGTCCCCTGGGGGCCTTATTTGGGCTGTTGGACTTGCTGCAGCTGCAGTCACCTCGCGACTCCTGTTGGGGTGAAGGTCAGTTGCTCCACCCTGTGTCTCAGTGTGGTTGGTGGATCTAATGGAATTTATGTATCTGGAAAAGGTGAAATTTGCTTTGAGGGTAGCGAGTGAGGCGTTCCACAAGAGATGGGGTTTATTGTACTACATTTTGAGGAGCTGGTTACCGTCAGCTGTTAAGGGGGACCAGGTGGGGGATAGCAGAGCGGGTTATTTGGTTGAAGTTACTGCGGGGTGTCTTCATGTGTGTTTAAAATGTTAAAATATCAAAAATTTGAATGAAAATATTTTCAACAAAACAAATTGTCCGTCCCATCTGCGATGATTCCCACAGCAGGCAGACCCGGAAAATTTACCCCAATGTATTTCTTAATATTTTCCCAACTACCTTGATCACTGTCCGTGTGGAGTTTGCACATTCTTACCATGTCTGCGTGGGTCCCACCCCCAAAACCCAGAAAGATGTGCAGAACAAGTGAATTGGCCACGCTAAATTGCCCCTTAATTGGGAAAAAAAAAAATTGGGTAATCTAAATTTCCCAACTACTTCACAAAATGTCAACAATGCTGTTAAGCCCCTTGGACAACAGGCAATTTCTAATAGGTAATAAAACGATGCCACTCAAACAGTAAGCAGATTTTCAGAAGAGATGAGTTTTCCGAACACTGCATTAAACAAAAGACTGATGAAGGTAAAAGCTTTTAAAGAACTAAAATTCAATCACAAGACTAAAATTTGTCCACTTTCCTCTTGCATTGCCATTGAATCACCGCTTTCCAATCAATGAAAACCTTAGTCTCCCATTCAGTAACTTAGGGCACGATCCTACGGCCACACCGTGCCGGAAAAGCAGCCCGCCACTGCTGCGTGGGTCTCACCCCCACAACCCAAAGATGTGCAGAGTAGGTGAATTGGCCAGGCTAAATTGTCACTTAATTGGAAAAAAAATAATTGGGTACTCAAAGTTTATATTAAAAAAAAGTTGTGAATTGGATTGTGGTGAGGTATATTTTATCTTTAGTCAAGGTAAAAGGAAAATGAGCAAGGTTACCAAAGAAAACTGGACTGAGAGTAACTGTTAAATCAGCATCTGACTTGGGCCAGAGTTTTATGATGACGGGGGCCGTAAAGTCATGTGGAAAGCATCTTCACCGACTCGAGAACCCTACTGCCAATTTGTGTTCTAACGAACCCCTCATTCGGGTAGAAGTCCCGCCTTGGAGATCTGCCGGTCAATCCAATTGACCATCAGCTCTCCAGTCCCTCTACAAACAGTACTCTAGTGGCCAGAAAAGGTACTCTGAGAAGCTTCCTGAGCCCAAGTTTAAGGAACCGGAGAAAAGCCGGGATTCCAGGTGCAGAAGGCCTCGGGAGGTTGCGATTGGGGTTTCGGGTGATGGACTGGAAGGGTGTGGGAAGTCTGAGCTCGCACAACCTTAAGGTGTGGGGTGGGGGGGGGGGGGGGGGGCTTCCCCAGTTATCTAACTCCCTTTATTTCCGGCATTCTACACCCACGTTATCATCCGCCCGCCAGATTTAAAATTGAGGCTGGGGTAGGAAAAAGCCGTAAAGTAGGCCACTTAAGGAACTTCATTTGGACAAAAGTGGTCTTCCCCCTCCTCGGCCCTACACACTCCAACATTAAATCACTACGGTAATCCGTTCCATGCAATTTGTGGGCCCCTTCCCCAGGGGAGCATAGAATTCTGTCCTTGGTTCCCTAAAGTGAAAGGGTTTGTTATTTTTCTCTCTTCATCTGCTAACATTGAGCCTGATGTTGAAAATATTCTGTTCTTTAAATCTGGCTCCTTTTGCTTTTTTTTTTAAAACAAAAGTTGCTTCATACTTAGAAACCTGGCACTTTCTTAATGTGACTCCATACAAGTAGTTTTGACACAATGGGAAATAATTTGATGAATGGTTAACTCACTTAAAACCTAATGGAGTGGAAGGTAAAACAGCCGCACCTGCTGAAGCTGTCTTATTCCTTTGGGCAATGTTATATAAAACTGCAATTTATTTTCTCCCTGTTCACACTACAGGAGGAAGATCCTCTGTGTATCTGTCAGCGAAAGCCTTTGTTTAGTTTATTATTTCTGCCCTTGTTTCCCGCTGCTCTTGAATGGGGGCTACTGGACTCTGCACTTTGAAGCTTTGTATTCTTTGGGTACAGGTTGACATTCTCAAGCTAATGTTGAAATTTCTTCACAGGGAACCTGATCTCAGATTTCATAACAGGATCCTAGTATTTAAACTGATCACATGTTCTTAAATTGGAGGCAATATTTATAAATTGTGGAAATCGTTCAGAATGCTTCCCTGTGATTTATAAATTTGCTGCTGGGGAACGCCAGGGTTCAATTTCTTTGTTTTTAATTTTTTTTTAAATAAATTTAGCGTACCCAGTTAATTTTTTCCAAATTAGCATGGCCAATCCACCTAGCCTGCACATCTTTGGGTTGTGGGGGCGAAACCCACGCAAATATGAGAGAATGTGCAAACTCCACATGGACAGTGACCCAGAGCCGGGATAGAACCTGGGAACTTGGCGGCTGTGAGGCAGCAGTGCTAGCCACTGTGCTGTCCCTACCAGGGTTCGATTTTGATATATATATATCAACCCATAACCACAGTATTTGTTGTTCTTGATGATTTTCACAATGTTGGATCAAAATAAAAGTTTGCTGCTTTGCTTTATTCAACATGGTAGCACAGTGGTTAGCACTATATCTTCACAGCACCAGGGTCTCAGGTTTGATTCCCGACTCGGGTCACTGTCTGTACGGAGTCTGCACGTTCTCCCCGTGTCTGCGTGGGTTTCCTCCAGGTTCCTCCACAAGTCCCGAAAGACGTGCTGTTAGGTAATTTGGACATTCTGAATTCTCCCTCTGTGTACCCCAACAGGTGCCGGAATGTGGTGACTAGGGGCTTTTCACAGTAACCTCATTGCAGTGTTAATGTGGGCCAACTTGTGACAATAAAGATTGTTATTAAAGAAAAAAATCAGGTTCTGTTGCCAAGTAACTTTGATCTTTCAGTTGTTTTAAGTTCCTTCAAGTCAGCTGAGACGGCAGTTTTTAGTCATGTTTCTGAGCTGGGACCAGGCTTTGTGCTCTCAATAAGTATTTGGTTTCTCCTGCCAGAAGCTGCAGATATATGGTTGTTGGTGAAAGCCATATTAGGCTTAGTTGTGTGTCCTTTATGGTGAAATTGTTTTGCTTCTACTGATGGTCTGTCCTCCTAAATGAAGAATAACCTGGAAGAGAGATATACTCTGACGTAAGTTAAAATCCTCTCTTTGTGTTGAGGAAAAGATTGAAAAAAAACCAGAATTTAACTGGGTGCTACTTAATAGATGAAGAAAAGTTATTGGATGTTTAATTGTGCCAGCAGATGTAATTTGTGTCCTGTAATATGTGAGCTCTGAAGAAGTCATAGGGACTCAAAACGGTAACTTATTTTTCTCTCCACAGATGCTGCCAGAGCTTATCCAGCATTTTCTGATTTTATTTCAGATTTCCAGCATGTGCAGTATCTTGCTTTTACTGTGGCGTTTGGCCACTTCAGGACAGACATTCCTGGAAGAGAGGTTCTGTTCTTCTCTCCAACAGGATTTCTATCCTTTTTGTTTCTAAATTTCAAGTACAAATTTTTCCAATTAAGGGGCAATTTAAAGTGGCCAATTTAACGTGGCCAATCCACCTACCCCTCACATCTTTGGGTTGTGGAGGTGAGACCAACGCAGACATGAGGGGGATGTGTAAGCTCCACATGTCAATGACCTGGAGCCAAGATCGAACCTGGGTCCTCAGCGCCATGAGGCAGCAGTGCTAACCACTGTGCCACCGTGGCGCCCCACCGTCCTTCTCTTTTACCATGTTCAGCTTCATTGCTGTCCATTTCCCTCCTGGTGTCTGACAACGTGTTTACCAAAGCTTGCTTTCACAGCCACATTAACTTCCTCAGCAACTGTCTCCATCTCCAACTTACCCACGCAGATTCCAACTGAAGTTCTATCCTTCCTTTTTCTAAACCACCTAGGATTTACAGGTATTTCTGGGACATACAACATTCCTCAGGCTGCTGTTCTCATCGCATCCTGAGATCCACACTCCGTGCCATGTTCCGCCATATGTACGCGCTCGACCCCTCTCTCCAGCAGAACCGACTGCTGTCATCGTTCCCACTTTCATTTAATTCTTCGTCTCATCCAACGCCTTAACAAGGGTTTTGTAGAAGTGTCAGATGGACTCGATGTTAATTCTGTTTCTCTCTCCACAGATGCTGCCAGTCCTGCTGTGTTTATCCAACATTTCTGTTTTTTATTTTATATATTTGTGCCCAGCATTGGTTAAGCAGTGAATATGTGGATGTTATAGAAATCATCCAATAACAAAAAATAGACATGGTAACATTTAACTACAATGTGGTTGACTCTTAAATGCCCTCAGGGATGGGCAATAAATGCTGGCCCAGCCAGAGATACCCACATTCCATGAACAAATTTTTAAAAATGCAGGACTTGCACATAGAACAGAAAAACCTTGCTTAATCCTCACTCTACTGATCTGGCTGTAAAGGATAGTGATCATTCCACTTTCCTTTCCATTTAGGTGAAAAGGTTGGTCGGATTGTGTCAATGATGATGCAGTGCAAATCATTAGACTCGTGGACTCTGATTTAGCAGAAAATTTGAAATTGATTACTGGCAGGCCGAAGCAACCTTATCCTGAAATTTGAGCCTGGTCATTTTCTGGAAATCTGGAAGCAGCTTTTCAGCATATATCATGGTAGACACCTGGAAGTCTCTTTTTTCCCCCAAAAGGCTGTGGATGCTGGGTCAATTAAATTTCAAGGTTGAGCTTGATAGATTTTTGTTGGGTATGGGTATCAGGGGATATGGAACAAAGGCAGGTAAATGGAGTTGAGGTGCAGATCAACCATAATCTAATTGAATGAAGGAACAGGCTCGAGGGGCTGAATGCCCTACTCCTCCTATGTCCTTGAAAATGAATGGTAAGCCTTGGAAAGTCCAAGAAGAAAATAAATCTAAATTGTAATGCTATGCAGAAAGTATTAGAGGAGATAAAATGGGTTATATTAGGTAGAAATTAAGTGAAATTAATTTTATCAATGACCAAAATGAGCAAACGAATTTTATATTTTAAATTTTATATTTTAAAATTGTCCCATCGGTTTAATGTTGAACTGTTGAATAACTTGATTACTGTAAAATTGCTACATTGCTCTTTATTTTGTTAGATTTTATACCATTCTGTGCCAGCTGTAAAATAGCCTCTGTTTGCTTGTTCTGATGAATTCTTCATGATTAAGCAATACTATTTTGTGTTGCCTAACATCTCCCTAACAGCATTTTAATTGAATTTAATTGTGAATTTTCCACAGCAGTTATGTGTTTTCAGTGTAAAAAAAATGACTTTGCAGAAGGCTGGCAGTCAGTTTGAGTATTGTTAGCCTTGGCCAGCCAAGAAAATAATGCATCGAATTGGAACAGCTAAGTAAGAATTGAAAATATCTGTGGAAATATGGACTGGGACCAATCTGCACTCCCAAATGGGGATGGGTTGGATTTGGATCCAAAAAGTAGGAAGTAGAAGCAATATCTAGGGGTGTTTAGTAGACGTACCAATTACTAACTAAAACAGGGAACCAAATGAGAAATCCACTTCCCACCCATTCTCATTGTACTATTCTTGTGGATTAAGCTAATTCCGTTATTATGGAATTTATGGCACAGGAAAACTTAGCTATCAGCTGAATTTCATCTGGAAACATCACATTGTTTTTTTTAAACAAATCTCTTTACAAAATGTGTTTTTAGTTTTGTCTTTACTTAGGTTAAATTTCAGAATAACATTTTTATTGGATTTGCGATACGTAGTTATTGATTTAGGAATAAAAATAGAATTACTTTTACCTGCAATCTAGAGATTTGAATCGAGCAGAACATTTCTTGATAAACTCTTAACTGTAATTCATGATTTCACCGAAGGTACCACTGAGAATTGTATCCACAGATATGGTTGTGGTATATTAATAACTTGCGCTTGATAGTTGATTTTGCAGTTAAATCATTACCTACTCTGTCACTATACCTTAAAATGCCTGGTAATTTTTTTTTATGTACAAGGCATCTGTTAAATTGTGATGAACTAACCACTGCAATTTGCTGGTCTGATTTGATCTTGCATGCAGCTATATCAGCCTAGTGGTACCTGCTTTGAAGCATTATTAAAAACAAGAAATATATTAGTGTAAAAGTGTAAAGAAAGCTCATAGAGCCTGAAATGTTCGAGTAACATTGGCAATTGAAAGATAAAACCTTTAGGTCAATGTTCATCAGTCTGATTTTGTGGCATTTGTCCATAATTTCAGGGGTGCAGTTATCATGTGTATGTGACAGGAAAATTTAGTTTGGAATAGCATGTCATGCTGCAAAATGTGTCGTCAATGGAGAAAGATATTTCATTATTTAGTATTATCATTGCTTACCTTGATGACAATCCCCTGCTTTGTAGCTTGAGTATCATTTAATGTCAAAATGATGATCTTTGTATTTTCAGATGGAATGTGCTTGGGATTCAGGGAGCTCTGTTGAGCCATTTTGTGGAGCCTATCTACTTTGCCAGCATTATCCTTGGTAGTTTGTACCATGCTGATCACTTGTCGCGTGCAGTCTACCAGCGAATCAGCGAAATTGAAGAGCTCCCAAGCATATACACACTTAACAGGCCTCTACTTAGTGGTAGGTTCTCGCCGTTTCTTACCTTGGCATCAAATCAGACGATAATACTGATCTATGTGCTCTTGTTGAATTGAATCTGCACAGAAATAAAGCTGAGTTTATGAGTGCCAATTCATATTTAAAGGGAACTAATTCTGTATATAGCATCCTGTGAATCCCTATCTTGCAAAGCAACCTTACTTGGTATTACATAGGATATACTGTCGAGTTGCATCAAATTTGTTGGTTGAAATTTTTCGATATTTACTCTAATTGCTGACTCTGGCGAGAGAACAGGCTTGCAGCTCCCTGGCTGCACAGTTGGCTTTTCTTGCAAGATAATGCAGCACTTACAGTAAAACAAATGTTGCAGGTGTCTCTGTCGCATCATGTTGGCAGGGTAGGGCCTGATAGAGTCAGCAACGCCACTACTGCCACTAAGATTCTAATTTCAGCGGTCTTGTGAGATTTCCCATCGTGTCGTCATTTACGCCTGCGATGAATGCCAGCATGAAAATGATGGCTGTTGATTTTGTATGCAATATAATCTGCCACTAAGCAATACTTTGCAATTAAAAAATATATATTTTAGTAGAAATTTTAATAATTTTTAAACAAAGTTTACACAAAATAAAACATGAACACATAAAAAAAAGTAATAATCCCCCCCCCCCCCCAACGCCATGCTTTGCATTTACTCGCACAGAGGAACATGGACCTGCATTTTCTTGTGACCCACTTGCTTGTTTAAGAATGGATGAGGAAGCGCTATCACAATGTTAAACGTATAGTTGGCTTGTTTTCTCCTCCTTGCCAGTAGCTGCAATAAAGATCCTCCTTGTCAAGTCAACAAGTGCCCATTTGATTTGGCACTGCGGGTGTAGTGGAAGATTTGCTGTCCAGGAGTTCATGCAGCTGCTTGATCAAATCAGCAAGCATTTAATCTGTAGTAAGATACTGCTATTGGTAAGAACAAGACGAAACAGCATAGCAGGCTTTCATAACAATGGGCATTGGTATCGAAGTTCCATTTCAGTTTGCAGGATGAAGATTGTGATTTTAAAATAATTGGAATGCAAATATTTATTCGGAAGTAATTAGGGAACCTTTGTCCCTGCAATACCTATAATGACATTTTCCCACATTTATAGGTGAAACCACATTTAAACAATGAAACAACTAAATAAATGGGTACTTTAATTATGCAATATCATTCACTTTACTGCACTGGAGTACCAAAACGTTGCTTGATATATTTACCATGGTAATAGAGAATGTTTGGACTGGTGTTCAGCTTTCCAATTGAAATTCCAATTGGGCGGCACAGTAGCGCAGTGGTTAGCACTGTTGCTTCACAGCACCAGGGTCCCAGGTTCGATTCCCAGCTTAGGTCACTGTCTGTGCGGAGTCTGCATGTTCTTCCCATGTCTGCATGGGTTTCCTCTGGGTGCTCGCGTTTCCTCCCACAGTCCAAAGATGTGTGGGTTAGGTGGATTGGTCGTGCTAAATTGCCCTTGGTGCCCAAAAAGGTTAGGTGGGGTTACAGGGATAGGGTGGAGGTGTGGACTTAGATGGGGTGCTCTTTCCAAAGGGCCGGTGCAGATCGATGGGCTGAATGGCCTCCTTCTGCATTGTTGATTCTATGAAAGACTAAATGATATGGTCAATGGCTGAACTCTGCAAAAGCAGATGAAGATTTAATGTCCATTGGATCTGCATTCAATGATCAACTTATGGCATTTGCGAGGGCAGCAAGGTGGCGCAGTGGTTAGCACTGCTGCTTCACAGCGCCGAGGTCCCAGGTTCGTTCCAAGCTCTGGGTCACTGTCCGTGTGGGGTTTGCATATTCTCCCCGTGTCTGCGCGGGCTTTGCCCCCACAACCCAAAGATGTGCAGGGTAGGCGGATTGGCCACGCTAAATTACCCCTTAATTGCTAAAAATGAATTGGGCACTCTAAATTTAAAATAAAATATATGGCATTTGCCGCATTCCACCGTGGGCAACCCGGTGGCACAGTGGTGAGTATTGCTGCTTCACAGCACCAGGAACCTGGGTTCGATTCCAGCCCTGGGTGACTGTGTGGAGTTTGCATGTTCTCCGTGTCTGCGTGGGTTTTCTCCAAGTGCTCTGGTTCCCTCCCACAGTCCAAAGGTTAGCATCGGGCGGCACGGTAGCACAATGATTAGCACTGTTGCTTCACAGCACTGGGGTCCCAGGTTCGATTCCCGGCTTGGGTCACTGTCTATGCGGAGTCTGCACATTCTCCCCGTGTCTGCGTGGGTTTCCTCCAGGTGCTCCGGTTTACTCCCACAAGTCCCGAAAAATGTGCTGTTAGGTAATTTGGAAATTCTGAATTCTCCCTCTGTGTACCTGAACAGGTGCCGGAATGTGGCAACTAGGGGCTTTTCACAGTAACGTCATTGCAGTGGTAATGTAAGCCTACTTGTGACAATAAAGATTATTATTATTAATTAAAGGTTAGGTAGGGTTGTGGGGATTGGGCGGGTCAGTGCAGACTTGATGGGTCGGATAGCCTCATTCTGCACTGTAGGGATTCTATGAAATGTATGATTCTAAATCTAATATGATCTTTCAGTGCATATTTAGTATGAAAACCACTGACGCATTTTGGAAAGTGTAGCAGATATATACTGTCGAAAGAAGCAGGCTTTTTTCTGCTGAGAATTAATTTTTTAAATATAAATTTAGAGTAGTCAATTCATTTTTTCAAATTAAGGGGCAATTTAGCTTGGCCAATCCACCAACCTTGCACATCTTTGGGTCGTGGGGGCAAAACCCATGCAAACTGAGAATACATTTGAAAAGCATTCACATCTCACTATATAATGCATTTTACATTAACCAGTATTATACAATCACGTCTGCATTGATAACATCACTTTTCTGAGGTCGCATAAGTGACATTCCAAGTGACCTGGAAACCTATGCTGTTCAGTCATACAGGTCAAGGCAGACGAGCCATCTGTCCCATCATTCTCAAGGAGGTGATCTAGATAAAGGGGAACCGGTGATGTACTGTTCTTAGATTCCTAGAAGGCTTCTGATAAAGTGCCACATCAAATGTTACTGCAGAAAATAAAAGTGCATGATACAGGGAATAGCATATTGGCATGGATAGAAGATTTGCCAGCTATGAAGAATCGGAGAGTAGACATAAATGATGGCACAGTGGTTAGCACTGCTGCCTCACAGTGCTGAGGACTCGGGTTCAATCCTGGCCCCGGGTCACTATCCATGTGGAGTTTGCACATTCTCCCGTGTTTGCGTGGGTCTTGCCCCCACAACCCAAAGATGTGCAGGCTAGGTGGATTGGCCACGCTAAATTGCCCCTTAATTGGAAATAAAAAATAATTGGGTACTCTAAATTTAAAAAAAGATAGAAGCTAAATAGAGATAAATGGACTGTTAAAGATTTTTATTAGGGGCGGCACAGTAGCCCAGTGATTAGCATTGTTGCTTCACAGCTCCAGGGTCCCAGGTTTGATTCCTGGCTTGGGTCACTTTCTGTGCAGTGTCTGCATGTTCTCCACGTGTGTGCATGGGTTTCCTCCGGGTGCTCCAGTTTCCTCCCACAGTCCAGAGATGTGCAGGTTAGGTGGATTTGCCATGCTAAATTGCCCTTGGTGTCAAAAATGGTTAGGTGGGGTTACTGGGATGGGGTGGAGGCGTGGGGTTAAGTGGGGCACTCTTTCCATGGGTTGGTGCAGACTCGAAGGGCCGAATGGTCTCCTTCTGCACTGTAAATTCTATGAAATGGTTTTTTTCTAGGTTGGACGGGAGGTACTTCACTGGAGGGCGGGGGCGCCTCACAGACGGCCAAGCTAGCGATCGGGAGCCACTGATCCGCGGGCATGCGCGATCTCGGGGGGGGGGGCTATAATTTCGGGGCCTGTCTGCGGTGTGAGTCCACCATGTCTCAGGGGGCGGCTGCCGTTGTGCGCATGCGCGAACTCCCGACCGGATGTACAGGGCCCCATTTCCGCAGCCAGAGCTGCGAGGAGTACTCCGGGGCCCTGCTAGCCCCCTTCATGTAGGAGAATCACTCTGGACTTTCTTTAGGAAAATAAATATTGTTTAGATTCCTCAATTGACTTGAGGCCATTCTGCTTTTTAATAATAGTCAGTTTGGTATTAGCTGGAATATCAACTGAGGAATCTAAACAATATTTATATATTGTTCAACTGTTAATGAGACGTGGGTGATCTTGTCTGTGTGCAAGTGCATGTTAATTTTATATGGAAGAGACACAGAAAAGTTTAACATTGGGTTTATTTTAAGTGTGTAAGGATTTAAGCTTAGAATCAAAATCACGTAAGAATGAATAATGTGACATGTTAGAAATAGTTGGCACGCAGTTTATATTTCACTGCTTAATTTTATTTAGGCATACTGTACAGAAGAGGTCCATCGGCCCATCGAGTCTATACTGGCAAAACTACACTAAATCCACACTAATCCCACTTTCCAGTACTTGGCCCATAGCCATGAACGTTTGACATTAAGTGCTCACCCACGTACTTTTTTTTTTAACAGCCAATTTTATTGAGGTATTTTTGGCATTGTAAACAGTAACAATATGCATTAGTGTGCAGATACCAATTACAAAAAAACATAGTGCAAATAACAGTACCACACCCACGTACTTTTTAACGGTTGTGAGGTTTCTCGCCTCTATTACCCACCCAGGCAGTGTATTCCAGATTCCTCTGGGTGAAAAGATTTTTCCTCAAATCCTCTCTAAATCTCCTTACATTCACCTTAAAATGATGTCCCCTCATTATTGATCCTTCAACTAAAGGGAACAGCTGCTTCCTATCCACCCTGTCCATTCCACTCATAATCTTATATATCTCAATCAGGTCCCACCTCAGCCTTCTCTGCTCTAAAGAAAACAGCCCCAGTCTATCCAGCCTCTTTTCATAGCCCAAATGCTCCATGCCAGAAAACATCCTGAAAAATCTCCTCTGTACCCTCTCCAGTGATCTCCTTTTAAAATCTACCATTTGATTTGTTTCCATGGCATTTCCAGTAATCTAAATTCTGTACTAATTTAAGCATAAACATTTTGAAATGAGTTGTCAAGGTGAGGAATAATGAGGAAAATTGAATACGATGCAGGCTCTCTAAACACATGGATATAATGCGTAAAGAGGTCATTGTTGGAGGGCAGCACGGTGGCGCAGTGGGTTAGCCCTGCTGCCTCGTGGTGCCGAGATCCCAGGTTCGATCCCAGCTCTGGGTCACTGTCCGTGTGGAGTTTGCACATTCTCACCGTGTTTACGTGGGTTTCGCCCCCACAATCCAAAGATGTACAGGATAGGTGGATTGAACATGCTAAATTGCCCCTTAATTGGGAAGAAATGAATTGGGTACTCTAAATTAAAAAAAAAAAAAAGGATGTAATGGTTGTTAACAAAATGGAGTTCAGCATTTCTGGTAGCACATTCCTATTCCAAGGTGCCGCTTCAAATTAAAAGAGAAATGTCATGGGATGTGAGCCACATTGCCATGGCCAGGATTTGTTGCCCATCCTTTAAAACATGATGGTGAGCCTTTCTGAACTGCTGCAGTCCACCTGGCCTAGGTGCACCCGCAGTGCTATGAGGACAAAATCATCCAGGTCAGGGGTGCCCAGATTTTAGGCACTGGAGATCTACTTTTTCAACAATCATCCTAATATGATCTACCAGCACGGTCTTCCCACCCTCGCCCACAATATCATTTAAACATGTTACGCAATATTGGCTGTCTATGGATAAAAAGATTAAAAATGCACCACAAACATTCTTGCACACTTTTATGCAGAGATTTTCTCCCCTAAAGGGCATTTACAACAATCTGGTACTTTATGGTCACCGGTTCCAGAATTTTAACCTAATTAATTCATTGAGTTAAATCCTTAAACATCATCATTAAAGTATTGTCCTCCAGATCATTAAACCAGGTCACTGGATTGCAAATTCTATGACATAATTTGCTTCTGTACCCTAAATCCCAAAAGTTTAATGTTGTACGATATTCAGTTGCCAACCCAGTCAATAGGTAAAAGTATTCTAAATATGTGCTGCATTCTGCTTTCAACACATGGGAAGCATTTTATGCAGGAATTTTGTAGCTGCCTTCACGAAAATGCACAACAGTAAGTATATAATAGTTTCTATTGTATCATCACATAAAGTTTACTCTTACCTTTTTTAGGGCACAAGTACATGCAGAAAGCATAAACTGCACATGCTCAGTGTGGAGAAAATACATGCCACACATGTGCCAAGTGCGTAGTGCTCAGAACACCTGTAGCCGACTGCAAACTGGTTCCTGCTCAACCGGTCGACTGCAATCGCCGTTTTAGGCACCTCTGATTCAAGCTTTTGACTGAGTGATGGATCATGTTTAAAATGTTCTATTTTCTGCAATGTAACTCTTCTATTTTAGCCATTCCGTGGCATAAGAGCTGAGGAGCAGGGGCTGTTGGGGAAATAACATTGAAAAATCCATCAATGTGAACAATGAAAATTTAGCACGTGCCTCAATAGAAATATTCCTTTCTGGCATTGTATGCGCCAAAGTACTGTCATTTCTTTGGCCAGGATAATGGGTGACAACTCAACCAGTTATTACATCACACAAGACAAAGCAAAGAGTGGAAGTAGTTTATATTTCATTGCTAATTTCTTATGACTTCAGCATTTGCAACCTGCGGTTAATGGATTTAAATCCCAACCTGGGAGAATTCTGTCAAGTGTGAGTCAGTTGTTGCAGGACAGTTACTTTTGGCAAAGTGGAAGAAGAAAATGTTTTTGTTGAGAAAAGTTTTGATTTTGTAAATGGAGTTGTCAGGTGATCATGCAACATTGATGTTGCTGATAGCCCTCTCACCTGAAGAATAGAACTTGATGGAAAACCTGTCGCAAATAAATGCAAATTTGAAAATTAACTTTTGTTCAATTATTTTCCATTTTTCAAAGAGATGAAAGATACTAGAGATGGGATGGAAAAAGCTTTTGTAGTTGTCAAGTGGTGATCTGTTCTGCAAGAGTCTCATTTTTTGCTTCTTCCCTGATAAATAAGAACAGTTAAACCTCTACTACAGCCTGGGTTAATTAGCTGTGTCCAGGAAGAAATTGGCTGGTTGAATTGCATACCTCATCCATTGGATCACCGCCACTTCATGTGTCAACCTCCACTTACTTCTGTCCCCAGAGTCACTAGACTAATCATGCACTCTTAATCGTTAATTCACAGAACTGGAAGGATGAATGTGCTCACAGTAAACCTCTCTGACCTTGCTGGTTGCAATTTGTATTTCACTTCACGAGCAGCACCATGAGCAGAGCAATAACTGACTTTATGTAATTCTATTTGTTGATGCAAAGCTTAAGTAATATGAACACGCATCTGTCGCAGAATATCAGCCTGTGGTAACATACAATTGTGTTTTCTTAGAGTACTTTGACTAGCTTTTTTAAAGTTAATTACTTGTCTGATAAGTGGCAGGAGACTTGACAGCAAGTGATAAGGTACCCCAGGTAGAATTGCTTCTGATTTCTTCTCTCCCTACTCTCCACCTCACTTAAGCTGGCTGCATGGGACATTTTCATGCATCATTTAATTTGTCCCGCTACATTGAATCAAATTGATCCTGCTGATCAGTCCTATGTATGAGTGTGGTGTTGCTATATATGAAGAGTTAAATTGCTTAAACTAATAGATGAAATAGTGCCTTGAGATGTACATAATAATGTGTTTGATGAAATCCCTTTGACTACCACTTTGGTCAAGGCAGATTTAACATGTTTAATTCCTTTGTGCAGTTGATGAAATATACATAAAATTTCAAAAGGCATTTGATAAAGTGCCACAATTCATACATGTTAACAAAATTGAAGCCCATGAGATTAAAGGAGCTTTGATGCATGACTAAGAAATTGGTGGGCAGCACGGTGGAGCAGTGGTTAGCCCTGCTGCCTCACGGCGCCACGGTCCTAGGTTCGATCCCGGCTCTGGGTCACTGTCCGTGTGGAGTTTGCACATTCCGTGTTTGCGTGGGTCTCACCCCCACAACCCAAAGATGTGCAGGTTAGGTAGATTGGCCACGCTACATTGCCCCTTAATTGGAAAAAATAATTGGGCACTCTAAATTTATATTTTTAAAAAAAGAAATTGGCAGACAGACAACAGAGTGAATGGTTGTTTTTCAGACTGGAAAGAAGTAAACAGTTGTGTCTCACCAGAAGTCGGTATTAGGACACCATTCTGGAGTCCAAGTTCTTCCGCATCCGAGAATCAGGACTGGTCTCCATTGGCATTAGCCATGCCCAGGTGTGGATCACACTCCTTGGCCATGCAGATTTGTGCATGGCGAGAGCACACCTGTTTCCATCCAAATGCTGGTATCGGCCCGCCATTTTGAGCTGGCAGCCAGATCTCTCTCTCTCTCTCTCTCTCTCTCTCTCCTCTCTCTCTCTCTCTCTCTCTCTCTCTCTCTCTCCCCCCCCCCAACTGACAAGGGAGGGCAGCCCCTCAGCAAAGGAAGTGTATCCTCCCCCCAACCACGGGAATAATGGGTCACCACCTCTTCCCACACCACCAGACGTATCAGGGTGACCCGCCGCACCATGGCACTTACACCCTGGCAGTGACTCCCTCGCCTGGCACGTTGCACCCCAAGGGAGTCATTCCATAGCTAATGCACTCCTTTGCCGCTGCCAGTCTGCAGAGGAGGGATCCGCCAAGGGTCCTGAGGGATGGGTGGGTGCAAGCTGCAGGTGAGGGGTTTACCCCTGGACCCTTCCCCCAGGGTGGGGATCCCGTGTCTGGACTGTCCCTTCCAACCCTAGGGTACCTCGTTGTCTCCTTGTGGAGAAAGTCTTTGATTTGTAAATGTCAGAGCTCCTGTCCGTTCGGTAGCTCTAGTCTCTCCGTTAGCTCGTCTTGGGTTGCAAGTCTGTCCCCCATGTAAAAGTCCCTGATCGCTAGCCTCCCCCCATCCTGTCTCCACTTCTTAAAAGTGGTGTCTAGCATGGCTGGTGGGAATTTGTGGTTGCTGCAGCTGGGTCCATGGTGGACATTTTGGTTAAGCCGAAGTGTTGTCTCATCTGGTTCCATATTTTCAACGTGGCTACAGCCACTGGGCTGGATCTCTATTTTGCCGGGGTGGGATGGGAATGCTGTCGTGGCAAAGGCTCGAGGGTCATTCCCTTACAAGAGGACTCCTCCAGCCTTACCCATTCTGTGCTCTGTTCCCTTATCCATCCCCTCACTCTCTCGGCTGTGGCTGCCCTGTGGTAGTATTGCAAGTTCAGGAGAGCTAGATGGCCCATGGTCTCTTCTCCACTGCAGTGTAGTCTTGGGAATTCTTGGATTCTTCGCCCCTGCCCCACCCACACATCTGCTCAATGAACGCCCCAGTTCTCTGGCTATGCCTGTCTTTTCCTCTGTTTTGGGGTTCAATCGGTCCGTCAGTGTGTCCTTGTAGATAGTTGATCAGTCGGTGTATGTCGATGTCGGGAATTTCGCCATGGTCTTTATGAAATTTGTGTCGTCCCAGTTGAGCGCATACATGTTCACCAGAACTACAGGTGCCCTGTTTAGGGCACCGCTGATCATGATGTATTGTCCCCTGGGTCCGAGATCATCCTTGTCACTGCAAACACCATCCTCTTAGTAATCAGTATTGCTAACCCCCTAGCCCTCATCCCTTCCTTACCCACATGGTCCTTCTCCCTCAGGTGCATCTCTTCAAGGAAGACAATGTCTTCAAACTTCTTAAATGGGCAAAGACTCTGGATCTTTTCACTGGGCCTTTTAAGTCCCCTATCGTTCCGGGTGTCAATCCTGGTGGGGGGTTTGTGTCTTCCCCCCTTCCTGCGGGATGAACCATACTTTTTTTTAAATATTTTTATTCTCCTTTTTCACTTTTTCATATTTTCTCCCAAATTTACACACAACAATAAACAACAACCAGTAACGAATGCAATGTCAATCCCCATATAAATAACAATGATCCCATCCTCCCACCAAACCCCCAAACATTAGCCCGCATGTTATCATAAACAAACGGCAAAAAGGAATCAGGAATCACCCATAGTCACCATTAACATAAAAGGTCCCCCTCCCCCCAACTCTCCCAACCTCCCCTGCTAATGATCAATGTAATCCAATTCTTGAAAGTGCACAATGAATAATGCCCATGAATTGTAGAACCCCTCCATCCTTCCCCTCAGTTCATATTTGACCTTCTCAAGAGTCAAGAATTCCATCAGGTCCCCCCGCCACGCCAGGGCACAGGGTGGAGAGGTTGATCTCCATCCTAACAGGATCCGCCTTTGGGCGATCAACGAGGTGAAGGCTACATCTGCCTCTGTACCCATTTCCAACCCCGGCTGGTCCGATACCCCAAATATGGCCTCCCGAAGGCCCGGGTCCAGTTTCACGTGCACCACTTTAGAGATTACCCTAAAAATCTCTTTCCAGTAATCCTCCAGCTTTGGACAGGACCAAAACAAATGAATGTGGTTTGTGCCCCCCCCCCCCCCCCCCCCCCGGCAACTTTCACATACACAAAGAGCCGGCTCATCCTCGCCCTTGTAAGTTGTGTTCTATCTATCACCTTCAGCTATATCAGCCCCAACCTCGAACACAAGGTGGAGGCGTTCACCCTGCAGAGCACCTCACACCAGAACCCCTCCTCCGTACCCTCTCCCAACTCTTCCTCCCACTTTGCCTTGATCCCTTCCAGCGGTGTCTTTTCCTCTTCCAAAATAGGGATCAACCACACTTACCTGGTGGATGTACCCCTGCACTCTGAGGTTTCCCTTTGTTAGGGGGCTGTCCAAAATGGCCCCGGTCACCATTCTCACCATGAGATCGGGCCCCTGCACTCTGGGGTTTTCATTTGTCCAGAGGGCACCCAACATGGCTGCCAACTGTGTGTATGCCACGGGGGTGCACCCCTGCACTCCGGGATCTCCCTTTGTTCAGGGACCCTCCAAGGTGGCTATTTGCAGCACCATCTTGTCCCCTCAACCTGCACCCTACCTGTTGAAACCAATCTGAGACCCATCCTTTTCTTCTTCTCATGTTCCCCTTGTGTTCCCTCTCCTCTCCATCCCCATCGCTGTGTCATTCCCCCCCCCCCCCCCCCGGGGCCTGGCCAGTCGCTCCCTCCTGCCAGGGAGTGCACTGCGGCCCCCCTTGCTGTCATACTTCCTGGGCTAGTTTTCCCCGGTAGTGTGGTGGCCCCCCTCCTGAAGCTGATCTTGCCCCATCCCATGCCCGCTAACTATCAGTTCCCTTTGTCGATGCCTCACCCTCACCTGTGTTCCGCTGCCCTCATCTTTCCCTGCAATCTGATCTTTCTAATCAAAGCGAGGCAGGATAGTCCCGCAGAAACATAGTGTGTGTCCATCGTTGTCTTTTTTTTCTCTTTTCTCTGCTTCGCCTTCAGCGTTGTCTTGCCTGCCCCATGTCCAGGCCATTTTTCTGCCTCTGCCAGTGTGTTGAATTAATGCTCCTTATTTTGGAACGTGACCCAGAGCCTGGCTGGTAACAGCATTCCAAATCTCACTCCGTTCTTGTACACGGCCGATTTTGCCTGGTTGAACTCAGCCTTGTTTTTTATCAAGTCTGCCCCAATGTCTTGATAGACCCGGATTCTTTGTCCTTCCCAGCTGCTTGCCTTCGTCTCCCTGGCCCACCTCAGGCTCCTCTCACAATCCTGATAACGATGCAGTTTTGCGATTATCGCTCTTGGTTGTTATCCCACTTTGGTCTTCGGCCGGAGCAATCTGAGTGCTCTGTTGATCTCGGATGGTTGGGGGAAGCTGTCCCTCGCGACTAGGCTGCCCAGTATTTGGGCCACATAGCCCGTCGGCTCCCTGCCCTTGTTCCCTGGCAGGCCCAGGTCTGGATCTTCTGGCGTCGGGACCTATTCTCCTGGTCCTCGACTTTCTCCTTCGAGATCCCCTGGGTTACTACCAACCTTTTGATCGTGGCCTCCTGAGTGGGACAATCCTGTCGCTCTAATCCGTCAACACCTTCTCCAACTCGAGGATCGTTTTCCCTTGCGCCTCCACCTTCCCCAGTCCATTGATTGCTGTCTGCATGACGACTAATGCCTCCGTACTGTCACTTTGATTTCCACCATTATGGCCTCCCTCATTGCGGTCAGTTCCTTCGTCAGGAACGTCTTCCACCCATCTCCAGGTGGGGGAGGGCGGGAGGCCATTGCTCATGTGTCGGTCTCCCTCTCTCCAGGGTGACCGGTGATCCTGCGCCTCGTGCATCTGCCAACCCCGCCACCTGCTGTTTGTGGCCTTTTCCTCGAGCTCCCGTTTGCTGGCATGATGGTTCTGTTCTTTCCCTTTCCTAATTGTGGGTGAGATGCTACAGAATCTTTGTGCTAATTTTGATTAAAAGTGCCTATTTAGCTGTGTTCTGGAGTAGAACCTCCTGATGTGCAGCTCGTCACTGGAAAAGTCTCCAAAACCTGGGAATTTTGACTGGAAAGTTTAGCTGAAGGTGTGGAGGAGAAGTTCCCCCCGAGAGTGGCATGTCTGCTGGTTCCCAGACTCGGCAGAAGAAGGTTAAAACCTGGCCAAGGAACTGGAAGACACCTGTGGCACAACAGCAATTGGAACGATGGCGGAGGGGGAAGAGTTTTGCATGCTGGAAAACACCAGATGGAGCAGTTCATGGCGTTCATCAGCGAGGAGTTCCATCAGCAGTGAAAGGAGATGCATGAAGACCGATCGAAGGCAATCGAAGGAGCGGTAGCACCCTTGAAGGGCTCGATTGAGGGAGAGTCGAGAAGTGCTTGGAGGCACAGCGGTCGCAGATCTGGGAGATGGAGAGGGTGATGTCTGATCACAGTGATCCGGTGGTGACATTGGAGGTGGGGCTCCTGGTAGACCGTCGCAAGTCATTAAGGGCAAAGGTAGAGGAGCAGGAGAATAGATCTAGAAGGCAGAACCTGAGCATCTTTGGCCTACCTGAATAATAATAATAATCGCTTGTTGTCACAAGTAGGCTTCAATGAAGTTACTGTGAAGGTGTGGAAGGCACGAGCGCTACAAGATTTGTCTCAAGGATGCTGGCAGGGCTGGTGGCAGAAAGGGTGTTCAAAAAAGTCCCAGAGGTGGATAGAGCGCACAGGTCTTGACAACAGAAGCCAAGAGCGGGTGAGCTGCCGTGGGCGGTGATTGTGAGGCTCCATAATGTGATGGAAAGCATAAAAGGGATGAAATCGGGGGAAGGCCCCGGGCCGGATGATTAGCCAGCGGAGTTTTATAAGAGTTTGCGACGGAGTTGGCACCACATTTATTGGGGTTGCTTAGTGAGGCGCTGGATAAGGGGGAGCTGCTGGAGTCACTGACACAGGTGGCGATCAGGCTAATTCTGAAGAAGGTGAAGGACCCATTTGGGTGTGGGCCATACAGGCCCATATTACTGTTGAACACAGATGTGAAAGTGTTGGCTGAGTTAGTGGCGGGGAGGATGGAAGGATGCGTTCCGGGGGTGGTTGGAGAGGACCAAACAGGTTTTGTGTAGGATAGGCAACTTTCCAGTAATATTAGGTGGTTACTAAATGTACCGAAGGGACGGGTACTGGAGGTAGTGGTCTCTATGGATATAGAGAAGGCCTTGGACTAGGTGGAGTGGCGGTACCTATTTGAGGTTCTGGGAAGGTTTGGGCCGAAGTTTGTGGCGTGAGTTCACTGAGCTTCAGATTGCACAGGGGAATGAGGCAGGGGTGCCCGCTGTTGCTGCTGCTGTTCCGCTTGTGATGGAGCTCTTGATGATGGCCTTTAGGGGGTCAGCAGAGTGGCAGGGGATTACGAGGGGAAGTAGTGAACACCGTGCCTCATTGTATGCAGACGACCTCTGCTGCTCGCGTCATACCCACTGGAGAGTATGGGGTGATTTGTGGGCATACTAGAGAGGATCAGGGCCTTCTCGGGCGACAAGGTGAATGTGGGGAAAAGCAAGATGTTTCCAGTGAACGAGGTGGGTCAGGGAAGCAATATTGGGGTGTTGCCATTTCAATTAGCCAGGGATTGGTTTAGGTATTTGGGGGTCCAGGTGATTGGGGAGTGGGCAGCGCTGCACAAATGGAACCTGCCAAAGTTGGTGGAGGAGATAAAGGAGGACTTTAGGAGATGGGATGCATGACAGCTGACACTGGCAGGAGCGTCCAGGGAGTAAAAATGAGTGTCCTGCCAAGGTTCCTATGTATTCCAGCCCAGCCGATCTTCATTCAAAGGCCTTTTTCAGGACACAGTGATTTCAGAATTTATATGGGCGGGGAAGGTACCTACAGGGTGAAGAGGGTCCTGCTACAGATGCAGAGGCAACAGGGGGGATTGGCATTACCGGATCTGCTGCACTACTCTTGGGCAGCGAATGTGGAGAAAGTGAAGGGTTAGAATGGGTTAGGATGGAGGAGGAGGCCTGTACGGGATCCAGCCTGAGGGCTGTGGTGATGGCAGAGCTGACGCTGGCACCAAGGAGGTATACTGAGAGCCCGGTCGTACAGTCCACCATTAGGGTGTGGAACCAGCTGAGGACAGGAGACACTTTAGAATGGGAGGGATGGCGATGCGAAAACCGCTGTGTGGGAACCATGGGGGAGACGGGTGGCATGTTTAGGAGATGGGCTGGTGAAGGCGAGGGATCCATACCTGGAGAAGAGATTTGCAAGTCTGGAAGAGCTGCGGGAAAGTGTGGAGCTGCCGAAGGAAAGCAAAATCAGGTACATTCAAGTGAGGGACTTTACACGCAAAGTATGGAGAGGGGTTCCCAAGCTGCCGAAATATGCCTTAGTGGAACGGTTACTGTTCCCAGATGTGGAAGGGGAGGGTAGGATCGGGGGCATATTTGGGTGGCTGGGGGAGCAGGGGGGAACGCAAGTGGTGAGGGTCAAGGATAGGTGGGAGGAGGAGTTGCGGGGGCAGGAGGGGGAAGATAGGATGGGGAATGTGGAGTGAGGTGATGCTGTTGCACGTTTTACTATGGGCGTAAAACGCGTTTATTGGAGTGTATTAACACGCCTCCGAGTTCGACGTGTGCTTAACACTACTAGGCTCTGTTCTATGTAATTATTTAGCTCTGGAGTCGCCAGTTGCCGTATAGGCAACGTCACAAGTATTCCAAGGTCAAGTTCAAAGTAATAAAGACGATACACCGATTAGTAAGGTTCAAACGATCAATATTTATTATACAGTTATAATAAATACTCATGCACACACTAAGAGACTAAGCTATAACTAAACTTTAAGTGAACAGAATACTTATCTAACAGGAACAGGCAAGGTCAGAGAACGAGGCCTTCGTCCTGGTCTTGTACTGCAGCCTTCAGCAAGCGTTCTGGTACTTGGGAGTCTAGTGGGCTTGGATCGCGTAGCGAGCGTTGAACTTACGGTTTCGGCGGCTGGTGCTCAACGGCTGGAGTCAGGATGCAAGATGTCAGTCAGAGCCGGAGCACGAGTTTAACAGACCGGGCTCTGTGGGGAATTTGCTTTTATACCCCTCTCTAATGTCCTTGCCCCCTTCTAGGCGGGCTCTACCTTTCGGTACCGATTGGAACGTTTCCAAACGGCTACCTTCGAAATCCTCCAATGCGGGGGCTTCCCTCGATGTTGGGGGGGTGGTTTCGATATTCGTTACTCTGGTGCCATCCTGTCTGCTCCACCAATTAAGTGCTACATTGAGATGGAAATGTTGCCATTGTGTGTGCCTGGATCTGGGCTGCCTCATCAGAATGTTAAGCGCTTTGCCATTAACACCTTTGGCTTGGAGATCTGCACCTGGCCAGAAAACTGGTTTGCTGCTTGCAAAATGCTAATTAGTTGAGAGCAGGCTGTCTGTTCTCACTAAACAGGCTTTCCCTGCTGTCTTCCATTTTAGTTTGGCTCAGTGTCCATTTTGCGTGGCCAGCATGGCTACATTCCCTCCTTGTGATCCTCACAATCATACTATTGTGAAGGATCACCTATGTACTTGGCCTTCCTTGTGTTCTGACCTCTTGCCAGTTCCTGTTCTACTCTATCTTATACTATGGGAAGAAGAAAAAAATTTTTTAACTAACATCTCTACTTGGCCCTATGTCATAGGGACATGCATTACTACAACTGGGAACCTCTACCTATCACTATTAACCTTAACCTTAACTTAACATTTCATCACTCTAAAATCTTAACCATTCACACCACAACATCACACTTCCCAACTCGGCAGTCGAGTATGGAACAATATAATACATGGCTGAATTTTTATTTACAGAGTGTTGTAATCAGTGAGGGGTTGAGGGGTTTGGTGGAATCCGAAGATGGGGGATTGAACTCTATAGATGGGTGAGGTGCTGGAACGAGAGGCTCTCCTCTTCCATTTCCTCAACCTGAGGGTCTGCACTAGTATGATGAGGATCGCGATCACCAACAGTGATTCGATTATATAGGACATGGAGTACCACATCATGAATTTAGTACACCAGGTCTGAACCTCGCTGATCAGAGCTGAGCACTGGGGGTTTGCTGTAATTGAAACATTTACGGTGGGGGTTGTGGGGGAAACGTGTCTTGTTTCCACACATATACATATGACATTAAACAGTAATAAGTGGGCTTCCATCATTTTGCTGTTCTTCTTTCTCTTCCTTCTTCCTCCGGTATTGACAATCCTGGCTTCGACCTCTGTCTCGTCCTTTGAAACCTTTGGATCAAGCACAGTATCTGTCAATACACAGTTTAAGACCTTTACTTGTTAGTGCATCTGTCTTTCAAAACCCAATTGACCCTTTAAAATGACTGGCTAAGTCACACCCTGTGACTCCCCTCATTTTTTTTTTTTTTTTCAAAAAGCGAATTTAAAGACCAGCATACACCTAACAATCCTTCCTTCTGCGAGCCGTCTCGCAGGTTTTGTTGATTTACCATCCGAATGTTCCCGGATGTAAATAGCATGTGGGATGGCGGCCAAAGGGCTACCTAACGTAAAATGAAAACAAACTTTGAAACAAACATCCGAATGAGTTGCGTATGGGCCGCGACGGGTACGAGTTGGATGGGATCCCCGGGTAGGGCATGCTGTGCCATACCCGAGCTTGGCTGACCAAGGGTTGGTTCTCAGACAGGGCGGGTCCTCAGTGCCGTTTGTCCACTGCCTGAGTAACCTGGAAAGAAAAAACGGGTATGAATGTATTTACCATGACTTGCAGCCTCTATTTCGCCGAATAGAGGGGCACCTAAAAAAAACCAAGGGAGCCAAGATGCTCCAACTGAGGACATCACTGAAGTTCTCAGAGATATCTGCGGACAAGCTATTTGGCGTGTGGCCTTACAACTTTGGAAAAGATCTCCAATCAAACCGAAGTTCTCAAAAGTTTCGGCAGACAAGCTAACGTGTATGTGAGGTGGTCACAATCTTTTCAGCTGAAAAGAAGATGTCCATCCTCCAGCTGAACAATGTACAATCCTGAGACAAACAAACATAAAACGAAGACAAACATACGTGCAGGTTCCATCAGAAAGGACATCGTTTCCCTCAAACGATTCCTATTTTACATCATCTGGACACCTCACTTTTCCTCTGCCTCTGTGAACAGGGTCACAAAGGGGTTGCCGTGTCGGGAGTCAGACATTGCGTCGTCCTGCTCTCCCGGATCCCACACCCTTGTGTGGATCAGGCATGCTATTTTGGAATTGTGTGACCGGGGGTCACTCTCGTCATTGCGGACAAGTCTGTAGGAATTGTCCCTGTGCCATTGTGTAGTGTCGAGTGTGTTGTCGGGGTAGTCGGGGTCGGGTGGTGGTTCTGGATATTTGAGGTAAGTGACTTCCATGGGGTCACTGGAGTCGGGGTCGTAGTTGGTGCAGTGTGGGCTGTATGGCTGTGTGCTGTCGCTGTCTTCAGAGTCAGTGTCAGTCCTACTGTCTCTGCTGTGGCAGCTTGTGGGCGTGCCGGGGCGTGGTCTGTAGTGGTCTGTGGGCAGAGTCGTGGGCGAGTCCGTTGATGAACTGGTCTGTGAGGGGGATGGTGGAAAAGTGTTTCTGGTGGGCGGGGTGAAGTGTTCTGCTGCATCCAGCAGGACATTGTGAGCATGGTTGGCCTGTGTTCCATATGCCTTTAACTGGTTTATATGGAACCACGCGGTCTTTCCATTAGGATATTTGATCCTGTAAACGGAGGGGCTAATTTTGTCCGAAATTGAGTAGGGACCGGAATATTTTGGAGCCAAAAAACTGCTGGGGTTATAAACAGATAACATTACCTGTTGCCCAACCTGGAATTCTGTGGTGTGGACGGTCTTATTGAAACAGGCAGTACGTTGCTGTCGGCGTTTCCCTAGCTGGACTGCGGCTGCGAGCTGTGCAGACCTCACAGTCTCAACTAGATCTTTAACTGCCTTTTCATGTGTGAGGGCCGTCACTTCGGGGCTTGTCATGTCCAGTCCTAAAAGGAATTCTGTACCTTTCATAGGGCGTCCGGTCATGAGTGTGTGTGGTGTGTATCCTGTAGATGTGGAGACAGTGTTCCTTATGAACATGAGTGCAAAGGGGAGCACTGAATCCCATGTGGAATTATTCTCTTGAACCATTTTCCTGAGGGTTGTTTTTAGGGTCCGATTCATGCGCTCCACAATCCCGCTGGACTGTGGATGATACGCAATATGGAAGTTTTGTTTGATACCGAATATTGTCAGGACGTTCCTCATGACCCGTCCTGTAAAGTGAGATCCCTGGTCCGAATCGATACTTCGGGGTAAACCCCATCTCGTGAAGATGTGGTGGGTCAGGATCTTTGCAGCTGTCTTTGCTGTGCTTGTTCGTGAGGGAAATGCCTCTACCCATTTGGTAAAGGTGTCGATGACCACCAGAACGTATTTATAGCCATTCCTACAAGGGGGCAATGGACCTATAAAATCGATCTGGAGGTTTGTCCAAGGGCCGTTAACTGGGCGAGTATGCCGAAGTTGTGCCTTCTTAGAATACCTCTCCGGGTTATTCTGAGCACAAATCAGGCAATTCTCAATGTAGTGTGTGACATCAGTCCTGAGATTAGGCCACCAACAGAGTTGCCTGAGGTGCCTCGTTGTTGCATCAATTCCCTGATGCCCGTGTCCGTCATGGAACAAGGCAATCATCTGATTCCTGTCCTGCTGTGGGACCACATAAAGTTGGTCCTTAATGATCACACCCTCATGTGTGGTCAGTGTGTGTTTAAAGTGCTCGTACGCAGGCACAAAGTTTCCCTTGAAAACCTCCCTGAGGTCTCCGTCCTGTTTCTGTGCTGCTACGAGATCTTTAACCTCTGTTTGTGAGACTTGTACTGCGCTCACAGGGGCGCTAGCTGGTGCGCTAGCTGGGGGGGTCCATAAGTGTCCTCTCCTGGAACCTGCCTTAGCCAACGCGTCGGCTTTTACATTCCCAGGGGGTGATGACCTATGGTGGCTGCGAACTTTTATTATGCCGAAGGTCCTGTCCTTCGCTTTCTCTAGGATATGCTGGAGTAAGGGGCTGATGGAAGGGGTTTTCCGTCTGCGGAGACAAAACCTTGTGTCCTCCACAGGGGCAGAAAATCTGTTAGGCTATTGCAGACATATAAGCTGTCTGAATATATGTCTGCTGGGCTGGGGAAAGAATCGGGGTGGTCCACTATATACGCTATGGCTGCTAGCTCTGCTGCTTGCGCGCCTAAGTGACCTGGTAACTTAAGAGCTATCTCTTCGAGAGCGCGCCCCTGCGCGTCCTCTACATAGATGCCGCATCCTGTGATACGCTCACCATTTAAAACTGTGGAGGAACCGTCTACATAAATCCTCAAGGGTCCACACGTGTCTGTGGGCTGGGGGCTTTGTTTTGGGTTCCCTATCTTCCTGGGGGGTGTTTTGGCTAAAAAGGGTCCTGTGTTATGCAGGGGAGCTACAATTTCACAGTCATGGGGCTGTCCGGGGTATTGGAGGTTGTCTGCTAAGTATGTGTGGGTGCGTGTCCGTTTTACAGTAATGTCCCGTCCTTGTAAAAGTAGGGTCCACCTAGCTGCCCTAATCTGGCTAACTGAACCGTCCTTCAGTCGACCGTCTAGTAGTAGCTGTGTGGGTGTGTGTTCGGTTAGAATGGTGATGGGGTTTAGTCCGGTTATGGATGAAAAGTACTGTACTGCCCAGAAGACAGCAAGGAGGTGCCTCTCACAGGCTGAAAATCCTTGTTCTACCGGGTCTAACAGTCGGGAGGCATAAGCCACTGGTCTTAGCTGCTCGTGCCGTTCCTGAAGCAACACGGCCGAGAGGGTTAGATCTGTGCTAGCTACCTCGATTGCGTACGGGGAAAGTTGGTCGGGGACTAGCAGCGCGGGTGCTGCACTAAGGGCTCGTTTTAACTCTTCCACAGCGCCTGTATGCTGCGGAAGCCATTCCCAGGGGGCTCCTTTCTTAAGGAGGTCTGAAAGTGGGGCGGCCTTTGTCGCGAATCCGTCTATGTGGTTCCGACAATAGCCAACCAGTCCTAAAAACGACCGGAGGGCTGAAACATTCTGGGGAAGGGGCAATTTGACAATCGAATCAATTCTTTTGAATTCGATCTCGCGTTTGCCGTGCGTGATGACTGATCCCAAATACATCACTTTACTTTCCAATATTTGGGCCTTTTTCGGGTTAACTTTACAGCCAATTTCAGTTAAGAGTTCCAGGAGTTCGGCCAGAAGCGAAATGTGCTCTGCCTTTGTGTCTGTCTGCAGTAGTAGGTCGTCTACATACTGTACCAGACATTCGGGTCGGGAAAATTTCTCTAATCCACTTGCCAGCTGTCGGTGGAAAATGGAGGGGGAATTGTGGAATCCCTGTGGGAGGCATGTCCACGTATACTGCTGAGTTTTAAAAGTGAATGCGAATTTGTATTGGCACGCTTTTGCCAATGGTATGGACCAGAATCCGTTACTGATATCCAATACCGTGAAGTACTTGGCGTTGAGACCCTGCTTGAGCATGGTCTCGGGACTAGTAGCTACCGTTGGGGCTACTGCGGGGGTTACTTTGTTGAGTTCCCGATAATCGATGGTCAGACGCCATGATCCATCGGGCTTCCTCACTGGCCAAATAGGGGCATTGTTGGTGGAGGCTACCGTTCTCAGTACACCTTGGTCCAACAAGCTAACTATAACTTTTTCTATTTCCACCTCTGCTTCAAGGGGAAATCTATATTGCTTTTGCGGTCGGGGGTCCTGTCCGGTAACATGAACTTGTCCAGTCATTCTGCCACAGTCATGACGGTGACTTGCAAATGCTGTCCTGTGTTTGTTTAGTAGGGCCTTAATTTGTCGGTCGGTGTGGAGTGTAGTCAGGTCGAATGAGTACTCTCCCACTGCGCTAATCCGATTAGCGTAGTCTCCTACTGTGAGGGTGGCTGGTGCTCTGTCTGATCTAGCCATTCGCTAGACACACTGGTTCACTGGGTCGAACGACAAGCTATGAGCGTTCATAAAATCTATCCCCAGGATGTGCTCTGCTGTCTGGGGAAGATTTACTAGAACTACGGGGTGCCTTGTGCTAATGTTCCCTAGCTGGATCGCTACGGGTGCTGTGATATGTCCCTGCTGCGAGTGTCCGGTGAACCCGCTAAGTGTGATGGTGGAGGTGGTCGGCCACGTGTCTGAGTGTGCCGTGGTTGTGGAGTTAATGGTGGTGCGGGATCCTCCTGTGTCCCACAGTAACTCTATGGGCTTCCCTTTGACTTTCGCCGTGACTACGGGCCTCCCTGATGAGTCCCATAGTGTGTCACAGACCCAAGTGGGGGAGCCCGAACACCGTCAGTTCGTCTCGTCCACATTGGTGGGTCCTGACTGTACTATCACATTGTGGATGGGTTTTGCCTTACTGCGGTTCAGAGTGCCTGTCTGCTGGCCTCTCTGAGATCGCTGGGGTGCATTACACTCTTTTGCCCAATGCCCTAACTGTCCACAGTTATAGCATTCTTGTCCTTTCTGTTGAGGGCTGCTCTTGCCTTCATTTACCCATGCGGGCTTCTGGTGCTCTCTGACTGCTTGGATATCTGCAGCAGCCTGAGCCTCTTCTGGGGATCTAACTTTTCCTTTTCCCTGAAGCGATTGCTCCCAAGCGCGGGACAATCTTTTCAGGACCCATTTTTCGTTATGGGCCTCTTCTGAGGGGTCATAGCTATTGCAAGCGCTCTGTCCTGCTTCTGTTGCGTGTGAGATAATTGTGCGCGTCCACTTAACCATGTTTTCGCGGGTTAAATGCGCTCTATCTAGCTGTCCGAAAACTGCGCTGAAATGAATCCACAGCCTTCCTGCGAATGCTGTGGGGTGTTCGGATCTTTTCTGCCTGCACTTATTCAATCCTTCTACGGGGTCACCTCTATTGTACCCGATGGCATCTAAAATGGCGGTGTGCATCTCCTCTAGGCTGCCTCCTGCCACGTTCTGTGGGTCGGGGAGGGCTGCTACTACACTCTGGTCTAAGCTCAGCACGGTGAGCTTAACCTGCTCTCTCTCATCCAGGCCGTACATGGTAGCCTGCTGTTTTACTTTTGCGAAAAACTGGTGGGGGTCTGCGGTGGGGAGGAACGGAGTGATCTTTTCACAAGCGTCCCTTAGCTGGGTTACTGTTAAAGGGGTGGTGTAAGTTATGTCTGGGGCGCCTTCGGATTCGGCTTTTCTCTGCGTGGTTACGGGATTCATGGGTGCGGTTATGGTCTGAGCTGTGGGGGGTTGGGGTGCCTGTCGTTTCTGCTGAGCTGCGGGCGCACATGTTCCCTGAACATAACGCTGCGCTGTCTCACTTAATTCCTGCCAATCTGGGGCATTTTCCCCATCTAACTGTGCTCCAAAGGTGCTTTGGAAGCCATTCTGCACCGAAAGCAGAGATTGCAATTCCGCAATCTGTTTCCTGCATTTCGCGTGGTCAACTGTGCTTTGTCTTTGTTCGGTCGTTGCAGCATGGAGTGCTCTCAAAGCTGCTTTGAGATCAGAACATTGCCTCTGCAATGCCTCCACCTGCTTCTCCGATTCCTGTCTTATCAGAACGGCACGTTGCACGTCCTGATAGGCTTTCTCATACTGGGTCTGGGAACTGCTCAGATGAGCTAGACAAGACTGGTGAGCCCTCTTGGCATCATCCACCTCTCTATCCTTCTCCGCCAACTTCCCTTTTAAATCCAGGTTTTCTTTCTCGATGTCCCTGACATCGACCTTACTCATCCTATTCCTCTCTTCTAAATCTGTCCGGAGCGTCCTGATGACCTCCTCTGCGCCTCGCAACTGTGCCAAGCAGGACACAATCGCCATCGGCTTGCGTGCTTTACCTAGATTCCTTTTGTGTATTTGAGAGAGGTTCTCCCACCAAGTATGACCTATACTCCCGGGACCTGTCTCCTCATTTGCACAAAACTCTTTCCAAAGGGGCCATCCCTTTCCTTGTAAATATTTGCGGAGTTCCAGCTCCCACGTGGGACACTGGCCTACTCTGCTACTGCTGCTGGTCGCTGCGACCACAAACTTTGCTGGATCCATCAGACGTTCCATTGCCTGCATGGCCATTTCCTCTGACTCACTTTGTATAATTTGGAACAGGGGGTTGCTGGGGTGGTGTTTCGAGAAAAGGGTACGGCTTACGCTATTTTCCGATCACAAAACTACCGAAAGTTTGTCGCAACAAAAAGCTTTCAGTTTTACCTTACAGCCCTGTTAGTACGCATGCACTAAACACACTTCCGAATTTCGCTTATTATTTTGAACACCTTGAATACTTGTGATCTCTTCCTTTTTCTGCAATTTGGAGTTCTAATTCAACTTTCAGGGTCCTGGACACTGTGGTGTTTCCACTTACAACAGGGTCCCGGCGGAGTCGCCACTAAATGTTGTACGTTTTACTATGGGCGTAAAACGCGTTTATTGGAGTGTATTAACACGCCTCCGAGTTCGACGTGTGCTTAACACTACTAGGCTCTGTTCTATGTAATTATTTAGCTCTGGAGTCGCCAGTTGCCGTATAGGCAACATCACAAGTATTCCAAGGTCAAGTTCAAAGTAATAAAGACGATACACCGATTAGTAAGGTTCAAACGATCAATATTTATTATACAGTTATAATAAATACTCATGCACACACTAAGAGACTAAGCTATAACTAAACTTTAAGTGAACAGAATACTTATCTAACAGGAACAGGCAAGGTCAGAGAACGAGGCCTTCGTCCTGGTCTTGTACTGCAGCCTTCAGCAAGCGTTCTGGTACTTGGGAGTCTAGTGGGCTTGGATCGCGTAGCGAGCGTTGAACTTACGGTTTCGGCGGCTGGTGCTCAACGGCTGGAGTCAGGATGCAAGATGTCAGTCAGAGCCGGAGCACGAGTTTAACAGACCGGGCTCTGTGGGGAATTTGCTTTTATACCCCTCTCTAATGTCCTTGCCCCCTTCTAGGCGGGCTCTACCTTTCGGTACCGATTGGAACGTTTCCAAACGGCTACCTTCGAAATCCTCCAATGCGGGGGCTTCCCTCGATGTTGGGGGGGTGGTTTCGATATTCGTTACTCTGGTGCCATCCTGTCTGCTCCACCAATTAAGTGCTACATTGAGATGGAAATGTTGCCATTGTGTGTGCCTGGATCTGGGCTGCCTCATCAGAATGTTAAGCGCTTTGCCATTAACACCTTTGGCTTGGAGATCTGCACCTGGCCAGAAAACTGGTTTGCTGCTTGCAAAATGCTAATTAGTTGAGAGCAGGCTGTCTGTTCTCACTAAACAGGCTTTCCCTGCTGTCTTCCATTTTAGTTTGGCTCAGTGTCCATTTTGCGTGGCCAGCATGGCTACAATGCGCAGGGTGAATTCAACCTCCTCCTGTAGACGATGAGTTTCATATAGTTTAAGGTGGTACACGGTGCACAAGACTCTGGCGAGGATGAGTAGTTTCTTCCAGTGGTGGCGAACGAGTGTGAGAACTGTGGGCAAAGGTCAGCGAAGCATATACATATGTTCTGGGGCAGTAAGAAGTTGGAGAGATACTGGGAGGGGATGTTCGGGACGCTAGCAAAGATTATGGGGGTAGAGATCAGGCCGCACTCTATAGTAGTGGTTTTTGGGGTATCGGAAATGCCAGAGCTGATGGAGGAAAGAAGGGACGATGTGGTGGCCTTCACCTCTCTAGTGGCCCAGCGAAGGATTTTGCTGGAATGGTAGTCGACAACACTTCCGGGAGTGGTGGCCTGGCTCGGGGACCTGTACAACTTCCTCTGGCTGGAGAAGATTACGTTTGAATTGAGGGGATCAGCAGAGGGCTTTGAGAAGCAGTGGGGACTGTTCATGACTATGTTTGAGGAATTGTTCATCGTTGGGGTGTTGGGGGCATATGAAGAGTGGGGAAAACCTGTACAAACTGGAAACTGAGATGTGAAGAATTTTCTCCCGATTTACTTATGGTTTGGTATTTTTGAATATGTTTGGCATAAAATACATTTTTAAAGGAAATTGTGCATAAATAATCTTGAAAGGGAAGATTTTGCAGGGCTCTGGGGAATGCAGGCTTGGGATTAATTGGATATGATGTTCCTTTGTGATGCTCAGTTCTTGCACGTCTTTATAAAATTATATAATTTAATTTATATTGTCTCCCCTTGTGATCAATTTCAAAATGCAGCACTTTAAACTTCCTCGCATTAAATTTGATCTGCCATGTGTCCACTCATTTCTAAGTCTGTAAATATCCTTCTCTAATCTGCTTCTGTGTTCACAGTTTACTATTTCTAATTTTACTTTGCACTATTTCATGTAAATATGTATACAATTAATAGATTTCGGGCTGTAGTTCAATTATGTTTGTGAAAACATTACAAAACTTGTGTCAGTTGTTGAAATTGAAGAAGCATGTTGATTTTAGAAGAGAATTAAATTGAACTTCTGCAAATAGGTTATATTCTTTGGTTCATTTACTTTTGTGCCAAGGTTTCTCTGGGCTACTGAAGGGTTAATATGCATATTGGGGGAAAAATGACATTGGCTCTGTATAATAGCCTATTTGTCTCATGCCATTTAAACCCTTCTCAGCTGCAAACTTTTGTGAAAAGCCCAAGGTCTTTAGTCAGTTCTGCCTGGCTGAATATGACCCTTGTGCAGTAATGACCCCTGGACCTCTGTGCAGCCCTAAGTAAGATTGATTTAATGTGCACAGGCAGCTGCTGAAAGATTGGAAAAGATTACCATCTATCACAAAAAAACTAGACCTTGCAAGCAGGTCAAACATCACGTCGGAAAATGGTCTGATTTGTAATCTCATAAAGTCTGGCAAGAATTTCAAACAAGGAGACTGGCAACTGCAGAAGCAACCTGCTACGTTGGATTAAATGATGAAGCTCAAATGTTATTGAATTAAGTTATCTATGCCTGGGTTGTGAGGTTGCTGATTCAGGGTCTTAAGAGCCCAAGCCATTGCAGGAATTGATGTCAAGTAAAATTTCTTATTATTGTTAACACTCCCTTTTGGAAGTAGAATCTGAGAAACATGCGTGTTTGCCAGAAATGGTGTAGTATGGATGAATATTTTTAAGTGCAGGTTTCTGTGTTCTGCATAAGGCATGGAAGTCTAGCATTTTGAAACTGCGTTATTTTTCTTCCACAATAGTTAATCCTATTGAAGAATGTAATGCAAATATTGCATCAACTTTGTTGACTAACAAGAGTCATATTCTTAAAGTGAATGCAAATTTGCTTAGAAATATATCCTTTCATTGGAATTGGAAATAGTGCAATTGGATTATGTAATAGGGAAATTTGTTGAAACTGTGCATGGAAGGGGTCTATCTATGTTTGGGCTGGAACACAGTTTCTACACACCCCAAGTCAGATTTCTGAAGGGTGATTTTTGCATTGAGTATTTTGGTTTTGATAGTTTTCTAACTTTTGGGTGTACAGTTGAGTTGTTTCTGCTACATAGCAACGCTAAAGTTTTAATATAAATTGGTTTAGTGATAGGAGACGGAGGGTGGTGGTAAAAGGCTGTTTGTGTGTCTGTGGCGTACCACAGGGGTCTGTGCTGGGTCCCTTATTGTTTGTGATATATATAAACGAGATAGAAGAACATGTGTGTGGGAGGGGTGGGGGGTGGGTGGCGATATGTAAGTTTGCGGACAACGCTAAAATTGGTCGGTGGTTGACAGTGAAGAAGAAGGTTTGCGGTTATAGGATAGAAATGATTAGTCAGAAGGGCAGATCAGTGGAAGATGGAATTTAACCCTGAAAAATGTCAGGTGATGCACTTTGGAAGGAATAACACGACAAGAGAGTACTCAATGAATGACAGGATACCAGGAAGCTCAGAGGACCAGAGGGATCTTGTGGTGCCTGTCCGCAGATCCCTGAAGGCAGCGGGGCAGATTAACGGGGTAGTTAAGAAGGCATAAGGGACACTTGCCTTTATCAGTCATGACATAAATTATAAGAGCAGGGTGGATATATTGGAGCTGTACAGGTCTTTGATTAGGCCACAGCTTGACTGTGTTCAGTTCTGGTCACCACACTGTAGGAAGGATGTGATTGCATTAAAGAGGGTGCAGAGGAGATTCACCACAAATGTTGCCTGGGATGGAGTATTTTAGCTATGAAGAGAGGCTGGATAAACTCGGGTTATTTTCTTTGGAGGAGAGAAGGCTGAGAGGCAGCCAGATTGAGGTTTATTAGATTTTGAAGGACATGAACAGGGTGGATAGAAAGCAGCTGTTCCCCGTAGTTGAAGGGTTAATAACAAGGGGGCATAATTTTAAGATGAAAGTCAGGAGGTTTAGAGGGGATTTGAGGGGAAATAAATTCACCGGATTTGAGGGGAAATAAATTCACCCATAAGGTGGTGGGAACTGGAATGCACTGCCTGGGAGGGTATTGAGGCAGAAAACCTCACAATTTAAAAAAAGTACGTGGATGAACACTTGAATTGCCATAACATTCAAGGCTATGGGCCTAGTACTGGGAAGTGGGATTAGTCTAGATTAGAGTTGTTTGTTTGTCGGTACAGGCTTGATGGGCTGAAGGGCCTCTTCTGCAAAGTATGATTCAATGATTCTATAAATCTAGAATCAGGACCCAGTTTGCACCTGGAAAGAGCTTATGTAATACTTTGTTCTTTAAAATCTCTTCCCTACTTAGATATAACATCATTATGCTTCAAACATTGCCTGATGGTGCCTCAGGTTTTTTGGTCACTCTTTAATTCTGCTTCAAATTTAAATGTTTTGAGAATAAAAATACATTTGCCACACTCCTGAAATGTGTAATAGCACTCCACTGCGTGGGAAAATCAATGTTTGAGCCAGCGGAAATAAACAAATTGCTGCCTTGTTGGAATTGTACCCCAATTATGAGTGACCGCGATAGGTAGGTAATGAGAACTAAGCAGTTAACGACATAGTCCCTGACTAGCAATTTTGTCCTTCACAACTCTGCCAGTTCAGATGTTAGTGATTAGCCGTGGGTTTCCTTACTGTAATTTGACCTGTAGAGTTAGTATTGAGAACACGCTCCCCACTTCCTCTCTCTCTCTCTCTCTTCCCCCCCCCCCCCCCAAAACAAACTTCTGGTGGGTCTAGTCAAGAGGTGAGACCTGACATACCAGGATTAAGGAGGACTTGTGAATTTTGAGTGAGTGAAAGGTATGACATTGCACCGTTGGCAGAGCTGAAATTGTTCTTAGTGCTACCCTGATGTAATCACTGTCTGGTTTAAGGCCACCTTTTATTTTTATTGTGTTTTACATTTTAGTTATAAATGGCTTTCTAGGCCACTTCAGATAACATTGAGTCAAGTATCAACTGTAATCTCATGTATGTCAGAGCTGGTGAAGGGAGTACGATGGCATTGCTGCCTCACAGCGCCAGGAACCTGGGTTCAGTGTCGGCCTTGGATGACTGTGTGGGGTTTGCACATTCTCCCATGTCTGCGTGGGTTTCCTCCAGCTGCTACGGTTTCCTCTCACATGCCAAATATTAGGTGGATTGGCCATGCTAAACTATCCATTAGTATCCAAGGATGTGTAGGTTAAGTGGGGTTACAGGGATAGAGCAAGGGAGTGGGCCTAGGTAGGATGCTCTTTCAGAGGGTTGGTGCAGACTCGGTGGGCCGAATGGCCTCCTTTTGCACTTGGAATTCTATGGAGTAATTTCTCAGCCTGTAAAGCATCTTTTTAAAAATAAATTTAAAGTACCTAATTAATTTTTTCCCAATTAAGGGGCAGTTAGCATGGCCAATCCACCAACTCTGCACATGTTTGGGTTGTAGGTGTGAGACCCAAGCAGACACTGGGATAATGTGCAGACTCCACACAGACAGTGACCCGGGGCTGGGATCGAACCCGGGTCCTCGGCGCCATGAGGCAGCAGTGCTAAGCACTGCGCCACCATGCCGCCCTGCCTGAAAAACAGCATCAACCAGTTGGGGTATATTTGGGAAATGCCTTAATTAAGGATATGCATTAAATTTTCCATGGGCTGCGCCAAATAAAATGAAACCGGGAAAGATAGAAGCTGTGTTATGGGTCAAACTGTAAAAGAAATATCTTGTATGTTAGACAGCTGATTCCCATTGCATTCCTACCAAGAGCAAAATCACAACATTTGAACTATAAGAGAACAGGTGATATTAATATGGCTAGAGGCAGACTTACTACAACTATCTCTTCTTCTGGCTTAGGATGGGTTTTGACAGTGTTTTTCCCCTCGAGTGCTATTGATTCTTGCTTGTGGATGATATTATGTGAATTTTGTGTGAACAAATGCAGGAATACACTGTTCATAGACTCCAAATGCTTTCACAGCCTGCCATGGTACACTTTTACAAATTATATCAGTTATTTTGGGAAGATCAATGTATTACAGGCAGAAAACTAATGTCAACTTTACTACTTTCTAAATACAAATAGCAGGTACCTCGATTTCATACCCAGTCCTCAATGCATCTAGGATATGTTACGGATGAGAAATTAATTGACTTGCTTTTTAAAAATCTATTTGTATTATGCAGCTTAGTCGAACAAATTTGACTCCCAGTACGTTGTACAAGTTATCTAAATCTCAGCTGCACTACTTACTGGTATATTACTAAGCAAAAAGTTGGAAGCTAAAAGTCAACTGATGTCCTGAGAAAATAACTGTTAAAAATTGTAATGATGATGTGCATGATTGTCCACGATTAAATCCATGTTGAACCACTGCAAACCTTGTACTGTTCTTTTTGTTTGTTCATATGATATGGGCGTCGCAGGCTATGCCAGCATTTATTGCTTTATTTCCCATCCCTAATTGCCCTTGAGGGGGCAGTTAAGAGTCAACCACCTTTCTGTGGGTCTGGAATCACATGTAGACCAGACCAGGTAAGGATGGCAGATTTCCTTCTCTAAAGGACATTAGTGAACCAGGTGGGTTTTTACAACAATCGACAATGGCTTCATGGTCATCATTAGACTTTTTCTAATTCAAGATATTTTTTATTGTGTAAATTCCATCACCTGCCCTGGTGGAATTCGAACTCGGGTCCCCAGATCATTATTCTGAGTCTCTGGATTACTAGGCCAGGAACAATACCACTATGCCACTGGCTCCCAGGTTGGTGCTCCCACAGTAGTGATAATTGTAAAATAGAAACTTAGTGATGTAGGCAGAACAATGATCTGGGTCAAAATTGGAATAGTATGTGATCTGGAGGGATGTTTTAAGATATTCCAATGTGGGCAGCACGGTGGCGCAGTGGGTTAGTCCTGCTGCCTCACGGCGCTGAGGTCCCAGGTTCGATCCCGGCTCTGGGTCACTGTCTGTGTGGAGTTTACACATTCTCCCCGTGTTTGCGTGGGTTTCTCCCCCACAACCCAAAGATGTGGAGGTTAGGTGGATTGGCCACGCTAAATTGCCCCTTAATTGGAAAAAATTAATTGGGTACTCTAAAATTTAAAAAAGACAACGAGAGAAAAAAAAGATATTCCAATGTCACAGCTCGTATTTCCTTGTTAGTGCCACACTCTGTTGAGTTCTGCATTTGTTGCCCATGTCTAATTGCCCTTGAACTGAGTGGCTTGCTAGACCATTAAGAAGCAGCCTCATTTCTGTGGGTCTGGAATCACATGTAGGCCAGAACAAAGAAAAGTACAGCACCAGGAACAGGTCCTTCGGCCCTACGAGCCTGCTGCACCGATCATGATGCCTGTCTAAACTAAAACCTTCTGCACTTCCAGGGTCCCTATACCTCTATTCCCTATTCCCTGCACATCCTATTCATGTATTCGTCAAGATGCCTCATAAACATCACTATCCTATCTGCATCCACCAGCTCCTCCGGCAGCACATTCCAGGCACTCACTGCTCTTTGTGTAAAATGATTTGCCTCGCACATTTCTACTAAACTTTTTCCCTCGCACCTTAAATCTATGTCCCCTAAACATTGACTTTTCCAACCTGGGAAAAAGCGTCAGACTATCCACTCTGTCCATGCCACTCACATTTGTCCGGATTATTAAACTCCCATCTGCCATTTCTCTGCCCAAGTCTCCAACCAATCTATATCCTGCAGTATCCTCTGACAATCCTCTTCAATATCCGCAACTCCACCAATCTTACTGTCATCCGCAAACTTGCTAATCAGACCAGCTACATTTTCCTCCAAATCATTAATATAAACTATGAACAATAAAGGTCCCAGCACTGATACCTGCAGAACACTACTAGTTACAACCTTCCATTCAGAAAAGCGCCCTTCCACCGCTATCCTCTGTCTTCTGTAAGGATGACCGATTTCCTCATTAAAGTACAAAAGGTAGATAGTAATTTGTACACAGCAACTAATTTAGTGATCGGTGTGTTTGGATACTCTAAAAGAGCAGCTCTTTTAAGGCTGCACCTAGTGAGAATGTGGTTCAATAAACTTTGTTTTAATTAACTTATATCCACGATTAAGCAGCTAATGGGGTAAACACAGCTCTCTGTTATTTTACAGTTACAATATTTGATCGTTATCTTGACTGAACTTTGGTTGATTGTTTGTAGGTATAAGTAACACCGAATCACGCCAACCAGGCAAAGCACCAAATTTCAGTGTCAATTGGGTCGTGGATGACTCGGGCCTGGAAGTCATTAATGCCATGACAGGAAAAGATGACATAGGGCGTCCTTCTCGATTATGTAAATATGTTCTGCACAATCGCTGGCTACGTCTGCATGGAAAGGTAAGAATATCTAGTAATTCCCTTTCCTTCCCCCCCCCCCCCCCCCCAAAACTCCTATCTTTAATTTTCTTTTAATTCCAACAATTGTTTTTTAAATTTAGAGTACCCAATTCTTTTTATCCAGTTAAGGGGAAATATAGTGTGACCAATCTACCTATCTTGCATATCTTTGGGTTGTGGGGGTGAGATTCACGCACACATGGGGAGAATGTACAAACTCCACATGGACAGTGACCCGGGGCCGGGATCGAACCTGGGTCCTCAGCGCCATGAGGCAGCAGTGCTAACCACTGCGCCACAGTGCCGCTCTAATTCCAGCTATTTTCTTTTTTGTTTTAAATCCCACCACAGCATGCAAAGCTTTTTCTTCCAAGACATTCAATACTGACAATGGCAAACTTCCTTTTATGTTCTGCTGTTAAGTACTCTTAAGGCCAGATGAGAAAGTTCCACTGTGTTGCACCATCAAATACAAAGCAAAATTCAGAATAAATCGCCACTAACACTGTCTTACGCTCGTAGTCACATGAGAAGAACATTTCCTATTGTTCTGACTGACTACCTTGAAGCCTGTCTGAGTGGGACTGAGTACAGTTTTAATTATTTTACACAAACAAAAAATCGTATTACAACTTGCTGAACTCATTTTACATAGAACCCTTATGATCTAATGGCAACACTGCACCTGAAAAGCAGCTCGCCGCAGTGCAACGTGGCTGAAAGAAGCAGGGAGACCCCGCTCCCAGGATCTACCAGGCTCGCAACTCCTCGTGCAATCCAACACTTTTTAGCATACCTGCTAGTCTCACTCTAATGTGCAGATTCCTGGGGTACCTGAGGCTTTGGGAGTCATCCTCTTCGTCTCTGAGACCTCGGGCGAGCACTGTTCAGCATTGGTCCTCACAAACGGGGACTGGCACACGTGGGGACTCCTAGGGGTTTGAGGACCCAATTTGTATGCCCTTTTTGGCAGGGTGGTGCCCTGGCAGTGCCACGTGGGTGTCAGTCTGACACTGCCAAGGTGCCCATTGCCAGACTGGCACTGCCAAGTTCCCAGGCTGCCATTTTTTTGCACCTACGCGATTGGGCCGAGGGTGCCCTGTGTGGGTGTTGTGGGGAGCTGGGTCCCTCCCATAGTGCATTCGGGCTGGGGTCGGAGGTCCTTTCGGGGGGCCTTGGAGATCGGGACACCATTTTAAAATGGCGTCCCAATCTCGCGCTATACTGGGGAGTCCCAGTGAGCGGAGCCTCCCAGTGTACAAAGCGGGGCTATGTGCAGTCTCGGCTGTGCATTCCCCGCTGAGGCTTCTTGTACAATGCGAGTCACCGGAAAACACGCAGCTAAAAATGCTCCCTTCTGGGGCTTTGTTCCCATTTAGTTGAATCAAGCCCTAAGAGTGAGCAAAATTAGACTGATGCAGTCTCAGTAAACATACAATAGACCATCCCTTGGTTCTCGGATTTGAACTACACTCAGTACACCACTTTCTCTTCAGCTGTTGGTTACTTTTCAAACAATTTGCTTGAAAATGCAATTGTGAATCAGTTGGGTGTTAAATTTGCACCATCTGTTCAATGGTTTGCACTGAAACATAATTGTGGCCACCTCAAAATTAAGTTTCGACTGACCCATCAAACAAAAATGGTGCATTTTATGAAGGGGTTTGATACGGGTAGATTGGGGAAAGAACAGTTCCACTGGAAAGATGGTCAGAGGATTCAGAATCTAAAATGATGTGAAGGACGTACTGCCTGAAAGCAGTATCAGTAGTAACTTCCAAAAGAGAACTGGATATATAATTGAAAGGGATATTGCGGAAATGTCACAATAACTCGCAGCCGGTTTAAGGCTGTGAGACCTGTCCTTAGTCTCTTCCACTCAGCACAGCAGTAGTGCTGCATGATGCAATGGAATCACCCTTGATGTGAAGATGCAATTTTGTCTTCACAAGGATTGCACAATGTTCGCACCTGCTGTTGGACAGACATGTCTGCAACAGATCGATATCTGGAAGTTAAACATTTTTTTTTTAAGAGTACCCAATTTATTAGAGTATTTACTCTATTTTTTTTTTAGAGTACCCAATTTATTTTGTCCAATTAAGTGGCAATTTAGCGTGGCCAATCCAGCTAACCTGCACATCCTTTGGGTTGTGGGAGCGAAACCCACGCAAACACGGGGAGAATGTGCTAACTCCACACGGACAGTGACCCAGAGCTGGGATCGAACCTGGGACCTCGGCGCGTGACGCAACAGTGCTAACCACTGTGCCACCGTGCTGCCCTTGGAAGTTAAAATTGAGCATGTTATTTCATCATGTTGTTCCCCTTGCCCCCTGATGCCAGTGTAGTCTGGTTTTGTCACTTCACAAAGTATTAAGTTGGAGTCAGAAGGAAAGCAGAGAATGTCGGGGGTGACAAAGTCCCTTCACTGCAAGATATTAGTGAGCCACTTGGACTTTATGGCAATCTATTAGTCTTGTGGCCATGGTGACCACTAATCTGAGCTGCTTGTGTCTGGTTATTTTTTTTAAAATCAAGTACACAGAATGTTGGAAAAAAAATCAGGTCTGGCAGCATCTGTAGGCAGAGGAAACAAGTGTTTCAAGTCCATTAGGCTCTTCATCAGAACTAAGATAGGGAGAATGTGTTGGATACTAAACTAACTGCTGACCGTGGACTCTGTTTTGGTCCTTTTTGTTTTGTTGTATTTGGAATGTAGGGGGTGGTGTTTGGGTTTGTATGTTGAAGGGGATGCTGGTTGGGGGATTGATATTGTATTTGCTATTCTTAGTTATCTTTTGTTTGGTGCATTTGATGAAAATGAGGAGCATTACTTTGTTTTTTTTTAAAACTAGCTGGGAGAGATTGCAACGAGATGTAGCAATCATAGGAGCAAAAGACAGGTGGCCAGGGTAGCATGGTACCACAGTGGTTAGCACTGCTGCTTCCCAGCGGCAGGGTCCCACGTTCGATTCCCGGCTTGCGTCACTGTCTGTGCAGAGTCTGCACGTTCTCCCCATGTCTGTGTGAATTTCCTCCAGGTGCTCCGGTTTCCTCCCACAAGTCCTGAAAGACGTGCTTTTAGGTGAATTGGGCATTCTGAATTCTCCCTCAACGTACCCGAACAGATGCCCGAGTGTGGCGACTAGGGGATTTTCACAGTAACATCATTGCAGTGTTAATGTAAGCCTACTTGTGACAATAAAGATTATTATCATTATTAGGTATGGGAGACCTGGTTGGGGAGGGGGGATGGTGGTTATTGCATTGAGATAATAAATGTATGGGGTATTCAGTTCTGATGACTAAAGCGTTATGCCATTTTCAGTTATGACTTGTAACAAACATAGGAAAAGCTTTAAAAAAAATACAGTAGATGCACTTACACTGAGATCATTATATTCAAAACTGTTTTCATTTGTGTCCAGTGGGACATGGAATCCACTTAAAGTCTATTCTCTCTTTCCCCATCCACATTCCTGCAGTTGCCATTCTTGCATCGATCCAAACAGGAGAAGTTCAGTTCATACTATGAAGCAAAGCAGGCTGCCACCGAATATCAAGCTGCCAAGGAGTCCTTGATCAAAGAGTTCCAGAGGAGTGGATTAGGCATGTGGGTGAAAAAGCCCATTGAACAGGATCAATTCGCTCTGTCTGGCTGAGCCCATGTTGGGATTTCTAAGGATGCAAAGCTGCTGGAATTCCATGTGTCAGATGTATTTATTAACTTGTAACTTTAAACTAATTTGTTTTTTTAATTTCCTTTTTTTTAAAAAGCGTGTCCCTTTTCTTGGCTATCAGCTAGATTTTTAAAGTTGCACAAAAAGCAATGTACACAATGTTTGTTTTCATTGGCCTCTAAACTAGCAGATAATGTTAGCAATTGAAGCTGTAATTGAATTGTGCAGTATTGAAAAGGAAATTGACCATAATTACGATTATACCCTAAACTATTCTGGTTTAAAACATGGTATAAGTTTCTAAAACGATAATGTTGAGTTCTGTTTCTGAAAATATATTATACAGGAAGTAACCTGTAAAATTGTCATGACTTTTCAACCTTTAGAACTGTTCTTTTTGGTTTTGCAATTTAGCACTTTTGACACAGAACTATTTGTGATGGGAGGAAGCATGTGTTTTGAATTCAAATGCAAAGGTCAGTGTGCCAGATTCACGGTCCATGCGGTTTTCTAATGGACAGAAAATCAATTGGATTACAATTTGGGGAGTGCTGACAGGTGCACTCAAATATCTACAATCCACTCCTGTTTCATGAAGTTCCACAGCAAAAGCACTCAATCATACAATATTTCCCTATATATGTTCTCAGGATAAATATCATGTCCAAAAATGCTTGAGAACTGAAACTTTGAGGATAATGTGGGCGCTTCTCTAAAGATTTAAGAAGGGGGAAAATATTTTTCGACAACAGAAATGTAATGTCCAAGCCTGCTAAATAATCAGAGCCATCGCAATCAAATGTGGTACTTCAATTGTAGTACTTAGGTATCTTTATTTTTGACAGCTGCGGTATCTTTTTGCAAATCAACTTCATTGTCGCCATCAAACGAGAGTGCTTTCTTTAAGAACAGGTCATAATTTTAACTTAAAGGCAGAATATGATGATCTCAGTGGCTCTTGTTGGTACAGGTGCATCTCTTGCAAAAGTGATGCAGTTACGTTCAACCAATTCATGACAAGTCCTCAACTGTAAATTGTCCAGGCAGATTGGGCACGTGTTCTGTGACAGTTCTTTCACTAGGAGTCTGAGCAGCTAGCCAAGAGTTCAGTTTTAAAATCAAAGTCCAAAATATTGCAATTTTAAAAAATGTAGTGAAGAGTTGATGTGCATTTTGGTAAATTTTAAATTTAAGCCTAGCCTAGCCATAAAAGGGATGCTATCTGTCTATATGTGTGCCTGCTGCTTTCTCCTTGTTCTTTTTTCATGCACGACTGTTGCCGTGCTTATTTCTTTGTTGTGTAAACTGGAATAGCATATGCTTTGATGCCAATGTTCCTTGCATTAAACTTTTGCAACTGAATGAAGGCAACTGAGAGTGTAAAGGGTCACAGAACAACAACCAATTGTAATTTGTTGAAGGTTCAGGTCATGTGTCACAGAAATAAAGGGTGGATGCAAGTTAACCGAGATTGTAGCACTTGAAAACTTGTTGAATTACAAGTGGAACAATTCTGGTTATGATATTTCATTTTGGGGCTGGCAGTGTCTCCTACAAGATCCTCGACCTTTGGTGTTGAAAGGTCAAAGTGTTGCTGCCAAGTTATAACCAATACACTAAATAACTGTGTAACTGCCTTAGAACTAAACTAATCAAGACGTTTTTAGTGGCATAAGATGAATGAATGCCTTGAGGACACAATATTGGAACTTATCTTCTGCTTAATAGATCAGGTCCAGGAGATTGAGATTCAGATGATTTCCGTGTTTATGCTGTGGCCTGGCACCACTTCTGTGGCTGGAGGCCAATTTCCAAGCAGGAGGCCGACTGTTCTGCCATCTGCAAGAATGTTAGGATCAGCGGTTTGGAAACTTTAGATTTTCCTCAATACATTAATGATTATAGCCAGTACTTAAATTGCTGTTATTTCACAAGTGTCAGTATGTTATGATACTGACTTCAGAAACTGCAGAATAACATGGAAACTTGTGAAGCTGGCTCTCATACCAGAATGGGAGGTACTTAGTTCAACATCAGATGACAAAAGCTAAGATGATATAGATTTGCAATCCTGTGGAGAATTCTTGAGCTTGGGTCCTTTTACTTATGAGTGGAGTTAGTGCCTGTGGGCGGCGTGTCCACTTTGACAATGCTCGCTCGGGTTCAATGTGCCCTTAAAGCTCACTTGTTACACGATCTATTAAATATACTCTGTTTATTTTTGTTATCTTCATTCTGAGCCTTTGCTTAACTGAAAGCACAGCCGCTGTTGATGCTGTCATCATGGCCATTTTGAAGTGAGCAGAACCACGTCAATAGTCAGTCTGGCACAATCAAGTGTAAGTTATTCAACATATTGTTAGATCTTCCAAAACCATTTCATGAGATACAGAATTATTAATTGGCGTGTCTACTTATAAAATATGCATGCATATAAATGCTGTATTAGTTACTGCTTTCTGCCAACTCTACTTCAGGTAGTATATCAATCAGCAGTGTCAATCCTGCTGAAACCAACAATTTAGCAGCATCTACTGAGCTTTTTGTTGCTCCTTATTACTTATGTTATTAAAATGATGAGGTATGCTTTTTTAATGAATGAGTTATATGTTTGAGGTTCATCTGTATTGCGTATCTTTTTGCATAGTTTGTTTGTAGTGTTTTGCTGTCATTAGAATTTGTGCCCCAGAGGCAGCATGATGACACAGTAGTTAGCACTGCTGCCTCATGGATCCGAGGTCCCAGGTTCAATTCCAGACTCGGGTCACTGTCCATGTGGAGTTTGCACATTCTCCCCATGTCTGTGTGGGTCTCACTCTCACAACCCAAAAAGATGTGTAGGGTAGGTGAATTGGCCACGCTCAATTGGAATTGCCCCTTAATTGGAAAAAGTAATAATTGGGTACTCTAAACTACAAAAAAAAGAATGTGTGTCTTGGATCCCAGATTACATAGAAACAGAAAATAGAAGCAAGAGAAGGCCATTCGGCCCTTCGAGCCTGCTGCACCATTCATCGCGATCATGGCTGATCATCAAGTTCAATACCCTGATCCCGCCTCTTCCACCCAACCAACATCCCTTAATCCTTTTAGCCCCAAGAGTTAATTCCTTCTTGAAATTACACATTTCGGCCTCAACTACTTTCTGCGGTAGCGAATTCCACTCTCTGGGTGAAGAAATTTCTCCTCACCTCAGTCCTAAAAGGTTTACCCCTTACCTCAAACTATGACCCCTAGTTCTGGATTCCTCCACCATAGGTTACATTCTTTCTGAATCTACCCTGTCTAATCCTGTTAGAATGTTGTAAGTTTCTATGAGATCCCCTCTCTCTTCTAAACCCCAATTAATAGAATCCTATTAGATTTAGTCTCCTCATGACAGTCCCGGTATCCCAGGAATCCGCCTGGTAAACCTTCGCTGCACTCCTTCCATAACAGGAACATCCTTCCTCGGGTAAGGACACCAAAACTGCACACAATACTCCAGGTGTGGCCTCACCAATGCCCTGTACAATTGCAGTAAAATACCTCTATTCCTATAGTCAAATCCTCTTGTTATGAAGGCCAACATACCATTTGCCTTCTTTGCTGACTGCTGTACCTACACGCTTACTTTCAACGACTAATGCACAAGGACACCAAGTTCTCGCTGAATATTCACCTCTCTCAATTTACACCCATTCAAATAATAATCTGACTTCCTATTTTTGCTACCGTAGTGGATAACCTCACATTTATCCACATTATACTGAATCGACCATGCATAAGTCCATTCACACAGCCTGTCCAAATCTGATGAAGCATTTCTGCATCCTTCTCACAGCTCACCCTCCCACTCAACTTCGTATCCTGTGCAAATTTGGAGATAAGACATTTAGTTCCCTCGCCCAAATCATTGATATATTTTTTGAGCAGTTGAGGTCCTAGCACAGATCCCTGCGGTACCCCACTTGTCATTGCCTGCCAATCATAGAAAGAACCATTTATTCCAACTTTTTGCTTTCTGTCTGCTAACCAGTTTTTTATCAATCTCCAGACACTACCCGTAATCCCATGCGCTTTAAGTTTACGTATTAATCTGCCATGTGTGGCCTTGTCCAAAGCCTCGTGAAAGTCTAAATAAACCACATCCAACGGTTCTCTCTGGTCAACTCTACTAGTAATATCTTCAAAGGATTCTAGTAGATTTGTCAAACATGATTTTCCTTTCGTAAATCCATGCTGACTTTGTCTGAATACACCACTGCTTTCCAAATGCAGTGCTATGAAATCTTTGATAAGCAACTTCCCTACTACCGCCGTTAGGCCCACTGGTCTACAGTTCCCTATTTTCTCTCTACCTCCCTTTTTGAATAGCGGGGTTTCATTCGCTACTCTCCAATCTGTAGGAACCATTCCAGAGTCCAAAGAATTTTGAAAAATGACCACGAATGGATCTACTATTTTTTAGGACCACATCCTTAAATTCTGGGATACACATTATCAGGCCCTGGAGATTTGTTTGCCTTCAATCCCATTAATTTCCCCCAACCCATTTCTTTACTAAAACTAATTTCCTTCAGTTCCTCACAAAAACTTGTGCTTCTCAGAACTTATGCTACATTATTCATATCTTCCTTTGTGAAGACAGTAGCACAGTACAAATTTAGTTCCCCAGCCATTTCTTTGTTCCCTGTTATGAATTCCCCTGAATTGGAAAAAAATAATTGGGTACTCTAAATTTATTTTTTAAAAGTCACCCAATCTATAGGCAGATTAAAGTCACCCAAATCACATGCATCTCTGATTTCCTGTCTAATGCAATTCCCAATATTACCACTGCAGTTTGCTGGTCTGTATACCACCCATACAAATGTTTTTGCCCCTTGATGTTTCTTAATTCCACCCAGAGAGATTCATATCATCTGTACTAATATCATTCATCAATATTGTATCAATATCTTCTTTAATAAACAATGTAAGAAGTCTTACAACACCAGGTTAAAGTCCAACAGGTTTGTTTCAAACTCTAGCTTTTGGAGCACTGCTCCTTCCTCAGGTGAATCCTGAGGAAGGAGCAGTGCTCCGAAAGCTAGTGTTTGAAACAAACCTGTTGGACTTTAACCTGGTGTTGTAAGACTTCTTACTGTGCTCACCCCAGTCCAACGCCGGCATCTCCACATCATTAATAAACAATATAACTCCACCACATTTTCATTTCTATCTGTCCTTCCTAAAAACTCAATAGCCCCCAATGTTTAGTTCCCATCCTTGGTCACCTTGGAGCTATGCCTCCGTAATCCCAACTATATCATATCCCTTTACTTCTATCTGCGCAACTAATTCATCCATTTTATTTTGAATGCTCCACCTGTTCAGGTACAAAACCTTAAGGCTAGTCCTTGTAACGTACCCTGTGCCTTCCCTACTATTTCTTCCAGTGTTATTATCTGATACAGGTCCTTGATTTCTCTGCTACCACTTTTCTTATTCTCCTTTCGGTCTTTTTCTCTTGTTCTTGATTCCCCCTGCTCTGAATACTTACATAGATTCTCATCCCCCTGCCATCAAGTTGACAGGTTGTGCCTAACTGCTGAGAAGGACATGGTGAGCAAACTTAATGCTCCACATGAATGAAAAATGAAAATTGCTTATTGTCACAAGTAGGCTTCAAATGAAGGTACTGTGAAAAGCCCCTAGTCACCACATTCCGGCGCCTGTTCGGGGAGGCTGGTACGGGAATTGAAACGTGCTGCTGGCCTGCCTTGGTCTGCTTTAAAAGCCAGCTCTTTAGCCCTGTGCTAAACTAGCCCCTCATGTTGTATAACTAACTCCTATCTGAATGAGCATGTCAAAGGCAGTATTGCTAACCATGCAGCAAGATATTGCAAAGTGGGCCCCCATCCCCTCGTCTTTTTGTCTGGACTGCTTTTCAACTTACCCAGTGTTCTTCAGTTGAAAACCTTCAGGGAAGGTTCAGTTGAATCTTCAGTTCAGGGAAAACCTATTAAGAGGAGGGAAATGTGCTGCAAGCTAGCTTTGGACATAGATTTTTCAGTGGTAATGCTTTCATATGGACCCTAAAAATTGTTTCAGTATTCTTGATAATTTAGATCTTGGGCGAAGGTCTGTGATGGGGTCCTGTGCTCCAGTTTAGATCTTGGGCAAAGGTCTGAGATGGGGTCCTGTGCTCCAGTTTAGATCTTGGGCGAAGGTCTGAGATGGGGTCCTGTGCTCCAGTTTAGATCTTGGGTGAAGGTCTGAGATTGGGTCCTATGCTCCACTGGAATTTGAGTTTAATGTGCTTAATTTCCTAAGCAGACCAATGATTTTCCCTGTAGTTCGGTGATGAATCTGATTCTTTCAGAATAGGTTTGTCTTGACCTCCAAGTAAAGCCTCGACTTGACCTCCAAGCAAGGTCTTCCTTTACTCTCCAGCCAGCTGGACTATAAAAACTGCAAGTTTGAAGAAGCTGAGACCTTGTCTGTGATCTTTGAACACCATTTACTCTGGGTGAGTAATCGGTGGCCATGGATAAATGATGGGACACACTTAGAAAGTTTTCTATCCACGGTGGTCCAGAGAGCTGAGAATGCCTGACTCAGATTGCTTGAAAGTGTGAGAGCTTGAAAGATAGGTTCGGAGAAAGTTGTCTCTTTCCACGGGGAGAAAAGCAAGAAGAAGAAAAAAATGGAAAGTATTGGTGACTTGATAGAGGTGTACAAGGTGATGAGAGGCATGAGAGTGAATAGCCAGAGACTTTTCCCCAGGGTGGAAATGGCTGTCAAGTGGGGACATCATTTTAAGGTGATTGGAGGAAGGTTTAGGGGAGATGTCAGATGTAGGTTCTTTACACAGAATGTGGTGGGTGTGTGGAATGCACTGCCAGCAGAGGTGGTGGAGTCAGAGTCATTAGGGACATTTAAGCGACTCTTAGACAGTCACATGGACAGCAGTAAATTGAAGGGGTGTAGGTTCGGTTGATCTTAGATTAGGATAAATCGTCGGCACAACATCATGGGCTGAAGGGCCTGTACTATGCTGCAGTGTTCTATGTTCTATGGATGTATTTGACTGAGGTTCCATATTGAGATCAAAAATAAGTGCTGTAATCAAATACGTAATTACTGCAGGATTTAACATTGGCCCGGAATACTGATTTCTATGATGAATAGTTTGATAGACAATGTAAATGACTATCTAATGAAAGAAAATCAACTGTCATAGCCAGCCAAATTTCAGGTTTTAGGAGTTTTGCTGTAGTATTAAAAATAGAAATGGATTTCAAACAGCACTAACTATTTGGTCCCTTCACTGATACTCCAGTTCACATTACGCCTTTGCTTGTAGTACTACTTCAATTTCTTGAAATTTAAATTGAATTTAACTGCTGTTTCTACTTTTGAAGATGCTTGGGGGCTACCCAAAACTGATGGTCATAAATAGAAGATAGTCACTAAAAAAATCCAATAGGAAATTCAGGAGAAACTTCTTTACTCAAAGAGTAGTGAGAATGTGGAACTTCTTACCAAATGGAGTGGTTGAGGCAAATAGGATAAATGCGTTTAAGGAGAAGCTATGTAAATGTATGAAGGAAAAAGGAATAGAAGATTATGCTTATTGGGTCAGATGAAGATGGGCGGGATAAGATTCCTGTGGAGTGTAAATGCTGGTTTAGATGAATGGTCTGTTTCTGTGCTGTAAATGCTATGTAATTTTATGTAATTAACTAGAATATTTATCACATTTGTAGAGAAGCAGTACTGTAATGTCTCATATAATAGTAGATCTGGTTTCCCACCCTGAACCCTGTTGGCATCATCCTCACCATAGGTATCATCAGTTAAATGTGCCCTGTCCAGACTGTGAGATCTTATCAAAAATGTGAATTTTCTCCACACAATGGAAGTGTATTGTCAAGTATCTTGTGGTGCGATCTTTGCACATCATGGGACATAGAGAGGAGACTGTGTGTTACATTGCCTCACAGGGGAACCTAGTCTAATATTCTCTTCTGTAAGCTTATTTTGTGACCTTTTTAATTTTATAAGGAACAATCGCTTAAACACAACTTTCATTGTCTTCTGTAATGTAATTTTGTACTCAACCATTGGAAGCAACTCAGTGAATACAATGTTTGTTTAATTCACCTTGTACGTAACAAATCAATCCTGTTAAGCTGTCATTCATTTCCTAGCAGTTTAAGACATTCCAAATTCAAGCAAAAAGTATGAAATAAAATTTAACACTTAGCTCAAAACAATTTTTTTTGAAATGTTGTAAATATTCAATATTAGACAAACATTAATTCTGCATACGCACACCATTGTACACATTTATGAAGAAGTGAAAATAGTGAAGCTGGAGTAATTACTTCCTGACATCACCATTTTGTTCTATATACAGATGCACTTAAAATGTCAGGATATCCTCCATCCTTCAGAATAAACACATTGCTGGCATGTCAACAGTTAATCAAACATTGGAAATATTTTCCAAGAGTGAGACTTAAGTGACACCTCAAAATTTAAAAAAATTCAGGCTGATTAGTCATGTTGGGCAAAATGATGGAAGTTTGCAGGCATTTGATCAAGACAATGTAAATGGTAACTTTAAAGGAGATAGACAAACAAGTTTAAAAGAAGGAACTTCTTTATAAATAAATAACATTTGACTATAACAGTAACTCAGCAGAACAGTAGTAACTATGAAAACAGAGCACTGGTAAAATAGATCTTCCAGACTGAAAAATCCACCAAGCCCGCACAAAATCCTCAATGGACGACAGAGAAACAATTACATTAGGAAAAAGTCTTATAAGAACTCAAACTGACACCCTGTAACCCTTCTTCCTTCCTCCCTCAGATTCTAATCTCCCATCAGAAATAATAATTTTATTAGTGTCACAAGTATGCTTACATTAACACTGCAATGAAGTTACTGTGAAAATTCCCTAGTCGCCACTCCGGCGCCTGTTATGGTACATTGAGGGAGAATTCAGAGTGTCCAATTCACCTAACAGCACATTTTTCGGGACTTGTGGGAGGAAACCAGAGCACCCGGAGGAAACCCACGCAGACACTGGGAGAACGTGTAGACTCCGCACAGGCAGTGACCCAAGCCGGGAATCGAACCTGGTCCATGGTGTTGTGAAGCAACAGTGCTAACCACTGTGCTACCATGCCACCATCAGGACAGAAATACAACAAAAGTAATGTCCTAACTATACAAACGTCTGAGGAGGTTGGTGAGTGCATTATGATCCACGCAATATCACTAGTGAATCTTGTAACGGTTGATCTGGAATCGGAGGTGAAGAGGTAGATTGAGAATCTGAACATGACTGTGCCTCTTCCACTCCCCAGCAGAGTCAACACTCAAACCTGGAAACGCTCCTGAGTGAACGCTCACAGCCGCATTATCTTCTGCCATGTTAGTTGCGCCGGTTGAAACTTTTCCTGACTCATAACATAAATGAATATGGTTTTGGTGTCTACAAACAATTCTTCCATGTTGCAGTCTCATGATCCATGAAACTGGAGCACTTTGGTTTAAAATTATTCGCAGTAACCATCTCTGGTCACTACTGAAGTTCCGAATATCAGCCTGATCATGCGGTTTGAACTGCCTCTCTTTGGTGTGGTTAGTGGTGTCCCTCCTTATGCTTCTCTTGCTCACTTGTGATCTGAGGTCTGCATGAAGCAGGTACAGACGAGACTTCAGCCTTGTAGCTAACAATTCCACTGGAGAGAGCCTGGATTGTGATATGATACGATACTGGTATAAAAAATACTTAAAATATCAACGCGTCCGTATTTGCATTCTCTTCCCCTGCTCTGTACACAATATTGTACTGATACGGTGGCAATGTAAGTGCACAGCAGTGTATTCTTGCGCCAACCATGGAGAAATACGTTTCGACTCACTGAAAAGACTCATCAATGGCTTGTGGTCAGTACATATGATGAACGAACGCCTATAGAGGCACTGATGGAATCTTAACTGCAAAAATGATAGATGGATCGTCTTCGTCCAACTGTGAATATCCCTTTTCAGCTTTTTCAGTGTCCTAGATTCAAAACTGATGTTTTCTTTGGACCCGTCCTCCATTAAATGAGAGAGAACTCCCTGCCCCCCTCCCCCAACATAGGGTGAGGTATTGCACAAACAGGATAAACTCCCTGTCTGGATTAAAATGGCCCAACAGATTAGCAAATTGCAAGAGCACTTTCACATCCTTGAAAGCCTTCTGTGTGGACTCCTAGTTCCATTTGGTTTCTTTGTGCAGAAGTAGGTACAGGGGAGCCAATGCTGTAGACAAGTCTAACAAAAACTTTCCATAATAGTTTCCCAAGCCCTAAAATAATATGAGCTCTGACACCCTCTTGGGCTTCGAAGCTTCCTTAATGACTCAAATGTTCCCTTCCACAGGAGGTCAGCCTTGTGCAGTGATCCTGTGGCCTAGCCGCAGTCCTGCCTCTGACAAACTTTTTAAAACTTGATCCAGATTGCTGAGGTGCTCCTCCTCAGTCTTCCTTGTAATTAAGATGTAATTCAAGTAGACTGCAAGCTGAGGAATGCTTTGTACCAGGCTGTCCATTGTCCTTTGAAAAATCCCCAGACTGGAGAATACACCAAAATCTAAACTATTGTACTTGAACAACCCTATATGCATGTTGGCGGTCATGTATTGCTTCGAATCTTCCTCTAGCAAGAGTTGTTGATATGGCTGGCTAATGTCTAGTTTTGAAAATGTCTTCCTTCTCACAAGAGTTGCAGATAGGTTTTCCACGTGGGTAATGGATAAGCAACTAACTTGGAAACATGGTTAGAGGTGAGTTTCTCGTCACCGCATATGTGCACAGTACCATCATTTTTAAGGACAGGAACAATTGGAGCTGTCCAGTGAGAAAACTGAATAGGCTCAATGATTCCAAGCCTTTCCAGCTTTTCCAATTCCTCCTCCACTTTCCTTCTCCTGGCATAGGACTGGCCTGAGCTTCAAAAACGAGGAATAGCCTGAGGATTATTCCGATCCCGGACCAGACCCCAACAGTGTCTATGATACTGGACTTAAACCCCAATAGTTTAGTTTATTTTAAGACTGTGCGGAAGGAATGTTTCACTCAAGGTGTGATTGCATGAATCTTAAAATTAGCAGGGTGTAGTGTATTACTTGTGGTACAGAACACACTATGGCTCTGGTTCAAACCCATTCAGAATTTGGCTGAATATCTTCAAATAGCTGCTTCCTCTGGGTTGTTTCAGCTTCTTGTCTTCAGATAAGATTTCTGCTTTTAAAATAGTATTACTCTTGTTTTTAAACTCTCCTATATGGAAGAATAATGGGCTCGGAGTAAGGCAGATCCGAACTCAGCTCCTCTCTCTCAGTGCTTCTCCAAACTCTCTGCCTTTCTGAGCTCCACCCAGCAATGACCTCAACTCCCAAGCTGCAAACACATGCTGTGGGATTCTCCGTCGGCAGGATCCTCCACCCCGCCGGCAGTGCACCCACGCCCAAGCATTTTGTGACTGCGTGGGGTGGGCCACAATGGGAGACCCCACTGGTTGACCACCGGGAATGGACAACCCCACTACTGGTGATGGCGCGCTGTGCAGGAAAAAGGGGCTGGTGGGATAGAGAATCCCGCCATTATCTCTGCAGGCTACAAAAGCGTATTAACTTCCCAGGGTGTTTCCCAGGCAAACCACTGCACATTAGCCCAGACTGATAAACACATTCCTTGTCAATTTCACCTATTTCCTAGAAGCAAAACAAAACCCTTTTGAACAAACACATTCTAACCCCAGGCTTTATCCCTTAAATTGCTCACTATATTTATAATCCAATTTTCCTAACATCTTCCAAACGTCATAGGATCTATGTACAACTTTACAGTAGTACTGCGCAATGTACCAAGTTCATCCTAGAACATGTCCCGATATGCCTTGATAACATCCTCTTCACCCTTGTGTGCTTGATCTCATCTCACTTCAATGGAATTTTGCTGATCCAGTGCTGCCCTAGCAAGCGTGGCACCTTCCCTTTGACCACACGGAGGCATGCCCTTGCTTCCTGACCATTTTACACAATACGAACCCCAAGAAAAGGTATGGACTCTCCAGCATACGTACGAAGATTAATCTCTGCTGGAGTAAGGTTCCTATGTCCACCTCCATCTTGATTTGCTTACCATTGACCATCACTGTAGTAAAAATAGGCTTTACTCGTGCCTCATTCATATTAAAATACTGTCAGCTTTCTCAACTGCTCTGAGCTGTCTAAATGATGTGTAGCTGATTGAGGCGTCTTTCAATTTGAATTTTCTAGCTTAGCCTTCACCTTGCACTTGGCGTCCTTGTATTTCTTTATTAAATGGCCCTTCTAGTTGCACCAGTGGCAGACAACGATTGGCACAGTGTGGCCTATCACATCTGAACCACGCCACTGCTTTTTGCTTGCAACCTTTCTTCAGTAGATGTAGCGCCCTCACCTGGGCACCAACATTCTGAATATCTTTAGCATTGCTGACAGCCATTTTCAGAACCACCTTAAAAGACAGTGTGCCTTCACCGATCAACTGATGCTGAATGCTGGCCTCGTTATTGCCGCAGACCAGCTGATCTCATAGCATAGCTTCTAAAACTGCTCCAAAATCAGTGTGTTCTGAAAGCTGGCATTTTGCCACAAAAGTAGCTACCTATTAACCTTTTTAAAAGGCTATGAAATTTGAATCTTTAAACATGGCTGAGGGCTTTGGGTTATGGTGATTCTGGACCAGAGCAATAAATCTGCAAATAAAAACGCCCCTGGTTTTCGTGCCGTGGCCAGATTCCTCATCAACTTAAGTCTTGGCCCCACAGACACACAGGAGAATTGAGCGGTGTTTTGCCTCATCTATTTTATTTATAAAGTGAAATACTGGAACCTCTCCAAGTATTCAGCCTAGTCCTCGCTTCCCTTATTGAACTCACTGACACACATAGTCATGGTGCTGCTAATTTGAAATGCTATTGAACAAAGCCACCATGAAAACTAGCTACTCAGTGAATGCAACCTTGTGCTGCCACACGGAGCATTGAAAACATTGTTTTATTTTCTTGCTGTTTTGTTCTCGTCGCCAAAAATGTTAACGAGACCAGAAAGAAGGTAGTCGAACACATTGTTTAAAAGAAGGAACTTCTATAAATAAATAACTACGTTTGACAATAACAGTACCTCAGCAGAATCGTAATAACGACGAAAACAGGAGCACTAGCAAAACAGGTCTTGTTCATAGGTCATCCTCTTGCAGTCTGAAAAACCCGCCAAATCCCCCACACATGCTCAAAATCCTGAACAGACTCCAGAGAAACAATTACATAGGAGATTCTAACACTCTGGACTCAAAATGACACCCTAACACCAGGTTACAAACTCTGTGTAACCATAGAATGTCTCTTCTGTGTCTCTTTTGGCACAGTGCCATAGATAAAAGAATATAGAGAATCTGTCATCACATTGGCTTGTTTAACTCCAGAATAGCTGAAATACAATCCACTGTAAATAGTTTTGGCACCCTAGTTAATGCCAGTTCATTTTAAAAATCAGTCAACACGATCCCAAGTGATGATCAACATAGAACCACTTATTCAGGAAGTGCTTGGCGAGATACGACGAGGATCGTGGTCATTTGGGAGAGTTTACGGGTTGTCTCGGACTGGTTTCTGTTCACTTAATTCCCATGTTATAGACATGATTCATCTTAAAAACAAGATTTTTTTCTTTCATTTATACAGTGCCATATCATGTCAAAATGTCTGAACACATCACAGTGAGTTAGATTTTATGAATTCCAATAATTATTGTTGTGCAGGCAAACTGCGACACTGGAAATGATGAGGCATCAAAGAGAAGGCCACCATTGGTGCAAGTATTTTTATCTACTCCAAGCCTATTTCCACATAACGTAACCAATAATAAACAGCAAAAACAATAATTGAGCATTTTTCCTCTAAATGATGCATAGACAGCAGCCTCTGTCATGTTCATGATTATACATATTTCACCAATTGAATGTCCGCAACTTGTATTCTACCACAGTATTCAACAGCCTCTCGAAACTCTATTAGCCTGAGTGTGATACAGGGTTAACAAGGGAATAAAGTCCAAATGTACAAACATCAAGTTCACACATTTTAAAATTTTTACAATGTAGCACAGAAATATTTTTGTCTCACTCTCCAAACAGCGAGAAACCATGGGCTGGATTCTCCGATTTTGAGACTTAAGTGCTGACGCCGTCGTGAAAACTTTTTTTACACCAGGAAAATTGGCGTCAAAAGGTCACCGATTTCCTGTTTTGGTGGGGGCTAGCAGGGAGCTGTCGTAGAGCTCACAGCTCTAGCTGCTGATACGGCCCCCAGCACTCCCGTTTCAGAGGCCGCGCACGGCGGCCTGCAGCGGCTGCGCCGTGCTCCATGACGGACTCAGCCCGCGGACCTGGACCACCAAAGTAGTGCCCCGCATCGGCCGATTGCGCGCTCCAGACCACCCACCCGCATTGCCCCCAGCCCCGAATTAAGCCCGCCCCCCATCAATCAGCCCTCCCCAGACTGTGGTGGCCCCGGATTGAATCTGCAGCTGCCGTGCGAGGATCTCAGACAGTGTGAGCACACGTGAGCCATGCCATCGGGAATTCAGCCCGTCAACAATAACGTGAATAGTGGTTAGGAACCTATTATTGAAGTTGAACCAACTGACAGGCCGTGCGTCATTATAGCATCATTAATGTTGGACGATCCAGGTGCTCATGTGAGGTATGTAAGGGCTGTACAGGCATGGAAGTGACAGTTCATTTTTCTTGAGTAAACGAGTAACGTTTTAGTGTGTGTGCATGCGCAAAATGCCTGACCTTTCATCCCGTTTTTCTCTGCAATGATTGACACTCATTACAGTATAGCAAATTGATGTACCATCAATGACGACAGACAAGAGTCGGAAGAGTAAACTGCGGCTTTAATCAGCTAAAAGATACCTGCTGGCAGCCGGTCCCAGAATAAGGAATAAGGGCAGGGCTGGAGGTTAGCCACCTTAATACTTGAGCCTGAGGGGTGGAGCCAGCAGGGACAAACATAATGTAACATGTAACAGAGACATGTAACAAACAGTAAGTACAATATAATACAGTGGTTTACCACACAAATAAAATGAATCCACCCTTACTCCGCACATCTATGAATGTTGTGTGTCTCTTGTACCGTCTCAATGGAGAAAATGGCAAACGGGTGCAACTAGGTGGAAATGTGACTTCCAGAAGACTTCTGGAATTTTCTTTGATTTCATGAAAAGGCATCAGCAAAGTCACAAACTGAAATTACAGTGTGTACCAGGTACTGCAATACCTCTGTCGTTTTGTGCCTGTAAAGAGCTAAGTTCTTATATTGCTAAGTTTGCAACACTGAAGTATAAGTTTAGGAACGAACAAAAAGTCTAATGTGTATGTCTGTTCTAGTATTTTAGGTATTACATAAAATAGACAAAGGTAAGCTCTGTTATGAAAATTGAACGCCACTGCTGTTTGGGTAGAGTGGGGTTTAGACAGTGCACAATTACAACAGATTAACCTGAGACAGAGTGAACTCATGTCATGTTGCCTTGATATTCAGCTTTCTTATTTATGTCTCGAAGTCAAGCAATTCTATCGTTTTTTAATTCTTTCATGGGATGTGAGTGTCTCTGGCAAAGCCAACATTTTTGCTTCTCCCTATTTGCCCTTGAGAAGATGGTAGTAAACAATCTTCTTGAATTGCTGCAGTCCCTGTGGTGTAGGTAGGCCCACAGTGCTGTTCGGGAGGGAGTTCCAGGATTTTGATCCAGTGACAGTGAAGGGACAGCGATATAGTTTTGGGTCAGGGTGGGCAGGCGGTGTTCCCATCCATCTGCTGTCCTTCTCCTCCTAGGTGTTAGGGATTGCAAGTTTGGCAGGAGCATTGGTGAGTTGCTGCAGTACATCTTGTATATCATGCACACTGCTATCACTGTGCGTCTGATGGAGGAGCAGAATGTTTAAGTTGGAGAATGGATGCCATTCAAGCAGACTGCTTTGTCCTGAATGGTGTTAATGTTCTTGAGTGTTGTTGGAGCACTCGCCCAGGCAAGTGGAGAGTATTCCATCACACACCAGACTTGTGCCTGTAGATGCTGGACAGGCTTTGGTAAGCCAGGAGATGAGGTACTTGCCTCTAAATTCCCAGGCACTCACCTGCTCTTGTAGCCACGATCTTTATATGTCTGGTCCAGTTTAGTTTCTGATCAATGGTAACCCCCAGGATGTTGATAATGGAGGATTCACCAATGGTAATGCTGTTGAATGTATTTAGTACAACAGTGCTATGCCATCAATGAACACACGACGAGTGGTGAACGTAACTGAGGCTTTAATAAACTAAACAGAAAGCCTCCTGGCCTTGGATCCGGAACTGAGGCAGCGGCGGAGACTAGCCACCTTTATACCGAGTCCAAGGGGAGGCGGAGCCAGCAGGCAGTAGTTTACCACATTACATATAATACAGTTGCAGTTTACCACAAAACACATAATATATACTACAGTGGTTCGGAGCCAGCAGGGACAAGCCCAGGCATGTAACAATACAGTAGTACAATATAATACAGTGGTTTACCACAAACAGTAAATAATATCCTACCTTCAGCTTATAGAGGGAAAATTATAACTTATTTAGTTAGAATGTTTCATTTGTATGTCTGCATCGTTTGACAGATTTCTTTTTTTTAAAAGCAACAATACCTTACCAGTGAAATATATTTCTTGGAGCTGCAGTGAAGAGGGAGGGAGGGAGAGAGATAGGGGCCTACATTGTTTAGATGAGGAAAGTTGCCATGCTGTGTTTAGAAGATTGATCACCTTAAGAGCCTATGGTAACATTCCACTATGTAATGAACAGTTTATATTGTAATCACTGCATGAGTACCGGGTGCACTATGTACCACTTCACAATAACAATCCCAGCATGATTCTGTGTTACATGTAGAAATGAAGCTAAAAATAAATTCACATCTGACTTTAATGTATGTTGTTGGTGTCATTTTTGGGTGTTACACATATACATGTAGAGCTGTTGGTTTTTAATTATTGTGATACTGCATGCCGATGCACCTTCAGTTAACTTGTTGCATTCTCTCTCTGTGTGTTTCTGTATTTGTGTTGTGGGATATTTCAGTCACCAAAGAGTCTAGCGAGTGCAGAGTTGAGCTGATTTATTCAACATATGCTGGGACAAGTCAGTGGTCCACAGCTATGTGTGATCACAGGCATTTTATAGGGTAAAAGGTGTGCATTTGTGTTGATTATCATTCATTTATTTATATATAACAATGTTCCATTCTGTGTCTGTAATCACTTTATTTATTGTTAGATTCAGCACCTTATTCCTATTAAACCAGTAAATTACATCAGTTATTATTACTTCTTAATTTTCAGTGGATTGTATTTTAACCCTTTCCTGGCCCCAACAGTGAACTATTCATTCTTTAATTCCACTGCCTCACCATTCCAGTTTCATATATCTGTCAACTTTGCTCATTTCTATTGGGTCTCAGTTAGATGAGCTGGCACACCTCATGGTCAGCATGTTTTATGGTTACCGGAGAGTTAGGGACATTACTTTATAGTGGAATAAACAATTTTGTGTTTTTATATTCAATCTTTATTGAATTCCCATGTTAGTGCACAGTGTAGTATTCACCACTTGCAATCTCAGCTGGCCCTCACTTCTGTGCATTGTAAAGGACATCGTCCAAGATCACTCAGCAGAGACAATTGAAATGTGAGTGAAAGCCCTGTCAGGAGCCTGCCAACCAACAGCCTGAGATGGGCCCACATGTGGGCAGTACTGACATTGCCCTTTAGGCCCCTCATTTTCTTAGCTGGATTGACAGTTTCCACTTCACCCAAGATGAAGCCCTTCCACTTTCACACCTCCATGCCCCCGACACCACTCCACACCCTCCCTCCCCCTCACCATTGACTCACCCTTGTCGGCTAGAGTCTCCATGCAAACGATCAATCTCCTGCTCCCCTCCCTTGTGCTGCATAGTTCAACCAGGAAATCCACTGATAAACACGACTGCACAAAACCAACTGTTGGATGCCACCTTTAACCAAACAACCGTGTGCCACAAGACTGGCATGTGTCGCTGACTTTTATCATGAAGCTGGAGCACAAATACAAAAAATTTCAATACAATGAGTATTCATGGAATGCAAATCTATTACAAGTAGAAAACAGCCATGAGACAATGTGAGGCCGGATCGGCCACAAACACTGATGTGTTCATCTCTAAATTTGAGCATCTGTCGGGGAAGTGAAGATTCAGCTCCTGCCTAATACACGTTTCCCATTCTTGCAAACTCCATAAATCCACCCACATTTATGCAAATTGCATATATTGTCCATTGACTCCCTCATAACTAAGTCAGTGTGTACAAATTGCATATATTGTCCCAACACTTAGTTCGAAGGCACCCGACTCTATAATCTCCTTGATTCTCCAATACCTCTTGCCTTGTGTTGTTTCACCAGTTTATTATCCATTCCCAGATTTTGACCTGAATCCCCACAGTTTGGAGATTAATTATTTTGTCCGAACATTATAAAATGCAATTTAGAGGTCCATAGTGTTCTAGTGATTACCATGTTTGAATTGTGTTGCCACTTCTATCTAGGTAGACTGGGTCTTCTCTGTCTCTAACCTTGTTAACTACTTTTTAGTGGGTTACTGTACAGGTATTCCTTAAGTTTATTCCTGATGACTGATTAAATTATTTTGCATTGGATTGCTTCTATTTATTTTGCCATGCTTTTTGAATAGGCATCAAGTTAGCCTGTTTCAAATCTATTTGTGCCTCCCCAGTGTCCATTGATTCCTTCATAACTAAGTCAGTGTGTACAAGTTGCTGGTCTCTCCCAACACCCTGGGATAAATGCCATCTAACCCAGGAGGAGTTATTTGTCTTAAGACCTTTCTGCTTCTTAGCTATCTCATCAAATTCATATTGTGCCTTTAATTAGTGGGTGGCATAGTAAAACACTGGTTAGCACTGTTGCTTCACAGCGCCAGGGGCCTAGGTTCGATTCCCGGCTTGGGTCACTGCCTGTGCGGAGTCTGCACGTTCTCCCAGTGTCTACGTGGGTTTCCTCCGGGTACTCTGATTTCCTCCCACAAGTCCTGAAAGACGTGTTGTTAGGTAATTTGGACATTCTGAATTCTCCCTCTGTGTACCCGAACAGGCGCCGGAATGTGGCGACTAGGGGCTTTTCACAGTAACTTTATTGCAGTATTAATGTAAGCCTACTTGTGACAATAATAAAGATTATTATTATTATTATACCTTGGTACTGTTTTTTTGGTGTGGGAATTTTTTTTATCATGTCTTTGTGAGTAGGTTAACAAGTGACCATTCAGAAGATTTATTATGTGCTTCATCAGTTGCAATTAGTTACAATCCTGTTTGTATCTCTTTAATCATAAGTTTGGCTGTTTTTTCCTCTCTATAGTAGTAGCCTCTGTTCATTTCCATGAGAAGGAATGGATATGTGTGCAGCTCCATGTTCTACATGCCTTTTCTAAATTCCCCAGAAATCAAATACCAATGATTCAGGTGATATTAGGAAGGCACCTACATAATTTTCCTCAATTTCTTCATGCCTAACAGCCAGCAAAGGAAGCCAGCTGGCTGGAGGCCAGTAGGCTGCTGGCCAAAACCTGTGAGGCTGTGGGTATTATTCACACTACTGAAGCTGGCAGCAGCAGTGTTTCTCCCGGCTAAGTGAATCCAGTACCATATTCGAATTGGGTACCATGCAGTAAAGCATCAAACAACTTCTCCTCCCTGCCTATTTTACCACCCACATGGCTCACCCTCCCTCACTCATTCTGGCTATCTCCCTCTATCCTCCTCATTCCTCTTGCACCCACCCCATCTCTTGTATCTCTCCTAACCCCATTTCAACTGAAGGTTACACTTGACCACATGGACTGCGGAGGTCCAAAAAGGCAGCTCGCCACCACCTTCCAAAGGGCAATTAGGGGGGGACAATAAATGCTGACCCAACCAGCGATGCCCACATCCTATGAAAGAATAAAGCAAAACCCCTCATGTGCTATGCTATTAAGATCAACCAGAACTTTATTGCAAATCATGCATTTGAATGCACTTTATTATCAATGTATGATATTATAAACTCTTGTGTCCACATTTATAATGGGAAATACTCCCACCAGTCATGGATTACAGTGCTACCACTGAATGGAAAGGCCCCTGAGCTGGACAGAGCGCACAGGTTTGGGGTGCTCTACCCGGTGAAACTATGGGTGACGTATGAATGCTGGGAATACTATTTTGAGACCCCCAAAGCAGCCAATGACTTTATCAAGGAGCATAAATGGGGGAGAACTAACTGAACAATTTTGGCACTTTGAAGTAATTTGTTTTTTAAATTTAGAGTACCCAATTAATTTTTTCCAATTAATGGGCAATTTAGCGTGGCCAATCCACCTACTCTGCATATCTTTAGGCTGTGGGGGTGAAACCCACGCAAACACGGGGAGAATGGGCAAACTCCAGACAGCCAGTGACCCAGAGCCGGGATCGAACCTGGGACCTTGGCGTCGTGAGGCAGCAGAGCTAACCCACTGCAACACCGTGCTGCCCCACTTTGAAGTAATTGAGAACACGGGTAGAGTGGGGGTTGGAGGGAGTTTTTTTTTTTTTCTTTCCCTCCGATTGGGAGGGTTTTTTCATCTTTTTATTGTCGGGTCGACAAAGGGTAGCAGGTGTGAAAAGTTTGTAAGGGGACGGCTGTCCCCACCCCTCCTGCTGCCTGAGGATGTTTTTTCTTTTTGTTTGTCTTTCCTCTGGTGACCTGTGGTTCGAGATGAGATTTTGTTTGGGTGGTCAGCTGGGAGCCTTCTTCACAAAACAGAGAGGTGGAGGGGGATGGGGGGGGGGTGAAGGGTCAGCAGGAGGAGCCTTTGGGCAGGAGTTGCCACGCTGGCATGTAATGCTGGTGAACGGAAGTGAGGTGGGAGAGAAGGCCGACAGAGGTAGCCATAGGGAGAGGGTGGGAGAGGTAGGGAGGGTGACGCGACGAGGCGAGGTTGAAGACAAAACATGGTAAGGGGCGGAGAAAGGAGCCATCTTGGATCGGACAGGTACAGGGTGAAATTAACAAAGGTAGAGCTGAAAGTTGAGGGTGGCGGACGTTGAGGGGAATAGAGGCGTAATCCCCCGGCACGGCTAACATGGAACGTGCAAGAGATCAATGGATAGGTGACGAGGTCCCAGGTCTTTGCGCACCTCAGGAGTTTTAAAGCGGAGGTGGTCTTTCTGCAGGAGACGCACCTCCGCATGAAAGACCAGGTTAGGCTAAGGAAGGGATGGGTGAAGCAGGTTTTCCACTCGGGGTTTGATTCAAAGTTGCAAGGAGTGGAAGTTTTGATGAGTAGGAAAATGGGGTTTGTGAGCGCGAAGGAACTGAGGGACATGGGTGGGAAATACGTGATGGTGAGTGGTGGTGATTGGAGGGGACTCTGGTGGTGTTGGTAAATGTGTATACACCGAATTGGGAGATGTAGGTTTTATTTTGTTTTATAAATTTAGAGTACCCAATTCATTTTTTCCAATTAAGGGGCAATTTAGCGTGGCCAATTAACCTCGCCTGCACATCTTTGGGTTGTGGGGGCGAAACCCACGCAAACAAGGGGAGAATTTGCAAACTCCACTCTGACAGTGACCCAGAGCCGGAATCGAACCTGGGACCTCAGCGCCGTGAGGCAACAGTGCTACTCACTACGCCACCGTGCTTCCTTCGATGTAGATTTTATGAGTGGGTTGCTGGCAGAATTGCAGACTTGGCCACGCACCAGTTGATTATGGGTGGAGATTTCTATTATGTCCTAGAGCCGAGTGTAGATAGGTCGAGCCCCTGGTCAATGGGCAGAATACGAATGACAAAGGAGCTTGGCGGGTTTATGGAAAAGATAGGCATGGTGGACCCGTGGCGCTTAAAGAACCCGGGGGATAGTTGAGGTGGCGGCGGCAGAATACGCGGGGATAGTAATCCAGGAGGTTTTTGAGATAAAGTGCGGGCTGTGATTCAAGATTATGTAGAATTGAACCAAAATGGGAAGGTGTCAGCAGCCACATTTTGGGAATAATAATAATAATCTTTATAATTGTCACAAGTAGGCTTACACTTACACTGCAATGAAGTTACTGTGAAAATCCCCTAGTCACCACACTCTGGCGCCTGTTTGGGTACACAGAGGGAGAATTATGAATGTCCAAATTACCTAACAGGCACGTCTTTCGGGACTTGTGGGAGGGAACCGGAGCACCCGGAGGAAACCCACACAGACGCAGGGAGAATGTGCAGACTCCGCAAAGACAGTGACCCAGCGGGGAATCGAACCTGGAACCCTAGCGCTGTGAAGCAACAGTGCTAGCCACTGTGCTATCACGCCGCCCAAGCGCTAAAAGCGGTGGTACAAGGGGAGATTATCTTGTTCAAGGCACATGCGGATAAGAAAAGGAGGGATGATTATAAACGGCAATGAACGAGATAGTTTCGGTAGATAGGGAGAACTCAAGGGCGCCCACCACGGAGGGATTGGCAAGGAGGAAAAAATAGCTGGGGCAATTCAATAGCTTGATGAAGGGGAGGGCGGTAGGACAGCTGCGTAGGGCAAGGAGGATGCAGTACAAATACAGGGAGCAGGCCAGTCACATGTTAGCGCATCAGCTACAGAGGCAGGCCACGTCCAGGCAAATATTGATGCAGACTGGGGCAGTAAACATGCGGCTTGGTGGCACAATGGTTGGCACTGCTGCCTCACAGCTCCAGGGACCCGGGTTCAATTCCGGCCTCGGGTGACTATGTGCGTGAAGTTTGCACTTCCTCCCTGTGTCTGCGTGGGTTTCCTCCGGGTGCTCTGGTTTCCTCCCACATTCCAGATGTGCAGGTTAGGTGGATTGGACATGCTAAATTGCCCCTTAGTGTCCAAAAAAGGTTAGGTGGGTTTAATGGGTTAGGAGGATAGGGTGGTGATGTTGGCTTAAGTAGGGTGCTCTTTCCAATGGCCCATGCAGATTCTATGGGCTGAATGGCCTCATTCTAATCCGTTGATTCTATTTCGGGATTGCTTTACGCAGCTGTACAGGGCGGACTCGGGGAGTGGGGAATGAAGAGGGGGACATGTGATGGTTCTTAGATGAACTGGAGTTTCCACAGTTGGAGGAAGAGAAGAGGAAGGCATTAGAGGAGCCCTTGGGGATGAGGGAGATTTTGGACAGTATAAGGGGTATGAAGTCGGGGAAGGCTCCGGGCCAGATGGTTACGCGGTGGAATTCTATAAGGAGTTTGCGATGAACCTAGCACCACATCTTTTGGGAGCATTTAATGAGGCGTTGGAGAAGGGGGAGCTGCCGGGGACGCTGATGCAGGCAATGATCACATTAATTTTTAAAAATAAATTTAGAGTACCCAATTATTTTTTCCAATTAAGGGGCAATTTAGTGTGGCCAATCCGCCCACCCTGCACATCATTGTGTTGTGGGGGTTAAACCCACGCAGACACGGGGAGAATGTGCGAATTCCACAGGGACAGTGACCCAGGGCCAGGATTCGAACCCAGGTCCTCAGCGCTGTAGGCAGCAATGCTAACCACTGTGCCACTGTGCTGCCCGTGATCACATTAATACCAAAGAAGGGGAAAGACCTGTTGGAATGTGGGTCGTGTAGGCCGATATCGCTGTTAAATACGGATGTGAAAGTGCTGGTGAAGTTGGTGGCTGGAAGGATGTGTCCCAAGCTGGTTGCGGAGGACCAGACATGCTTTGTAAAGGGCAGGCAGTTTTCTAGTATTATAAGGAGGCTGTTCAATGTGATCATGACCCTGTCAAGAGCTCAGGTACCAGAGGTAGTGGTGTCCATGGATGCGGAGAAGGCATTTGACCAGGTGGAGTGGCAGTACCTGTTTGAGGTCCAGGGAAGGTTCGGGTTTGGGCTGAGGTTTGTGGCATGGGTGCGCCTGTTATATGTGGCACCGAGGGCAAGTGTGGGGACCAATGACATGGGTTCACGGAACTTTGAACTGCACAGGTGAACAAGGCAGCGGTGCCCGCTGTCGTTGCTGCTGTTTGCACTGGCTACACTGCCTCTGGCAATGGCTCTTAGGGGTCAGCAGAGTGGCGTGGGATTACGAGGGGACAAAGGGAGCATTGGGTGTCGCTGTACACGGACGACCTACTATTGTATGTTTCAGACCCATTGGAGAGCATGGAGAGGATCATGGGCCTGTTCGGGAAATTTGGGACGTTCTCGGGATATAAGCTAAATATAGGGAAAAGCGAAGTGTTCCCGGTGAATGATTTGGGTCGGTGATCCAATCTTGGGGGCATGCCATTTAAGGTGGCCAGAGACAGATTTAGATACCTGGGGATTCAGGTGGTGAGGGAATGGGCGATGCTTCACAAATGGAATTTAACAAACCTGGTGGAGGAGGTTAGGGAGCATCTGAATGGGTTAGGAAGGAGGAAGAATGGTGCAGGGGGTCCAGCTTGAGGGCTATGGTGACAGCGGCATTGCCAATGGTGCCAAGGAAACACTCAGAGAGCCCAGTAGTGCAGTCCAAGCGAAGGTCTGGAACCAGTTGAGGAGGCACTTTAGGAAAGAGGGTATGTCGGTGTTAACACCGTTGTGCGAAAAGCATGGTTTTGAGCCGGTGGGGATAGATGGCATGTATAGGAAGTGGTGCTGGTTCAGGTGAGGGATTTGTACCTGGAAGAAGGGTTTGCCAATATAGAGGAACTGAAGGAGAGGTTAGAGCTCCCGAGAGGAAGTGAGTTTAGGTACCTGCAGGTAAGGTATTGGTCCTTTAGAGGATGAGAAGGCAGTTTTAATAATGGGAGATGAGGAAATGGCTGAGGAACTGAATAGGTTTTTTGGGTCGGTCTTCACAGTGGAAGACACAAATTATATGCCAGTGACTGATAGAAATGAGGCTATGAAAGGTGAGGACCTTGAGAGGATTGTTATCACTGAGGAGGTAGTGATGGGCAAGCTAATGGGGCTAAAGGTAGACAGGTCTCCTGGCCCTGATGGAATGCATCCCAGAGTGCTAAAAGAGATGGCTAGGGAAATTGCAGATGCACTAGTGATAATTTACCAAAGTTCACTCGACTCTGGGGTGGTCCCGGCAGATTGGAAATTAGCAAACGTGACACCACTGTTTAAAAAAGGAGGTAGGCAGAAAGCGGGTAATTATAGGCCAGTTAGCTTAACTTCGGTAGTAGGAAAGATGCTGGAATATATCATCAAGGAAGACATAGCGAGGCATCTGGATAGAAATTGTCCTATTGGGAAGACTCAGCATGGGTTCATAAAGGGCAGGTCGTGCCTAACTCATTTAGTGGAATTATTTGAGGACATTACCAGTGCAGTAGATAACGGGGAGCCAATGGATGTGGTATATATGGATTTCCACAAAGCCTTTGACAAGGTGCCTCACAAAAGGTTGCTGCATAAGATAAAGATGCATGGCATTAAGGGTATGTAGTAGCATGGATAGAGGATTGGTTAATTAATAGAAAGCAAAGAGTGGGGATTAATGGGTGTTTCTCTGGTTGGCAATCAGTAGTTAGTGGTGCCCCTCAGGGATCAGTGTTGGGCCCACAATTGTTCACAATTTACATAGGTGATTTGGAATTGGGGACCAAGGGCAGCACAGTGGCGCAGTGGTAGCACTGCAGTCTCACGGCGCCGAGGTCCCAGGTTCGATCCCGGCTCTGGGTCACTGTCCGTGTGGAGTTTGCACATTCTCCCCGTGTTTGCGTGGGTTTCATCCCCACAACCCAAAGATGTGCAAGGTAGGTGGATTGAACACGCTAAATTGCCCCTTAATTGGAAAACATTAATTGGGTACTCTAAATTTATTTTTTAAAAAGGAATTGGGAACCAAGGGTAATATGTCCAAGTTTGCAGATGACACTAAGATGAGTGGTAAAGTGAAAAGTGCAGAGGATACTGGAAGTCTGCAGAGGGATTTGGATAGGTTAAGTGAATGGGCTCGGGTCTGGCGGATGGAATACAATGTTGACAAATGTGAGGTTATCCATTTTGGTAGGAATAACAGCAAACGGGATTATTATTTAAATGATAAAATATTAAAACATGCTGCTGTGCAGAGAGACCTGGGTGAGCTAGTGCATAAGTCGAAAAAAGTTGGTTTACAGGTGCAACAGGTGATTAAGAAGGCAAATGTAATTTTGTCCTTCATTGCTAGAGGGATGGAGTTTAAGACTAGGGAGGTTATGTTGCAATTGTATAAGGTGTTAGTGAGGCCACACCTGGAGTATTGTGTTCAGTTTTGCTCTCCTTACTTGAGAAAGGACGTACTGGCACTGGAGGGTGTGCAGAGGAGATTCACTAGGTTAATCCCAGAGCTGAAGGGGTTGGATTACGAGGAGAGGTTGACTGAGACTGTACTCGTTGGAATTTAGAAGGATGTGGGGAGATCTTATAGAAACATATAAAATTATGAAGGGAATAGATAGGATAGATGTGGGCAGGTTGTTTCCACTGGCGGGTGAAAGCAGAACTAGGGGGCATAGCCTCAAAATAAGGGGAAGTAGATTTAGGACTGAGTTTAGGAGGAACTTCTTCACCCAAAGGGTTGTGAATCTATGGAATTCCTTGCCCAGTGAAGCAGTTGAGGCTCCTTCATTAAATGTTTTTAAGATAAAGATAGATAGTTTTTTGAAGAATAAAGGGATTAAGGGCATGGTGTTCGGGCCGGAAAGTGGAGCTGAGTCCACAAAAGATCAGCCATGATCTCATTGAATGGTGGAGCAGGCTCAAGGGGCCAGATGGCCTACTCCTACTCCTAGTTCTTATGTTCGCACGGAAGGTTTGGAAAGAGTTCCCCAGGTTACTAAGGTACCCCGTGTTGGAGCGACGCTGCTTCCAGATGTGGAAGGGGAGGGCAGGATCGGGGACATATGCAGGTGGCTGGGAGAGCAGGTAGGTCAGGTGATGAAGATTAAGAGGAAGCTGGGACGGGAGATAAACTGGGAAGTATGGAGTATGGAGTGAGGCGCTACGAAGGGAAAATGTGACTTCCTTGTGTGTGAAGATGAGCCTGATACAGTTCAAGGTGGTGTATAGGATGCACATGACTCTGGCAAAAATGAGTGGGTTCTTCCAGGGAATGTCAGACGAGTGCGAGAAGTGTGGGTGGGGACGAGCGAATCATGTTCATGTGTTCTGGGGCTGCGAAAAGTTGGGGAGTGTTCGCGATGCTAAAAAGGATAGTGGGGGAGAAGGTTCAGCTGGACTCATTGGTGGTGATATTTGGGATATCAGAGAAGCCGCAGCTGATGGCGGGGAGGACGGCCGATGTTGTGGCCCTCGTCTCTCTGATTGCCCGGCAAAGTATTCTGCTGGATGGCAGTCAGTAACGCGACCGGGAGTGGCGGCCTGGCTGGGGGACTTATATGACATTCTTTGGCTGGAAAAGATTACGTACGAATTAAAGGCTTTGAGGATGTAGGGGATGTTCGTGGCCATGTTTGAGGTGCTGTCCTTTTCCGGGGGGGGGGGGGGGGGGGGGGGGGGGGGGGGGGGGGGATGGGGGGAAAAAGGGGAAAATTTGTACACTGTATAGTTGTGTGTTGGGGAGTTTGTCCGCCAAATTGTTTATGTTTTGTAACCTTCTGTGTTCATTTGAAATAAAAAACATTTGAAAAAAAAAGGTCTGATCACCCCAACTGTCTCCACCCACTTGGACTTCAGTGCCTACGTGCCCCACCCCAGGAGATCAATGGTAGCATAGTTACAGTGAGGAAGTGAAATTCTTATGACTATGGGGCTCAAATACGTAATTGCAAACAATAGAAAAAAGCAGAATAAGATTTTTTAAATTACACGGCTAATAGGTGGCAAGTACAGTTGGACGTGCAGCAATGTAAAATCGCCAGTATAGGATCACAGTTTTAAAGGTGCAGCATGTTTATCAGGAATAAGATTTAGCAGTTATTATGATTAAAGCTATATTTAAAATTCTCATCCTTGCTATCACTGTTGGCTCCTCCAGCCCGCATGCATCCAATTCTGAGTTCTTGCACGCCCACGATTTTCATCCGTCCACCACTTGCGACCCTGCTTTGAGCTGCCAAGGCCCTCAATCTCTGGAATTCCCTCCCTGAAACCTTTTTCACCCCCTCTACCTCCCCTCCTTCAAGATGCTCCTTATAACCTGCTTCCTTGACCAAGCTTTTGGCTTTCTGTCCCAATATCTCTTGATGTGACTCGGTGTCAAATTAATATTCCTGTGAATTCCATTAAGAATGTGTAAGCTGTTCCAAGATTTGTGAACTGGGTAAAGCTATTATACAAGGAGCCGAAGGCGAGTGTCCGCACAAACAATATCAGCTCGAGATACTTTTCTCTCCACCGTGGGACGAGGCAGGGATGTCCTATGTCCCCCCTGATGTTTTCACTTGCGAATGAGCCGTTGGCCATCGCATTAAGAGGTTCGGGAGCGTGGAAAGGAATAGTGCGGGGGTGGAGGGAGGAGGCTGGAGCATAGAGTGTCCTTATATGCCGACGACTTGCTGCTGTATGTGTCGGAACCGAGTGGGTCGACAGGGGGAATATTGGAGCTACTGCGAGTATTTGGGTCGTTCTCGGGGTACAAGCTGAAACTGGACAAGAGTGAGTATTTTGTGGTGTCTCGGCCGGGGGTGGGGGCAGGGGTGTGGGGGCTGCCATTCCGTAGGGTAGGGACTCACTTTAGGTATCTGGGGGTGCAGGTTGCCCGGGGGAGGGGGAGGCTTCGCAGGTACAACATCATTAGTTTGGTGGGGAGAGTGAAAGCTGATCTGGCGAGGTGGGATGGTCTCCCTCTGTCACTGGCGGGTCGGGTACAGGAGGTTAAAATGAATGTGTTGCCGCGATTTCTGTTTATTTTTCAATGCCTACCGATTTTCCTCCCAAAAGCTTTTTTCAGGGAGATTGAGGGAAGAATTACCTCGTTCACATGGGGAGGGAAGGTGGCCAGAGTTAGAAAGGTGCTGCTACAGAGGGGAAGGCAGGCAGGGAGTTTGGATCTCCCGAACCTGATGTATTACTACTGGGCGGCGAATGTGGAGAAGGTGCGGAGCTGGGTCAGAGGGGTTGTTTCCCAGTGGGTCAAAATGGAGGAGAGTTTGTGCAGGGGGTCGGGACTGAAAGCACCAGCAACAGCGCCATTCCCGATAGCCCTGGGAAATACTTAGGGAGTCCGGTAATAATAGTTTCATTGAAAATCTGGAGGCAGTTTCGCCAACACTTTGGGTTGGGGGCAGGGTCAAGGGAAATGCCGATTCGGGGGAACCACAGATTTGAGCCAGGGAGGTGGGATGGAAGTTTTCGCAAATGGGAAGAGAAGGGGATTAAGACCCTAAAAGATTTGTTTCTTAGGGGTTGGTTAGCAGGATTGAGGGAGCGAAGTATGGGCTGGAGCAGGGGGAAATGTTTAGATACATGCAGGTTCGAGATTTTGCCAGGAAGGAGATGCACAGCTTCCCGGAGGAACCGGTCTTCATATTGCTGGAGGAGGTGCTGACGACAAGGGGGCTGGGGGTAGTGTCAGCAGTGTACGGAGCTATTTTGGAGGGGGATAAGGCACCACTGGAGGGGATCAAAGGGAAGTGGGAGGAAGAGTTGGGAGAGGTTATAGAGGAGGGGGTCTGGTGTGAGGTGCTCCGGAGAGTAAATGCCTCCACCTCGTGTGCGAGGTTGGGGCTGATACAGCTGAAGGTGGTATACAGAGCGCACCTCACGAGGGCGAGGATGAGCCGATTCTTTGAAGGGGTAGAAGATGTGTGTGAACGTTGCGGGAGGGGCCCCGCTAATCACGTTCATATGTCTTGGTCCTGTCCAAAGCTTGGGGAGTACTGGAAGGAGGTGTTTAGGGTAATTTCCAAGGTGGTGCACGTGGAATTGGACCCGGGTCCCCTGGAGGCCATATTCGGGGTGTCGGACCAGCCAGGGTTGGAAACGGGTGCAGAGGCAGATATCGTAGCCTTCGCCTCGTTGATCACCCAAAGGCGGATCCTGCTGGGATGGAGAGCGGCCTCTCCACCCTGAGCCCTAGTGTGGCGGGTGGACCTATTGGAATACTTGACCCTTGAGAAGGTTAAGTTTGAACTGAGGGGAAGCTCGGAGGGGTTCTACAAGTCAAGGGCATTATTTATTCTGCACTTTCAAGAACTGGATAACATCGAACATTAGTTGGGGGGGGGGGGGTTGGGGGGAGGGGGGCTGTGTATATTAGAACATAGAACATAGAACAGTACAGCACAGAACAGGCCCTTCGGCCCTCGATGTTGTGCCGAGCAATGATCACCCTACTCAAACCCACGTATCCACCCTATACCTGTAACCCAACAACCCCCCCCCCCCCCCCTTAACCTTACTTTTTAGGACACTACGGGCAATTTAGCATGGCCAATCCACCTAACCAGCACATCTTTGGACTGTGGGAGGAAACCGGAGCACCCGGAGGAAACCCACGCACACACGGGGAGGACGTGCAGACTCCGCACAGACAGTGACTGTCTGGATGACTATGAGTAATCCCGGATTCCTTTTTGTCCTTTGTTTATGTGAACATGCGGGCTGATGTTTGGGGGTTGGTGGGAGGATGGGATTGTTGTTATTGTTATGGGGATTGACATATTTGTTGCTGATTATTGTTGGTGGGTGTAAATTCGGGACAAAATGTGAAAAAGGAGAATAAAAATATTTAAAAAAAAGAATGTGTAAGCTGTTGTTCCAAAAAAACAAGGCAAATAAGATTTAGGGACTGCATTATAGAAGATCAGTAAACATCAAAATGCTTTTTATTCCCGTTGATCAGACTGGATTGAAAGTACTGTGCAGTCACCTAATTAATCTGGGATACATGAACCATTGAGCTTTGTGAAGACAGAGTAATCAGATCTGTCTTTCTTGTTAAAGCAGTGATGTACCATCAATTGGACACGAGTCGAGATGAAGATCCAAACATTAGGCTTTAATCGACTAGTTGTGTGCCCGGCAGTCGACTTACAGAGAAAGGCCGACTGCCGGGTCCTACGGGTTCTTATACCCCGCCTCGTAGGCGGGACTACTTGCCTCCCGACCAATTGGTGAGCAGTCACATGACTAGTCTCAACCAACCAGCCGAGAGGCACATGACCAGCCTGAGCCAATGGGCAGTGAGTGTTCTGAACCAATGGCAGATAGGTACCGTAAACCTCCTAGTCATATCACCACATTCACCCCTTGTGGAGAACGAAGCCGGGGGGGGGAGTAGGAAGGTGGGGGGGGGGGGAGGGGGACTGTAGGACTGGTGATATGACTAGAGCTTGTGAGGTGTACCAAGGTAATTGGTGGCTGCCCACTGGCTCGTGACGATTGTGCAAAACAATGAACAGTATACACGTAAAACGAGAGAAAAAAAAATGTGCAACATGTACATTGGAACTCTGAATGACACAAGGTGTCCGATAAAAGTCCAGTGGAAACATCAGATCGACACGAACAGTCTGTCGGGCGCCCTCGATGTTCTACTGGACCGTCGCAGCGGTGCCGGTGACGTCGGGCCGGTGGCCGTCCTTGACTCCGGGAGTGGCGGTTGTGATCCTGTGTCTGTACCCCTGGTCGGTGCCAGTGAAACTCTGGCTGGGGGAGCGGGTTCCTGTGCACTGGGTTGCGGGGGTGCCGGGAGCGCCAGGGGGAATGGGAACTGGGAGCAGGGCGTTGGTGTGGGGGGTTGAGGCCGCACGCCGGAGGGTGCCAGGTCACGAAGGGAGACCGTGTCCTGCCGACCGTCGGGATACTCCACATACGCGTATTGTGGGTTAGCGTGGAGTAACTGGTCATTCAACCAACGGGTCGGACTTGTGCACCCGCACATGCTTCCGGAGCAGGATGGGCCCGGGGGCGGCCAGCCAGGTCGGGAGTGGGGATCCTGCGGACGACTTCCTGGGAAAACAAGAAGACGTTCGTGAGGTGTTTGGTTTGTGGTAGTGCAGAGGAGAAACCAAATTGAATGGAGGGCGTCGGGGATGACCTCTTGCCAGTGAGAGATAGGGAGATCTCTGGACCGTAGGGCCAGCAGGACGGTCTTCCAGACTGTGCCATTCTCCCGCTCGACCTGCCCGTTACCCCGAGGGTTATAACTGGTCGTCCTGCTAGAGGCGATGTCCCTGCTGAACAGGAATTGACGCAGTTCGTCGCTCATAAAAGAGGACCCCCGGTCGCTGTGGATGTACGCGGGGTAACCGAACAGGGAGAAAATGGAGAGGAGGGCCTTGATGACGGTTGTTGTGGTCATGTCGGGGCAGGGGATGGCGAAAGGGAAGCGGGAGTACTCGTCAATCACGCTTAAGAAGTAGGTGTTGCGATTGTTGGAGGGGAGGGGCCCTTTGAAGTCCATACTAAGACGTTCAAAAGGGCGAGACGCCTTTACTAAATGCGCTTGCTCGGGGCGGTAAAAGTGCGGTTTGCACTCTGCGCAAATGTGGCAGTCTCTGGTCATGGTCCTGATCTCCTCGATGGAGTAGGGCAGGTTGCGGGTCTTGATAAAGTGGTAGAAGCGCGTTACCCCTGGATGGTAGAGGTCCGCGTGGAGGGTACGGAGGCGGTCAATCTGCACGCTGGCGCAGGTACCGAGGGACAGGGCATCAGAAGGCTCGTTGAGCTTCCCAGGATGATACAAGATATCGTAGTTGTACGTGGACAACTCGATCCGCCACCGCAAGATCTTGTCGTTCTTGATCTTGCCCCTCTGTGCATTATCAAACATAAAGGCCACTGACAGCTGGTCTGTGAGGAGGGTGAACCTCCTGCCGGCCAGATAGTGCCTCCAGTATCGCACAGCTTCACTTCAACTATTTTCCACCGAGGAATGGCGGAGTTCGGAAATGTGGAGGGTCCGGGAGAAGAAAGCCACGGGACTGCCCGTTTGGTTCAGGGTGGCCGCCAGAGCTACATCAGACGTGTCACTCTCGACCTGGAATGGGAGGGTCTCATCGATAGCATGCATTGTGGCCTTTGCGATATCCGCTTTGATGCGGCTAACGCAATGGCGGGCCTCCATCGACAGTGGAAAAGTATTCGTTTGGATGAGGGGGCGGGCTTTGACAGCGTAATTGGGGACCCACTGGGCGTAGTAGGAAAAGAAGCCCAGGCAGCGTTTGAGGGATTTGAGGGAGTTGGGGAGAGGGAGTTCCATCAGGGGGCGCATGCGTTCGGGATCGGGGCCTATCACTCCGTTACGCACTACGTAGCCGAGGATGGCTAGACGGTCAGTGCGAAACACGCACTTATCCTTATTATAAGTGAGGTTAAGGGGTTTTGCGGTACGGAGGAATTTCTGGAGGTTGGTGTCGTGATCCTGCTGATCGTGGCCGCAGATGGTGATGTTATCAAGATACGGAAATGTCGCCCGTAAGTCGGATTGGTCAACCATTCGGTCCATCTCCCGTTGGAAGACCGAGACTCCATTTGTGATACCGAATGGAACCCTAAGAAAATGATAGAGGCGCCCATCTGCCTCGAACGCGGTGTACATGCGGTCACCCGCGCGGATGGGGAGCTGGTGATAGGCGGACTTAAGATCCACCGTGGAGAAGACTTTGTACTTCGCGATCCTGTTAACCAGGTCGGAAATACGGGGGAGAGGGTACGTGTCCAGTTGCATAAACCTGTTGATGGTCTGACTGTAGTCAGTGACCATCCGGTTTTTCTCCCCAGTCCTGACCACCAGCACTTGGGCTCGCCAGGGACTGTTGCTGGCCTCGATGACTCCTTCCTTCAATAGCCTCTGGACCTCGGACCTGATGAAGGTCCAGTCCTGGACACTGTATCATCTGCTCCTAGTGGCGACTGGTTTGCAATCCGGGGTGAGGTTTGCAAATAAGGAAGGGGGGTCCACTTTGAGGGACGCGAGGCTGCAGACAGTAAGGGGGTGAATAGGGCCGCCGAATTTGAAAGTCAAGCTCTGCAGGTTGCACTGGAAATCCAGGCCCAAGAGTGCCGGAGCGCAGAGGCGGGGGAGGACGAGGAGTTTGTAGTTTTTAAAAACTCTCCCTTGGACCGTGAGGTCCGCTACGCAGCACCCGGTGATGTGGACGGAGTGCGAACCTGAGGCTAGAGTTATCTTATGCTTGACTGGATGAACGGGGAGCGCGCAGCATCTTACCGTATCAGGGTGGACAAAACTTTCTGTGCTCCTGGAGTCTAGTAGGCAGCTCGTTTTGTGTCCATTCAGAAGTATCTGTGTTGTTGCCGTAGAGACCGTGCGTGGGCGCGACTGGTCGAGAGTCACTGCAGCGAGTCGTGGCAGGAGGTCTGGGTCGTCTTCATTTGCAGAGTAGTCACTGGTGGGGTCTTCTGTGTTGGTCCAAAATGGCGGAGCCCGTCGGCCGCACGTGGTGTCGGAGCCCCAAGATGGCGGTGCCCGGTGCCCACACATGGCGTCCGGGGCCCAAAATGGCGGCGCCCGTGGGTAACTCGTGGGGGCTGCAGTCAGGGGCAGAGAAGTCCGTGGGTCACTTGTGGTGGCTGGGAGCGGCGGTAGGGGGGCCTGTGTGCCGCGCGGGGCCCTGGGGAAGCGCGGGGGGGCGATCCACGGTCGCTGCGCGGAACAGCAGCGACCGACTTTGACTGACAGGTCACCGAGTAATGACCTTTCTTCCGGCAGCTTTTACACACTGCGGAGCGGGCCGGTCAGCGCGGGCAGGGGTGCTTTGCTAGGCCACAGAAATAACAGCGTGGCCCCGTGACCTTATCGGGGTGCCCTGCAGCGCAGGCCTGGGGGGGTCAGAGTCAGCGGGGGACAAGGAGGTTGCATGCCACGTTGCCCCCCGCGCGGCCGGGGGCATATGCGCGGGTGTTTCGGTCGGCAACCTCCAGGGAGGATGCGAGGGTCCGTGCCTCAGCGAGGCTCAAGGTGTCTTTCTCTAACAACCTCTGGCAAATTGCAGAGTGTTGCATGCCTGCAACGAAGGCATCACGGATTAACAGTTCTGTGTGCTCTGCCGCAGTAACTTGCGGGCAGGCGCAATTTCTCCCCAGGACAACGAGGGCCCGATAAAATTCGTCAAGGGACTCACTGGGAAACTGCTGCCTTGTAGCCAGGAGATGCTGTGCATAAACATGGTTAACAGGCTTGAGGAAATGTCCTTTCAGAAGGTCCATGGCTGCGTCATAATCTCGTTCGTCCTCAATCATCGAGTAGACGGCGGTGCCCATGCACGAGTGGAGGATGTGAAGTTTCTGCTCCTTGATGGGCTGGCTGTCTGTGGTGGAGAGGTAGCTGTTGAAACACGCCAGCCAGTGTTTAAAAGTTGCTGACACGTTTGTAGCATGCGGGCTGATGCGGAGGCAGTCTGCTTTGATCCGTAGCTCCATTTTAAACTTCTAGTCGATTAAATTGATGTACCATCAATTGGACACGAGTCGAGATGAAGATCCAAACATTAGGCTTTAATCGACTAGTTGTGTGCCCGGCAGTCGGCTTACAGAGAAAGGCCGATGCCGGGTCCTACGGGTTCTTATACCCCGCCTCGTAGGCGGGACTACTTGCCTCCCGACCAATCGGTGAGCAGTCACATGACTAGTCTCAACCAACCAGCCGAGAGGCACATGACCAGCCTGAGCCAATGGGCAGCGAGTGTTCTGCACCAATGGCAGATAGGTACCGTAAACCTCCTAGTCATATCACCACAAGCAGTTTGTTAATTTGCTAAGTTAATTTGGTTGCTTAAAAGGAGTGAAATGTTTCCAGCAGTGATCACACTTCTTTTGTGTAGCAGGACCTTTGAGAGGAGCGGGAATCTATCAATAATTGCAGGAAGGGGCCAGGGCGAGTGTCTGTATTTGCATGGATAGGCAAGCGTGATAGTATTTGGAGAACATTACCAATACAAACCTTGTAGCAAAACCAGTGGCAAAAAGTCCAGAAGAAAACAACCAAAATTATGTCCAGGTAATAAAACAGCAAAAACTGCCAAAAGCCCTTATTTTCTTATAGAACCTAGATTTCAAGGTGATCTAATTTTAAATATGAAGATCAAGGGATATTAATGAATATGATCCAGGCACATTATTTATCTTGACAGATTTCAAATACAGAGGACAGATCTCAAATAAGATCTCAAATAAGAGGAGATGCAAGTTAAGAATTAAAAGGTCAAGAGCAAAGATTTGTGCAGAATTACTTAATTTATCCACTTATGCATCGAGTCATTGGCGAAAGGCATGAGGTAAAAATGTATTCCCAAGCCAAACATGCCTTTTTGGAGAGAAGGAATCAAAGGGATATGTTCGGACAAGTCAATAAGGTTCTTTGAAATGTCAGGGTGAATTCAGCTTTAATAATAATTCCCTGGTGTGTTTTTTCAATCTTTTGATGTAACCCTTTGACAAGTTGTAGTTAGGCTGAATGGTGCTTTTCAAGCATCTAGATGTGTTAACTGGGTTTATACCTTCTGAAACCTAATGATCAGTATATTTGCCAATATATGGAATTCAAAGCAAAAGAACGGGGGTACATAATTCAGGAAATCAACACTACTTGATTAACAAGTGTCAGTCAGTACTGTGGTGATATGCACATATGCACATCTGTATATAACTGTACATAGTTGCACCAATGTATATAACAATACCAATGGATGCACTTCCAGGGGCGACCATGGTGTGAGTGGTCGCACATTTGGTGGTTCCCGCTCGTGGTGGACTTATTGGACCTTTCCCCCCGATATCTGGTGGATTTGATTGATAAAACAAGGTGCTGGTGCAGTTGAAGAGTAGGATTCCCCACAAGTGTATGGGTTCGTGGACCAGAAGTGGGCTGAAAAGAAGAGAACAATGGTCGAAGACGGGAATGGAGCCTACGATACAGGGGAATATGGGTCAGAGTCCGAAACTGCCGGCCCAGTGGTCGATGGAGCAACTTGTGGCCTTTCTCTATGAGAAATTTGCTCAGCAGAGAAAGGAATATCTGGAAGACCTGGCCAGGGTGGTGGAACCGAAAAAGGCAGGGATCGATCATAATGAGGCTAGGGAGTGGGGTGTCCTTACCCCAACAATGTCACAGGCTATGAACTTCCCCATTCTGAAGCGGGAGAAGGACCCAGAACAATGTGGGTCGTACAGGCCAATCTCTTTACTGAATGTAAGGATTGCTAGCCAAGATTTTGGCCTTGAGAATAGAGGATTGTGTCCCAGCGGTGATAGGGGAGGACCAGACGGGATTTATCAAAGGAAGGCAATTAACGGCCAACGTTAGAAAGCTCCTGAATGTTATCATGATGCCCTCCGAGGGTAGGGAGGTGGAAGTAGTGGTCGCTATGGATGCGGAAAAGGCCTTCGACCGGTTGGAGTGGAATTATCTGTGGGAGGTCCTTGGGTGGTTTGGGTTTGGGCAGGGCTTTGTGGACTGGGTCCGGTTGCTGTACCAGGCACCGATGGCGAGTGTGCGGACGAACCGAGTGAGCTCGGTGTATTTTCGACTGTACCAGGGACGAGGAAGGGATGTCCACTTTCTCCACTGTTGTTTGCCTTGGCTATAGAGCCGTTGGCTTTAGCGCGGAGAGTTCAAAAGACTGGAAGGGGTTAGTCCGGGGGAGGTTGGTGGAGCATAGGGTCTCGTTATATGCGGATAACCTATTCTGTATATTTCTGACCTGTTAGGGGGGGATGGGGGAGACCATGCGGATCTTATGGGAATTTGGCAGGTTCTCGGGGTACAAATTGAATATGGGTAAGAATGAGGTTTTTGTGATCCAGACGAGGGGGCAGGAGAGGAGACTGGGGGAGTTGCTGTTTAAAGTGGTGGGAGGGAGTTTCCGGTATTTGGGAATTCAGGTGATACGGGGATGGGAGCAGCTACATAAATTAAATATCAGGCCGGTTAAGTGAACAAATGAAGGAGAACTTTCGGAGGTGGGACATGCTCCCGTTGTCACTGGCGGGGAGGGTACAGACCGTAAAGATCAGTCCTCCCGAGGTTTCTGTGTGTTTTTCAGTGCCTCCCGATTTTTATCCCAAAAGGGTTTTTTAGGAGGGTGAATGAGGTTTGTGTGGGCGGGTGAAACCCCGCGAGTAAAGGAAGTGCTGCTGGAGCAGGGTCGAGGGGGCGGGGGGATGGCCTTACCGAACTTTAGGAATTACTACTGGGCGGCAAATGTAGATCAGGAAGTGAATAGTGGGGGAGGGGTCGGTATGGGAGCAGCTGGAAGCGGCATTGTGTAGGGGCCCATGATTAGGGGTACTGGTAACGGCACCTCTACCGTTCTCGCCGGTTCAATACTCCACACGCCCGGTGGTGGCTTTTAAAAAATAAATTTAGAAGACCCAATTCATTTTTTTTTTTCCCCAATTAAGGGGCAATTTAGCATGGCCAATCCACCTACCCTACACATCTTTGGGTTGTGGGGGTGAAACCCATGCAAACACAGGGAGAATATGCAAACTCCACAGGGACAGAGACCCGGAGCCGGGATTGAACCTGGCACCTTGGCGCTGAAAGGCAACAGGGCAAACCCACTGCGCCACCGTGCTGCCCCGGTGGTGGCTTTGAGAGTTTGGGGGCAGTAGTGGAAGCATTTCGGAGTGGAGGGAGCGTCGGTGTGGGCTTCAATTTGTGGTAATCACCAGTTTGTGCCAGGGTGGTTGGATGTGGGGGTTTCGGAGGTGGCAGAGAGCAGGGATTGAGAGGCTGGGGGATCTGTTTATCGATGGGAGCTTTCCATGTTTGCAGGGTTTAGAGGAGTTTGAATTGCCGGGAGGGAATGGATTTCGGTATCTGCAGGTGAGGGACTTTGCACGGAGGCAGGTCTCGACCTTTCCACCTCTACTGCCACAGGAATACAGGATAAGGTAGTTTTGAAAACGAGAGTGGGGGAGGGGAAGGTCGCGGAAATTTATAAAGAACTTATGGAGTGGGAGGGAACACAGATGGGGAGGTAAAGTGTGGGAAGGTGAGCTGGGTAAGGAGCTAGAGGCAGGTCTGTGGGAGGATGCTCTAGAGTAAAGTCAACACATCCTCATTGTGCGCCAGGCTCAGCCTGGTACAATTTAAGGTGGTTCACTGGGCACACATGACAGTGGCCTGGATGAGCAGGTTCTTTGAAGGGGTGGAGGACAGGTATGGGAGGTGTGCGTGAGGGCCCGCAAACCATTTCCACATGTTTTGGACATGTCCGAAGCTCGGGGATTTTGGTAGGGATTTGCTATTGTCACGTCCATGGTTTTAAAGACAAGTGTAGCGCCGAGTCCAGAGGTGAGAGAGGATGACGCTTTGGCCTTTGCCTCCTTGGTAGCCCTTATTGGCATGGAGGGACTCGGAAATTGGGGGTTTAGGTTAGCGACATAGCTGGGATTCTCAGGCTTGAGAAAATCAAGTTCACTCTAACAGAATCAACGTTAGGGTTCATCTGGAGTTGGCAGCCGTTTATCGACTTCTTTGGGGAAAATTAAACTGTTAGCAGCTATAGGGAATGACGGGTGTAGGGGCAGATAGTTTAGTTTAGTTTAGGCGAGACCAGCAAGTGGAGGAGGCGGGAATGGGGAACTGTTGTGTAAGCCATGTTGGCTGGGTATTGGGTTGTTGGCTGGGTATGGGTGTTGGCTGGGGGTGTGTTATTTACTGGGTTATGTTTACATTTGTAATTACTGTTATAAAATTATAAATGCCTTAACAAAATGTTTTTTAAGAAAAAACAATCCCAATTGTAGCCATCTGGCTACTTCCAACTAGGTGCAGAGGAACTCGCAAAGACTGGTGGGTAAAATGGACAAGCCAAGACTCAGGCAGGCTCAGAGCCTGAAATGCATATTTCATATGGGGTTCATTGGGTTGGCCTTCCGTGGTAACCCTGCGCTGTGTGGTAATGGGGTTCATTGGGTTGGCCTTCCGTGGTGACCCTGTGCTGTGTGGTAATGGGGTTCATTGGGTTGGCCTTCCGTGGTAACCCTGTGCTGTGTGGTAATGGGGTTCATTGGGTTGGCCTTCCGTGGTAACCCTGCGCTGTGTGGTAATGGGGTTCATTGGGTTGGCCTTCCGTGGTAACCCTGCGCTGTGTGGTAATGGGGTGCATTGGGTTGGGTGCTGCCTGTGCAGTCGGTGGTGAGGGTGCTTTTCTTTTCGGGGCCTGGGGGGCTCTATTCTGATTCTCGGACTCACTTACGTACCGTTGGGCGGTTTCACTGAGTTCCTGCCAATCGGGGCCGTCTTCCTGGTCGAGCTGTGGGCCAAAGGTGTCTCTAAACCCATTTTGAACCGATAGCGGGGATTGCAACCTTGCAATTTGCTGCCTGCATTTGGCATGATCCACCGAATTCTGCCTCTGTTCCGTGGTGGAACTGTGGAATGCGCGCAGGGCTGTTTTTAGGTCCTCGTACTGTTTCTTTACTGGAAATTTCTCTTACGGGAAATTCGGAACAAGGGGAATAAAGCAGCGGTGCAAACATGGGTAGACCTCAATCTATTTTCCGGTTTACGCAACTCCCGAAAGTTTCACGCAACAAAATCTATCGAGTTAGTACGCATGCAAATTACACACATTACGAATTCTGGAGGTTTGATCGATACTGGTTTCGCTTGTGGTTTCTTTTACTTTGCCAATTTGGATTCTAATTCAAATGCTTTTGTGGGTTCTCTCGGAGTGACACGGTCACTTCTGGGTCGAGTCCCGTCAGATGTTGCCAATAACTGTTGTGTTTTCTTTTCCTACTCTGTCTTTTCTGGGCTCTGTTCCAATTATGGCAATCAATGGATTCGCCTTCTTTCTATATTGTCTATGTCCGAATGCTTAGAGTCGCATGGTATCAAATGATACCACCACAAGTTTCAACTGGCTATCAATCAAAGAGCCAAACACCAGTGAGTTCGTTCAAGGTCAAGGGTACTTTATTTACACACAATTAGTCAGGCAACATGAACACTACTAGTTAACTACACCTATCGACTAAGACAACCTCTACTTATCTTCGGGCACCCGGCTTAGGTCAGAAAACAGTGGCCGCTGTTCAATTCTGGATCTCTCGGGTTCGAAGGAGTAACTGCTGCTCAGCTGGGCTCATCCATCTGGTAGCGGGCGTTGAACTCAAACTCGCTTCTGATGTTGCTGCGATTGGCGATGACCGTGACCGGGGTACCAAGGCCAAAAGAGAGCAAACATACGGCAAACTCTTCTTTTTATACTCAGGGGGTTTTCATGCTCTTTTGGACAGTCCTTCGATTTGGGCCTTACTGATTTGGTGATCCCTGATCACTCTGTTCGATTCCTTAGTCAATAAATGGGCGGGGATCTGGATAGCTGGGCGTGAACCAAGCGGTCACTGACCCCGTTGTTTGCGTTTCGCTTGAACAGGGAGTGATGCCGAAGTGTCTGGGGCTGTCCCAGTTTCTGGAGTACCAGTCCTTTGTTTTGGTGAAGATGGGCCATCAAATGTTATTCAGCCCTATTACAATGCTAATTGGACGGAGTTTCGATACCGTCTGGACTTCTTGCTGGCAAGAAGTTTTCTTGCCTGAAAAGAAAAGCACCCTCACCACCGACTGCACAGGCAGCACCCAACCCAATGCACCCCATTACCACACAGCGCAGGGTTACCACGGAAGGCCAACCCAATGAACCCCATTACCACACAGCACAGGGTTACCACGGAAGGCCAACCCAATGAACCCCATTACCACACAGCACAGGGTCACCACGGAAGGCCAACCCAATGAACCCCATTACCACACAGCGCAGGGTTACCACGGAAGGCCAACCCAATGAACCCCATTACCACACAGCGCAGGGTTACCACGGAAGGCCAACCCAATGAACCACATTACCACACAGCGCAGGGTTACCACGGAAGGCCAACCCAATGCACCCCATTACCACACAGCGCAGACTTACCACGGAAGGCCAACCCAATGAACCCCATTACCACACAGCGCAGGGTTACCACGGAAGGCCAACCCAATGAACCCCATTACCACACAGCGCAGGGTTACCACGGAAGGCCAACCCAATGCACCCCATTACCACACAGCACAGGGTTACCACGGAAGGCCAACCCAATGAACCCCATTACCACACAGCACAGGGTCACCACGGAAGGCCAACCCAATGAACCCCATTACCACACAGCGCAGGGTTACCACGGAAGGCCAACCCAATGAACCCCATTACCACACAGCGCAGGGTTACCACGGAAGGCCAACCCAATGAACCACATTACCACACAGCGCAGGGTTACCACGGAAGGCCAACCCAATGAACCCCATTACCACACAGCGCAGGGTTCCCACGGAAGGCCAACCCAATGAACCCCATTACCACACAGCGCAGGGTTACCACGGAAGGCCAACCCAATGAACCCCATCACCACACAGCGCAGGGTTACCACGGAAGGCCAACCCAATGAACCCCATTACCACACAGCGCAGGGTTACCACGGAAGGCCAACCCAATGCACCCCATTACCACACAGCGCAAGGTTACCACGGAAGGCCAACCCAATGAACCACATTACCACACAGCACAGGGTTACCACGGAAGGCCAACCCAATGCACCCGATTACCACACAGCGCAGGGTTACCATGGAAGGCCAACCCAATTAACCCCATTACCACACAGCGCAGGGTTACCACGGAAGGCCAACCCAATGCACCCCATTACCACACAGCGCAGGGTTACCACGGAAGGCCAACCCAATGAACCCCATTACCACACAGCGCAGGGTTACCATGGAAGGCCAACCCAATGCACCCCATTACCACACAGCGCAGGGTTACCACGGAAGGCCAACCCAATGAACCCCATTACCACACAGCGCAGGGTTACCATGGAAGGCCAACCCAATGCACCCCATTACCACGCAGCGCAGGGTTACCACGGAAGGCCAACCCAATGAACCCCATTACCACACAGCGCAGGGTTACCATGGAAGGCCAACCCAATGAACCCCATCACCACGCAGCGCAGGGTTACCACGGAAGGCCAACCCAATGAACCCCATTACCACACAGCGCAGGGTTACCATGGAAGGCCAACCCAATGCACCCCATTACCACACAGCGCAGGGTTACCATGGAAGGCCAACCCAATGAACCACATTACCACACAGCGCAGGGTTCCCACGGAAGGCCAACCCAATGAACCCCATTACCACACAGCGCAGGGTTACCACGGAAGGCCAACCCAATGCACCCCATTACCACGCAGCGCAGGGTTACCACAGTAGGCCAACCCAATGAACCCCATTACCACACAGCGCAGGGTTACCACGGAAGGCCAACCCAATGCACCCCATTACCACACAGCGCAGGGTTACCACGGAAGGCCAACCCAATGCACCCCATTACGACACAGCGCAGGGTTACCACGGAAGGCCAACCCAATGCACCCCATTACCACACAGCGCAGGGTTACCACGGAAGGCCAACCCAATGCACCCCATTACCACACAGCGCAGGGTTACCACGGAAGGCCAACCCAATGAACCACATTACCACACAGCGCAGGGTTACCACGGAAGGCCAACCCAATGAACTCCATTACCACACAGCGCAGGGTTACCACGGAAGGCCAACCCAATGAACTCCATTACCACACAGCGCAGGGTTACCACGGAAGGCCAACCCAATGAACTCCATTACCACGCAGCGCAGGGTTACCACGGAAGGCCAACCCAATTTTGTATACACCACCCCATTATCCACCTCCCAGTTACGAGATGCTCGCGAGAAGATAGATACTTTCCACCCCACATCGGACCCACATCCCTTTTTCGAGTTAGTAAAACAACAACCCCTGATGTATGGTTTAGATGAGCCGGAACAGGTTAAGCTGATAGTTATGTGCTTAGACCCCTCAGTTAGTTCAGCCCTTCCCGACCCACAAAATGTAGGAGGAGGTAGCTCCAAGAAATGAAAATGACCATTTTAGATGCCATAGGATATAACAGAAGAGACCCGGTAGACGGATTCAACCAGTGCAGGCAGAAAAAGGGAGAGCATCCAACAGCGTTTGCTGGACGCCTTTGGATCCATTTTACTGCAGTATTCAGTGAGTTAGCCCGCGCCCATCTATCAGCAGACAATACGGCCAAATAGACCCATATTCTAGTATCCCATGCCACAGAGGCAGCACAGAAGGCATGCGCCAATTATGACCCCTCAGACCCAGCACACAATGAAGTGTGGGTTCTGAAATGATTATCCAGAGCGAGGGAACAGTCCATTCAGAAAAAGGCAGAGCATGAGAGAGTGGACGCCACAATGAATCCAGTAAAGGCACATCAAGACCCCGCATGGGTAAATGAAGGCAGAGGTACAGAGCACAGGAATGCTATAATTGTGGACAGAAAGGACATTATGCCCGAGAATGTCAAGCCCCCCCCACCGAAGCAGCAAAGGAATCAGCACCCAACCCCCCCACCCCCCCCCCCCCCCCCCCCCGCCCCCAGAAACAATACCCGGCCCATTCACAGCGTTAGTGCCCGACCAGATAATTCGGCCACTAGTGGCACTGATTGACGGTGTTCAGGCTCTCCAACTTGGGTCTGCGATACCCTTTGGGATACGTTCGGAAGACCGGTAGTCACAGGCACAGTCCGGGGACACCCCGTAGAGTTCCTTTGGGTCACACGAGGGTCCCGAATCATGTTAAACTCCTCCATCATGTACCAGAAAGAGATATGGCCCACTACGGACACCATTACCCTTAGTGGCTTTACAGGTCACCTCCAGCAGGGACACATCACAGCCCCTGTGGACGTACAGCTCGGTAATATTAGGGCAAAACATTTGGTTGTTTTAGTAGACTTGCCCCAGGCAGCAGAACACATCCTAGGTATCGATTTCATGAGTACACACAACCTTTCATTCAACCCAGTCAACCGATACATATGGAAAATGGCTGGAGCAGCACGAGCCCCCGCACACTCACAGTAGGAGATTATGCCCATAGAATCAACTCAGTAGGAGAGTGCTGCCTTGATCCACAAACCATTACCACAGACAAAGCAGTTAGAGAGGTCTTGAAAAGACATAAAGCAGCATTTGCCCAGCACAAGCATGACTGCGGCAAAATCCCGGGTGTAGTAAACATTACAGGTCCTGATCCCAAACCCTAGAAACAGTACGGCTTCCCCCAGCAAGCCGGGGGAGAGATAGCCAAGGTAATTCAAAGCTAATTGAAGCAAGGAGTCATTCACCCTCTTGCATCGACAAATAATGCCCCGATTTGGCCAGTAAGAAAACCCGATGGATCATGGCGACTGACCATCGACTACAGGGAATTAAACAAAGTGACTCCCCGAGCAGCCCCCACCGTTGCCACAAGTCCAGATACCATGTTGAGACAGGGACGGCAGTCAAAATATTTTACAGTATTAGACATCAGTAACGGCTTTTGGTCCATACCACTGGACAAAGCATGCCAATATAAATTTGCGTTTACCTTCCAGGGACAGCAGTACACGTGGACGTGCCTTCCACAAGGCTTCTACAACTCCCCCTCCATTCTTCACAGACAATTGGCAAACGGATTATCTAAATTTTCCCGCCCTGAATGCCTTGTTCAGTATGTGGACGACTTGCTCCTACAGACTGACACCAAGGAAGAGCACATCGCGCTTCTTCCTGAATTACTAGAATTCCTTACAACGATTGGATGCAAAATTAACCCCAAGAAAGCCCAAATCCTTCAGGAAAAAGTGACTTATTTAGGTACAGTCATCACGCATGGGGAAGCGTGAAATAGAACTCAAACGAATTGATTCCATTGTAAATTTGCCCTTGCCCCAAAACGTTACAGCACTCCGGTCATTTTTAGGACTGGTAGAATACTGTCGGAACCATATCGACGGATTCGCCACAAAAGCAGCCCCACTTTCCGAGCTACTAAAGAAACAGGCACCATGGAAATGGCTTCCACAGCACATGGATGCTGTGGATGCATTGAAATGCGCCCTGAGCATAGCCCCCGCTTAGCAGGCCCCAGACCCACACTCCCCATACGCGATAGAGGTAGCGACCACAGATCGCACCCTTTCGGCCATTCTCCTGCAGGAAAGGCACGATCATCTAGGACCCGTAGCCACTGCCCCACGAGTCTTAGATCCGGTCGAACAAGGATTTTCAGCCTGCAAGAGGCACCTATCAGCAGTTTTCTGGGCGGTACAGTACTTCTCGTACATAACCGGACTCAACCCAGTAACCATTTTGATCGAGCACACCCCGACACAGCTTTTATTGGACGGCAGACTAAAGGACGGCACAGTAAGCCAAATTCAAACAGCGCGATGGACCCTACTCCTACAGGGACGCAACATCACTGTAAACCGGACCAAAACGCACACGTTTCTGGCTGATAATTTGCATTATACAGGAACCCCACATGAGTGCGAGATCACAGCCCCAGTGCACAGCACAGACCCCTTTGTTCCCTAGTCGGTACCAAGAAGGACAGGTATCGGACCCCAGCCCACAGACAAAGCACTGAGAATTTACGTAGATGGCTCCTCCACAGTCCTTGAGGGAAAAAGGATAACAGGCTGTGGTATTTATATAGAGGGCGCGCAGCAACGCACTTTAGAACAGATTGCTTTAAAGTTGCCTGGACACTTAGGTTCGCAGGCAGCCGAGTTAGCGGCCATTGCTTACATTGTCCAGCACCCCGATTCATTCCCGACCCCTGCAGACATATATTCAGACAGTTTGTATGTCTGCAACAGCCTTACGGAATTCCTACCCCTGTGGGAATCGAAAGGATTTATTTCCGACGACGGAAAACCTCTACCCTCAGCCCCATTGCTCAAACATATCCTTCAGACAGCTAAAGGCAGGAAATAAGGTATCATCAAAGTAAGAAGTCACCATCGTTCCTCCCCACCCAGTCATGTGAAAGCTGACGCCCTAGCAAAGGCAAGCTCAAGACATGGCCACTTTTGGCAACCCCATGAGAGTACCTTATTGCACGCAGTTCAGATCTCACAGACCAACATCCAAGACCCAGCCCAGGCACAGAAAGAAGACAAAGCATTAAAAGACATTTTAAAAGGGAACTTCCTAGCTCCCTATGAAAAGTTTAGAAATTCTTTGACGGTCCATGAGGGAATTGTTTTAAAGGATGGAATTTATGTCGTCCCCACCAAGGACAGCAATGAGATCATTTGTAAGTTCCATGACAGACATGGACATCAAGGGATTGAATCCACCCTTGCCCACCTCAGACCCCTCTGATGGTGGCCCGATTTGAAAACCGACTTGTCCCACTACGTCGAAAACTGTTTAATTTGCACTCAAAACAACCCCGATAGGTACGTGAAAAAAGCCCAGCTAAGACACACCCACCCGCGTAAATGGCCTGTGGGCAAACCTCCAATTGTATTATATTGGTCCCCTCCACTCTCCTGCAGAAATGGATACAAATATGTGTTAGTGGTGATAGACATATTTACAAAATGGGTCGGTGTGTTCCCATCGAGAACAAACAGCCAAGGCCACCGCAAAGATCTTAACAGAACATATTTTCACAAGATGGGGACTCCCCTGTAGTATTGAGTCGGACCAAGGTTCTCACTTTACGGGAAGGGTCATGAAAAATGTAATGACGATATTTGGGATTAAACAAAAGTTCCACATTGCCTATCACCCGCAGTCCAACGGCATTGTGGAGCACATGAATCGGATGCTAAAGGCCACCCTTAGGAAAATGATGCAGCAACACAACACAACAAGGGACTCAATGCTCCCATTCGCACTGATGTTTATTAGGAACACAGTGTCGAGCTTTACAGGATATACCCCCCATACCCTCATGACCGGACGATCCATGAAGGGTACAGAATACGTATTTGGACTTGATTTGGACAGCCCCGCAGTCACCGCCTTGACCCATGAGAAAGCAGTCCAGCACATGGTAGACAATATTAAAGCAGCACAGCTCGCTGCAGCTGTTCGACTAGGTGCCAAACGAAAGCAGAGTAAGGCCTGCTTTGATAAAAAGTGCACCCAACAGAATATACAGACGGACAGGAAGTAATGATCACCTTATACAACCCTAGCTCATTCCTCTCCCCTAAATTTGCAGGACCCTATTCAATCTCCGACAAAGTAAGCCCCTCAGTTTATAAAATCAGGTTTCCAAATGTAAAATCAGGATGGTTCCATATTCCAGCTTAAGGATTATGGAACGCAATGCAGCCACTCACACCAGCTCTCATTAGAGATGGCAGACTATGAGGACCCACCCACTGACAACCCAAGTTCCCCCTCCCCCAGCAGCAGCACGTCCACAGACACGACCTTGACCCCACCCCCCAGAATAAAATTTCACCCTGACGCTTGATTCAGCTACCAACGACAGCGACAGCACAACTGAAGCCCCTGAAAGACCCGAATAAAGATCCCATGAACCAGGCCCCAGTCACTACAGGCCCAGAGACCCTGACCATGATATGCTCAGCCCCTTTGAAATGATTTATCTGCCCAATCTGGAACCTGGCCCGCCACCCGACGATAGTGACACTCCCCTGACAACCTCCCTACAGAACATGAAGCACTGGCACCATGACAATTCCTGTCGCTTGATGAGGAATGATGAAATGGACCCCACATCGGTACACGCCGCGTTAGCATGCAAACTCCATGAAAGAGTTTGGCACCCGGGAGATGGAGACAACTCCGAGTCTGACTCCCACCATGGTAATCCCTTTGTAAATTTTTTTGAAATGGAATCTTGAGGTGTCGTCCAGATGATGAGAGTCAGGAACCGATGGAGATTTACGGTGTCCTGTTGCCCTTCCCGGCAACCCTTCGGTTGCTATTCCCCCCACATACTATTTACATGTAAGAAACATGTAACACAGAATTTTTTGGATGTCTGTCTCCAAAAATGGCTGTTTTTTTAAAAAATGAGGGAGTCACATATGATAACAATCATAATGGGAGAATTGACATTAAGAAGACACAGACGGACATACGAGATGTTAAACAACACGATTATAACAGATACTATACTTGTTCCCTTAGAGAGGTACGAAGACACTCGACGGCGAAGGAAAACCTAAATAAGTGACGGCGACCCTCATGATCGGCATCGTGATCATCGCTGGAACAGTCCAGTTGCACACGTTACCCACTTCTACCCCTCTTACCAACAGGCCCCAAACACAACCACCCAACACAACACCCCCAGCCCGGACACTACACTACACACACACCCAGCTACCGATCAGTGGTGTGCAGAGGGGGGGGGCCGACGGTGCATTGGCCCCGGGCATCCATTGGATGGGGGCATCCAATCAGAGAAGGAAAAAAAAATAAATTTTTTTTTAAATGTTTTTTTTTTTAATTTTTAAAAAAAAATTTAGATTACCCAATTATTTTTTTCAATTAAGGGGCAATTTAGCGTGGCCAATCCACCTACTCTGCACATTTTTTGGGTTGTGGGGGCGAAACCAACGCAGACACGGGGAGAATGTGCAAACTCCACACGGACATTGACCCAGAGCCGGGATCGAACCTGGGACCTCAGTTCCGTGAGGCGGTTGTGCTAACCACTAGGCCACCGTGCTGCCCCAGAGAAGGAAATAAGATAGTAATTTTAAAATTTCAGCGGTGATAAATCAATTTTTGGAGGCTCACCACACTGCAGAGGCAGTTGTTAGCCCTTTATTCCTTTAACATGGTGTACCCTTTCTGTCTAGAGAAAATGGTCCTTCTCCCCATCCCCCCACACGCATGCGGATGATGTACGTGGTGCAACCATCAAAAGCAACAAACAGACATGGCTGTTCGTTCCTGCGTTTCCTCGAGTCATAACTCGTCTTTTCTTCAGCTTTTTGTGCATCTAGATTAGTTCTTTTACCTACTCATGTCAGTGAATAGCTCTAGAACAGGTGTAACTATGGTTTTTATAGGTTTTTTGGCGATATTTAATGAAATATTTAGGTGGGATGTAGTAAGAGTGAAGCCTGGATGATCAGAGGACTGCTATGGCATTTAATCTCGGAATAGGAGACATTTATTCCTTAACATGCTAATATTCGAATACAGATACCACTAATTTGCAAGTCTATGATATAAATTGCACAAAATTATCAGTGGAGAATCAGTGTGAAATAATTTGATACGAAGGAACAAAGAAATGAAATATGGTTTATCCGTCTGCAACTGACCGATTGTTTACCATTTTCTTCCCATTTTCTCATGTGTCTTACGGTTTTTGAGATAGAAAATGAAATGTTACGAGTATTTCGTGTACAACCGAGTGGAGCACAGAACAGGAAAAAAAAGAGGGCCAGAGTCGAAGAAGAGTCCCATCAAAGAGGGGCATTAGATGCATGGATAAAAAGAAGTAAAGAAGAAGTAGGAGAACCTGGAGAAGTAAAAGATGATGTGGGTGCAGAGAAGGATTTTTCTGATACGGATTCAGCTCGGTCAGAACATAATACTCTCTCTCCTCAGTCTCGTTGTCAGGATGATGATCCATGTGAAGAAAATAAAGAAGATTTTTGCATATTTTTGCAAAGAAGCGATTTTGGCTGTTTGAAGAAACCGATTCCAGATCATTTGAAGATGACAATATTACAACATGGCCCTGAAAGATATCAGAATAAAAGTGGTCCATTTGCTGAGAAGGATGGGAGATCATTTTCCAAACAGTGGTTTGATAAAGTTTCCACAAACGGAGAAATTGTGGAGAGAAAATAGTTGTTATACTCTCCATATCGGAAAGCATGCTATTGTTTTGTTTGCTTTTTGTTTTCAAAGGAGCATTTGTCGTCTGTGTTAAACTTTGGAAAGGAAGACGGTTTCTCCACTTGGAGAAAATTAAATCCAACAATACCTGACCATGAAAAAAGCCCTTCTCATAGAGCTCACATGAGGGAATACCTGAACCTCGTAGTTCGACTCCATCATTCAACTACGATAGATGCTGAACTTCAACAGCAAATGTCTGCTGAAAAGAAAAGATGGAAAGCTATAACTGAACGGATTGTCGAGGTTATATCCTTTCTGGCAAAACAGAATCTGGCCTATCGTGGACATCAAGGAGAAGGAATATCTGGGTTATCAGAGCCAGGGGAGACAGTCAGTGAAAATACAGGAAACTTTCTAGCAACAATCAGACTTTTGGCCAAATATGATGACATCTTAGCAAAACACTTGCAGAGAGGGAAAGAGAAACCAAAAAGTGTCACCTACTTGTCCAACAGAATTCAAAACGAAATAATCAATCTTCTTGGTGAAACTGTCAAGAAAAATATAATGTCCGAAATTAAGGATGCAAAATATTTTAGCATAATGCTGGATTCAACTCCAGATATTGCCCATGAAGATCAGGTTTCTGAAATTCTGCGTTACGTTCATATTGATGAAAACAGAAAAGTAGAAATAAAGGAGACATTTCTGGGATTTTTTCAAGTCAACAAGAAAGATGCAGTCAGCCTGGTAAATAAAATTCAGGAAAAATTGGAAGAAGACAAAATTTCCATGAATGACTGTCGTGGTCAAGCATATGATAACGCAGCAGTTATGGCTGGAGTGAGAGGAGGTGTTCAACAAAAAATTCTTGAAGTTAACCCAAAAGCTGTGTTTGTGAACTGCGAGAACCACAGCCTCAATTTGTCCTGTGTCCATGCAAGTGAGGTGCAACCTGTTGTTGTTACATTTTTTGGCATTCTAGAAAAACTCTTTACTTTTTTTCTTCATCTACTTCTCGTTGGGAAGTGTTAAAATCATTTGTCACTCGGACTGTGAAAAGACAGTGTGACACAAGATGGAGTTCCAGCCATGATGCTGTGCAAGTAATCCACGAAGAGTGTGACAACGTTATTGCAAGCCTTCAACACCTGCTGGAAGGAGAATTTTCAAGGGAAACTAAATCTGATGCAGGATCGCTACTGAACTCTATTCAACAGTTCCCGTTTATAGCTTAAATTTTTGGTACTCAGTTTTTTCATCAGTGGATAAAGTCTCAAAACGTGTGCAGGATCCGAAAATGGGGTTCCATGAAGCTTCTTGTGATCTGAGAGGACTTAGTCATATCTTGAATTTGAAGAATGACGAAATTATCCACAATGCAATAGATTTAGCCAATGAATATTGTCAAAATTGGGGAATACCAATTGCACGAACAAGGAGAAGAAGAATAATGCCTGGAGAGTCAGCAAGAGATAGTGGACTGACGGCACAAGAAGAAATGAATAGAGTAATGGTAGAGATTGTGAACAGATTAAAAACTGAAATTGAAGACCGCAGTGTCCGTCTTCAAAGACTCAGTGACCGATTTTCTTTTCTTCTGAACTTGAATTCAGGAGTGATTGAAGATGAACAAGAAAGAGAGAAATTAAAAAAGGAATGTTCAGACTTTGAAAATTATTATGACAATGATGTGGTTGCAATTCAGTTATATGACAAAATTATTGATTTTGTGATGCTCCTTCGAGCTGGAGGGAATAGAGTTCCCCCTGATCCTAAAGATGCTCTGGAGTCTTTACTGCAGTATGGGAGGGATGTCTTTCCGACGCTGTGTGTTTCATACAGATTACTGCTTACAATCGCATTTTCAGTCGCAAGCTGTGAAAGGTCATTTTCAAAACTGAAATTAATAAAAACATATCTGAGGTCTTCTATGTCACAGGAGCGACTGACCAACCTGGCTTTAATAAGCATTGAAAAAAAATTTCTCACAGCTGATGTAAAAAGTGAAGTAGTTCAGGTGTTTTGTGACAGGAGGTATCATTTGGGGAAAAGAACTTAATAAATTTGATTGATTTATATTAAAATCGAATAAAGCGTTTATTTCATGTTTCATCTGTGTTTATATATTCAAAATGTTTTCCTTTCTCACAATATTTCTCAGTATATTAGGCCTTATACTTGAGTCTTTGGGGCATACAATCAAGATTTGCCCCGGGCATCACCAGACCTCTGCACGCCACTGCTACCGATACCCCCACATGGTGTGAGAAACTTGGCAAGTGGTATTCACTGTCCTACACAGTGGAAGCCTTACTAGTAAAAACCATATTGTACAGTGTTATTCAGACAATTAGATTGCGGAAATGGAGGAGGAGAGCCTCCCGCCCCCCAGTATATACATTTAGAGCCCCTTTCCTCAGACTCCAGCAAACCCCACACTCTTTCTGAACCTTCCTCTTTAATAAATTCCGTGGTTGTTGTTTTGTTAATAAAGTTTACTTTTCTGTGTATGTGAATGCTAGTGATAGGAAGAGATGTGATGCTGCTATCCGATTTTTTTTTGTATTATAAGGTAAGTTCTTTGATTGTTAAATAACAGCATGAGTGTAGTCTAGTTAGAGACTGAATGTTAAATGGCCCCCTAGAAATTCTTAGACATGTGGGGCGAAATTCTCCGCAGACCGTCGTAACGCCGATTTCCGGCGAGCATAATTGGTGTAGATGACTCCGGCGTGGGGGCCTTCTTTTAGGCGGCTATTCTCCATTCCCGGAGGGGCCAGAAGCGGACTGACGCGATACGCGTCAGTTTCACCAGCTGCGGAAGTGGTGAGACCCGGCGTTTTGGGGGGGGGGGGGAGGAGGAGGAGAGAGACTGACCCGCGTTTGGGGGGGGGGGGAGGAGAGAGACAGACCGGCATTTTGGGGGGGGGGGTGAGGAGAGAGACAGACCGGCATTTTGGGGGGGGGGGGGGGGGAGGAGGAGCGAGACAGACCGGCATTTGGAGGGGGGAGGAGGAGAGAGACAGACCGGCATTTGGGGGGGGAGGAGGAGAGAGACAGACCGGCATTTGGGGGGGGAGGAGGAGAGAGACAGACCCGCCGTTTTGGGGGGGGGGGGAGGAGAGAGACAGACCCGGCATTTGGGGGGGGGGGAGGAGAGAGACTGACCTGGCATTTGGGGGGGGGGAGGAAAGAGACAGACCCGGCATTTGGGGGGGGGAGGAGAGATACAGACCCGGCATTTGGGGGGGGGGGAGGAAAGAGACAGACCCGGCATTTGGGGGGGGGGGGAGGAGAGATACAGACCCGGCATTTGGGGGGGGGGGAGGAGGAGAGAGAGACTGACCACCACCCACCCCGGCCCCCGGCATTTGGGGGGGGGGGAGGAGGAGGAGATGAGACTGACCCGGCATTGGGGGGGGGTGGGAAGAGAGATACAGGACCCCGGCATTTGGGGGGGGGGGAGGAGGAGGAGAGAGACTGACCCGGCGTTGGGGGGGGGGGTGGGAGGAGAGAGACAGACCCGCGTTGGGGGGGGGGGAGGAGAGAGACAGACCCGGCATTTGGGGGGGGGGGGAGGAGAGAGACTGACCCGGCGTTGGGGGGGGTGGGAGGAGAGAGGCTGACCCGGCGTTGGGGGGGGTGGGAGGAGAGAGACAGACCCGGCATTTGGGGGGGGGGGAGGAGAGAGACTGACCCGGCGTTGGGGGGGGGTGGGAGGAGAGAGGCTGACCCGGCGTTGGGGGGGGGGTGGGAGGAGAGAGACAGACCCGGCGTTGGGGGGGGTGGGAGGAGAGATACAGACCCGGCATTGGGGGGGGGGGAGGAGGAGGAGAGAGACAGACCCAGCGTTGGGGGGGGTGGGAGGAGAGAGACAGACCCGGCATTTGGGGGGGGGGAGGAAGAGGAGAGAGACAGACCCAGCGGTGGGGGGGGGTGGGAGGAGAGAGACTGACCCGGCGTTGGGGGGGGTGGGAGGAGAGAGACAGACCCGGCGTTGGGGGGGGTGGGAGGAGAGAGACAGACCCGGCGTTGGGGTGTTTGCGGCGTTGAGTTGAGAGGAGAGGGGGGGGTTTGCGGCGTTGAGTTGAGAGGGGGGGGTTGCGGTGTTGAGTTGAGGGGGGGGCGGCGTTGGAGGGGGGCGGCATTGGAGGGGGGTAGGGGTGGTGGGGAGGGGGGTAGGGGTGGTGAGGGGGGTAGGGGCGTTGGAGGGAGGTAAGGGTGGTGAGGGGTGTGGTTGGGGTAGGGGGCAGCAGCGTACAGAGGGGGGGGCGACGGTGCGTTGGCCCCAGGCATCCGTCGCCCCCCCTCTCTGCACGCCGCTGCCCCCAAACCCCCCCCACCCACCCCTACCCCCTCCAACGCCCCTACCCCCCTCCCCCCCCACCCCTACCCCCTCCCCACCACCCCTACCCCCCTCCCCACCACCCCTACCCCCTCCCCACCACCCCTACCCCCCCAATGCCGCACACCCCCCCCCAATGCCGCAACCCCCCCCAATGCCCGCAACAACACCCGCACCCCAATTCCGCAAACCCCCCCCCCGATGCCGCAACCCCCCCCCTATTCCGCAAACCCAACCCCCCCCCCCCCGATGCCGCAATCCCCCCCCCCCCCCCCCCCCCCCCCCCGGACACTGACAATGGTTGACGTCGTTTTAAAGCTGCTCTGTTTTTCGCCGACGTGACCCGTGGCCACGTCGGCGGGACTTCGGCCCATCCGGGCCAGAGATTTGTTCAAACAAAAATATAATGAAATCCCGCCGGCGCCAGCTGTTTTCAGAGGCTGCCGGCGGGATTTGCACAACGCCGGTTTCTGGCCGGTCAGAGAATAAAAAACCCTGCGGGAGCGGGATTAACGCCGCTGCCGGCCGAGTCTCCGACCCTGCGTGGGGTCGGAGAATTTCGCCCGTGTTGTTTAGAGCAAATTAGGTAAATGTTTTTCAACCCATAGGACAGAGTAGAGTAGAACCTGTCCTTGGTTCAGGGTACCCGGCATTTCAAGAGAACAAAGAGGACCCAGTATTGTGATCATTTCACGCTTCGCGTTGTGGATCAAGAGGACGAAGTGTAGCCATCTGGGATGGACACTTCCAACTAGGTGCAGAGGAACTCGCAAAGACTGGTGGGTAAAATGGACAAGTCAAGACTCAGGCAGGCTCAGAGGCTGAAATGCATATTTGCCAGCAAAAGTTCAGACAATATTGAAACTCCATCCAATTAGCATATTAATCAGGCTGATTAGCATTTGATGGCCCATCTTCACCAAAACAAAGGACTGGTACTCCAGCAACCGGGACAGTCCCAGACATTTCGGCATCACTCCCTGATCAAGGGAAATGCAAACAACGGGGTCAGTGACCGCTTGGGACACACCCAGCCATCCAGATCCCTGCCCACTTATTGGCTAAGGAAATGAACAGAGTGATCAGGGATCACCCAATTTGTAAGGCCCAAATCAAAGGACCGCCCAAAAGAGCAGCAACACCAGAAGCGAGTTTGAGTTCAACGCCTACTACCAGACGGATGAGCCCAGCTGAGCAGCAGTTACTACTTCGAACCCGAGAGATCCAGAATTGAACAGCGGCCACTGTTTTCTGACCTAAGCCGGGTGCCCGAAGTTAAGTACAGGTTGTCTTAGTTGATAGGTGTAGTTAACTAGTAGTGTTCATGTTGCATGATTAATTGTGTGTAAATAAAGTACCCTTGACCTTGAACTAACTAACTGGTGTTTGGCTCTTTGATTGATAGCCAGTTGAAACTTGTGGTGGTATCATTCAATACCTTGCGACTCTAAGCATTCGGACATAGACAATATAGAAAGAAGGCAAATCCACTGATTGCCATAATTGGAACAGAGACCAGAAAAGACAGAGTAGGAAAAGAAAGCACAACACAATGGATATAGCTGATGGTCAATACATGTAGTGACAATTATGACCTCCTGCCAGTAAGTGGAACTAGACACAGATGGACGAGACATGGGCAGGATGGACAACAAGACAGTCGCATCTCACCTGAGCTCTACAGTAACTTAGGTATAATTGACTGGACATAGGTTTGTTGGTTACCTCCCCACATGTTAAGAATAAATACTTGTTACAACCATACACTCATGTTCTATGTATGTCTTGATGATCAGGGGAGCCATAGAACACAACAAGTACAATTTGTTAAAAGCAAATCATGTCTGACAAACTTGAGCTGTTGTGAAATAACAGGTTGTGCACTTGAGTTTGTGCATATGGGTTTTCACAAGATCATTTTAAAAATTTCATTTACGGGATGTGGGTGTCGCTGGTTAGGCCACCATTTATTGCCCATCCCTAGTTGCCCTTCAGAAGGTGGTGGTGAGTTGGCTTCTTCAACCGCTGCCGTCCTTGAGGTGTAGGTACACCCACTGTGCTGTGAGAGAGGAGTTCCTGGATGTTGCCCCAGTGACAGTGAAGGAACGGCGATATATTTCCAAGTCAGGGTGGTGAGTGACTTGGAGGGGAACCTCCAGGTGGTGGGGTTCCAATGTGTCTTCTGCTCTTGTTCTTCTAGATGTCAAATTATTAGTAAAGTTGAAGCCTATAGATTGAAGGGGCAGTGATAGTACGGTTTAAGAAGTAGAAACTGGAGACTGACCGTGAATGATTGTTTATAATAATCTTTATTGTCACAAGTAGGCTTACATTAACGCTGCAATGAAGTTACTGTGAAAAGCCCCTAGTTGCCACATTCCGGCGCCTGTTCGGATACACTGAGGGAGAATTCAGAATATCCAATTCACCTAACAGCACGTCTTTCGGGACTTGTGGGAGGAAACCGGAGCACCCGGAGGAAACCCACGCCGATACAGAGAGAACATGCAGACTCCGCACAGCCAATGACCCAAGCCGGGAATTGAACCTGGGACCCTGGAGCTGTGAAACAACAGTGCTACCCACTGCGCTACTGTGCTCAAACTAGTTGGAAGTATACGCAGGAGTAGCAGATCTGATAACAAGATGGCGCCGGAGCATGGTGACTCTCTGCGAGCTCTCTGCCCCAGACCCTTTTCTTTTATCTCCTATCACCGTTCTGACCTACTAAAACTATTTTCCACTTTTTATATAATTACTAATAATGTTCTTCAAGTACTCTGTTGATTATTCTTTTGTTTACAATGTACGTACCGTGTATGTTCCCTCGGCCACTGAAAATATGTTTCACTGTACTTTGGTATATGTGACAATAAATCAACTCAAATCAAATCAGAAGCCAGGAGCACATGGTTGCCTGCCCATTTCACCACTAACAGATGAAGAAATGTGCAGTGTGATGTACTTTGCAAAGAAAAGCAAAGTGATGTATTTTGAAGGGAAGAATGAGGAGAGGACATTAAAGCTGAATTACCAGGGTGTTCACATACACAAACCTTTGAAGGTGGCAGGACAAGTTGATGAGGCTGTTGTTTTTAAAGTGTATGGAATCCTTAGATTTATCAATGTGGGGATACAATGCAAAAACAAATAAGTTATGCTAAACCTTTATAAATCACTGGTTAGGCTTCAGCTTAAACATTCGGTCCAATTTTGAACACCATACTTTAGAAAGGATGACAAGACTTCAGAGAAAATACAGAGTAGATTTACCCGGGGACAGGGGACTTCAGTTGGATGAAAACCATACAATGTTCTTCTGAAGGGGAAATTTGGTTGAGATATTTATAATGGAAGTGGATAGGACAAAACTCTTTTCACTAGCAGAAGGGACGGAAACCAGAAACCACATCAAGCATCATTGGTAGAAGAATCGGAGAGGAGAGATGCAAGTTGTTTTTACAAAGGGAGCTAAGGTCCAGAATGCACGTTCAGCAGAAGCAGATTCAATAGTATTTCTGGAGAAAATTGGATATACGTGATAAATATTTTTTGGAAAAAAACACAGAGATGGAGAAAGGCTTTGAGTGTGACTACAGGCTTTTCAAAGAGCCTCAACCTGTGCTATGTGATTCTATAACCTTATCCACAGAATCCCGAAAGTGCAAGAGGAGACCATTTGGCCCATTGAGTCTGCACCAGCCATCTGAAAGAGCACCTAGAGCCACTTCCCCGTCCTATCCCTATAACACTAAAACCTGCACATCTTTGGACACTAAGGGACAATATAGCGTGGCCAATCTAGCTAACCTGCACATCTTTGGACTATGGGAAGAAACCGGAGCACCCGGAGGAAACCCATGCAGACATGGGGGGAATGTACAAGCTCCAAGCAGAGTCACCCAAGGTCGGAATCAGACTGGATTCCTTGGTGCTGTGAGGCAGCAGTGCTAACCACTGTTCCACCATGCCCGTCTCTAGTATTTGCTTGTGAATCGAATGATTTTCTTTGTGTAGCTTACCAAAGCTCTTTTGTAATATGCTGAGGATTTCTTTGTGGTTATGTTCCCGAAGATTTAGAAGGCCAATCACTTTTCTACTCCATTCTGAGTAACTGGGATCAAATTTTAAAACCTTGCCAAGGTGCCTAGGAAGAAGGACCCCTCTACTGTTTCACACAGTGCTGCTTTTGAGTCGAGGACCAGGACTTGAAAAAGACAATTTTATGACTCTTGCCCCAACACGCTCTTTTAAGTGCTGTAAAATTATTTTTCTTCATTCTCTCTTGGGACGTGGGCATTGTTGGCAAGGCCAGTATCTATTGCCCATCCCTAATTTCCCTTGAGAAGGTGGTTGGGAGCTGCCTGGAATCACTGCAGTCAATGAGGTGTGACCGCACCCATCGTGCTGTTAATCGGCACAATTTTGACTCAGCGATGATGAAGCAATGCCATGTATTTCCAAGTCAGGGTGATGTGTGTGACTTGGAGGGGAATTTGCAGGTGATGGTGTTGCCATGTGCCTGCTGCCCTTCGGGCTGGTGGAGTAGAGGTTTGACAGGTGCTGTCGATCAACGCTTGGCGAGTTGGTGCAGTGCACCCTGTAGATAGTACACACTGCTGGCACAGTGTGGAGGGAGTAAATGTTTAAGGTGGTGGATGGGATGCCAAAATTTGCTTATTTTGCGGATGGGGCATCAAGTGGGGGCAGCACGGTAGCCTTGTGGATAGCACAATCGCTTCACAGCTCCAGGGTCCCAGGTTCGATTCCGCTTGGGTCACTGTCTGTGCGGAGTCTGCACATCCTCCCCGTGTGTGCATGGGTTTCCTCCGGGTGCTCCGGTTTCCTCCCACAGTCCAAAGATGTGCGGGTTAGGTGGATTGGCCATGATAAATTGCCCTTAGTATCCAAAATTGCCCTTAGTGTTGGGTGGGGTTACTGGGTAATGGGGATAGGGTGGAGGTGTTGACCTTGGATAGGGGGTAGGGTGCTCTTTCCAAGAGCCGGTGCAGACTCGATGGGCCGAATGGCCTCCTTCTGCACTGTAAATTCTATGTAATCTATATGTAAGTAGAGAAATGCAACAGTGGAGTCAGTTGACTTATTTAATGCAGCGATGCATCATTGCTTTGATACAACATCTTGAGAGTGGTATCCTGCGGGAAGTTAAATAAAGTGCAACTCAAGGAAATATGGAATTGAAGAGGACATTTTAAAATGCTGCGTCATATGATGGGTTCTGAAAAAAATTGCAAACAACAGACGTCTGTGAGCTGAGCACTCGGCTAATCTCCTCTGACCTTGTTCTGACTCCTGAGCAACGTGGAAGCTTGAGCAGCAGATTCAGAAATTAGGTTAGTACAATGTTGAAATGTGGCGGGGGTGGGGGGGGGGGGGGGGTGTAGTCAATGGATTTATCGAACTAAGATAGGCATGTGGAGATGAAGCCATCAGCTGTTCATGCTGAACAGACCTTTGTTGCTGACATGTCGCTAGCAGATGACAGGTTTTTTTGGTGTATGATAGGAGTCAGGGCAGGTGATTTGCTTCTTGATTATTGCTGCTTTTTAGACAGACCAGGTGTTGCGTGCTGATATGATGGACTGTCATATCACACGTACAGCCAGCAAAAACAGCAAAAGGATTGTCTAGATAAAATTTAATAGAATGCCTCCAAACACAATGCCTGGTATACAAATATACTTGCCTTAATCTACAGAATTTTCCCCATTGTTATTTTCCCAAAACTGTTTGATAGACTTTAATATGAGGACATTTAACAGGGTATTAAGGAAAATGCCAGAACTCCTAAGATAGGAAATTTCCATTAAAAAGAATTTAATGACATTTTGAATATTTTTTTTTAAAGGGAGTCACTTGCAGATTTCTGTGTTTTTTTAATTTCAGGAGTCTTCAGACATTTAACTGTCTCCTGTCCTGAACAGTCTAATTGGCCACAGGGGTAATTTAATATATTAGTACGTTACAGGGAAAATTTAGACTTAAGCTGCCTAGATGCTTTAATGTTGTGTGTTATGCTTCATATCTCAATTCATCGTCTCAGATTGCACCTACTGTTTTCTGTTGTTTTAGGTCAAAATGCCCTCTTCACACATAAACCAGCGAGAGAAATTGTAATAAATGGCAAAGTTTCGGGATAGTGTCAGAAAGCCTACACTTTTTGCATTCCCCTCCTTAGATCAGTTCAAGCACAACATGGCTCTCGATCTGCTAGTTGGTTCCCATCATTCAGTCTGCCTTACATCATAAGGGTGTGAGCAATGTTGTTCCTCAGGACATAAAATATTCGACAACGTTTTTATGTATAAAGTCTTGTACATTTTTAAGTGAACTTGAGAAATCAGGAGGAATATCTCTCTGCTTTCAAGTTTCTTTCTTGTAGATTGTAGAACCATAGAATTCCTACAGTGCAGAAGAAGGCCATTCAGCCCATTAAGTCAGCACCAATCCTCTGAAAGAGCAGCCTATCTAGGCCAACTCCCTTGCCCTATCCCCATAACCCCACCTAACCTGCATATCTTTGGACTGCGGGAGGAAACTGGAGCACCTGAAAGAAACCCACCCAGGCACGGAGTGAAGGTGCAAACTCCACACAGACAGTCGTCCAAGATCGGAATTGAACCCGGGTTTCTGTTGCTGTGAGGTAACAGTGCTAACATCCGTGCCACTGTGCCACCCATACACCAGGAGTTAGGTGAATGGCTCACGTGTAGGGGAAAAAAGTACTCAATGTAAAACAAACTTTAAGGAAACAATATAATGGGGATATGCAGAAAATACAATGGGCAGTGGAAGAACACGAGAGTGATGGCAAAGACATAACATTCACTTGATTTAACACTAGCAGCTACCAGCTCGGATACTGGCACTGTGAAAAGCTGACAGAGAAAATAAATGCTTCCATTTATATAGCACATTTCACAACAGGATGTCTCTGAAGTTATGTTGACGTGTAATCACTGTGTAATGTAGGAAACATTAGAGGCTAGTCTAGAGGTGAGATGTCCACTGGATGAGGCAGTAGACTGCAGCCAGGACAGGGGACAAGGATAACACAAGTACCCCTCGTCAGAGGCTGGGTTCACACATGAGTTCCGTTACAGAGGAGTCAGATGGGTACTTCAATAAAGCAGCCTACAGAACAATGTTGGTGAGTATGCACAACGGGATGTTTGGCACATTGTGAAACCTGCCAGAATGCCTGTGTTCAATGTCAGGGAGAATGGAAGAGTCCAGCACCAACTTGGCTCAGGCTCTGTGCAGAGCATGCAGCCCGCCTTTGCAGCGTGGAATTGGTGACCAAATCCATCAGTAGATCTGTGGACCCAATCATGATGCAGTGCCTGTTGGCCAATGTTGCAGCACAAATAGCTGCCATCCATCTACGAGGAAGCCTGGATTGCTGCCATCATGGCTGTGAATTTTATTGTGTATATAGGCTTACAGAGTATCACGGCAGTCCGGCAGATTGAGGCACTGCCCTTGGGGAGTGATTCCAAGGGGCACAAACCTGCTGTTCTCTATCATTTGTCCTCCCACCATTGCCACTCCCAAGCTGTTGCTTGTTCATTAGTCAGACATCCAACCCAAGGTAGTGCCATCCATAGCTAGGCCTTCTGGACCTAGAGCTGCTTGAGGTCATCGTTTGAAGCCATTACTGTCTCTCCCACTGAAATCAACCTTCCACCTGCCATCTGCAGCTCTTGTGGTAGAACGGTGTAGGAGCACTAGGACAGGAAAGACATCCGAAAGACTGGCTCGAAGGAAATGCTTTCTAAAGATTACTTTTGTACACACCGGACAAGATTACATTTACACATTTGGTTGGACTGTTTGTTTTGTGGCCAAGCAGATACTGTGATGGTCAGTGACAGAGAGAAGATAAGTTGTGGGACAATTGGTCAATGCTGTTAAGAAGTGGGGAAATTAAGACCAAAAATAGAAAAAACAAAGTAAAGCAGGGGGTTGATTAGGGGCAGATGTCTGGAGCAATGATGAGATGCAAATTCGACTATCAGTGGAAAAGAAGTATTTCACACATGTGACTAGACAAACCAGTGGGGCACTAGAGGTGGTAACTTCAAAGTGGAAAGATAAGGAAATGGACACGTATCACCAAAAGCCAATTCTACAGGGTAAATAATATGAAAGGAAAATAAATAGTGCAGCTGTTGAATACTAACTAAGGAGGGAGAGACAGCTAAGGTCAGAACTGCAGCAAGTTGGAGATACGGTGCATGATTCATCCCAAAAATGTCACAGTCTCACTTTAGGTGAGTTTGACGTGGTGTTTCGTGTCAGCCACTAACAGGGGGAGCTGCTTTTAGATGCTGCATCAGCACTCACTCCCAGTCAAGAAACAAAGATGGCAGCACGGTGACCTGCTCCTCGCTTTGGGGATGCCAACCTGGCCAGGCATCTTGATGCAGTGATAAGAGTCAGGGCACCCTGACCCCGAGAGGGTCAGAGAACCAGCAGCAGGGTTAGTAATGTTGCCTGGGAGGCAGGGGCAATGGCAGTCAGTGCGGGCAGCATGACCAGGAGACCGCCGTCCAATGTAGGAAGAAGGCAAATGACCTCCAACAAGCTGCAAGGGTAAGTTGCTACCTCTCCCCTGGTATCAGTCCCATCTGCCGCCTCTCAATTTCCCAACCCCCCTCCCCCATCAATCCACTGGCTGACACCTCTGACTCACACCCTCCTAACATCCGATCTTCAAGCTTGTTCTTCACAACCCCCTGGCACCCACGAGCACTTCATGTCTTGGTGCGGTGCCCACCCATGCCACTTGTTATAGACCCACCTGACCCATCAAGTGTGCTGTTCACAATGCTCTCTTTTTGTCCTCGCAGGAGAAGAGAAGATAGCCCATAATTAGAGGGAACGGGCGAAGATTGGAGGAACAGGCCATGGAAATCGCGGGGTTGTCTGAGGAGAGAGCAGTCACTGACAGCGAGGTCGGCATGCCCCAGTAAGCTGCCCCTTCACCCAAGTCACCTGTCTCAAGTGAGTTGTTCATGCCAGACAAAATGAGCCTTCCCTCTCGCTGTCCATTGGCCATTGTCTCGCAGGATGACCATCTGATGGTGAGGGGACATCTGGAGTCATACCCCTCCCCTCTTCAAGAGAAGACCTCAAAGGGGAACTCCGAAGAGACCACTGGTGAGACATCACAGCTATCACTCCCACCTGAGAGACACACCTCAGTGGGCAACATTAGTGAACAGGTATCGGGGGTGTATTCTGGTGAGCCCCACACAGTTGCTGATGCACATGAGGTGGAGGCAGGAGCCTCCAAGTGAGACTGCAGTCGGAGGTCTGCTGGCTCCCAGGACACAGCTGGGTCCAGGCAGCTGCCGAGCCTCTGGACAAGGTTCTCCCAGAGGTAATGCAGATGATAGCACACAGCCCTGACATTCAGGAGCGGGAGTCAGCGACATTCCATTGACTCCATAGCCGAATGGACGAATCCCAAAGCCTTCAGACACAAGATATGATGCCGACAATGCGTGGCACTGTGATCAACACTGCTAGAAAAGCAATCACAGTGGAAAACCTGTGGAAGACGTCCACACCTTGAGTGGTGGTATCCCAGTCTGTGGCAACCATAGCTAAAGGCCTCAATATCATGTCCCAGTCAATGAGGACATGTACCAAATGCTGGTGGACATTACTGAGGCACTCTGCACTCCAGAGCGTGGCCGAATCACTGAGGGTGTCAACACCATGGTACAGACAATGGGGAGCCTCCAGGACTGGCAGCGCCAGGTGACTGGGGATTCTGGAGCTCACTCCAGCTGCCCCTCTGACCAATGGAGCCACTATAGGTACCCTCGGGAGGGAGAAGTGTTAGAGAACAACCTGGGGCATCCACCAACGCGACTACAGTGGTCTCCAGTTGTTCTGAATCCCCCCCCCCCTCTCCTGACAAGGACAGCAGGCAGCAGAACAGGGTGACACTGGACTTCCGGTGACGGCGGGCAGGAGGTAGTTGCACGTTGGAGGGCTCCCGTTCGAGAACGGCATTGTCGGGGGGTAACGCCCGGTCCTAAGGGCAGCAGAGGCAGCATAAGTCGGAAGACAGCACATGGGGGTGGAGGGGGTGGGGGTGGAGGGGGGGGGGGGGGGGGCATGTCGAAGATCAGCAAAAAAATGGCCGTGAAAAAAGCGGCTGAAAGTCCGTCGGGAAGTGGAAAGTTCACCATGGGGTCAGTAAAGAAAATGGAGGCTGGAGCACCAGGGGAGGCCGCATTGCTTACGGTTGAAGAAATAACTAAGGTGATGGCCGTGGAAGTCGAGAAGCAGTTTACAAAACACATGGAGTCAATGAGGAAGGAGATGAGGGAGGTTTTGAGTGTGCTGGTGGAGGAGACGATTATCCCGGTGAGGACGGCGATGGCGAGCGCAGTGGCGGAGGTGCGGGAGCAAGGGGAGGCACTGAAGGAAGTGGAAGAGACATTACTGCAGCACAGTGATCAACTTACCTCGATGGGAGGGCAGCACGGTGGCGCAGTGGGTTAGCCCTGCTGCCTCACGGCGCCGAGGTCCCAGGTTCGATCCCGGCTCTGGGTCACTGTCCGTGTGGAGTTTGCGCATTCTCCCCGTGTTTGCGTGGGTTTCACCCCCACAACCCAATGATGTGCAGCGTAGGTGGATTGGCCACGCTAAATTGCCCCTTAATTGGAAAAAATTAATTGGACACTCTAAATTTATTTATTTATTTTTTAAAAAATGTTTTAAACGTACCTCGATGGGGAAGGAGATGCGGAAGGTGATGGAGATCAACAAGTATCTGCGAGGCAAAATGGAAGATCTGGAAAACCGATCCAGGCAACAGAATTTGAGGATTGTGGGGCTGCCCGAAGGAGTGGAAGGGCCGAGGCCGACTGAGTATTTTGCCACAATGTTGGCGAAACTATTGGGGGAGGATCCCTCCCGATATGAACTAAATCGGGCTCGTCGGTCGTGGAGGCCTGTACCAAAGGCGAGTGAGCCGCCAAGGGTGGAGACTCTGTGCTTCCGTAGGTACAGTGTGAAGGAGAAGATCCTGTGCTGGGCCAAGCAGAAGCGGGTGGTGCAGTGGGCTGGAGCTGGTATACGTGTATACCAGGACTTTACGGTGGAGCTGGCGAGAAGCGGGCTGCCTTCAACCGGGTGAAGAGGGCACTGTACATTAGCAAGGTGCAGTGCGGCATTGTATATCCAGCGAAGCTGAGGGTGACTTACAACCTCAAGGACTTTTATTTTGGGACGGTAGAAGCAGCGGAGGAGTTTGCGAAGGCAGAAGGATGCGGCAGAATTGAGAAATGGTCATGTACCGATGTAGCCTCATGACTGAATTTTTTCTTTTTTTTTGTTTCACTGCGTGCTGCTGTATGGGCTATAGGAGCCGATGTATATATTTGGACAAGGGAAGAAATGGGACTTTCAGTCGTAATGAGGGTTCTTTGGAGTGTGGATGTGTATGTGGGGTTTGTGTGCTAAAGGGGACTTCTGGGTTTTTCCTGGGGCCAGGCAAGGGGGAAAGTGACCTGGGGGGGGGGGCCTCCACGCTGGCCGGTTTAAGCCGGCCAGTGAACGGGAGTGAGGTGGGGGGAGGGGCTGCGGCCATCGGAGCCTGGCAGAACAGGGTCCGAGTGGTCTAGCCGGGGTGGAAAGTTGGGGGGAAGGAACCGAGGTTAGGGGGGACGATTTTTACAAGAGGAAGTGGAGGGGAGGAGTTGGGAGGGGGAGGGTTTACAACTCTTGGGTGTCATTTATGGTACTCTTTTGGAGGCTGAATGGCATTGAGTGTCGTCAGGGGGACGGCGGGGGGGGGGGGGGGGGGGGGTGGACTCTGTAGGTTAATGGTGACCATGGGCGGTCCCGGACACTCCTTTATCTTTTTCTCCTTTGTTTTTGTTTCCACCGTGGGTGGGTGTGTTCTATTGGATGCATATATTGACAGGTGGGCCGTTGTTTGGGGTGGTGGGAGGATGGGATCGTTGTTATTGTTAAGGGGATTGATTTTGTATTTGTTACCGTTTACTGCTTGTTGGTGGGGTGTAAATTTTGAAGGAAAATGTGAAAATGGAGAATAAAAACATTTTTTAAAAAAGAACAGGGTGACACGCGCACCTATGACACAGGTACGTTGGTTGGGGGCCTCTGGCTCCAGGCCCTCCAGAGGATGACCGCCAAGGGCATCAAAGTCCACAAGGTGTGAAAAGCAGCAGGCTGCCTCCACCTCTGATGTGCATCCTGGGTACACACCGAGACGTAGCTATAGACCACAGAAGCTTAAGTGGGGTTCTCTTTCCAAGGGCCAGTGCGCACGCGATGGGCCGAATGGCCTCCTTCTGCACTGTAAATTCTATGATTCTAAGACCAGGAAGAGAGAGGATAGCTGAGTGAGGTCACTATCCATAGCCAGAGGGAATGGATAGGTGTGAAGCCTTGGTGCTTTAGTCTTCTCAACGGGCCTGCCCTTACGCCCCTCTCCCCGCCCCTTCTTGGAGTTTGCACATTCTCCCCGTGTTTGATTGGGTTTCGCCCCCACAACCCAAAGATGTGCAGGGTAGGTGGGTTGGCCATGCTAAATTGCCCCTTAATTGGAAAAAATGAATTGGGTACTCTAAATTTATTTTAAAAAATGTTAAGTGGGCGTTACTGGGTTACGGGGATAGGGTCTTCAGTTGGGTGCTCTTTGTAAGGGCCAGTGCTGACTTTTTGGGCCGAATGGCCTCCTTCTGCACTGTAAATTGATTCTCTGATACCATGTCACTAGGTTCTCTATCTCCCTCCTGTACTCTGACTCATTGCTGTTCGAGATTGGGGCAGCACGGTGGCCTAGTGGTTAGCACAGCTGCCTCACGGCGCTGAGGTCCCAGGTTCGATCCCGGCTCTGGGTCACTGTCCGTGTGGAGTTTGCACATTCTCCCCGTGTCTGCGTGGGTTTCGCCCCCACAACTCAAAAATGTGCAGAGTAGGTGGATTTGCCATGCTAAATTGCCCCTTAATTAGAAAAAATAATTGGGTACTCTAAATTTAAAAAAAAAAAAAAAAAAAAAAATTGCTGTTCGAGATCCAACCCATTACGGAGATCCAACCCATTACGGAGATCCAACCCATTACGGATGTGTCATCCGCAAATTTTGTCACACAGTCACGTGTGTATAAGGGGCTAAATGCACAGTCTTGCGGGGCTCTGAGGACTATCATGGAGGAGGTATTGTTGTTGTTTATCCTTACTGATTGTGGTCTATGGGTCAGGAAGTCGGGGATCCAATTGCAGAGGGAGGAGCCAAGTGCTAGGTTTTGGAGTTTTGATATGAGCTTGGCTGGAATTATGGTGTTGAAGGTGGAGCTGTCGTCAATGAATAGGAGTTTGAATAGGAGTCCTTGTTGTCGAAATGCTCCAGGGGTGAGTGTAGGGCCAGGGAGATGGTGTTTTCTGTGGACCAGTTGTGGCAGTATGCAAATTGCAGTGGTCAAGGCGTTCTGGGAGTATGGAGTTGATGTGCTGCCTGACCAACCTCTCGAAGCACTTCTTAATGATCGATGTCAAGGCCACCAGATGGTAGTCGTTGAGGCACTATTTTGGTTCTTCTTTGGCACCGGTACGATGGTTGTCTTCTTGAAGCAGGTGGGAACCTCAGATCAGAATAGGGAGAGGTTGAAGATGTCCACTCCGTGTGGAGTTTGCACATTCTCCCTGTGTTTGCGTGGGTTTCGCCCCCACAACCCAAAGATGTGCAGGCTAGGTGGATTGGCCGTGCTAAATTGCCCCTTAATTGGAAAAAATGAATTGGGTACTCTAAATTTTAGGAAAAAGATGTCCACGAACACATCCGGCAGTTGGTCCACGCAGGATCTGAGTGCACCTCCAAAGACTCTGTCAGGACCTGTTGCTTTCCGAGGGTTCAAAGTGAACTGACTTTGGAGGCTGTGACAGTATGTATGGGTGTGTCCGTGGCTGCTGGGGAGGTTGACAGCGGTGTGATGGCTTCCTGCTTGAAGCGAGCATAGAATGCATTGAGTTCTTCGGGGAGAGGAGTCCGCCTGCTGGAGATTCTTCTCAGCTTCACCCGTTAATTGATCAGAATCGCTGCCCCCCCCTGGTCTATGAGTCCAGCCCTGAGTGGAATACTTGGCCAACCCACCCCTAGTCTGGACTGTAACCTTTAGGTGTTTCACGCAGCACGGTAGCATGGTGGTTAGCATAAATGCGTCACAGCTCCAGGGTCCCAGGTTCGATTCCCGGCTGGGTCACTGTCTGTGCGGAGTCTGCACGTCCTCCCCGTGTGTGCGTGGGTTTCCTCCGGGTGCTCCGGTTTCCTCCCACAGTCCAAAGATGTGCGGGTTAGGTGGATTGGCCATGCTAAATTGCCCGTAGTGTCCTAAAAAGTAAGGTTAAGGGGGGGGTTGTTGGGTTACGGGTATAGGGTGGATACGTGGGTTTGAGTAGGATGATCATTGCTCGGCACAACATCGAGGGCCGAAGGGCCTGTTCTGTGCTGTACTGTTCTATGTTCTATGTTCTATGTTCACTTTGTAGCCTGTTATGTTGTTTAAGCCTTTCCACAACTGACGAGATTCTGTGACGTTAGCCTGTGACTCTAGCTTGGTCTGATATTGTCCCTTGGCATCCCTGATGACTTTGCGGAAGTTGTACCTGGAATTTGTGTATAGGTCAGGGTCGCCTGTCTTGACCGCCTCAGACCTGGCCATCAGTAGGGATTCAATCTCCCAATTAAACCATGGTTTCAGTTGGGGAACGTACGTACTACCGTCTTTGGCATGCAATCTTCTACACGTTTACTGATGAAGTCTGTCTTGGAGGTGGCATAGGGCAACACGGTAGCACAAGTCCTGAAAGGTGAGCTGTTGGGTAATTTGGACATTCTGAATTCTCCCTCAGTGTACCCAAACAGATGCTGGAATGTGGCGACAAGGGGCTTTTCACAGTAACTTCACTGCAGTGTTAATGTAAGCCTACTGGTGACAATAAAGATTATTATATTATTATACTAAATTAGGTTGGCCGCTGAGTTATTATCCATGGATCAGACCACTGACTCCAAGCAGTCACGTAGGAGGTTTCCTCTTGTCTCGGACCAGCATTGCACTGCCTTCTTTATCGGATTCTCCCACTTAAGTTTCTGCTTGTATGCTGGGAGAACGTACTGTCTTATGGTCCGATTTTCTGAAGTACGGTTGGGGATGGATCGATTGGCACCCTTTTGATGTTTGTGAAGCAGTGGTCAAGGATGTTGGGCCCCTGGTGGGTCAGATGTGTTGGTGGAATTTTGGCAGCTCACTCTTGCGGTTTGCCTAGTTGAAGTCCCCAGCCATGATGAACAAGGCCTCCGGGTATTCTGTTTCATTGTTATTTTTAGCGGTGTACAATTCATCAAGCGCCACCTTCACTTCTGCCCGGGGTGGGATGTAGACCACCGTGATGATGGCAGAAGTGAACTCCCATGGAAGGTAGCATTGGTGGCACTTCACAGTCAGGTATTCCAGGTCTGGGGTGCAGTAATTCATCAGGATCGCCACATCCGAGCACCAGGAGGAGTTGGTGAGAAGGCAAACCCCTCCTCCACCCATTGCTTTGCCTGATGACGCCGTGCGGTCCGTCCGGTGTGTTGAGAAGCCTTCAGGTTGTATGGCACAGCCCGGTAAGGCAGGGGTGAGCCATATCTCTGTAAAACAGAGCACACAGCAGTCTCTTACTTCCCTCTGAGAGGTAAGTCTAGCGTTAAGTTCATCCAATTTGTTTTCAATCGCTTGTAACTTTGTCAGGCGTATGCTGGGGAGAGGGGTCTTGAAACCGCATTGTTTTAGTCTCAACTACGGACTGCCATGTTTCCCTCGCTTCCTCGGTCGGCGGCTGCTTCTGGATGGTCCTGAAATCCGATGGAAGAAGTCTGACCTTGTGGAAGATAAGTGTTGCGACTTATGGGGTCCCAGGCACTGTTTGCAACTTCGGGGGAGAATTTTCGGGATCCGGTCGGGCCCCGGGTTCTGCAAGGACAGGTCTACGTTTCGGTACATTTGGGTCCTCACGCTGGGTCTCTGCTGTTTTGGGGTCTTTAGTCCGGGTTTGGGTCGCAGGCAGGTGTCATAATATACATCCAGGTATATGATGGTGTGCAGACAGGCAGTGATTGACACACAGGATGACCAGTGAGCACACAGAACACAGCAGCCAATCACCAGACAGGACACGACCACTATAAAGCCAGAGGGCACCAGTTTTCCCGTTCTCTCTGCATCCATGAAATGAAAAAATGAAAATCGCTTATTGTCACGAGTAGGCTTCAATGAAGTTACTGTGAAAAGCCCCTAGTCGCCACATTCCGGCGCCTGTCCGGGGAGGCTGGTACGGGAATCGAACCGTGCTGCTGGCCTGCTTGGTCTGCTTTAAAAGCCAGTGATTTAGCCCAGTGAGCTAAACCAGCCTCTGAGACAGTCAGAGCTCGTGAGCAGCAGCTAGTACAAACACCATGTGGGAATCAGTTAGTCTGGTCAGGTTAGTCTCAGGTCTCCAGTCAAGTTAGCATAGTGTTAACCCACAGTTAAGCATGTATTATTGTTAAGTGTTCAATAAAATCGAGTTGCATTTCTTCAAGTGTTGGAAGCCTGTCTCTCTCACTACTGCAGCAAAAGCAGTCCTCGTAGACCCAGCTTACCCAACACATCAGCAGGGACTTCCCGGGTCAGGTTGAACCGGGTCCCGTGTTCTGGTCCAGTGTTGATCGTCTGGACGGGAGCTCCTGGAATTGGGCCTTGCAATTTGTTGGGTCTGAGAGTTGGGTCAAGTCCTACACGAGGTCAGGGTTGGACTTCCGGGTAGGGCCTCATCCCCATCCAGGTCAAGGCCAGGGTTGGGTCATTGGAGGAGTCCTGCCGGGTTGGGTCGGGTCATGTGGGTCGGCCCACGGATGTCAGAGGATCTTCAGACCTGCAAGGGAACATAGAAGAGAAAGATTAGGGATTGGAAACAGGCGCAGAGGTAGATGTTGTAGCCTTTGCCTCATTGATTGCCTGAAGGCGGATCCTGTTAGGGAGAAGATCAACCTCTCCGCCCTGTGTCCTGGCGTGGCGGGGGGACCTGCTGAAATTCTTGACGCTTGAAAAGGTCAAATTTGAGCTGAGGGGAAGGATGGAGGGGTTCTACAATTCATGGGCGTTATTCATTATGCACTTCCGAGAATTGGATCACATCAAACATTACGGGGTTGGGGGCTGGGAGGGTTGAGGGGAGGGGGACTGTATGTGTTAATGGTGACTTTGGGTGATTCCTGATTCCTCTTTGTCATTTGTTTATGTTAACATGTGGGCTAATATTTTGGGGTTTGGTGGGAGGATGGGATTGTTATTGATATGGGATTGACATTGCATTCTTTACTGATTATTGTTTATTGTTGGGTATAAATTTGGGAGGAAATGTGAATAAAAAAATATTTTTTTTAAAATAAGAGAAAGAGGAGAAAGGTTAGAGATAATGTTAGTGTTGGAATTAAGTTTTAAAAGGTTAGTTGGACGGCACGGTGGCGCAGTGGTTACGACGCACTGCTGCGACGCTGGGGCGCGATTCTCCGGCGACCGGAGAATTAGTGGAAATCGCGCCCGCGCGGTCACCGCACCGCTGTTTGGGGGGGGGGCACTGAAATAGGCCCCTGCGGCGATTCGCCGCGGGCGACAGGTTGAACTCCCGCCGCATCCCGCCGTCGTGGCTCCAACCTGGTAGCATTCGGCGGGACGTCAGACCCGCGGCCGCGGTGGACGTCCTGGTGGGGGGGGGGGGGGGCGGGGTGATTTGACTCTGGGGGATTCGCGTCGGCCATGCAGCGCTCCGGCTCCGTGCTAGCCCCCTGAAGACCGGTGAATTGCTGGACCAATTGAGGAGGCACGTTGACGCCGGGTACACCACTCTGGTGTTTACGCCGGCGCCAACACTAATTCTTCATTTGAGATAGGCTTCAGCTAGTAAGCTCGAGGCTGCTCAGAGTCAGAGGGTGAAATTGATTTTCATGAGGTAAGCCGCAGCAGGGCTCTGTCCTGGAAGTGTTTGGTAGGACAGACGGGCTGCAGCTGTGCTCGCCCCTGTTCTGGGTCTCCACAATATTTAAAGATGGATTGCCTCAATGAATGAATCCTAATTGGAGGCTTTTTCCTCCCGGCATCAAGCAAAGCAGTGGCCTGCACCCTTGGTGCTTTGCCTTACAGACGCATAGCCCCTCATTCCCCCCATCCCCACCCCACAGCCCAGGGGTGACCCCTGAACTGGACCTCTCCAGCCTCCCGAACAACCCCAACCCCCCCACCAAGCACTGAGGCAACATTCCAGTGCACACGAGCTGTAAGCCGGTAAATAAAAAGGGCTAATCACTTCCCTTCAGTTGCCATAGCGCTAGCTTCCCGCCTTTGTAACGAGTACTAAACAATGTCCGCGTGTCTTCTCACTGGGGGGGTCAGGTGACTCTCGGGAGGCTGCTGCTTTCAACTTCAATCTCGCTGATCAAATTGAAATGAATGCAGTTTAGGCTTTAATGACCTTCTCGTCATTTTTGGGGCGATCTGGAACTTGCCATCGGGAGCAGACCAGGTGATTTGCAAAATGGTGCATGCCCAGCGTAAAACTTGATTTGGGCCTCTCCCGTCATTCACCTGACATGCCTGGGTTGGCGCCGGACGCAACGCGGTGGGAAAATCACTCCCATAGTCTCCCATGAGAAGTAGCCATTTCCACTTTTGCTGAACCTGAAGAGTATTTCCCAGATGTGGCCACCTGAACCCGGTTGTGATAATTATTTGCTGGATTTAGCTCCTTACTATTGGATGTTGTTTGGGAAAAGGGATATCAGAGTTCAGGTTTCTTTGATAGTTGGGGACCAAGGGATAGTTTCAGGTAAAATTGTGTGTTGTTAGGATAGCGGACCGGACCCCAGCATTTGTTACATACGGGACAAGAACACCAAACAACCTTTTTAAATTTGTAAACCTATGAGGAAAGGTTACTTTAAGCCAGGAGTTATGACTGACTAATAGGTGTCTTTAATGTTCAAACAAACTTATGTTAAGCACAGAATTCACCACATTAACATCAAATAAATAGTTTTACAATTATCAGTTAAACAGTTGTTAAACAAAACGAAAAACTTAAACTTACTATCCATACCTGCTATAACTCCAGTTAAGCAACCTAATTCAGTTCAAACGCCACTTATAAATAAAGTTAACAAACAGATTATCTGCTTAGCTGTGTAGAGACTTTTGGAGAGAGAAACCATTTCAAGTGCAGGTTCAGTACACATCTGCTCATCCTAGTAGCATTTGGCAAACTGCTGTTCAATAAAATCCTTCTGCCCTGGCAGATTCAAATCCTATCGCAAACTGCCAAACCTCAGGCAGACCTGGCTCCTTAATTACATCATATGTATCCCACTAAGATGTCACATCACATGACCTGCTTAGCTGAGGACTAAGTACAACCTCTCATAAATTATCTACTCTCCAGGGAATCTCCAGCAATCATAATATACCATTAACTCTTTATCTGTAACATTTTACAACTTTAACATTTTTTTTAGAGTATCCAATTCTTTTTTCCAATTAAGGGGTAACTTAGTGTGGCCAATCCAACTACCCCGCACATCTTTTTGGGTTGTGGGGGTGAGACCCACGCAGACACGGGGAGAATGTGAAGACTCCACACAGACAGTACCTGGGTAATCAGCGCTGTGAGGCAGAAGTGCTAACCACTGTTTTTATGACTTCTTAATCATAGCTTTAGCAGGTGCACAGTCTGGAAACCTGGGTTATTTAATAATATTACTGCAACAAATGTACAACTTAACCCAGGCTTTTAATAACATTACTGCCACAAATATAAAGTATAATACATAACAATTTCTATATTCATCACAGTGTACAGTCATCAGTGTACTGAAGTGTGATAGATTATTATAGTCCTTGTGTGTACTTTTGCCTTTCTTTTACTTTAATAAATATTCGTTATTAATTGTTCACACAGTGGCTGGACTGTTCCTTACTGGGTTGTACACTGTTTCTCACATTATACCAGAAAAAACACATGCATCACTATGAACCGGTGTTCCAAGTTATCCTTCTGGGTTTGGGGACACCTTCACAATAAACATCAGTGCGGTTTGTAACTGTGAGTCAGGGCGGGTGTTTCTTCCTCTTCCTCTTGCTCCTTTAGCTGCTTACCACAGCCAGTGGCAAGGGCTTCTCCCTCTTCATACGGTGAGCAGATTTGCCGTCAGTCCCCAAATAGGCAGAAGTCTACCAGGATCTGCACCAATCCCCCGGTGGCTAAAGAAAGCATTCACGTAGATTGAAGTGTGTCTGCTTCCTTGTGCGCCAGGCTCCAGCCTGAGCTTGTGCGCAGTTATGTTGTCATGCACCGCAACATCAGTGGCAGAGGGATACAGGGGAGGGGAGATGGGGATGGGGACAAGCTCTCTCCTGTGTCTCTTTAGCCTGTGGCAGCTGTAACGCTGGTAGCTGACACTGCAAGTGCTTTGCTTGATGCCGGGAGGAAAAAGGCTCCAACTGAGATTCATTCATTGAGGCAATTGGGGCGGGGGCTTCAAAAGAAAGCCACAATCTTACATCCTTACCTGAGGCGTGGTACATTGGCGAGACCATGCAGCCACTGCGGCAAAGGATGAACGCACCTTGCGCGACAATCGGCAGGCAGGAATGTTCCCTTCCAGTCGGGGAACACTTCAGCAGTCAAGGGCATTCAGCCTCTGATCTTCGGATATGCGCTCTCCAAGGCGGCCTTCAGGACGTGCGACAAGGCAGAATCACCAAGCAGAAACTGATATCCAAGTTCCGCACACATGAGTACGTCTCAACCTGGACCTTGGATTCATTTACATTCACCCCACCCTCTGGCCTGGGCTTGTGAAATCCTACCAACTATCCTGGCTTGAGACAATTCACGTCTCTTTAACCTGTGTTTAACCCTCTCTCCAGTCTGTCTGGACCTTAAAGACTTAAGTACCTGCAAAGACTGGCAATCAAAGTTTCATCTTGCATCATTGACTTTGTCTATATATGAGTTTGTGGAACCCAGCTCTTCACTCACCCGATGAAAGGGCTGCGCTCCGAAAGCGAGTGACTTCAAACAAACCTGTTGGACTTTAACCTGGTGGTGTAAGACTTCTTACTTAATCTACATAGAAATTGAAAAAAAGATCAGACAGGTGGTAGTAGCCTGGATGGGGGAGTCCATAGAATGCTTTAGAGAGAGTTTCTTAGAGCAGCAGGTTCTGAAAGCAACCATAGAGCAGGTTATACTGGACTTAGTATTGTGTAATGTGACAGGTTTAATCAATAACCTCAGAGTAAAGGCACGCCTAGGTAGCAGCAACCACAATATTACATCCAGTTTGAAAGTGGGAAGAGTGTGTCCAAGACTAGTATGTTAAACTTAAATAATTGCAACCTTGTGGGCATGAAAGCTGTGCCAGCTGAAGTGAACTGGAATACAAGGCTAGGAGATAGATCAATGGAGAAGCATTTAAGGGGATATTTCAGGATATGCAGGATATTCCTACAATAAGAGAAATGTTAAAGGGAGGATGCACCATCCATGGGGAAACCATCAAACATAAGAAAAAAACATGTAACTCCACAAAGGTGAGTGACAAATGGTGAAATTTGAATTCAATAAAAATCTGTAATTAAAGGTCTAATGATGACCAGTAAACCATTGTCGATTGTCGTAAAAACCCATCTGGTTCACTAATGTCCTTCAGGGAAGGGAATCTGCTGTCCTTCCCTGGTCTGGCCTACATGTGACTCCAGGTCCAGATGTGGTTGACTTTGGAATGGCCAGGCAGATCACTCAGTTCAAGACATCCACGTCCAGAGGGCAGCACGGTGGTTAGCACTGTTGCTTCACACCGCCAAGGACCCGGGGGTTCGAATCCCAGCCCCGGGTCAATGTCCGTGTGGGGTCTGCACATTCTCCCCGTGTCCGTGTTGGTTTCACCCCCACAACCTAAAGATGTGCAGGGTAGGTGGATTGGCCACGCTAAATTGCCCCTTAATTGGAAAAAAAATAAGTGGGTACTTTAAATTTAAAAAAAGACACTCACGTCGCATGAATTAATTTTTTTAAAAGCCAGATTTCGGAACTCAGGAAGGATCCATTGAAGAGACATCGCTTTCCCCATTTAAACAGATCCCAGATCCTTGGTGGAGGGTGCTTTGTGGAATTGGCTTTCCTAATCATTGTAATTAGGTTGCTGTGCAAAACCCCACTAAAAGCCAGTGGCCGATTTTAAGAGTAACGAAAAGTAAGTACTGTTCATTCTTGACTGACCACAAATTTGGGGCCTCCTACTCCTAAACTACAGATCAGAGATTGAATCTCAACCATATTGCTAATATTCTGCATTCTGTGGCTCTAATAATGTGAACAAGAGGAGCAGAGCATTTGGGAAATGGGACTGTATTGGCTCATTCATTCTGGCAAATGTATGTTATTTGACCTTCATTGGTTTACAAGTCTCGAGACAGACATGTTATTTTAAGGTGCTTGACATTTACCGGCAAAGTAAACATTGAGAAGCAATATAAGTTAGCAGTTTGCCAACCGAGAATTTCCATTTTACAGAAGCCAGGAAGATCTAATGTGAGTGTGTGTGTGTGTGAGAGGGGGGGGGGGGGGGGGGGGGGGGCTGGAAGTTCAGTCTCTCACTCACAGGCTCTTATCTGTGGAGTTTGAGTTTGAGATTACGTTAATCCTCAGACACACAGAAACCAAGCTGCCAATCATTTTGCAATCCATTTTATTGATGGGTGAAGTGTTATCATTCTCGGGCATGTGCTGAACTCGAGGCTCGAAATGGTTGTTATTTAAAGGGTATTTATTTTTACATCTATATACAATTTTGGATTTATAAAATGTATTTATATGTTGTCAGTCTTGGGTATGGGAAGAACACTCAGAAGTTGTGGCAGAGCATTAAAGCAGCAACATGTATTTGTCCAATGGCTTTAATGTAAAAATACGCCTCAAAGGCATAATCGGGCAAAACTGGATGGCAAGTCAAAGGAGGAGTGTAGGTGGACGATGTAAAGAGGGAATTCCAGAGTATAGGCACTGGCCAGCTGAAGGTGAGGCCATAGTATGGTGGGGTGGTGGAGTAAGAACTATAGAAAACCTACAATGCAGAAAGAGGCTATTCGGTCCATCGATTCAGTACCGACCCCCTGAAAGATCTAACCTACCTGGGTCCATTCCCCAGCCCTATCCCCACGAACCCATCTAACCTGCACATCTTTCAACTGTGGGAGGAAACCAAAGCCCCCAAAGAAAACCACCGCAAACATGGGGAGAAAATACAAACTCCAGACAGACAGTCATCTAAGTCTGGAACTGAGTCCGTGGTTCTGTGAGGGAGCAGAGTGAGGGAAGATGCATTAATGCTGAGCTCTTTGTGTGTTACATGCTCAGAGGTTTCTGATTAAGGGGAGGGGCCAATGGAGAGGTTTTGACATGAAGCTAATCATTTTAAATTGTATCCTAGTCCCTCCAAATCTCAATATAGTCAGCAAGGACAGAGATGATCACTGAGCATGACTTGTTACAGGGTAGGATATGGGCAGTTTAAGGGATATGGGCAGTTTAAGATGCATGGAGGATATACCAGGCTGAAGTACATTAAAACAGTGTAGATGACAATTCAAGCAGCAGATGAGCTGAGGCAGGGAATGAGATTTGAGGAGGTGGAAGTAGGCATCCAAGTGGGGGAGAGGATACAAGGTCAAGCTCAGTTTAGGATTGAATGGGACACCAAAATTGCAGGTTAAAGACCTGGCCAAGGAACTGGAGGAGACCTGTGGTGCAGCAGCAATTGGAAAGATGGCGGAAGAGGAAGGGTTGTTGCAAGTTAGAAAACCCCAGGTGGAGCAGTTCATCAGAGAGAATATTCCGCCAGCAACAAAAGGAGATGCATGAGGATCAGTCCAGGGTCATTGAGGGAGCGGCAGCATCCTTGAAAGGATTGATGGAGAGAGTTGGAAAGTGTCTGGAGACACAGGGGTTACAGGTCCGGGAGATGGAGAGGGTGATGTCCGCTCACAGTGTTCGGGTGGTAGCATTGGAGGCGGAGGTGGGGCTCCTGGGAGACATTTGCAAGTCATTAAGGACAAAGGTCGAGGAGCAGGAAAACAGATCTAGAAGGCAGAACCTGCTTATCGTTCTGAAGGTATGGAAGGCACGAGCGCTACGAGATACGTCTCAAAGATGCTGGTGTGGTTGGTGGCAGTGGGGATGCTGGACAAAGTCCCGTAGGTGAGCAGGGCAAACAGGTCCCTAAGGCAGAAGCCAAGAGCGAGGCAGCCGCTGTGGGCAGTGATTGCGAGGCTCCATAAGTTTGTGGAGAAGTAGAAGATCCTGCGGTGGGCCAGGGAGAGGCGAAACTGCGAATGGGAGGGGAACAGGCACCGAATCCATCAGGACATTGGGGCGGTAATAGTGAAAAGGTGCACAGGGTTCAACAAGGCCAAAGTGGTTTCATGCCAAAGGCAGATCTGGTTTGGGTACTGTACCTGACAAAACTGTGGCTGACTTTAGCAGCCGGGATTGCTATGCCAGAGGAGGCCAATGACTTAATTAGAGATCACAAAGTGGGGGAGAACTGAACGTTGATGGAAAACGGAGGAGTTGCAACAACAGAGATCGGATGATATGGGTATTGTGGGGGCCAGAGGGTGGGGAGCATTTTTCGAGTGGTGTGATTTTTTTCTTTGCGTTTGTTTGTGAAGGGGGAATAGGTTTGTAAGGGGGCAATTGCCCCCCCCCTCCCCCCCCCCCGGGCTGCGTGGGGGAGGGCGGGGTCACAGGGAGCCATTTGCACAAACCAGAAGGGAAAGGTGGGGGGAGGGGTGGAGGGATAGGTAGGTGGGGCCTTTGGGCAGGTGTTGCTGTGGTAGTCACCACTGTTGTATATATCACATACGAGATGTAATACGGTAAGGCTCCTGTACGGGGGTAGATCCCTGCCTGCTGTCTCCGCCCAGTAGGCGGAGTATAAATGTGTGAGCTCTCCAAGCTGCAGCCATTTCAGCAGCAGCTGCAGGAGGCTACACATCTCTGCTGAATAAAGCCTTGATTACACTCTACTCTTGTTTCGTTGTAATTGATAGTGCATCAATTTATTATGCAGAGATTTACAACAATGGACCTCCGCATCAAGCCAGATCGCCTGCAGCTGCATCCTCAAGCAGACAACGCCACGTCTGCCTTCGCCCACTGGCTAGCTTGCTTTGAAGCATACATCGGATCTGCGACAGAACTACCCACAGAGGCACAGAAACTCCAGATCTTGTATACACGGGACGTGCCCACCTACGCTGAGGCCATGGAGCTTGTGAAAGAGAACTACACCCGGCTGACCAACAAACTCTATGCCAGGCACCTCCTGTCCATGCGGCATCAACTCCCCGGTGAGTCTGTGGAAGATTTCTGGCATGCCCAGCACGCCCTGGCGAGGGACTGCGATTGCTAGGCAATTTCGGCCGTTGAACATTCCGAACTCCTAATCGGGGCGCTTTCGTTATGGGCATAGAGTCGGCGTACATCCGCCAGCGCCTCTTAGAAGAGGCTAACCTCGACCTCGCGGCGACCAAGAAACTCGCGATCTCACTAACGGTCACCTCCCGTAATGTACAAGCGTACGCCCCCGACCGCACGGCGCCCCCCCTCCTGGACATCATGGACCCCACCAGCGACGACCCCATCGTTCACCCCACCAGCGACCGCCCCCAGCCTACCCCAAGCCTGCGTCACACGGCAGCCAGCCAACCTCGGGGGACCCAAGTGCTACTTCTGCGGATAGACAAAGTACTTCCAGCAGCGCTGCCTGGTGCGGAGCGCGCTCTGCAAGGCCTGCGGGAAGAAAGGACATTTCGCTGCTGTGTGCCAGGCACGCACGATCACCACTGTGACCAGGCCCATTGCTCTTGCACACCCACGTGCGGCCCATGGGCGCCGGCATCTTCCTGGCCTCAGAACATGTGCGGCCCGTGGACGCAGCCATCTTCCCCCCATCTGGCCACGTGCGCCCCGTGGGTGCCGCCATCTTCCCAGCTTTAGGACCCCTGCTCGTCGGGCATCTCATCGGGCCGCTCATCGCCTGCAACCGCCACCGACCAGCCGCGTTTCGCCTCCATCACGATTGACCAGTCCCGGCCGCACAACCTCGCAACTGCGTCGACGACGGTAAAGGTCGATGGGCACAAGACATCACGCCTTCTTGACTCCGGGAGCACAGAGAGCTTCATCCACCCCAATACGGTAAGGAGCTGCTCCCTCGCGGTACACCCCATCACACAACGAATCTCCCTGGCCTCCGGATCCCACTCCGTGGTGATCCAGGGGCACTGCACCGCCACCCTCACCATCTAGGGCATAGGGTTCAGCGACTTCCGGCTCTACATCCTCTGCAACCTCTGCACTGCCTTGCTACTCGGCCTGGACATCCAGTGCAACCTCCAAAGTCTCACTCTGAAATTTGGCGGGCCCCTGCCACCCCTTCCTGTCTGCGGTCTCACGACCCTTAAGGTCGACCCGCCTTCTCTGTTTGCAAACCTCATTCCGGATTGAAAACCCGTCGCCACCAGGAGCAGATGGTACAGTGCCCAGGACAGGACCTTCATCAGGTCTGAAGTCCAGCGGCTGCTACGGGAAGGTATTATCGAGGCCAGCAACAGCCTCTGGAGAGCCCAAGTGGTAGTTGTGAAAACTGGGGAGAAAAACAGGATGGTCGTTGACTACAGTCAGACCATCAATCGGTACACGCAGCTTGACGCGTACCCCCTCCCACACATATCTGATATGGTCAATCAGATTGCACAGTACTGTGTCTTCTCGACAGTGGACCTAAAATCTGCCTACCACCAGCTCCCCATTGGCAAGGCGGACCGCCCGTACACCGCGTTTGAAGCGGACGGCCGACTTTACCACATCCTTAGTGTTCCCTTCTGCGTCACTAATGGGGTCTCGGTCTTCCAACTGGAGATGGACCGAATGGTTGACCGGTACGGACTGCGGGCCACCTTCCCGTACCTGGATGACGTCACCATCTGCGGCCACGACCAACAGGACCACGCGCTAACCATTCCAAATTCCTCCACACCGCCAAACTCCTCAACCTTACGAACAACAAGGTGAAGTGCGTGTTCAGCACCAACCACTTCGCCATCCTCGGCTATGTGGTGCAAAATGGAGTTCTAGGGCCGACCCTGATCGCATGCGCCCCCTCATGGAACTCCCCCTCCACCACTGCCCCAAGGCCCTCAAACGATGACTGGGGCTCTTCTCGTACTACGCCCAATGGGTCCCGAACTATGCGGACAAGGCCCGCCCACTCATTCACTCTGCTGTTTTCCCCCTGACGGCAGAGGCTCACCAGGCCTTCAACCATATCAAGGCCGACATCGCCAAGGCCGCGATGCACGTGGGCGACGAGACGCTCCCCTTCCAAGTCGAGAACGATGCATCTGACGACGCTCTGGCCGCCACCCTCAACCAGGCAGATAGGGCCGTGGCATTCTTTTCCTGCACCCTCCATGCCTCCGAAATTCGGCACTCCTCCGTCGAGAAGGAAGCTCAAGCCATTGTAGAAGCTGTGGGGCATTGGAGGCATTACCTGGCCGGCAGGAGATTCACTCTCCTCACTGACCAGCGGTCGGTTGCCTTCATGTTCAATAACACACAGCGGGGCAAGATCAAAAATGATAAAATCTTGAGGTAGAGAATCGAGCTCTCCACCTACAATTACGAGATTTTGTATCGCCCAGGTAAGCTCAACAAGCCCCCCGATGCCCTATCCCGAGGTATATGTGCCAGCGCAGAAGTGGACCGACTCCGGACCCTACACGACGCGCTCTGTCACCCAGGGGTCGCTCGGTTCTTTCACTTCATAAAGCCTGCAATCTGCCCTATTCCATTGAGGAGGTCAGGGCTATCACCAGAGACTGCCAGGTCTGCGCGGAGTGCAAACCGCACTTCTACCGGCCAGACCGCGCGTATCTAGTGAAGGCCTCCCGCCCCTTTGAACGCCTCAGTGTGGATTTCAAAGGGTCCCTGCCCTTCACCGACCGAAACACCTACTTCCGTTATGTGGTTGACAAATACTCCAGGTTCCCCTTCGCCATCTCATGCCGCGACATGACGTCTGCCACAGTCATCAAAGCACTCAACACCGGTTTCCCCGCCTACATCCACAGCGACCGGGGATCCTCCTTTATGACTGATGAGCTGCGTCAGTACCTGCTCAGCAAGGGCATCGCCTCGAGCAGGATGACCAGCTACAACCCCCGGGGAAATGGGCAGGTGGAGAGGGAGAACGGGACGGTCTGGAAGGCCGTCCAGCTGGCGCTACGGTCCAAACCTCTCCTGGTCTCCCGCTGGAAGGAGGTCCTCCCCGACGCCCTCCACTCCATCCGACCGCTACTTTGCACTATGACTAATGCAACCCCCCATGAACATCTCTTTGTCTTCCCAGGAAGTCCACATCCGGGGTTTCGCTCCCAACGTGGCTGGCAGCTCCAGGACCCGTTGGTGGGGGTAGAGTGTGCGGGAATCGTGATCTCAGACCATGCGTCGCACTGGCTGCAGGTTAGGCTGAGTTCAAGGTAGGAGCAGAGGCCGGGATGGAGGTTAGACTCGGGGCTTTTGTCGGACAAGGGGTTCTGTGAGAAGGGACGGTCGGTGATCAGAGACTATGTGGAGTTGAATAAGAATGGGGCCGTATCGGCGGCCAGATTTTGGGAGGCGTTGATGGCGGTGGTTCGGGGGTAGATTATCTCGTTCAAGGCGCACAGGGACAGGAGGAGGAGGGAGCAATATGGACGGCTGTTGGACGAAATACTCGAGGTTGACAGGAAATATTCAAATGCCCCCGCCAAGGAGAGAGAAAGAGGTTACAGGGACAGTTTGATAGGCTGATGACGGGGAAGGCAGGGGGGGAGCTATGGAGGGTGAGGGAAGTGCAGTATGAATATGGAGAGATGGTGAGTCGTATGCTAACCCATCAGCTACGGAAGCAGGCCTCATCCAGGGAAACTGAGTGTACGGACAGGGAGGGAAGAATAACAAGGTGTCCAGGAGTAATCCGAGAGGTTATATAGGACTGAGCCGGGTGGTGAGGAAGGGGATATCGGGGGATTTTTGGTGAGCTGGAATTCCCAAGGCTGGACAACGTTAGGAGGCATGTGCTGGAGGAACCGCTAGGGCTGAAAGAGGTGATGGAAACCATAAAAGAGATGAAATTTGGGACGTCCCATGGGCTGGACTATTATCCAGCGGAGTTTGCGATGGAATTGACACCACGTTTATTGGAGATGTTTAGCAAGGCGCTGGAGAAGGGGGAGCTACCGGAGACACTGATCCAGGCGTCCATCACACTAATTCCGAAGAAGGGGAAGAACCTGTTGGAGTGTGGGTCATACAGGCCCATATCATTGTTAAACACAGATGTGAAAGTGTTGGCTAAGTTAATGGCGGGGAGGATGGAAGGATGCATTCCAGGGATAGTCACAGAGGACCAAACAGGTTTCGTAAAGGGCTGGCAGCTTTCCACTAACATAAGGCAGTTATTAAATGTGATCATGACCCTGTTGAAGGACAGTTGCCGGAGGTAGTGGTCTCCATGGTCGCGGAGAAGACCATTCAACCGGGTGGAGTGGCGGTATCTATTTGAGGTTCTGAGAAGGTTTGGGTTTGGCCCAAAGTTTGTGGCGTGGGTGCGTCTGTTGTATGTGGCCCCAGTCGCAAGTGTACGGACAAACGAGATGAGTTCACGGAACTTCGGGTCGCACAAGGGAACAAGGCGGGGGTGGCCGCTGCCGCCGCTGCTGTTCACGCTAGTGATGGCCCTTAGGGGGTCAACAGAGTGGCAGGGGATTGTGAGGGGGAGTAGGGATCACCGGGTGTCTCTGTACACAGATGGCCTGCTGGTGTTCATGTCAGAACCATTGTAGAGTGTGGGGAGAATTATGGACATACCAGAGAGGTTCGGGGCCTTCTCGGGCTACAAGCTGAATGTTGGAAAGAGTGAGGTGTTTCCGGTGAATACAGAGGGTCAGGAAGCCAATCTGGGCGTGTTGCTATTTAGGATAGCCAGGGTTCAGGTTCAGGTATTTGAACGAAGAGTCAGTGACAGGGCAGCCAGCGCTGGCTGGCACAAGGTGGCTGTGAGCTTGGAGAGTGTGACCAGGAGGACTAGCCTCCGGTGCCGAATAAAGTTTAACGACCTACACTGGGCAGCACGAGTGAGTAGATACCAACCGCCAACACCCCCAAAGCCCCCCGAGACCTTTTCTGCCCCCACGTGAGCATCCACCTCCCAACTTCTCAATATGATCCCCAACCCTCCCACCCCCCCCTCCTTCCCACCACTGTGAACCACGTGTGTGTCTAACTATGCCCTCTCTTTTCTCCTCAGGAAAATCTCTCCCACAATCGTCGGGAGAGGGCCCAGACTGGCAGAGGGGTGCCGGATTTAAGAATCCTCACCTCCTTCGAGGAGCAGGTCCTGGAGGTGACTGGTGTGGCCGAGGAGAGCGGTCACCCACGTGGAGGCTGACGGACGCCGCAGAGGTGAGGACTCCACTGGGCCCCACCCGGAGGATCTGTCAAACATGAGTTGTTATTGCCTTACTGACTGACCCATCCCTCACACTGATCACATGTCCATTCTCCTGCAGGTCCTCCAGCCGACTCTGGTTCAGGTTCTGCGGGACATGTCCCGCTCTCAGATAGGAATGGCCGAGATGCTGCGGAGCTGGTCCCAGTCACAGGTGGGCATTGCCGAGGCACTGCAGAGCATGGGCAAATCACTGAGGGGTATTGATAAAGGTGTCGACACCATGGTTCAGGCATTGGGGAGCTCTGTCGGGTTCCACCCCCCTGATGAGGCCACATCTCGGGGTCGGCACACGGGACAGGGCGGCACAGCTGTGCATATGCTGTCGTCAAGTGAGCCGGGCTCCTTCAGAGCCAGGGCCCCCAGAGGACACTCGCCAAGGGCATCGAAGGCCACAGGAGGAGGTAAGCAGCTGGCTGCCTCCACCTCAGATGTGCTGCTGGGGGAGACACCTAGACGTATTGGTAGAGCTAGGAGGGCCAAGCACGCCGAGAATCACTGAGGGCAACGGGGGAGGGAGGGTGGGGTGGGGTGGGTGCAGGAAGGGGGTACGGTAGTGGGATTAGGAGGTGAGAGGGGGGCATGTGGTGCAGTGGTTAGCACTAGGTCTGTGGCGCTGAGGGCCCGGGTTCGAATCCCGGCCCTGGGTCATTGTCCGTGTGGAGTTTGCACATTCTCCCCGTGTCTGCGTGGGTTTCACCCTCACAACCCAAAGATGTGCAGGGTAGGTGGATTGGCCATGCTAAATTGACCCTTAATTGGAAACAAAAATAAAATAATTGGCTACTCTAAATTTTAGAAAAAGGTAGGAGGTGAGGGGGGCAGTGGGGGTGGGGGGAGGGGGCGGCACCATCGGGAGAGTGGGGAATCGCAAAACACAATAAACACCCTTGAGCACACCAGTATGATGTCTCTGTCACTTTCCACCGCAAAGCTGCCGACGGCCGAACCCTTGGCCCATCTCTCCTGGTATCCCCCTCCCTGGGCACACCGTGTGGGCACACCATGTGGGCACACCGTGTGGGCACACCGTGTGGGCACACCGTGTGCAGGTGATGGGTGTGAGCGACACATACTCTGGGAGGTTGGGAAATGGGAGTGGGAGGGTGATGGACGAGGCCATGCCCTCAGTGAATCGGGCGAGTATGAGGCCCACCTTGTTCTCCGGGCTTGCCGGGCCCTCACTGCTGCCGCCTGTCCTCCGGTTTCCCTCAGCCTCGTCTTCCAGCCAGTGCTGGTCCAGTGCTATCTCATCATACCTGTCCTCATCCCCTTCCCCCTCCTCCTCCACCTCTTCCTCCTCCTCCTCCATGGTGGCCACATGTTCCTTATCACCAACCTCCAGCTCGTCCCCCCGCCCCGCTGTTGTGCGGGGTTGTGGAGGACACAGCAGATTACCACAAAGTGGTGGCCCTGCGGGGGGTGTACTGCAGGGCACCATCGGAGTGGTTGGGGCATCGAAACTGTGTTTTGAGGAGTGCGATGCACCGCTCAATGACAGCCCGTGTGACCACATGAGCCCCGTTGTACCGGGTCTCCGCTTCAGCCTTCAACCTCCGTACTGGCGTCATTAGCCAGGTCCTCAGCTGGTAACCCTTATCCCCCAAAAGCCAGCCGCCCATCATGGGGTGGTCCTCGAAGAGGCCAGGGACGACCGACTGCCCCAGGATGCAGCTGTCGTGGACAGTCCCCAGGGAGCGTGTGCACAGGTGCATGATCTTCATCTAGTGGTCACACATGAGCTGTATGCTTAGGGAGTGGAACCCCTTTCTGTTAACATAGGGCACCCCCAGATAGCCCGGTGAGAACAGGGCAACAGGCGCGGCATCTATTACCCCCTGGACATGCGGCATCCCGGCGATGGCAGAAAAACCTGCTGCCCAGACATCTTGTTGGGCCTGGTCCATGTCAAAGATGATGTAGTTTTCTGCCCGGGCATACAGGGTATCTGTGACCTGTTGGATGCACCTGTGGGCTGTGCGATGCTGCACAAATCCCCGCTCAAGATCTGCAATGATCCTGAGGTGTAAAGGTTCAGGGCTGCAGTGACCTTGATGGCCACTGGGAACACATGTCCTCCTCCTCCATGTGGTGCCAAGTCTGCAAGGACATGGCACAGGTGTCGCACAGTCTCCTTGTAGAGGCGGAGCCTCCTGCGGCACGCACTGTCCATCATCTGTTCAAATGATCAGCGTATGCGTGGAACTTGACCCAATATCTTTAGATGTTTTCCAGGGTGGCTTGTAAATCGGAAGGAATAGGAGACCAGGGTGTAGATCCTTGGGGGACACCAGGGAGAATGATATGGGGCAGGAGGAGAGAAGCTATGGCTGTTACTGCACAGATGGACCCAGGTTAGGGTAATCTCACAGAGCTAAACAATATCTGAGACGTATTCTGGGAGACTACTGTGGTTGCCAAAGTCAATAGCCATGGCGGGAGAGAAGAAGGATAGCGAGACATGGGCACAGTTATAGAGGATGTCATTCATAATAATAATCTTTATTATTGTGACAAGTAGGCTTACATTATCACTGCAATGAAGTTACTGTGAAAAGCCCCTAGTCGCTACACTCCAGCGTGTGTTCGGGTACACAGGGAGAATTCAGAATGTCCAAATCACCTAACAAGCACGCCTTTCGGGACTTGCGGGAGGAAACCAGAGCACCCGGAGGAAACCCACATGGACACATAGTTGCCATTAGTGATTTACTGAGTCTTAGAGTTAGGCTTCCCATATCTAGTGATACATAAGGCAGCCAAAGCATATATTTATATCTGTTTCCAATGCTATTTTTTGCTGGGACAGGCCGCTAGCTGGCCGTCACAGGCTATGTGGCCTGAAGGACACCACTCTGCAGCGAGCATGGCTGCCCAGGAAACACTCATGTTCTAATTGCCTGCTATAGGTATATTGGAAGGATTTACAAGGTGGTGATCAGTCTGTGTGGCCACATTATGAATGCACCTTCCATAGCCATCAAGTCCTGGAGTGGGACTTGTGGTAGTATGGCTAGGGAGATCACATTACCTTAGAGCCAGGCTGCCATTGGTACAGCAGTCCCGCTGCCCATTGGCCCAGGCAAGTCATGTGCCTCTCTGCCAATTGGCTGTGGCTAGTCATGTGATTCCCCGCCGATTGGCCGAGAGGATGGTTATAAAAGCTCGTACCATGCGGCAGTTGGCCTTTCCTTGTACGACCACTGCAGGGCTCACATCTAGCTTATTAAAGCCTAATATTTGAATCCTCTCTACGACTCGTGTCAGATTGATGGTAGATCAGGATTTGAACATGAAGCTTCTGCTCAGAGGCAGGGCTGCTACCCAATACCACAAGACCTCACAATTCTCAGAGTACCAACTGTTTAATTAAATGTGCAAACTGAATGAAAGGGTTTTTGGTCAAACAAGAAGATCTATGGGTTAATGATCTAATTTTATTTTAAATAAATTGAAGATGAGCTTATTTATTAAGGTAGGAAAGTTGGATTTTGCAGGACGGAAATTTGACATATTATTTCCAATTTATTTCCCCTCCTCACCCGTGTTTCTTCAATTATGGCATTTATAAAATTCCACATACAAGGTTATTCATGACCTTAAAATGTGTCATTTGATTACTTTTTGTACCTATGCATTAACCTTTAGTGATTTGTGTATTAGGGCACACAAGGTGTCACAATGGTTAGCACTGCTGCCTCAGGGACCCGGGTTCCATTCTGGCCTCGGGTGTGGAGTTTGCACGTTCTCCCCGTGGCTGCGTGGGTTTCCTGTGGGTGCTCCGGTTTCCTCCCACAATCCAAATATATGCAAGTTAGGTGGATTAGCCATTGCTAAATTGCTCCTTAGTGTCCAGCGGTTAGGTGGGGTTACTGGGTTATGGGGATAGGGTGGGGAGGTGGGTCCAGATAGGGTGCTATTTCAGAGGGTTGGTGCAGGCTTGATGGGCCAAATGGCCTCCTTCTGCGCTGCAGGGATTCTATGACACCAAAATCATTTTTCTCCTCTGCAGCTCCGAGAGGTGACTGACTACATCTCTTGTCATTCTTGGACCCGGAGTGGATGTTCGTGCACTTTTCCTCTTGGAACACCACCTGCCACCATTTTGCCCAATCTGTCACCAATCCTTTCATACTTCCTGCTCCGATCTAAACAACCTATGATGCCTCCTAACTTAGTGCCACCTGCAAACGGATTTATGGTCCCTAGTCCTTCATCCACAGGAGGCCCGGGAAAGGAGCCTGCGAAAGGTATATCAGCGATCTAGAGTCCAAGGACTGATCCCACCTCCCGGAAACACCTGCCAAGTGGGTGGTTGAGCATGCGGCGTTAGGATCGGGGTCATGAGCCATGCATGGACCCACAGAGCCCATGACCAGCAACATGGAGTTTCTTAGGTGGACTTGATTGATTGATTGATATTTATTGTCACATGTACCAAAGTACAGTGAAAAGTATTTTTCTGCGGCCAAGGGAACATTCACAGTACATACATAGTAGACAAAAGAATAATCAACAGAGTACATTGACAGTGGTGCATCAACAAATAGTGATTGGTTACAGTGCGGAACAAGACCAAACAAGAGCAGCATAGGGCGTTGTGAATAGTGTTCTTACAGGGAACAGATCAGTCCAAGGGAGAGTCGTTGAGGAGTCTAGTAGTTGTGGGGAAGCAGCTGTTCCTATGTCTGAATGTGCGGGTCTTCAGACTTCTGTATCTTCTGCCTGATATAAGGGTCTGGATGAAGGCAAAGCCTGGGTGTGATGGATCTCTGACAATGTTGTCTGCCTTCCTGAGGCAGCGAGAGGTGTAGACAGAATCAATGGGAGGGTGGCAAGCTTGTGAGATGCGTTGGGCTGGGTTCACCACACTCTGCAGTTTCTTACAATCTTGGACCAAGCAGTTGCAATACCAAGCTGTGATGCAGCCGGATAGGATGCTCTCTATCGCACATCTGTAGAAGTTTGTGAGAGTCGATGCAGACATGCCGAATTTCTTTAGCTTCCGGAGGAAGTAGAGACATTGTTGGGCTTTCTTGACTGTTGTATCAACGTGAATGAACCACGACAGACTGTTGGTGATGGTGACCCCCAGGAACCTAAAGCTATCGACCATCTCCACTTCGGAGCCATTGATGTAGATGGGGGTATGTGTCATGCTGCGCTTCCTGAAGTCGATGATCAGTCCCTTCGTCTTTCCAGCATTTAGAGAGAGGTTGTTTTCGGTACACCATGCAACCAAGTGATCTCTCTCCCTTCTGTAGTCTGATTCGTCGTTGTTTGAGATACGACCCACCACAGTCGAATCATCTGCAAATCATACTCATTCGCGAGTGATCGCCAAAGAGCGAAAAGCTGAGGCATGAAGTGATCCATTGGGGACACCACTTATTGTATCCCACCAATAGAAGGGAATGCTGAACAATGTAGCAAAACCACAGAGGACAAGTCTGAGAAAGTTATGTTAAATTATTGAATTCTGGTCAGGGTAAACCATGAGTCCTGTCTCCTGTTTTAGTCAGCAAGAGATATGGCAGCACGGTGGCGCAAAGGGTTACCCTGCTGCCTCACGGCGCCGAGGTCCCAGGTTCGATCCTGGCTCTGGGTCACTGTCCGTGTGGAGTTTGCACATTCTCCCCATGTTTGCGTGGGTTTGGCCCCCACAACCCAAAGATGTGCAGGGTAGGTGGATTGGCCACGCTAAATTGCCCCTTAATTGGAAAAAATGAATTGAGTACTCTAAATTTATTTTTAAAAAAGAAAAAAAAAGAGATATGGAAGATGAGCACTGGAAATGGCCCAGGAATGAGCCACAAATGTCAGAGGAGCAGGTTTTAGGGAGAATTGTTGACTTGAAAGTATGAGATAGTACACCCAAAACAAATTGCAGCTGAAGCACTGCTACTGACTGTAACACAAGGCTGAGTGTCCACAAGTTCAAACTAATAAAAGGCGCATTTCAGAATTGCCTCTTAACTTTCGTTTCACAAGGAGTGATCAACATAGAAAATGGATTTCAAAATTAGGCCGTCTTTCTCACGTGTCTATATCTTGCTAACAGTCTGGCACTTATCCGTTCCCTTGTCGCCTAATGATTCACCTGGCACGAGGGAAGAGGAACAAACTGTGCACGAAGATTAGTGGGAATTAAGCAAAATTAAGCATTGTCACAGAAATGAGTGGGAAGAGGTTTTGAAAGAAGAAAATTAACTTCCATTTAATAAAATTAATCTTTATTATTGTCACAAGTAGGCTTACATTAACACTGCAATGAAGTTACTATGAAAATCCCCAATCGCCACACTCCAGCGCCTGTTCAGGTACACTGAGGGAGAATTTAAAATGCCCAATTACCTAGTGACACATCTTTCGGGACTTGTGGGAGGAAACCCGAGCACCCGGAGGAAACTCATGCAGAACTCTTGACCTTCCACTAAGTCTTCAACTTGCCGTATGCTGTGCTCCCACATGACCTGTTCACTGGTGCACTTTGCTTCTCAGCCTTCAGACTGTGCATCTGAGATCCATCAGTCTCACTGACACGCTGCACAACTGGATTGCTCCGAGTGATCGCTACTTCACTAGATACAAGCAATTGACGTAGACTTTCCCAGTCTTCTTTGTGTTGCTCATCACAATTCATTTCCTCACTGTTGTCTTTTTTACTACACACAGTGGTCAGACTTTCACAGTCTTCTCCTTCTTGTACATTGAATACACTGGACAGACTGTCCCAATCTTCTGCGTCTTCCTCTTCATTGAATAAACTTGACAGACAGTCCCAGTCTGCTTCTTCTGCATCCGTCGATGTATCGGTAGCATATATTCTTCGGACCAGATCAAGCTTGCATACCAATTACTGATACCTGCTCGCCGTTGACCACCTCAAAGTCTAGAGGCATTTCCATGCCTACATATCTCACCAACAGATGACATGTACCTTCTGTGACGACCGTGTTCACATGGTAGGCCACCAGTCGACTTCCCGATGGTCGGTGTCTTATTTGCTTGCAGCAATATTTCCGCAAAATCATATTTGCTTTGGCACCTGTCTCAATGAGAAATGGTGTTGCTATGCCATTCAGATTGAGATTTACAGTCCATCTCTGACTGATCTTTTGTTGGAGAGGCATAGTGGATTCCTCACTTGAATCCTTTGGAACAACCTCAGTGACTGTCCGAGCTTCTCCGAGCTGCTCGTGTTTGCTATCTATGGTTATGTTTTCAAACTCTTTTTCTTTTGCGTGGACACTGCTTATCTTCCTGTAGTCAGTGTAAGATTCTTCATTTCCTGGACCAACTGATTCTGTCTACTGTCATGTCATGTTGTTCTGCTGCTGGTGGAGATTCACTGACTTTTCTGCACTTTAAACCTGTTTTTCCCATTGCCAGGCACTGTCTCTTTAAGGGGGCAGAGCTACAACATTGTGACATGATCACGTCAATGACGTCATGCGCGCACCTCCAGTGTGCATGTGCAAAACGATCCTCGGCTGGCGTGTGCTTTTTTTTCAAATGCGCTTATGCAACTTTTTTTTCCCTCTTTTTAAAAAAATTTAGAGTACCCAATTATTTTTTCCAATTAAGGGGCAATTTAGCATGGCCAATCCACCTGCCCTGCACATCTTTTGGGTTGTGGGGGTGAAACCCACGCAGACACGGGGAGAATGTGCAAACTCCACACGGACAGTGATCCAGGTTCGGGATTCGAACCCGGGTCCTCAGCGCCGTAGGCAGCAATGTGCTTACGCAACTTTGTGCGCATGCGCAGAATGGTGATCTCCCGAATCGCGTCGTCTTTCAATGGGCGCATGTGTGATCTGGTCTCGCACATGCGCAGTTTAAAGCCCAAATTGTGCATTTTCTTGAGGTGTGCTTGCGCAAACTGGCCTTCACTTCCAGCGTGCCAACTGTTTTGCTGTGTCACAGCTGCAAGGGACTCGAGAGTTTTTGCGCCATTTTCCCAATTCATTGTTTCTTTACATCTATTTTTAGTTGCGGTACTCGCAAGGGTAATTTTAACAGAATCTTCCATTTTTTCACTTTTGGAATTGAGTTTTAAACGGAGCCCAGTTGAGACATGGTTTGCCGTCTGTTCTCAGATGATCCGGTTTCTGCAAACTCCACGTCATGCATCCTGGATGTTCTTTTAGATGTAGAGGCTTGATTGCATTGTTCACTCTTCTTGTTTTATGATGTCCTCACTAATCTACCTATTCTGGTTTTTAGGGATAAACGCCTGGTACCATGTGTTGTTCTCTGCCTTGCTCTAATCAGATGTCTTTGATGTGTATTGTTGATCAGAGAACAACAAGTCTTGAAAACTAACAAAACTATTTATTTAACACTACAATTGGATTCTACACTTATCCCTAAGAAGTAACAGTTGATTAAACACACATAAACTATACTCATCTAACAACAAACTCATAAATTACTCTCTTGCTCTCTCACTCTTTTCAGTACTCCTAGCTCAGCTCCTGCTCCTACCACCTACTCCAACCTTCTGTCCGACAAGGCTCTGCATCCTCTCTTGTGTACCTCTGAGACTAGCTCCCTCTAGTGGCTCTCGTGTACACATATTAATCCTGAGTTAACTGGTGTATATGATAACACCACATGCACAACCATGCCGCCGTTTATATGGTGTCTTCCACATTCTCAAAGCACTTAAGCCCAATGAAGAAATTTTGCAGCATCCTCGCCGTTGTAGGGAAACGTGACCACCATATCTTACACAGCAAGCTTCAACAAACAGCAATGAGATTAATGATCACATAACCTGTTCTTTTTAAGGGTTGTTGAGGGGCAAGTGTTGCCAGAACATTGCAGAAGTCCCCTTCTCTAATTTGAATCAACCTATATAGGACAACCTGAGAGAGCAGGTGGGGCCACAGTTTAGCATCTCATGATCCACCACTTTCCTTAGTATTGCCATGAAGTGTCAGCCTTGTTTATGCGCTCAAGTCTCTGGAATGAGGCGTTAACGCATTATCCTGAGAAACTGCCTCCACTGAGCCAAGATTAAGGAAGTGATCTGGTAGCGGCCATGGTGTGAGTGGTCACACACAGGACAGCTCCTGCTTGAAGTCTTAGAAAAGAGCTCTTTTTACCCAAAATCGGGTGTATCTTTGACGGAAAAGTGTAACTGAAGGTTGGAGAAGAAGTTCCCTCTGGGAGTGGCATGTCTGCTGGTTACCAAACCCGGCAGAAGGTGAAAGATCTGGCCAGGGAGTTGGAAGAGACTTGTGGCGCAGCAGCTAGTGGAAAGATGGCAGAGGGGGAACAGTCAGTGGAAGTTGGAAAGCCCCAGATGGAATAGTTGATGGCCTTCATCAAGGAAGAGATCTACCGGCGCAGAGGAAGGAGATGCAGGAGGATTGATCGAAGGCCATCGAAGGGGCTGTGGCACCCCTGAAGGGCTCAATGGAGAGGGTAGAAAGAAGTCAGGGGGCTCAAGAGTCACAGATCCAAGAGATCAAAAGAGTGATCTCCAAACACAGCGATAGATGGTGGCACTGGAGGTGGAGGTGGGGCTCTTAGGAGACCTTTGGAAGACATTGAGAGCAAAGATGGAGGAGCAGGAAAACAGGTTGTGGAGGTTGGATCTGTGGATAGTGGGCCTGCCTGAAGGAGTGGAGGGTGCGAGTGCCACGAGGTATGTTCTGAGGATGCTGGCGGATGGGGTGCTGGTCAAGGTCCCTGAGGTGGACAGAGCGCACAGGTCCCTGAGGCAGAAGCCAAGAGCTGCGGAGCCTCCGCGGGCGGTGATCATGAGACTCCACAAGTGTGGCGAAAGAGAAGATTCTGCAGTGGGCCAGGGAGAAGCAGAACTGTGAATGAGAGGGAACAAGGTCTGAATATACCAGGACATTGGAGCTGAACTGGCAAAACGGCATGCGGGGTTCAACAGAGCCAAGGTGGTGTTATATCAATGGCAGACCAGGTTTGCGGTGCTCTACCTGGTGAAACTATGGATGACATATGATGGCCGGGAATATTATTTTGAGACCCCAGAAGTGGCCGATGACTTTATCAAGGAGCATAAACTGGGGGGAACTGAATAATTTTGGGAGACGGAGGTGCTAGCACTCTGGAGTAATGGAGAATACGGGTAGAGTGGGGGTCGGAGGGAGGGTTTTTTTTCCTCTTTTCCTCCGATGTGGAGGGTTTTCTTCATTTTTCTGTTGGGTAGTAAGGGTGAAAAGATTGTAAGGAGATGGCCATTGTTTCCCCCGTCCGCTGCCTGTGGTTGTGTTTTTTTCTTTTTGTTTGCTCTTGGAGAAGGTGACCTGTGGTTTGAGATGAGTCTTTGGGTGGGAGGTACGGGGGAAGAGTCAGTAGGAGGAGTCTTTGGGCAGGAGTTGCCACGCTGGCAGGTAATACTGGTGAACAGAAGTGAGGTGGGGGAGAAAGCCGAGAGAGATCGCCATAGAGGGGGAGGGGGTGGGGGGGGGAGGGGGGGAGGAAGGGAGGGAGATATGGCAAGGCGAGGTTTGAGAAGAAACATGGTTGGGGCAGAGAAAGGGGCCATCTTGGATGGGGCAGGTACAGGGTGAAATTAACGGGGGTAGAGCTGAAAGGTGAGGATGGCAGACGGTCGAGGGGAATGGAGGCGTAAGTCCCCGGTATGGCTGATAACGTGGAACATGCAAAGGTTCAATGGACCGGGTTAAAAGATCTCCGGTCTTTGTGCACCTAAGAAGTTTAATAGTGGAGGTGGTCTTTCTGTAGGAGAGGCACCTCCGTGAGAAGGACCAGGTTGGGCTAAGAAGGGAATGGGTGGGGCAGGTTTTCCACTTGGGTTTTGATTCAAAGTCCCGGGGGTGGGTATTTTGCTGAGCAAGATAATTGGGTTTGTGAGCGCGAAGGAAGTGAGGGACCGGGTGGGAGATATGTGATGGTGACTAGTGTATTAACTGACCTCATTAACACTACACCCTGTATGCTTCATCCGATGCCAGTGCTTATGTAGTTACATTGTATATCTTGTGTTGCCCTATTATGTATTTTCTTTTATTCCCTTTTCTTCCCATGTACTTAATGATCTGTTCAGCTGCTTGCAGAAAAATACTTTTCACTGTACCTTGGTAGATGTGACAATAAACAAATCCAATCCAATCCAATCCAATATTAGAGGGGACGCCGGTGGTACTGGTGAATGTGTATGCACCGAATTTGGACGATGTAGGTTTTATGAGGGGATTGCTGGCAGCGATCCCAGACTTAGCCACATACCAGTTGAAAATGGGAGGAGGTTTCTTTGAGTCCTAGAGCCGAGGGTCGGTAGATCAAGCCCCAGGTCAATGGGTAGGAAACGAATGGCAAAGGAACTGGGCGGGGTTATGGAAAAGATGGTCATGGTGGACCCGTGGCGCTTCAAGAACCCAGAGGGAAGAGAGTATTCCTTTTTCACACATCTTTACAGGCCGCATTCAATAATCTACTTTTTTGTGGTGAGTTGCAAGGCTTTGGTTGGGATAGAGAGGTGAGAGTACGTGGGGATAGTAATCTTGGACCATGCGCCCCACTGGCTGGTGATTCGGTTTAGATCATGACGGGAGCAGAAGCCGGGGTGGAGGCTCGATTCAGGATTGTTGGCAGACAGAAGGTTTTGTGATAAAGTGCAGGCTTTGATTAAAGATTATGTAGAGTTTTAAAAAAAATAATTTAGAGTACCCAATTCATTTTTCCAATTAAGGAGCAATTTAGCGTGGCCAATCCACCTACCTTGCACATCTTTGTGGTGTGGGGGCGAAACCCACGCAAACACGGGGTGAATATGCAAACTCCACATGGATAGTGACCCAGAGCTGGGATCGAACCTGGGACCTCGGCGCCGTGAGGCAGCAGTGCTACCCACTGTGCCACCTGCCCTAAGATTATGTAGAGTTGAACCAAAACATGGAGGTGTTGGCGGCCACATTTTAGGAAACGCTAAAAGCGGTGGTCCGAAGGGAGACTATCTCATTCAAGGCACATGCAGATAGAGAAAGGAGGGAGGAATATGAACGGCTAATGAACGAGGCAGTGGAGGTGGATAGGGAGTACTCGAGGGTGCCCACCACGGATGGATTGGCAAGGAAGAAAAAACTGTAGGGGTAATTCGAATGGTTGACAATGTTGAAGGCGGTAGGACAGCTGCATAGGACAAGGAAGGTGCAGTGCGAATATGGGGAGAAGGCAAGTTGAATGTTAGCACATCAGCTACGAAGGCAGGCTGCGTCCAGGGAAATATTGGAGATACGGACTGGGGCGGGGATGTGATGTCGGATGTGGAGTGGGGGGGCAATATCGGAGACATGTATGGATGGTTGGGAGAGCAGGGAGGTGAGCAGGTGGTGAAGATTAAAGAGAAGTGGGAGGGGAGATAAACTGGGGAGTATGGAGTGAGGCGCTACAAAAGGTAAATGTGACCTCCTCGTGCGCAAGGATGAGACTGATACAGTTCAAGGTCGTGCACAGGGTACACATGATTCGGGCAAGAATGAGTGGGTTCTTCCAGGGAGTGGCAGACCAGTGTGAGAAATGAGGGCGGATGGGTAGCACGATGGTTAGCATTGCTGCCTCACACCGCCGAGGTCTCAGGTTCAATCCCGGCTCTGGGTCACTGTCTGTGTGGAGTTTACACGTTCTCCCAGTGTTTATGTGGGTTTCGCCCCCGCAACCCAATGGATTGGCCACACTAAATTGCCCCCTAATTGGAAAAAATGAATTGGGTTCACTAATTATTTTTTTAAAAGTGAGGATGGGGACCAGCAAATCCCCACATATGTTCCTGGGCTGCGAAAAGTTGGAGAGATTCTGGGCGGGAGTTTCCGCGGTGCTAACAAGGATAGTGGGGGATAGTAGACCCCGGACCCTTTGGTGGCGATATTTGGAATATCGGAGAAGCTGGAGATGATGGAGATGAGGAATGTCAATGTTGTGACCTTCAACTCTCTGATTGTCCGGTGAAGAATTCTGCTGGATGGCGGTCAACAACGCCACTGTGGGTGGCGGCCTGGCTGGGGGCTTTGATGGAAAAGGTTAAATATGAATCAAGGGGTTCAGTGGAGGGCTTCAAGGCAAGGTGGGGGATTTTTGTGACCGTGTTTGAGGAGTTGTTCGTCGTGGGGGGGAGGGGTGAGAGATGGGAGGGGGGAGGGAGGACAGGGGAGGAAAAGGGAAAAATTTGCACAAACAGTACAGTTGTGTGTTGGGGAGTTTGTTCCCTGAATTGTTTATGTTTTGTAACCTTTAATATAAGTTTGGAATAAAATACATTGCAAAATGTGATGTACAATACTCAAAGGTATTTTGAGACGTCTGGTGGCAGCCATGGAGTGAGCAGTCACTCATTTGGTGGCTCCCGCTCAAGGTGTTTTTTTTTCAGTCTTTTCCCTGCCCGAAGGGCAAAGTATTTGAGAGCAAGAGGTGCAGGAGTGCCTGGGGAAGGATTTACTCCTCTGGTGTGGCTGGTGGATGGATACATGGACAAGGAGTGGCGCAAGAAGGAAAGAACTGCTGGAGCAGGAAAGTCTTCGTGGTGCGCCACAGGATAGGATGGTGGAGGGCAAGGGGGCAGTGCTGCCTGCCCAGTGGTTGACAGAGCAACTAATAGAGGTCCTTAATGGAAATTTCTGACAGCAGAGGAAAGATGCCCTGGAAGACCTGGCCTAGATGGTGGAACTGATTAAGTCGCGGATCAAAAGAGGCTGGAGTCCCAGGGCCGGGCGATTCAGAAAATGGAGGAAGCGGTGGGGGAGCATGAGGAGCAGTTGGCCTCATTGGTGGCTGAGGTGGGGATGATGCGGGAGACACAGAAGAGGCTGAAGTAGAAGGTGGAGGATCCGGCAACTTGCTCCAGAAGGCAAAATCTGAAGATCGTGCCCGAAGGCATTAAAAGTGTGGAGGCCAGCACGCACGTGGCCAAAATGTTGGAGAAGCTGATACGGGAGGGGGCCTTTGACTGTCCCCTGGAGGTCGACCGAGTGCAAACGGTGCTGATGAAGAGGCCACAGACAGGTGAGCAGCCGACGGGGATGATGGGGCGGTCGCACTGTTTTTTGAGCAAGGAGAAGATTCTTTGGTGGGCGAGGCAGACGAGGAAGTGCACCTGGGAAGGGAGTGAGCTGCGGGTGTACCAGAGCCTGGGTGCAGAACTGGTGAAGAGGAGGGCTGGGTTCAACCACATCAAGGCTGCCCTCTTTAAAAACGGGGTGAAGTTTGGGGTTCTGTACCCGGCCCACCTCTGGGTGACTTTCCAGAAGTGGGAGTACTATTTTGGCACGACAGAAGAGGCGATGGAGTTCATGAAGGAAAATGGACTGGAAAGAGAGTGAGGACATTGCACTTTTGAGGAGTTTATGTGTGTGTTTGTTTTTTTCTTTAAAGAATTTTTGATGGCAGGTTTTCTGAAGGGCAGGTTTTTCTTTCTTTTAAATTTAGTGTACCCAATTATTTTTTTTCCAATTAAGGGGCAATTTAGTGTGGCCAATCCATCTAACCTGCACATCTTTGGGTTGTGGGGGTGAAACCCACACAGACACGGGGAGAATGTGCAAATTCCACATGGACAGTGACCCAGGGCCGGGATTCGAACCCGTGTCCTCAGCGCTGTAGTCCCAGTGCTAACCACTGCGCCACCTTGCTGCCCTTGGAGGGCAGGTTTGTCATGGGGGAACATTGAGGGTAACTGTACCTTTTGTTGCTCTTTTGGGGGTATGGCAGGGGGGAGGGGAGTTGGGGTATATCTCCCATCCTGAACCTTGTAGTTATGCCCCCTTGTAACAGCTACATCCACCTGAGGAAATAGTCTCTGAACGTTCACTCTATCTATCCCCCTCATCATCTCATAAACCTCTATTAAGTCGCCTCTCATCCTCCTCCACTCCAAAGAGAAAAGCCCTAGCTCCCTCAACCTTTCCTCATAAGACCTATCCTGCAAATCAGGCAGCATGCTGGTAAATTTCCTTTGCACCCTTTCCAATGCTTCCACATCCTTCCTATAATGAGGTGACCAGAACTGCACACAATAATCCAAATGTGGTCTCACCGGGGTCATGTATAGTTGTAGCATAACCCCGCGGCTCTTAAACTCAAGCCCCCTGTTAATAAACGCTAGCACACTATTAGCTTTTTTCATGGCTCTATCCACTTGAGTGGCAACCTTCAGAGATCTGTGGACATGGTTGGGGGGTGGGGGGGGGGGGGGGGGGGGGGGGCAGCACCAGCAGTGGAGGCGGATGTTGGCGGATGAGGAGTGTGTGAACGGGTGAAGGCTGCCATTCGGGGGTACAATGATTTAAATGACACGGGGCGGTCACGGCTGTCACGCTATGGGAGGCACTGAAAGCGGTGGTTAGAGGGGAGTTTATCTCAATTCAAGCCCATAGGGAGAAGGCGGAGTGGACGGAGATGGAAAGGCTGTTAGATGAGATCCTGAGGGTGGACAGGAGGTATTCAGAGGCCCCGGAGGCGGGGCTGTTGAAGGAGAGACAGAGGCTCCAGATGGAGTTTGGGTTAGTGTCCACGGGGAAGGTGGTGGGACGGTTATGGTATCCCGATATCGTTACTGAACGTAGATGCCAAGGTGTTGGCGAAGGTGTTGGCCTCGTGAATCCAGGACTGCATCCTGGGAATGATAGGCAAGGACCAAATGTGTTTTGTGAAGGGGAGGCAGTTGACAGCGAATGTGAGGAGGCTACTCAATGTAATTATGATGCCTTTGGAGGGGCAGGAGGTGGATGTGGTGGTGGTGATGGGCGCAGAGAAGCTGTTTGGCCGGGTGGTGTGGCAGTATCTGCTGGGGGTGCTGGGGCGGTTCAGGTCCAGGCAGGGGTTTGTGGACTGGGTCCGGTTGCTGAACAAGGCGCCGGCCGCGAGTATGCGGGTGAACCGAGTGAGTTTGGGGTATTTTGGGATGTATCAGGAACCAGGTAGGGGTGTCTGCTTTGCTCCCCTTTGCTCTTCGCTTTGGCGATAGAGCCGCTGGCAATGGCGCTTGGGGCGTCGATGGATGGAAAGCGATTGTGCAGAGGGGTGCTGAGCATAGGGTCTTCCTGTATGCGGGCAACATGCTGCTATATATCTCAGACACATTGGGTAGTATTGAGGACATTATGGGGATTTTGGAAGACTGACTATGACAAAGAGGTGCACACTAGGTTGAAGTCACAGAGGACAATACAAACTGGAACTGAGGTGTTGAGTAAATACTGTTTTGTAAATTGTCTGTCTGCAGCTCTGCACACTGATAAAAAATGCATACACTTAACAACATTGGAAAAACCAGAGGAGAGAGAGACTGTTCAATTTCCTTCACTCCTTGCCCCATTCTTTCATAAAGTTCTGCTTTGGAAACATATTAATTTAAATTTTGTAGAAAGACGATTGCAAAAAAAGGCGTAGTACAGCTGCTTCTATTAATCTAATGTTGACATCTATCTTGGCATCTCGCCATCATCCATGAACAGAGTTTTTAAAAAAGAATTTACAGAAAGAGGCCATTCGGCCCATCGAGTCTGCACCGGGCCTTGGAATGAGCACCCTACTTAAGTCCACGTCTCCACTATATCCCCATAACCCAATTGATGGAACCATCAATTCAGCGAACACGTGTAGTTGGATCTGAACAGAGGCTTTAATACACTTACAACAGAGCCAGCCTATTCGTCGTTGAACTTCAGGTGAACTGGTAGGCTGGCTCTAAGGCACTGATCTTTATACATCGGTCCCAGGGGGAGGAGTCCTGGGCGCAGCCAAGGGAGGACCCCAGTACAAACTCTCGCGTACTCCCAGAGCAACTCCCCTGGTGGTTGGATAGTGCAACTGCACTTACAATGGGTAGATAACGAACATATATACATGGAGTGATATTGGCAACTATATATAGTGTGAATCACATTCACCACACCAGTCACCCCACATAACCTTTTCAACACTTTTGTCTCTCCAATGTAGAGTAGACTGCATTGGAAGCAGCGAATGCAATAGACCAGATTGAAAGAGGTGCACATGAAGCTCTGCCTCACTTGAAAAAAATGTTTAGGCTCTTGGATGGTGAACCCCCATTTACATTCCCTTTGTGGTTCTGTTCAGATATCTTTGTCAATCTCCACCTATCACTGGTCCCCTATCCAGCCCCACTGCCCCCCCCCCCCCTCCCCCCCCACTGCAGTATAAATCTGACTCTATTTCCGGTTCTCTCCAGCTTTGACAAAGAGTCATCCAGACTCAAAACGTTAGCTCCCTTCTCTCTCCACAGATGCTGTCAGACCCGCTGAGATTGTCCAGTATTTCCTGTTTTAGTTTCAGTAATTTGCTTTTACTTTTACACAAGGGCTGTGCTCATTTTCCCTCATCCAAAGGCATTGATCCCCTGTAGGGATGTGGCTGAGTGATAGCTGGCCAATGACCTTCTCATAACTTGCCCAAGGTCAGTATTTGGGTATGAGATTTGCTCCCAGATGTTAACTAGCTACTTGGCTGTGAGAGGCCATGATAGTCGAGGCTGGGTCCTGCCCTCACCCGATGCCCATCCACATTGATTTTCAGAGGCACTTTGCTGCATCAGGAGGAAGCAACTCCAACTGCTCTTCCGAAGAACCTTCGCCTTTCTCATTCACTTTATCTTGCGACCTTACATAGTTAATCATCGAGTAAATACGCCAAACCAGGCTTGCCTTTAAATTCTTGTTTCAAATCAACTGATTTCACTTGAAATGAAAATTGCTATTGTCACGAGTAGGCTTCAATGAAGTTACTGTGAAAAGCCCCTAGTCGCCACATTCCGGCGCCTGTCCGGGGAGGCTGTTACAGGAATCGAACCGTGCTGCTGGCCTGCTTGGTCTGCTTTCAAAGCCAGCGAGTTAGCCCAGTGTGCTAAACAGCCCCTAAAAGCCCCTAGTCGCCACATTCCGGCACCTGTTCGGGTACACAGAGGGAGAATTCAGAATCCTCAGCTGGTACAGGAATTGAACCCGCGCTGCTGGCCTTGCTCTGCATTGCAAACCAGCTGTCTAGCCCACTGAGCTAAACCAGCCCCCTGACTTAAACAGATTCATAGAATCATACAATTTACAGTGCAGAAGGAGGCCATTCGGCCCATCAAGTCTGCACTGGCCCTTGGAAAGAGTACACTACTTAAGCCCAGGCTTCCACCCTATCCCCGTTACCCAGTGACCCCACCTAACCTTTTGGATACTAAGGGACAATTTAGCATGGCCGATCCACCTAACCTTGCACATCTTTAGACTGTGGGAGGAAACCGGAGCACCCGGAAGAAACCCACGCAGACATGGAGAGAACGTCAATCATAGAAGCCTTACAGTGCAGAAGGAGGCCATTCAGTCCATCGAGTCTACACTGACCCTCCAAAAGGGTCCCATGTCCACCTGCCCATTTACCCCTGCATATCCTCATAACCTAACCTGCACAACCCTGGACACTAAAGGTCAATTCAGCACTGCCAATCTACCGAACCTGCACATCTTTGGTCTGTGGAAGGAAATCGGAGCTGCCGGAGGAAACCCACACAGACACAGGGAAATCATGCAAACTCCACACAGACAGTGACCCAAGACCGGAATTGAACCCGGAACCCTGACGCTGAGAAGCAACAGTGCTAGCCACTGTGCCGTCCCATCAGGAGATCACTGATATGCATGGGTCTATTGTTAGTAACCCAGATTTTTTTTTTAAGTTTAGAGATTCCAATTAATTTGTTCCAATTAAGGGGCAGTTTAGCGTGTTCAATCCACCTACCCTGCACATCTTTGGGTTGTGGGGGCGAAACCCACGCAAACACGGGGAGAATATGGAAACTCCACACGGACAGTGACCCAGAGCCGGGATCGAACCTGGCACCTCGGTGCCGTGAGACTGCAGACCTACCACTGCACCACCGTGATGCCATGTCAGTAACCCAGATTGAACTAGACTTTCAGGCACCCAGAGTTCCTGCCGTTACCTTATATGGCAACAGAGTATCTGCAAGCAACACCACCAGAGATGGACATCTGGGGCAGGCTCAGGCGTCCTCTCAAACAATCATTAGCCAGACCATTGGGTACTGAGACCCCTCTCAAGACCTAATTGGCAGCGTATTGGTTTAGCTCAGTGGGCTATACAGCTGGTTTGTGATGCAGAACAAGGCCAGCAGCGCAAATTCAATTCCTGAGATCTGAGAACTCTGAATTCTCCCTCTGTGTACTCGAATAGGTGCTGGAATATGGCGAGTAGGGGCTCGTCACAGTAACTTCATACTTGTGACAATAAAGGGTTATTATATTATATTAGAAAGCTAGAGGAAATGACAAAAGGCCGCAAAGGGAAGGGAGATAATTATAGGCACACGAGGGACAGAAGTAGCGAAGACTCCATGCAGCGGCAATCGAGACATCTGACCAGAGGTGGAAGGAAGTAACGTGCAAGACCCACCTTCGCAACAATGGACCTGAGAGATTCAGAAAACCGGACCCACAGCTCAACCGAAGTCATCTTTATGTCTCATAAATCTTGGGAATCTTTAATAAATGTTATTGGATTAATTTAAGGGTAAATATCTGGGTAAAACTTTAAATTTTACAGATACAATAGTTCAAAACAGGTATGGTGAAAGAACGTAATTTAATGAATTGTTTTGATAAGTTGGTCGGGAAACTGGTTCTAATTTCACCAAGTGTGGCTTTCACGATTTGCAACTGAGGTACATCATCTGCCTCTGTGAATAAAACTGGCCACTATCTGTTTCAGCCTCATTGGCCGGTTAATGAGCATAAATTACCACAAAGAGTCTATGACAAATTAAAGGTAGTCATTTTCATTAGGAAGCGATGAAGCAGTTGTAACAAATAACCTCTCTGGAGGAAGACAAAGCATCCATGCAATGAAAAGTAAATAGGCGGTGATTGAGAGAGAGGCGCAGAGACATGGGGTTGAATTTCAACTTGCAGGAGCGTGTGGGCTGGGAACAGGGGGGGTGGGCTGTGTTCGCAGTGCGGACTGTTGTGTGTCAGGGGAAGCTGTGTCTGACTTGTGCATTTCACTGCAGTGTGTCTGGCTGCATGTGAGCACTGATTTTGATTTGATTTATTATTGTCACATGTATTAGTATACAGTGAAAAGTATTGCATGCTGTACAAACAATGCATACCGTACATAGGGAAGGGAGGAGAGACTGCAGAATATAATGTTACAGTTACAGCAAGGTGTAGAGAAAAGATCAACTTAATACGAGGTAGGTCCATTCAAAAGTCTGATGGCAGTAGGGAAGAAGCTGTTCTTGAGTCGGTTGGTACGTGACCTCAAACTTTGGTATCTTTTTCCTGACGGAAGGAGGTGGAAGAGAGTATGTCCGGGGTGCAGTGGGTTCCTTAATTATGCTGGCTGCCTTTCTGAGGCAGCGGGAATTATAGATAGAGTCATGGATGGGAGGCTGGTTTGCGTGATGGACTAGGCTACATTCACAACTTTTTGTAGTTTCCTGTTGTCTTGGGCAGAACAGGCTCCATACCAAGCTGTGATACAACCAGAAAGAATGCTTTCTATGGTGCATCTGTAGAAGTTGGTGAGGATCGCAGCTGACATGCTAAATTTCCGCAGTCTTCTGAGAAAGTAGAGTCGTTGATGGGCTTTCTTAACTATAGTGTCGGCATGGGGGGACCAAGACAGGCTGTTGCTGATCTGTGCACCTGCAATATTGAAGCTCTCGACCCTTTCTACTTCATTCCCATTGATGTAGACAGGGGCATGTTCTCCACTACGCTTCCTGAAGTCGACGACAATCTCCTTTGTTTTACTGACATTGAGAGATTATTGTCGTCGCACCAGTTCACCAGATTCTCTATCTCATTCCCCACTCATTCTCCTATCTCATTCAACTGTCCCGAATGTGATGAATGTAAGAAATTGGGATATATATATATATTGCATTATATAATAATAATCTTCATTAGTATCACAAGTAGGCTTACATTAATACCGCAATGAAGTTACTGTGAAAATCCCCTAGTCACCACACTCCGGCGCCTGTTCGGGAACACAGAGGGAGAACTTAGAATGTCCAATTCACCTAATGTCTTTCGGGACCTGTGGGAGGACATGGGGAGAACGTGCAGACTCCGCACAGACAGTGACCCAAGCCGGGAATCGAACCCAGGTCCCTGGCACTCCTTAGTGCTGTGAAGCAACATTGGAACCACTTTGCTACCATGTTGTATATGTATCTGATGCAGTAATGCTTTTAAACCCTGGCTTCACACTTTACTCCGCATACATACCGTAAGAACATAAGAACATAAGAACGAGGAGCAGGAGTAGGCCATCTGGCCCCTCGAGCCTGCTCCGCCATTCAATTAGATCATGGCTGATCTTTTGTTAACTCAGCTCCACTTTCCAGCCTGAACACCATAACCCTTAATCCCTTTATTCTTCAAAAAACTATCTATCTTTATCTTACAAACATTTAATGAAGGAGAATCAACTGCTTCACTGGGCAAGGAATTCCATGGGCGGAATTCTCCGCACCCCACGTGTCGTGGGAGAATCGTGGGAGGGCCTCCCGACATTTTTTATGCCCCCTGGCGCCCCCAGCGATTCTCTTCCCCCCCCCCCCCCCCCCCCCCCCCGGGCTCGGAAAGATTGCCGCTCGTCGTTTTTCACAGAGAACGGTGATTCTCCGAGCCCGATGGGCCGAGCGGCCGGCCTTTCACGCCCGTTTCACCACGGCAGCAACCACACCTGGTCACTGCATTCGTGAAATGGGCACCAGATGCCCGTTTGGGGCATCTAGGGGCCCAATTTGGATGGGAGAACCGCGACTGTGCTCGGGAGGGGACAGGCCCGCGATCGGTGCCCACCGATCGTCGGGCCAGCGTCCAAAACGGACGCACTCTTTCCCCTCCACCGCCCGGCAAGATCAAGCCGCCACGTCTTGCCGGGCGGCAGAGGAGAAAGACAGCACCGTGCATGCGTGGGTTCGTGCTGTCTGCGCGCTGATGTCATCCGCGCATGCGCGAGTTGGAACCGGCAACCCGCGCATGCGTGGATGACATCAGAAAAGCACCGTTTCTGCGTCATTTCCGGAGCGACAAGGTCGCGGCCGGGAACGACGGATGCCCGCTCCTAGCCCCCCGGGTGGGGGTGAATTAGGTGCGGGAAGCGTGCCCCGAGGCCGTTGTGAAGCTCGGCCGATTTCACGACGGACATCCCGATTTTTATCGGGAGCGGAGAATACCGCCCCATAGATTCACAACCCTTTGGGTGAAGAAGTTTCTCCTAAGCTCAGTCCTAAATCTACTTCCCCTTATTTTGAGGCTATGCCTCCTAGTTCTGCTGTCACCCGCCAGTTGAAACAACCTGCCCGCATCTATCCTAACTATTCCCTTCATAATTTTAAATGTTTCTATAAGATCCCCCCTCATCCTTCTAAATTCCAACGAGTACAGTCCCAGTCTACTCAACCTCTCCTCATAATCCAACCCCTTCAGCTCTGGGATTAACCTAGTGAATCTCCTCTGCACACCCTCCAGCGCCAGTACGTCCTTTCTCAGGTAAGGAGACCAAAACTGAACACAATACTCCAGGTGTGGCCTCACTAACACCCTATACAATTGCAACATAACCTCCCTAGTCTTAAACTCCATCCCTCTAGCAATGAAGGACAAAATTCCATTTGCCTTCTTAATCACCTGTTGCACCTGTAAACCAACTTTTTGCAACTCATGCACTAGCACACCCAGGTCTCTCTGCACAGCAGCATGTTTTAATATTTTTTCATTTAAATAATAATCCCTTTTGCTGTTATTCCTACCAAAATGGATAACTTCACATTTGTCAACATTGTATTCCATCTGCCAGACCCTAGCCCATTCACTTAACATGTCCAAATCCCTCTGCAGACTTCCAGTATCCTCTGCACTTTTTGCTTTACCACTCATCTTAGTGTCGTCTGCAAACTTGGACACATTGCCTTTGGTCCCCAACTCCAAATCATCTGTGTAAATTGTGAACAATTGTGGGCCCAACACTGATCCCTGAGGGACACCACTAGTTACTGATTGCCAACCAGAGAGACACCCACTAATCCCCACTCTTTGCTTTCTATTAATTAACCAATCCTCTATCCATGCTACTACTTTACCCTTAATGCCATGCATCTTTATCTTATGCAGCAACCTTTCGTGTGGCACCTTGTCAAAGGCTTTCTGGAAATCCAGATATACCACATCCATTGGCTCCCCGTTATCTACCGCACTGGTAATGTCCTCAAAAAATTCCACTAAATTATTTAGGCACGACCTTTATGGACCCATGCTGCGTCTGCCCAATGGGACAATTTCTATCCAGATACCTCGCTATTTTTTCGTTGATGATCGATCCCAGCATCTTCCCTACCACCGAAGTTAAGCTAACTGGCCTATAATTACCCACTTTCTGCCTACCTCCTTTTTTAAACAGTGGTGTCATGTTTGCTAATTTCCAATCCGCCGGGACCACCCCAGAGTCTAGTGAATTTTGGTAAATTATCACTAGTGCATTAGCAATTTCCCTAGCCATCTCTTTTAGCACTCTGGGATGCATTCCATCAGGGCCAGGAGACTTGTCTATCTTTAGCCCCATTAGCTTGCCCATCACTACCTCCTTAGTGATAACAATCCTCTCAAGGTCCTCACCTGCCATAGCCTCATTTTCATCAGTCACTGGCATGTTATGTGTGTCTTCCACTGTGAAGACCGACCCAAAAAACCTGTTCAGTTCCTCAGCCATTTCCTCATCTCCCATTATTAAATCTCTCTTCTCATCCTCTAAAGGACCAATATTTACCTTAGCCAATCTTTTTTGTTTTAGGGGCAGCAGGGTAGCATGGTGGTTAGCATAAATGCTTCACAGCTCCAGGGTCCCAGGTTCGATTCCCGGCTGGGTCACTGTCTGTGTGGAGTCTGCACGTCCTCCCCCTGTGTGCGTGGGTTTCCTCCGGGTGCTCCGGTTTCCTCCCACAGTCCAAAGATGTGCGGGTTAGGTGGATTGGCCATGCTAAATTGCCCGTAGTGTCCTAATAAAAAAGTAAGGTTAAGGGGGGGTTGTTGGGTTACAGGTGTAGGGTGCATACGTGGGTTTGAGTAGGGTGATCATGGCTCGGCACAACATTGAGGGCCGAAGGGCCTGTTCTGTGCTGCACTGTTCTATGTTCTATATATTTGTAGAAACTTTTACTATCTGTTTTTATATTCTAAGCAAGTTTACTTTCATAATTACTTTTCTTTATAGATTTTTTAGTAGCTTTCTGTTACCCCCTAAAGATTTCCCAGTCCTCTAGTCTCCCACTAATCTTTGCCACTTTGTATGCTTTTTCCTTCAATTTGATACTCTCCCTTATTTCCTTCAATATCCACGGTCGATTTTCCCTCTTTCTACCGTCCTTCCCTTTTGTTGGTATAAACTTTTGCTGAGCACTGAAGAATCGCTTGGAAGGTTCTCCACTGTCCCTCAACTGTTCCACCATAAAGTCTTTGCTCCCAGTCTACTCTTCTCTCATCCCATTGTAATCTCCTTTGTTTAAGCACAAAACACTAGTGTTTGATTTTACCTTCTCACCCTCCATCTGTATTTTAAATTCCACCATATTGTGATCCCTCCTTCCGAGAGGATCCCTAACTATGAGAGCATGAATCAATCCTGTCTCATTGTACAGGACCAGATCTAGGACTTCTTGTTCCCTCGTAGGTTCCATTACATACTGTTCTAGGAAACTATTGCGGATACATTCTATAAACTGCTCCTCAAGGCTGCCTTTACCGACCCGGTTAAACCAATCGACATATAAATTAAAATCCCCCATGATAACTGCTGTACCATTTCTACATGCATCCGTTATTTCTTTATTGCCTGCCCCACCATAATGTTACTATTTGGGGGCCTATAGACTACTCCTATCAGTGACTTTTCCGCCTTACTATTCCTGATTTCCACCCAAATGGATTCCTCCATAGCACCGATGTCATCCCCTACTATTGCCCGCATGTCATCCTTAAATAACAGAGCTACACCACCTGCCTTACCATCCACTCTGTCCTTCCTAATAGTTTGATATCCTTGGAAATTTAACTCCCAGTCGTGACCATCCTTTAACCATGTTTCAGCAATGGCCACTAAATCATAGTCATTCACGATGATTTGCGCCATCAATTCATTTACCTTATTCCGAAGACTACGAGCATTCCAGCCAACAAAATGGCAGCAAGAAGAGCGGTCCCAAGATTCACCGACACCGAGCTGGAGACCTTCCTTAACACGGTGGAGGAGAGGTGGATAACCCTGTACCCCGACCCGAGAAGGAGGCTGCCAGGCGCCACCATCCGTCGTGTCTGGGCACAGGAGCATGGCGGTCAGTGCCGTGGATAACACCGGCCGGACCAGCCAGGAGTGCCAGAAGAAACTGCACAACATTCTCAGGGCAGCCAGGGCGAGAAGGCAATGCTCTGTCCCTAGCACCAACCCCTGTCCCACGCACCCATAACCTGCCCCCCCCACCGCAGCAAACCCCCACCATCTGGATTCCCAGATACCTAAAGCTCCTCCCGACCATCTTAAAAGGTAACTCCCTCAGTCTCCTTTCCTGCCCCCGCGCCTGAATCACAAACACCTTGCTCTTTCCCATGTTTAACTTGAAGCCTGAAAACCGACCAAATTCTTCCAGCGTCTCCATAATTCCAGCCACCCCTCCCCCCCCCCCCCCCCCCCCCCCCCCCCCCCCCCCCCCAAACGGGTCTGTGATATAAAGCAGTAAATCCTCTGTGTAAAGCGAGACCCTGTGTTCCACCCACCCCACCCCCTCTCACTATCCCCCGCCAAACATTTGATGACCTAAGGGCCATTGCCAGATTTAGCACAGGGCTAAATCGCTGGCTTTGAAAGCAGACCAAGGCAGGCCAGCAGCACAGTTCAATTCCCGTACCAGCCTCCCCGAACAGGCGCCAGAATGTGGTGACTAGGGGCTTTTCACAGTAACTTCATTTGAAGTCTACTTGTGACAATAAGCGATTTTCACTCTTTCCATGGACAAAGACATCATCACAAAGACCTCTAACAGCATGCCACTCACTGTTGAAATGGGCTCCACCAACTTCTTCCCAAGCATGTTGGAAGTCTTGCTAATACATCAGAGCTTCTGCTGCTCACATACCCTGCTCATTGTCAGCCGCCGAGGTTCACCATTTGCATCCAACAGACCTTCAAGCACTCTATACTTCCTTACATGAGAGTTAATAGATCAGTACAGCATAGATAAGATACTGAATGATATGGATGAACAAAGAGGTCATGAGATTGAAATATTTAATTCCCTGTTGGTCCAATTGTGGATAGATTGGGCGAATAGCATTTGGTTTTAATAAATAGTGGAGCATAGGGCTGTAGGAAGGAAGCAATAACAAATCTATGTTTATGGCACATTAGAAACTGATGTAATTTTAAAAGATGATATAAGAAGGATAATGAATCGAGGAGTTTACGGCACAGATTCACCAGAATAGTGATAGGAAAAGGCTGGGAATACTGGAACTGGTTCTGCCAAAGCTGAGAAACCTAAAATGTGATTAATAAACCTCGGGTTTCAATAAGGAAAGATTTTATTTCTTATGGTTTGGGGCGCCTCTGACAAAATTAATCAATTTAACGTGTCACAGTGAGGAGAGAGATTAAGTGAAATCTCTCTGAATAGTAGGTTATTTATTGTATTGCCAACCAGTGTGCTTGAAGGAGAGAGACCATTGTAAATTAAAACTGGAAAAACATTGGAGGAAAAAGGGATTAGTTTTGGATTTTCAATAACCAGCAAAGACACAGTGGACTAAGTAGTCTTCTGTGTAGCATATCTATCTAATTCTATAGTTCTAAATAGCTCAGTGTTATTTGCATTCTGAAATGTACACTGACACAGACAAGTGGTGATGATGTGGAGATGCCGCGTTGGACTAGGGTGAGCACAATAAGAAACCTTACAACACCAGGTTAAAGTCCAACAGCGATGTCTGCGCACCATTGTTGCAGCATCTGCATGGTCTCGCACATGTACCACGTTTCGGGACATCCTTTCCTGTAGCGTACGAGGTAGACAACATTGGCTGAGTCGCACGAGTATGTACCGCGTGGTGGATGAATGGACATCACATGACAATCACCAGGCAGGAATGTTCCCTTCCAGTCGGGGAACACTTCAGCAGTCAAGGGCATTCAGCCTCTGATCTCCGGGTAAGAGTTCTCCAAGGCGGCCTTCAGGACACGCAACAACGCAGAATCGCCAAGCAGAAACTTATAGCCAAGTTCCACACACATGAGTACGGCTTCAACCAGGACCTTGGATTCATGTTGCATTACATTCATCCCCCCCCATCTGGCCTGGGCTTGCGAAATCCTATCGGGTAACACGGTAGCATGGTGGTTAGCATAAATGCTTCACAGCTCCAGGGTCCAGGTTCGATTCCTGGCTGGGTCACTGTCTGTGCAGAGTCTGCACATCCTCCCCGTGTGTGCGTGGGTTTCCTCCGGGTGCTCCGGTTTCCACCCACAGTCCAAAGATGTGCAGGTTAGGTGGATTGGCCATGATAAATTGCCCTTAATGTCGAAAATTGCCCTTAGTGTTGGGTGGAGTTACTGGGTTAAGGGGATAGGGTGGAGGTGTTAACCTTGGGTAGGGTGCTCTTTTCAGGAGCCGGTGCAGACTCGATGGGCTGAATGGCCTCCTTCTGCACTGTAAGTTCTATGTAAACCCCACACCGGGTACCTTATGACTAATAGACCAATTAAAGGGGTTGTTGTGAGAAACTAGGAGTGGCTTGGTAGGATGTGCAACAAATGGTTCTGGTGTGGTGGAAAACTGCATGGGTGAAAGCACTGACAAGACGTCTCAAGTGTTTTCAAAATGGAGAGGGTTAGTAAAGAGCAAGCCAACATGAAATGGTTCATGAGCTTGTAAAGATATGGTACTGTGAGGAGTCCCAGAAAGCAATGCTACTAATGAGGATGTCAAAAAATAAGAGGTTCAGGTGAACCCCAGTACGGTGTCCAGCAGCTAATGAGAATAGTGCATAGGAATGAATGGTGTATGATTTGTTATTTGTGATATTCCCATAAACATATGAAGGCAATGAACATTTTTACCTTTTTTAAAAACAGTATGGAATATGGACAATTTATCATGACCTAAGATGGAATCTTGGGGTTTGGGTGACTCTCTGTGATTTGTGCACAGATAGGGAATAATTCCTCTCTCTTTTAAAAAAAATAAATTTAGAGTACCCAATTTATTTTTTCCAATTGAAAAAAAAAATGAAATGAAAATCACTTATTGTCACGAGTAGGCTTCAATGAAGTTACTGTGAAAAGCCCCTAGTCGCCACATTCCGGCACCTGTCCGGGGAGGCTGGTACGGGAATTAAGGGGCAATGTAGCGTGGCCAATCCATCTACTCTGCACATCTTTGGGTTGTGGGGGCGAAACCCACGCAAACACGGGGAGAATGTGCAAACTCCACACGGACAGCGACCCAGAGCTGGGATTGAACCTGGGACCTCGGCGCCGTGAGGTAGAGTGCTAACCACTGCGCCACCATGCTGCCCTTAACTCCTATCTCTGGAGAGTCTTTAAACGGCCAGCTGGGCACCATCCTTTGAAAAGATCATCAGATTGTGAGGCCACTTGTGGAATTTACAGCTCCTATTGTTTGGATATGTACAGAAATCCAAACACAATAGTCAACCCGATTTTGACAAAGAGTCATCGGACTCTAAATGTTAGCTCTTTTCTCTCCCGACAGATGCTGTCAGACCTGCTGAGATTTTCCAGCATTTTCTGTTTTGGTTTCAGATTCCAGCATCCGCAGTAATTCGCTTTTATTATTATTTTAGTCAACCAGACTCAATGTCTGCAAACTCAAAACCTAACAAAAGGTGTACGAAGAAACCATTCTCATCAGAAAAAAATGTGAACGGCTGTCATTCTCTCTCCACTGTGTGGCAATGGCTTCTAACATTGTCTCATCTGTATGAGTAACAGACATAGAAATTGTAATCACATGGTCAAAACTGACTTCAAACAACGCACCTTTTATTCTAAGGACCAACCAGGGACAATTCAGTCTCGGACAAACATCACAGAGAGGCAACCACCCAACAAGAAGAGAACCCTGTCTAAACGAACAGTCACCTCAGACAGTAAGAGAGGGGCTGATTTGTCTCAATCTGCAAGGCTATACCTCTTTCCTACAGAAGCTCAGCAACAACTTTTAAATTAAAACCCGAGTTTCAACCTCCACTTGCCTTCCAAGAACAAGACCCATCAGGCCTGCAATGTTTTTATCTTTAAAAAATCATTAAGCACACGTGATTTGTTGTTCGTTCTGTTAATCTAAGTTCATGGTTCATCTTTAGAGCTTATCTTTTCTTGTGTGTTTCAGAGAGTGGGTGTTTCCATTGCATTTACATTTTGGATGTTATGTAAATAAACACCTACTCTTTCTTTTGATTTAAACTTACCAGAAAGCCGTGTCATGTCTATCCTTTAAAATCACAACATCCCTCTTTTTAAAAAAACTAGTTGCAAACAACCGCAATGTCAGGGAAAAGGAGAAAATCTATATTATCCCACAACTTCTCCCCATCCGTAACAGATTAGTCGGAAAATAATACTTTTTGAGAGTGTTCTGGGTGAGATATGCCTACCTTTGAGCGAGAGGCTATTGCTTGCAGATAATCATCCTTGTGGAAAAAGTAGAAAATTGAAAGAGGGGTAGGACACTATTTTCTCTCAAAAGAAATTCGGCATGTCTGCATCGACTCTCACAAACCTCTACAGATGTGAGATAGGGAGCATCCTGTCTAGCTGCATCACACCCTGGTATGGCAACTGCTCGGTCCATGATTGCAAGAAACTACAGAGTGTGGTGAACTCAGCCCAATGCATCACACAAGCTTGCCACCCTCTCATTGATTCTGTCTACACCTCCCGCTGCCTCAGGAAGACAGACAGCATTATCAGAGATCACTCCCACCCAGGCTTTGCCTTCATCCAGACCCTTCTATCAGGCAGAAGATACGGAAGTCTGGAGACACGCACATCCAGAAATAGGACCAGTTTCTTCCCCACAGCTACAAGACTCCACAACGACTCCCCCTCGGACTGATCTGTTCCCTGTAAGAACACTATTCACGACGCCCTATGCTGCTCTTGCTCATGTATTTGCTTTGTTTGGCCCCTTGTTCCGCACTGTGACCAATCACTGTTTGTCCATGTACCTGTGGTGATATGATTTGCATAGCTGTCTGCCATTGGGGCAGAACACCGGCTTACCATTGGCCCTGGTCGGTCATGTGTCTCTCGACCGATTGGTTGAGACCAGTCATGTGACCGCTCTCCGATTGGTCGAGAGGCTGAGTTAACCACGCCTCCTTAACGAGGTATAAATAGTCGAAACGCCCGGCGGTCGTCCATTTTATTGTAGACAACTGCAGGGCTAAGTTCTAGCTTATTAAAGCCTAACTTTTGTAAAGCAACTCGTCTCTCGTGCAATTGATGGCTCATCAGTACCATTTATCAATGTCTTCTGTCGATTATTCTTTTTTTGTCTACTATGTACGTACTGTGTACGTTCCCTCGGCCGCAGAAAAATACTTTTCACTGTACTTGGGTACATGTGGCAATAAATCAAATCAAATCACCACAGATGCTGTCAGACCTGCTGGGCTTTTCCAGCGTTTTCTCTTTTTGTTTCAGATTCCAGCTTCCGCAGTATTTTGCTTTTATCCTACCCCTTGATTTTCACTACCCATTGTATGAAGACATTTTTCCTGAGCTCACTCCTGGATGGGGCAGGGCCTTGTTCTAATGTTAAGGTTATGCTCCCGTCTTCTGGGCTCTCTCCACCACAGGCAGCTCTGGATGAGTCTCCCACTCGAGGAAGATGGTGGAATTACTCAGAGTTCAGCGGTTGCGGCCTCTCTGATCCCGACCCTTCAGCCCATCATATTCAAACCTTCTTCCCACCAACCCTGAACATCCCCACGGATCCCTCCAACTCTTGTGGCCTCCTACTCCCTGCTGCTGACCAGGCTTTCAAGCCGGCCTTGTGTCGAGCACAAGGCTGCAAATTTTTACTTTTACAAGGAGCTGCCATGTAGATCCACATCCCCGGCCTTTGCTGTAATACTCACTGACCATCGCGCCCCCCCCCCATTAATAGCGGGGCCACTGATTCACACTTTTCTGTTCAATCATGTAATTCCTGTGAAATAATGGTTGTTGTACACTGAGCCCAGTTTCCCTCATCCACCTCCTGGTAGATGGACAAAATGCATATTTTACTCAGTGGAGGATGATAACGTGGAAAGCACTGCCTGAGAGTGCTGAGGAAGATTCAATCATGACTTTCAAAACAAAATGGGATTAATATCTAAAGAGAAAAGAATTGCAGGGCTATGGAAAGAAGGTAGGGCATAGGGTAACTCTTAAAGAGCTAGCATGAACCCAATGGACTGAATGGCCTCCTTCTGTGTTAGCACATTCCATGATTTATTCTACATTCTATGTAATCTCCTGCATGGAGTGAACATTTGAATTAGTGTATTATTTGATGAGTATGAAGAAGAGTGAATTGTGTCAGAGTATGTCAAAATTCTGAAATCGAAGAAGATGTGAGGCATTTTATTAGCTTTGGGGGGTGGGGGAGTAAACACTTTGGATTTTAATTTCTGGTATTAGTAATGTTGTAGCGTGTTTTGTAGATTAATATGATATCCAGGAGATGATTCAAACAGATTTTTCTGCCCATGGTTAGCCAAATGTAAACTAGAGCAAATATGTCCTGAGACCAGAGACTAAACAGGCTGCCTTTCAGTGCTCAGTGAGTGAAAGTGTGTCAGGCACCGGGTAAGTGATGCTCAGTACCAGCCCTGCGAGACTACAAAATTATCATGCAACCATTTCCCATTAATTTTCATCCTTGTACCAATTTGCTCCTTGAACTCCAAGCTATCTGCTGGAATGAAGCATAAAGGCCCCTTAAGACTGTGCAGCTGAGGAATAGGAGCCTCTGAGGCAGAGACAGCACATCAGTTCCTGTTTATAGGCAATGCTGCCTACTTCATGTTCACTTATTGAACGGCTTTTTAGTGTTCAGCATTGTAGCATCCGAGGAATAGGGGCGAGTCGGCTATTGCAAAATTCTGTTCTGTAATTCTTGTGACCTGAGGGTGTCAGTGGTGGGCTCAGTGGGCGGCACTCCCACCTCTGCAGCAGAAGGTTGTAGGTTCAATTCTTGCTCCAGAGGCTGGAAGACCAAATCAGGCTGACTCTCTCTGTGCTGTACTGAGGAGGTTCTGCATTGTCGGAGGCGCTGCCTTTCAGATGAGACGATAAACTGAGCTGCCATCTGCTCTTTCAGATGGATGTGAAGAATTCCCATGGCATTATTTCAAAAAGAGCAGGGGAAACTCAACACAATGCCCCGGCCTATAATTATCAATCAACCATGATCCCCCCCCCCCGCCACACATTCGAAGGTAGGTGTGGACTCGAAGTTCCTGATGGTTGTTGAAAGCCCTAAGTGAAATTATGTCGGGGCAAACTTAACCCGATTCTCAAGACTGGCATTGAAAGTTGGCAAGACAGTAAAAAAAACAATTCAATATTGGGGTTGTTGGGATGGGAAGAGGGAGGATTCAGAAATGGCTCATTTAGCCATAAACGTTGGCTCGTGTTACATTAGAATGGAGGGAGACCACTGCTGCCTCACTGCGCCGAGGTCCCAGGTTCGATCCTGGCTCTGGGTCACTGTCCGTGTGGAGTTTGCACATTCTCCCCGTGTCTGCGTGGGTTTCGCCCCCACAACCCAAAGATGTGCAAGGTAGGTGGATTGGCCATGATAAATTGCCCCTTAATTGGAAAAAAATTATTAGGTACTCTAAATTCATTTAAAAAAAGAATAAAGGGAGAGACTGAATTTGGATTTCTGTTCCCTTAGAATGTCACATTGAATTTTGCTCCACCTGCAAAATGGGAAAAATAAATTCTAATCAGTGACCACGGAAGATGCTGATTTCTGAAAGTAAATAGATACTTATTTTTGCGGCACCCAAAGAGTGTGGCAACTAGGGGCTTTTCACAGTAACTTCACTGCAGTGTTAATGTAAGCCTGCTTGTGACCATAATAAAGATTACTATTATAGGTTCTCCCATTTCCTGAAATCAAAATTCAAATCAGAATGAAACAAATCTTTGCAATATTGTTTCTATTGTATAGAATTGCCTTTCTTATTTAAAAGAGTGATGCTTGTTGTGTGCAGGGCTAGTCAGGGCTGCTGGTATTGGTGGGTGCCAGAGAGAAGGCAGAAGAGAAGCGATCACTTCATATAAAGAACCTCCTGAAGGATCTACAGCCTTCTCCTGTTCCCATCTGCTATTTTCCAAGATCTCCTCTCTAAGCACTTCGTGTAAATGGGTAAAACTGAAAATTCTTTTTTTTAAAAATAAATTTAGAGTCCCCAATTATTTTTTTTACCAATTAAGGGGCAATTTAGCGTGGCCAATCCATCTAACCTGCGCATCTTTGGGTTGTGGGGGCGAAACCCACGCAGACACGGGATAATATGCAAACTTCACACGGACAGTGACCCAGGGCCGGGTGCAATTTGCATCACTGAGAGAGTGCTACATTTTATAATCTCTCCCATGTCAGATGTTTATCCAGTGGCGGACTGGGTCTAAAAATATTGGTTGCCAGGAGACAAAGGGGGCCCACCCACAACTACAATGCTATCATTTAATTTTCATAACGAATAAATAAAATTTTCAAAAAATACATATGGAAAAAAGGGCATAATTAAAATTTTTGTGGAAAAAATGTGTATTTCTTAGTAATTACAGTGTACATGTACTGTACATATTACTGGCAGTAGATACCAAATGTAAATACAGAATGTTATTATTGAATTTTTTATTTCTTTTTTTAAATTTTAAATAATTGGTTGATATTTTTAAATAGTTTACTGCACAATTTACACATTAACAGATAGTTCAAAAGCACAATAGAGCATTGCATGCAGTCCACTATATTAAGAGCAATCGTTTGTGTTCACTAGATGATTGTGCGAATCTTTCAATAATTGCTTCTGCATCCAATTCATCTAACAATTCCTTTTCAATGGTAGCAACATGTATGATTCCAAATTCTCCTCAGACAGTGAATTTCTTAACCTTGGGGCCTCACGGTAGCATGGTGGTTAGCATCAATGCTTCACAGCTCCAGGGTCCCAGGTTCGATTCCCGGCTGGGTCATTGTCTGTGTGGAGTCTGCACGTCCTCCCCGTGTGTGCGTGGGTTTCCTCCGGGTGCTCCGGTTTCCTCCCACAGTCCAAAGATGTGCGGGTTAGGTGGATTGGCCATGCTAAATTGCCCATAGTGTAAGGTTAATGGGGGGATTGTTGGGTTACGGGTATACGGGTTACGTGGGTTTAAGTAGGGTGATCATTGCTCGGCACAACATCGAGGGCCAAAGGGCCTGTTCTGTGCTGTACTGTTCTATGTTCTATGTCTTTATGATCTTTGATGTGGAGATGCCGGCGTTGGACTGGGGTGAGCACAGTAAGAAGTCTTACAACACCAGGTTAAAGTCCAACAGGTTTGATTCAAACACGAGCTTTCGGAGCGCAGCTCCTTCCTCCTTCCTCAGGAAGGAGGAAGGAGCTGCGCTCCGAAAGCTCGTGTTTGAATCAAACCTGTTGGACTTTAACCTGGTGTTGTAAGACTTCTTTATGATCTTTAGCTTTGAAAATGTCCTCTCACATTGGACTTGAGTAACTGATAGTGTGCAGATGACTTTATAAAGTTCATAAAGGTTATCATATGCCTTGTCATGAAGTCTGTTGGATGCCAGAATTTTTAGTACACACGATGGGCAAGTGCTGCAAATTTTACAATTGTTGCAACTGGAATCCATATTCTCACCATCATTAAGCAATAGCTTTAAGTTTGAAGCAAAAGAAAACAATTCCAATATTACTTGATCTTTGCTGATTTGTGGAAACAGCTTAATAATACCTTCCAATGCTTCATCTGGCCCTTCTCTGCAATAGTTTTAAACTTTGCTGGGTCCAAGCAGGACAAATCTTTATAAAACTGTTTGTGTTGTACAAAGCGTGATTCTAGTGACTGGACAATGTGATCCATTATTAGGTTAAACACATTTACTCGAAAATCAGCTAGAGAATCTGAGGAATTTCTATCATCATCAATAAGCTCATCTGCCATTCTTTTCTTCTTCCTCTGCCTCTTAACTGGCAATGCTGTTTCCAACGCATTAATTTCCAATGTTTGATTTTCATCCATATTCATCTGTGAAATCCTGTCATTACATTTATTTACAAATTCCAAAGCCTTGCTGTGAACGTTATCAAATGTTCTTGTCTGTTCCTTCAACTTTGTTGTCGCTGAATCTACCAAACTCCATGCAGTAAACATATCTAAACCACTTGTCTGTAGATAACTTGATAACAGGGTTGTAGTTTCAAATATATACAAGTAAGTAAATGATGTCAATATGGTTTCAAACTTTAGAAGACTTTGAAGTAAAACATTTGCTTCATGTTTTGTTTTTGCATCAAACTTTTTTGAATCTTGTATCATTGATAAGCATGTCAATAGATTTACGAAAGTACTGGCAGCGGCATCATCAAAACGTCCAAATATAGTTGTTGCTGCATTGCATTTTCCTGACCATCTGGTCTCACCAATTAGCTTTAATCGTTTCATTTTTTCTTGTCCTAGATGTTTTCCAACAACTTCTATCCATACAGCCATTCTCTTGTATGATGCTTTCACAAAAGTTGCTATATTCTGGAGCAAATTGAAAAAAGAAACTGCAGGCACACAACATTTTGTTGTTTCAGTTATCACCAAATTCAAAACATGGGCATAGCACCATATATGAACATGTTGATCAGCCACATCAGCAATTTTACTTTGTAAACCATTATACTGGCCATGGTAGCTTGCAGCGCCATCTGTGCTATCAGATAAACATTTTTGGGGGTCAATTTTAAGATGCTGTAATGTTTCAATCAATAGATCAAAAAGTCCCTGTCCTGTACCATCATTACTTGGCACAACTGAAAGTAGTCGCTCACAGATAATACCTTTAAGCACATACCGAATAATAATGCTAAACTGATCGATGGATGAATTATCTTGTGTTGAATCAACCTGAATAGAATAATATTTTGCTTGAGAAACTTCATGACTAATTCTTTCTTGTATCATATTCTTCATAATTTTGATTAACATGTTTATAGTTGTTTTACTCAGGTATGTAACAAGTCCACCACGGCCTTTACTTTGAGCCTTTCCTTGTTGCTCTAATCGTTTGATTCTTTGTTTAGACTTGTTTTGCACTGCAGAAACGTGAGCTGCCATAATGGGGTCATATTTTGCCATCAACTGCACTGTAGCTAAAAAATTGCCATGATTCAGAACCTCATTATCTAGAGTGTAGGCCGATTCATTTCTGTGACCTCGAAAAGGAAGTGCTTGCTTGCCTAACATCTTTATGATGTCTATAATCCTCATGACAATACTTCTCTGCTTCAATACTTCTTCTTTCCTTTTAATTAGTGATGCTGCAAAAAAATTTACCTAAGGTGCCATCATTAACCACACTGATATATTGCTGAGCATTTCTGACATGTGTTGTTGTCGATTCATATAAAGTCAAGCTCTGGCTAATATGCCTGTAGTCACTAAAGCCACGTACAAAGGGTGATGGATTACAAGTGTTGGGAAACTCAAAGGCTAAGCAGTACGAACAATATAAGCATCTATTTTCTTTGTTATATGTTAGCCATTTTCTTGGGACTGAATCATTCTTAATTTTCTTCTCATACAAACGAGCATCAAATGGCAGATCATCAAGTGGCTGAAGTGGATGTTCAGTAAAAAACTGTTTTAGCTTTGCTCGTGATGGATATTGGAAGATTCCAGTAATTGATCTTTCATTTTGTTGCGTAGATTCATTTACAGGATGTGCTTCAGAAACCAAGTCATTTATGCTTGAAGGAATATCTGATTCCCTGTCACTAGTTGAAGCTATGTGTTCAGATGTTGCAACTACAGGCAGTACAGATACCGGAACTTACTTACACTTCAATAGGCTATGTTCATTAGTCAATACTACTGTGGCCTATGCAGCTTCAGAAGAGGAGACAATCCACTGTCCAGTGTTCACACCAGCAAGCAACTGAGACAACTGTTGAAACTTAGAAGTTTGGTCCGACTATAGTAAGACATTAAGAATGGTCCCACGACCAAAGTTAACATGTCCAGTTTGATACCAGTGTAGTGTTACAAGTCGCAACCCTTTGAGTTTACCGATCATGGCTTATCACTTCAATATCTTTGACCTCATGATTCACGGTCAAAGGTACCGCTTCTCATTTTCGGTGACCTCACGACCCTATGTACTGCTTGATATCCTTTCAAGTTGCTGACCATCTCAAATCACGAACTGTAACTTTATCTTTAAATTCACACACTCTTGCTGAAAACATGGATTTCCAACTATGTCCGACCCGGGTGAACCAGCACCCCCCCCCCCCCCCCCCCCCCACTCCTTTTCACATCCGTTTAACACTTCTTCGTTCCTTCATACACTGAGTGATTATTTGTTTGTTTCTTTATTTCATTTTTATTTGGTATTGCTCTTTTTAAAAACAATTATATTTTATTAAGTTAGAATACAAATCTCAGGAAAGAAGTTGGAGATTTATTTATCTAATTTATTATAATTTTTAAGGGCCCTTCAGAGATTCACGGGCCCCTTCTTGGCTCTCCGGGCCCCGGACCGATGTACCGGCTGAACCAAGACTACTGCTTGATATCCTTTGAAGTTGCCGACCATCTCAAATCACGAATTAGACCATAAGACCATAAGACATAGGAGTGGAAGTAAGGCCATTCGGCCCATCGAGTCCACTCCACCATTCAATCATGGTTGATTTCAACTCCATTTACCCGCTCTCTCCCCATAGCCCTTAATTCCTCGAGAAATCAAAATTGTAACTTTATCTTTAAATTCACACACTCTTGCTGAAAACATGGAATTTCCTTAATTATGCCCGACCCCGGCCCCCCTATTCCACATCCTTCCACTACCTCCCCTGCTTCGTTCCTTTTCATGCACTGCTTATTTGTGTCCTGTTCTCTTTTTTTCTTATTCCTTTTTATTACTAAAACAGTTGTCTGCGTTTGTTTCTTTATTGCATTTTTATTTGATATAGGGGGCCCACTTCATCAGGGGCCCACTTGCCATCGGGCAAGCTGACACCCTGGCTAGTCCGCCACTGTGTTTATCTGCTTTATCAGATGAGTATGAAACGTTCTTGATAAAGAGTTGGATAAGTTTTACATGTCAGCAAGAGAATCTTCGGCCAATCGATTCTGTTCCGGCCATCAAGAATCTATCCTTTCTAATCCCGTTCTCCAGCTCTTGCATGCTAATAAACTCATAGAAAAGAATCAACTACACAGATGTGGGTCTGGAGTCACACGTAGGCAAGACCAGGTGAGGATGGCAGATTTTGTTCCTAATGGGGCAGCAGTGATAGATGGGTTTTTACAACAATTGATGATAATTCATGGTCAAAGTTTTATTGACTGAATTTTCAATTCCACCAACTGCTAGGGTTTGATAGCACTGGACCTTCAGATTATTAGGGCAGTTACATTACTATTATGCCCCTATCCTTTCAAAGTACTCTCTGTACACACACGACTGCCTGTCAAATTTGGTTCCAACTCCATCGACAACTTTGTTGACGACACGACCATACTGGGTCGGATCTCGAATAACGACGAGTCAGGATACAGGAGGGAATGGGACTGTGGTGCTCAGGACCCGAGTTCGAATCCCGGCCCTGGCTCACTGTCCATGTAGAGTTTGCACATTCTCCCCGTGTCTACGTGGGTCTCACCCCCACAACCCAAAGATGTGCTGGTTAAGTGGATTGGCCATGCTAAATTGCCCCATATTGGATAAAAGGATAATTGGGTACTCTAAAAAAAAAATTTTTTTTAAAAAAAGAATAGAGGAGGGAAATAGAGAACCTAGTGGAGTGGTGCAGCGACAACAATCTATCCTTCAATGCCTGCAAAACTAAAGAGGTGGTCATTGACTTCAGGAAGCAAAGTACTTTACACACCCCATCAGCATCAACGGGGCCGAGGTGGAGATGGTTAGCAGCTTCAAATTCCTTGGGGTGCACGTCACCAAAAATCTGTTTTGGTCCGCCCATGTCGAGGCTATGACCAAGAAAGCACAACAGCACCTATACTTCCTCAGGAAACTAAGGAAATTTGGCATGTCCACATTAACCCTTACCAACTTTTACAGATGCACCATAGAAAGCATCCTATCTGATTGCATCACAGCCTGGTATGGCAACTGCCATACTAGGGCAGCACGGTAGCATGGTGGTTAGCATAAATGCTTCACAGCTCCAGGGTCCCAGGTTCGGTTCCCGGCTGGGTCACTGTCTGTGCGGAGTCTGCACGTCCTCCCCGTGTGTGCGTGGGTTTCCTCCGGGTGCTCCGGTTTCCTCCCACAGTCCAAAGATGTGCGGGTTAGGTGGATTGGCCATGCTAAAATTGCCCGTAGTGTCCTAAAAAAAAAGTAAGGGGGGGGGGGGGGTTGTTGGGTTACGAGTATAGGGTGGATACGTGGGTTTGAGTAGGGTGATCATTGCTCGGCACAACATCGAGGGCTGAAGGGCCTGTTCTGTGCTGTACTGTTCTATGTTCTATGTTCTAACTGCTCGGCCCAAGACCGCAGGAAACTTCAGAGAGTTGTGAACACAGCCCAGTCCATCACATGAACCTGCCTCCCATCCATTGACTCCATCTACACCTCCCGCTGCCTGGAGAAGGCGGGCAGCATAATCAAAGACTCCTCCCACCTGGCTTCCTCACTCTTCCAACTTCTTCCATCGTGCAGGAGATACAAAAGTGTGAGAACACACATGAACAGGATTAAAAACAGATTCTTCCCTGCTGTTACCAGGGCCGGGATTCTCCCCTACCCGGTGGGGCGGGGGGTCCCAGTATAGCGGAGTGGAGCCAACCACTCCGGCGTCGGGCCTCCCCAAAGGTGCGGAATTCTCCACACCTTTAGGGGCTAGGCCCGCGCCGGAGTGGTTTCCGCCACGCCGACTGGTGCCAAAACCGGCGTCAACAGCCTTTGGCGCCCGCCGCCCGGCATCGGGGCTGTCCGAAAGGCCTTCGCCGGTCCCGCGCATGCGCCGGTGTGTCAGCGGCCACTGACGTCACCACCGGCGCATGCGCGGTAGGGGGGTCTCTTCCGCCTCCGCCATGGTGGAGGCCGTGTCGGCGGCGGAAGAAAAAGAGTGTCCCCACAGCACAGACCCTCCCGCTGATCGGTGGGCCCCGATCGCGGGCCAGGCCACCGTGGGGGCACCCCCCGTGGTCCGATCGCCCTGCACCCCCCTAGGACCCCGGGGGCCCGCTCGTGCCGCTAATCCCGTCGGCACCAGAGGTGCTCCAATTTCCACCGGCGGGAGAGGCCTGTCAGCGGCAGGACTTCGGCCCATCGCGGGCCGGAGAATCGCCGCGGGGGGCTCGCCGATTTGCGGGGCGTGATTCCCGCTCCCGCCGATTCCCAGGTGGCGGAGAATTCCGGCCACAGCGGGGGCGCAATTTACGCCGGCCCTGGGCGATTCCCCGACCCTGCGGGGGGGTCGGAGAATTCCGCCCCAGACTCCTAAATGACCCTTTGATGGGCTGACCTGATTAACACTACACCCCTATATGCTTCATCCGATGCCGGTGTTTATGTAGTTACATTGTGTACCTTGTGTTGCCTTATTATGTATTTTCTTTTTATTTTCTTTCTTTTCATGTACTTAATGATCTGTTGAATTTCTTGTAGAAAAATACTTCTCGCTGTACCTCGGTACACGTGACAATAAACAAATCCAATCCAATCCAAGTATCTTGACCAATATTAATCTGTCAACCAACACTAACACAACCCTCAAACTGGCAGTCACAGTTTTTGAAGTAACAAGGTCAATATTTCAAAAGTACATCTTTCAGCATAAAGCACTTTGGAATGTAAGAATATGATAACGTGCTGCATGAAGGCAAATTCTACCTTTAACCTTATCTTTCCTCCCCAGCTTCCCGACAAACATTTGTGCCAGCAAATATTTCTCCACGCACAAATTTTGTGGATGTGAGATCAGACGCCAAAGCTTTTGAAGAAAGTTTTGCTCTCACTGGTTTTGGCTCAGAGAAATGTCTAAGAGAGGGTACACCAGATGAGCTGGCATGGTAGCTCAGTGGTTAGCACTGCAGTTTCACAGCTCCAGGTCCCAGATTAGATTCCCAGTTGGATCACTGTCTGTGCGGAGTCTGCATGTTCTCCCTGTATCTGCGTGGGTTTCCTCCGGATGCTCCGGTTTCCTCCCACAGTCCAAAGATGTGCAGGTTAGGTGGATTGGCCATGGTAAATTGCCCTTAGTGTCCAAAATTGCCCTTAGTGTTGGGTGGGGTTACTGGGTTATGGGGATAGGGTGGAGTTGTTGACCTTGGGTAGGGTGCTCTTTCCAAGATCCGGTGCAGACTTGATGGGCCGAATGGCCTCCTTCTGCACTGTAAATTCTATGATTCTAAGTCATGAAAGAAGCGCTGTTAGGTTATTTGGACATTCTGAATTCTCCCTCCGTGTACCCGAACAGGCGCCGGAATGTGGCGACTAGGGGCTTTTCTCAGTAAATTCACTGCAGTATTAATGTAATAATAATAATAATCGCTTATTGTCACAAGCGGGCCTCAATGAAGTTACTGTGAAAAGCCCCTAGTCACCACATTCTGGCGCCTGTTTGGGGAGGCTGGTGCGGGAATTGAACCCGCGCTGCTGGCCTTGTTCTGCATTACAAGCCAGCTGTTTAGCTCAAACCTACTTGTGACAATAAAGATTATTATTTAAACTTTCTTACTACATCATCTGCAAAGTTAATTTACATTTATAGCTATTTCACTTCATAAAACACTGAATCACATACATATATGTGTGTATATATATTATATAGGTATATATCAATTTTTATTTAACACTGACGCAGTCCAACATTATGATTTTTCAATATCTTCCAAAGTAAACAAAATCTAGAAACTCATGAAAAGGTGTAACTGACATTTGACAGATTCCTCTTGATTAGAATTAGTTTGTTGTAAATGGATTCCGGATTCCACTTGATTGACTGTGAATGACATCTTTCAGATACAACATTGCTTCAGCCAAGCGAGAACTATTTCATCCAACTGCCTTTTAGTGTCATGGATTAATTTAGAAAGGTGTTGCAAAAAAGAGTGAACTGGTTCTATCTTATTTGAAGCATTGCGCTTTAAAATATTTTGACGTGTCTTTCTTCTTCTGGACATTATCTTAACACCTATAAATAATTCAACCATTAGTTTTAGCCTACATACATTTGCTGAAGGTGGGCTATCGAGTGATGTTCACAGAAGGCAGGAAGGTGCAAATTGTTAATTCTGTGGCACATTATGCAATTCATGATTCGTGAGAGAGACAGACTTGCATTTATAGTTCTTTTCGTGAGCACCAGATGCCCCAAAGTGCTTTACAACCAATGAAGTACTTTTTAAATGTAGCCATTGTTGTAATGTTGGAAACATGGCAGCCAATTTTGCACACAGCAAATTTAACTCCCTCAACGATTATTGAGCAGATAGTCTGTTGTTCAGTGATGTTGATTGAGGGATAAATATTGACCATCATACCAGGGATAATGAGAGAGTGATGCAAAAGGGTGTAAGTTTTGTTTTCTCTGCTTTGAAAATGTTTTTTTAAACAATATTTTTATGAAAAGATTTTCAATTTTACATTTACACAAGATGCAACAAATCCCCCAAAATATAGTACAGTACAAAGTAATCATTATTCCACATATTCATACAGAGAAGACCAGCAAATGCTCATCCAAATGTTTCAAGGTTCAGTCATTGTAGTTGGCATCTCCTTTTGTACGGTTAATGAAAGGTACCAGAACGAGTGGGGGGATCTCGGAACAATGGGACAACAGAATAAAGCCCTAAGCACATGGCACCATGGTGTGCACCTCCCCCACAGGATAACAAAAACAGAGCTACACATAATGCAGTAAAATACAACCAATTGGAACCTAACACGGCATCCCAAGACCTCCAAGCAATGGAAGGACACTCCAGAAAAAGAGGAACAAGAAGATCCCGCCATCGCGAATACTACTTTGGAACACCGGAGGAGGCAGTGGAGTTTGTGAGAGACAATGAACTGGCAGGAGAGGAAGGACACTGAACTGTGGAGGGAATGTAAGAGTGTGTACTGCCAAGCTATGTCAGTAAGCCAAGGATTCTTACACCCTGCCTAAACCCATAACACAACAGACCTCACTCCTCTCCAGCCAAATCAGAGGCACCCACCATCACCAGATTTAAACCATTTCCTACCAAGGAAACCCCACCAACGAGAAGAAGAAGAATTGTCAAGACATCCATCAACAGGGGGGGGGACTTCTGTTGGCGGCCATGGGGTGAGTTGTCGCACATTTGGCAGTTCCCGTTCGAGGCTGTTTTTTTGATCCTTTCCCCTGGTTGCCGGGTGGTTGTTTTCATAGAAATGACAATGCAGAAGGAGGCCATTCGGCCCTTGGAAAGAACACCCTACTTAAGCCCAGACCTCCATTCTATCCCTGTAACCCAGTAACCCCACGTAATCTTTTGGACGCTAAGGGGCAATTTATCATGGCCAATCCAACTAACCTGCAAATCTTCAGACTGTGGGAGGAAACTGGAGCACCCGGAAGAAACCCACGCACACACGGGGAGAAAGCGCAACTCCACACTGACAGCCACCCGAGGCCGGAATTGAAAGCGGGATCCTGGAGCTGTGAGGAAACAGTGTTAACCACTGTGTCAACATGCCGCCCCAAACTTTTAATTCCAGATTTTTATTGCTGAAGTGGGATTTGAACCAAGGTTACCTTGGGTTCCTGGATTACGAGGCCAGTAACAATAGCAGGGAGGAAAAAGGTGCAGAGGTGGTGGAGGAAATCTATACTCCACTTGGTGAGGTCAGTGGATGGATCCACAGACCAGAAGTGGGTCTAGAAGAAAGGAGCTACTGGAGCGAGAAACTCTGGGTGACACAGGGGTAGATGCGGAGGGTAAAGGGCCGGCCCTACCAGGTCGACGGAGCAGGTGGTTGACTTTCTGAATGAAATATTCAGCCAACCAGAGGAGGGAGGCTCAGGAGGATCTGGCGAAGGTGGTAGACCCGCTGAGAGCGGGGATCGGCAGTGTGGAGCTGAGGCTGGAGACCCAGAGCCAGGCGATCCAGAGGGTGGAGGAGGCGGTGCGGGAACACGAGGAGCAGCTTACCTCGTTGGCGGCCAAAGTTACGATGTTCATGGGATACCCAGAAGGAGCTCAAGGAGAAAGTGGAGGATTTGGAGAACCTCTCACAGAGGAAAAACCTGAGGATAGTGGGGATTCTGGAGGGCATCGAGGGAGCAGACACAGGCTCTTATGTGGCCAAGGTGTTGGAGAAGCTAATGGGGGAGGGAACTGTTGACCGACCCCTGGAGGTCGGCCGAGAACATAGGGCATTGATGAGTAAGCCACAGGCAAGCAAGTAGCTTCCTCATCGGCGCTTTTTGCACCTGATCAAGGTGAACAAGTTGCCGAGGGCGATGGTGGTGAGGCTACACCGGTTTCTGGACAAAGAGAAGATCTTGCGGTGGGTCAGGCAGACGAGGAGATGTACTTGGGAAGGCAATGAGCTCCGGGTAGATCAGGACCTGGGCATGGAACTGGCAAAGAGGAGAGCCGGAGTCAACCGGGTCAAGGCTGCCCTCTTTAAGAAGGGAGGGCAACTCGATGGCGCAAGTGGTTAGCATGGTTGCCTCACGGCGCCAAGATCCCAGGTTCGATCCCGGCTCCCGGCTCTGGGTCACTGTCCATGTGGTGTTTGCACATTGTCCCAATGTTTGTGTGGGTTTCACCCCCACAACCCAAAAGATGTGCAGGGTAGGTGGATTGGCCACGCTAATTGCCCTTAAATTGAAAAAGAATGAATTGGATACTCTAAATATTATTTAAAAAAAAGAAGGGGGTGAAGTTTGGGATGCTGCACCCGGCCGGCCTTTGGGTGACCACAACGGCCGTGAATACTACTTTGGAACACCGGAGGAGGCAATGGATTCTTGAGAGACAATCAGCTGGCAGGAGAGGGAGGCCATTGAACTGTGGAGGGAATGTGAGGTGGCGTTTTCCCTGCCCCTCTTTTTGCTGTATTGTGCTGGGTTCTTTTGTTATTGGTGATGGCCAGGGGAGAACTTTTCTTCCCTTAGTGGCTGTTTAGCTCTTTCATGGGGTCATTGGGGGGAGTCCGGAGGACGGTGGAGGGTGAGTGCACCTTTTTTTCCTTCTTTACTGTGTTATTGTTGTTTGCACCATGGTGGAGTTCGAGTGGGGGGGGGTGTGTGGAATCAGTGGCGGATAGGATGTTTGGTACCATGGGCGGGGCTGCCGGGTGAGCTAATTCATGGGTGCACAGTGGGGGCGATCAGATGGTTAGAATTTTAGAGGACGGTGGGATTGTTGTTTGACAGGGGGACAGTTGAAGTGCAATAAATTAATTAAATATAATTTAATAATCTTTATTGGCACAAGTAGGCTTACTGCAGTGAAGTTACTGTGAAAAGCCCCTAGTCGCCATATTCAGGCGCCTGTTCGAGTACACAGAGGGAGAATTCAGAATGTCCAAATTACACTGTCGGCTTTGTCACTTAATCAACTTTTCCACAATAGATTTTCAAGACATAAAATTAACAGAAGACAGTATGTTGTTCAAATAAAATTTATTCTTGCTCATTGGAAAAGCGCACCAAAAATGTGCGCTGAATAGATACATCTGACAAATCCATACCAGCAAATTGAAAAGGCAGCATGTTGATTCTTCATCTGTTTTTAATGGTCATCATTTCAAAATAGTATCGTCATTAGCTTCTGCCAATTGTTTCGCGATGCGCTCAAGGAGTGTGTTGGTGACAGTGCACATCCGAGGGTGGGCCTGACGAGCTGCGGGACGCAGGATGCAGGCCAGGGGCTGGTCCAAGAAGGGTTATGGTTGATTGGCAGGGGAGGGAGGGGTGGATTGCCCCCCGACCAGGCTGGTCACATGGAATGTGTGGGGGCTGAATGGGCCAGTCAAATGGTTGAGTATCTTCACACACCTGAAGGCGGGTGTGGCATTTCAGCGGGAAACACATTTGAAGATTGGGGACCAGATTAGGCTGAGGAAGGGGTTGGTGGTACATGTTTTTCACTCGGGGTTTGATGTGAAGATGCGGGGAGTGGCGGTGCTAATAAATAAGCGGGGAGCGTTTGAGGTGGGGAACATAGTGGCAGATCCGGGGGGAAGCGTTGGGATGGTGAGTAAGAAATTGGAAGGGATGCCAGTGGTTTTGGTGAACGTTTATGCCCCAAATTTGATGTTGAATTTATGAGGCGGGTGTTGGGGAAGGTCCCAGACCTGGACTCGCACTGGTTCATTATGTGGGGGGGGGATACTTTAATACGGTCATTGAGCGAGATTCGACCGGTCGAGTCTGCGGTCGTGGAGGGTGGTCGCGGAAGATCTAAAGGGGTTCATGGAGCACATGCGGGGGGGGGGGGGGGGGGGGGGGGGGGGGGGGGTGGGGGGGGATGGATCCGTGGAGGTTTGGGAGGCCGAGGGCGAAGGAATTTTTGTACTTCTCCCATGTGCACAGGGTGTACTGGCGGATCGATTACTTTGTGGTGGATAAGACTGCTGGCGGTGGTGGTTGACTCAGGATACTCGTCGATTCTGGTTTCTGACCACACGCCGCATTTGGGGGGGGGGGGGGGGGGGGGGGCAGCACCCGCACTGGAGATTAGCCTTGGGATTGTTAGCAGACGAGGAGGTTTACGAGCGGGTGAAGGCCGCCATTTGGAGCTATGTAGAGCTGAATGACATGAGTGCGGTATTGGCCACCACGCTATGGGAGGCACTGAAGGCAGTGGGTCAGGGGGAAGTTGATATCGATTCGGGTGCACAAGGACAGGATGGAGTGGGCAGTGATGGCAAAGCTGGTGGAGGAGATCCCGCAGGTTGATAGGAGATATTCGGAAGCCCTGGAGACAGGGTAGTTGAAGGAGCGACAGAAGCTCCCGATGGAGTTTGGGTTGGTGTCCATGGGGAAGGCAGTGGGGCAGTTAAGGAGAGCCATGGGGACAGTGTCTTAATTTGGGTAGAAGGCGAGTAGGATGTTGGCTCATCAACTCAGGAAGCAAGGGGCGGTGAGGGAGAACAGAAAGGTGAAGGGTGGGAGGGGAAGGGTTGCACTGGACTCTGTAGGGGTGAATAGGGAGTTTGAGGAATATCATAGGAGGGTAAATGAATCGGAGCCCCGGTGGGGGAGAGGGAATGCAGCATTTTTTGGAAAGTCTGGAATTCCCCAAAGTGGGGGAGGATTTGGTAGATGGGTTGGGGGCACCCATTGGACTGGTGGAGGTGCTGCAGGGTATGCGGGCGATGCAAGCAGGGAAGGCCCGGGTCCGGATAGGTTCCCGGTGGAATTTTATAAAAGGTTTTCGAGGGATCTGTGCCCAGTAAGGGCATATAAAGAAGCGAGGAAGAAGGGGGAGCTCCCTCTACATTATCGCAGGCCTCAATATCCTTAATTATTGAAGAAGGATAAGGACCGGGAGCAGTGTAAGTCTGATCTCGCTGCTGAATGTGGACGGCAAGCTGCTGGCAAAGATCTTGGCATTACGGATCGAGGACTGTGCACTGAGGGTGATGGGGAGGACCAGACGGGGTTGTAAAGGGGAGACTTTTGTCAGTGAACATCAGGCGATTATTGAACGTAATTATGATGCCCCGGTGGGACAGGAGGTGGAGGTGGTGGTCGCTACGGATGCGGAGAAAGTCTTTGATCGGGTAGAATGGGAATATTTGTGGGAAGTACTGGGATGGTTCGGGTTTGGGCAGGGGTTTGTGGGTTGGGTCTGGTTGCTATATAGGGCGCCGCTGGCAAGTCTGAGGACAAATTGGCTGAGTTTGGGGTATTTTGGGCTAAATCGGGGCAAAAAGCAGGAATTCCCACTCTCCCCGTTGCTTTCCCCCTGCTGATATAGCAACTGGCAATGGCTCTTAGAGCGTTGACGGGTTGGAAAGGGATAGAGTGGGGGTGGGGGTGGTGGGGTGGTGGGGTGGTGGGGGTTGGAGCATAGAGTTTCGTTATACGTGGATGATGGGCTGTTTGGCACAGGGCTAAATCACTGGCTTTGAAAGCAGGCCAAGCGGGCCAGCAGCACGGTTCGATTCCCGTACCGGCCTCCCTGAACAGGTGCCGGAATGTGGCAACTAGGGGATTTTCACAGTAACTTCATTGAAGCCTACTTCTGACAATAAGCGATTTTCATTTCATTTGTTACTTTACATTTCGGACCCGTTTGGATAGTTTTAGGGCGATTATGAACATCTTGGATGAGTTTGGTTGGTTTTCCGGGTATAAATTAAACATAGGAAAGAGTGTGGTTTTCCCAATTCAAGTAAGGGGACAGGAGGGGAGGCTGGAGGAGCTGCTGTTTAAAGTGGTGGGGACAAAGTTTAGATGTTCGGGAATTCTGATGGCACGGGGATGGGAACATTGGTTGAGGATGAAGGGGAATTTTAAGAGGTGGGATGTGCTCCCACGTCACTTGGGGGGTGGGTGCCAACCATGAAAATGCTTTTTTTAAAATTTAGAGTACCCAATTCATTTTTTCCAATTAAGGAGCATTTTTGTGTGACCAATCCACCTACCCTGCACATGTATGGGTTGTGGGGAGAATGTGCAAACTCCACACGGACAGTGACCCAGAGCCTGGATTCAAACCTGGCACTGAGAGTATGGGGACAGTGGTGGCAGCACCTGGGGTTGGGGGGGGGGGGGGGGGGGGGGGGTGCCTTGGTTTGGGCACCGATTTTAAGGAAACCACATGTTTGCCCCGGGGGGGGGGGGGGGGGGGGGGGGGGGTCGGACGGTTTAGTGACCTACATGTGCGAGGCAGATTTCTGAACTTAAAGGAACTGGAAGAGGAGTATGAGCTGTCCATCAGGAATGGGTTCCGGTACAGGAACAGGATTATGTTAGGAAGTAGGTGCCATCCTATCCCAACCTGCCGGTCCCGGGTCTACAGGACAAGTGGTGTTGAATACAGGAGTTGGCGAAGATAGGGTGTCGGAGATCTATAAGGAATTGATGGACTGGGAGGGTGCCCCAATAGGAGAAGTTAAGCAGAAGTGAGAGGAGGAGTTGGGGATGGAGGTGGAGGCAGGACTGTGAGAGGAGGCTCTGAGGAGAGTTAATGCTCTTCATGTGCTAGGCTTAGTCTCATCCAATTTAAAGTAGTTTACAGGGCGCATATAAGAGTGGCCAGAGTGAGCAGGTTTTTTTGAGGGGAGGAGGACAGGTGTGGGTGCGCAGGGAGGCTCACGAACCATGTCCACATATTTTGTGCTTGTCCGAAACTGGGGAGATTCTGGCGGGGGTTTGCTGACGTGATGTTCGAGGTACTGAGGGTGAGGGTTATCCCCAGTCCAGAAGTTGCACTTTTTGGAGTGTCGGAAGACCCGGGAGTCCAAGGGACGAGAGAGGCCGATGTCTTGGCCTTTCCCTCCCTGGTAGCCTGGAGACGGATCTTGTTGGAATGGAGGGATTCGGGGTCGGCGCAACTTGCGGTGTGAGTGAGTGACCTCACAGAATTCCTAAATCTGGAAAAGATCAAGTTCGCCTTGAGTGGGTCTGTGGGCGGATTCGTCTGGAGATGGAAACGTTCATTGATTTCTTCAAAGATAGTTAAGACGTCAGCAGTGGGGTGCTCTATAGGGAGTAAAAACGGGGGTGGCAGTGTGGGTGGAGAGGATCGGCGTGGAGGGTGGGGTGGTGAGATGTTATTTATTGGCTATGTAATTTCATGTTTGTTCCCTTTTTCTTGGTTCCGCATTGTGTTTCATGTAAATATTTATAAATGCCTTAATGAAATGCCTTAATAAAAATTATTTATAAATGCCTTAATAAGTCCTGTTGCCTCACGGCGCCGAGGTCGCAGGTTCAATCCCGGCACTGGGTCACTGTGGAGTTTGCACATTCTCCACGTGTTTGCGTGGGTTTTGCCCCCACAACCCAAAGATGTGCAGTGAGGTGGCCACGCTAAATTGCCCCTTAATTGGAAAAAATTGATTGGGTATTCTAAATTTATATTTTAAAAAATGCCTTAATAAAAATATTTTTAAAAAAGACAATTCTTCTCATCCTGACAAAATAACGGAAAAACTCCAGAATTATTATTTTTTAAGTATTTTTATTCCAATTTTCAACATTTCACAATGACAAAAAGAACACACCCAACATATTAAACGCCCTGCCCAAGAAAACCCCCTCTCCATCCCTCCTCCCCCATAACACTTGACGGTAACCAGCTCTCCAAAATGCAAAATGAACAAACCCCAATTCTTGTGGAACCCATCACTTGCCCCCCTGAGGGTAAATTTCACTTTCTCCAGGCCTAAGAACTCCATTAGGTCCACCGCCATACTGAGGCACAGGGCGGTGAAGCTGACCTCCACCCCAACAGGACCCACCTGCAAGCAATCAGCGAGGCGAATGCTAAGACATCTGCCCCCGTACCCATCTGCAACTCCGTCAGCTCTGATTCCCCAAATATGTCCTCCAGGAGACGAGCTCTACATCTACATTCAGAGACACTGAAATGGTGCTAAAAACTAATGTCCAGAACCTTTCCAGCTTGAGGCAAGACCACTCACAGATGTCCTCTACCCCTCAAACAGCCGGCTCATCCTTGACTTCATCAGGTATGCCCTGTGCATCTGCTTTAGTTGTATCAGCCCAGCCTCGTACACAAAGTTGAGGCATTCACCCTCCACAGTACCTCACACCACAATTCCTCTCCTCCAATACTGCCCCAATTCCTCTTCCCACTGAGCCTTAATCGCTCCACAGACACCTTATCCTCCTCCAGAATGTTCCCATAAATCGCCGAGATGACCCCCCTCCCCTCCAGCCTGCCCACTGACAGCACCTCTTCCAACAACGAAGAGGCAGGTGCTATCAGGAAGATCTGGAAGACCTTCCTCGCAAAGTCCTGCATGTACCAAAAACTCTCCTCCCGTGCCAAACCAAACTTCTCATTCAATGCCTCCAAGCCTGCAAACCATCCTCCCAGAAACAGATCCTTCACCTCCCTCATCCTCCTCCCCTCCCATCCCCTGAACCACCACACTACCCGCATACTTCCCTGGAGCCAATGGAGGCGGGGCCATCATCAGTGCCCGCAACCCCGAACCCCTACATAAGTCAGCACGGTATCACAGTGGGTTAGCACTGTCACTTTACAACTCCAGTGTTCCAGGTTCGATTCCCGGCTTGGGTCACTGTCTGTGCGGAGTCTGCACGATCTCTCCGAATCTGCGTGGGTTTCCTCCGGATGCTCCGGTTTCCTCCCACAGCCCAAAGATGTGCAGGTTAGGTGGATTGGCCACGCTAAATTACCCTTGGTATCCAAAATAAAAGGTAGATGGGGTTACGGGCGTAGGGTGGAGGTGTGTGCTTAAGTGGGGTGCTCTTTCCCAGGGCCAGTGCAGACTCAATGGGCTGAATGGCCACCTTCCGCACTGAAAATTCTATGATTCTATGATTAATGAACCCGCCTCCACCTTTATCCGTCCTCCCCATTCCAACCCTGTACCTTCTCTGCATTTGCCGCCCGGTAATAATACATCAAAGTCGGGAGGCCTAATCCCCCGACTGCCATGCCCTCTGCAGCACCACCTTCCTTATCCTGGCCACCTTCCCTGCCCAGACAATCAAAGAAATCAACCTGTCCACCCCCTTGAAAAATGCCTTGGGCAAAAAGACCGACAGGCACTGAAATAGAAACAAAACCGCAGTAAAATGTTCATTTTCACTGCCTACACCCCACCCGCCAACGGCAGAGGAAGATTATCCTACCTCAAAACATCTGCCTTCACCCTCCCCACCAAGCTAGAAAAATTCAATTTCTGAACACCTGCCCAATCCTGAGCCTTCTGCACCCCTAGATTCCGAAAATGAGATGCTGCCACATGGAATAGTAACCCCCCTCCCCCCCCACCCCAACCCCCGTCCCTGGGGAGGAAACCACAAAATATTCACTTTTCCCCAGGTTCAGATTATACCCCAAAAACGCCAAAATCTTTTAAGCAAACCCATTGTGCCCCCCATCGAGGAGCCCGGCTCCGAAACGTATAACAACAAATCGTCTGCGTACAAGGACACCCTGTGTTCCACCACACCCCCCCCCCCCCCCCCCCTCACTATCCCCTTCCACATCCCCGATCTCCTCAGCGCAATGGCCAAGGGTTTTATCGCCAATGCAAACAGAAGGGGGGGACATAGGGCACCCCTGCCTCGTTTCCTGGTGCTGCAATGAAAAATATCCTGAATTCATATTATTCGTGTGCATGCTCGCCATCGGCTCCTTATACAGCAACTGCATCCATGTCACAAAATTAGGCCCAATCCCAAACTTCTCCAACACCGCAATCAGATAACTCCACTCCATTCTGTCAAAGGCCTTCTCTGCATTCAATGCCACGACCACCTCCAACTCCCTTCCCTCTGCCGGAGAAAGCAACACATTCAGCAGCCTCGCCATACATTCACCGTCTGCTATCTGCCCTTAATGAACCCCGTCTGATCCTCCCCAATCACCCTTGGTAGGCACACCTCCAGCCATAGTGCCAGCAACTTTGCCAATACTTTAGCAGGGATATGGGGCCTATATGACCCACACTCCACCGGGTCCTTATCCCTCTTTAGCAGCAACTAGATGGAGGCTTGTCCCAGTGTTTTCGGCAAAACCCCCCCCTAACCATTGTGTCCTCGAACATCTCCACCATCAGTGGCGCCAGCTTCTCCTTAAATCTCTTGCAAAATTCCACTGGAAATCATTCGGCCCCACCACCTTCCCAATTGCCGCCTTCACCTCCTCTGCCCCCACCGACACCTCCAGCCCCACCCTCCACATTTAACTCACCTTTGGGCACTCTAACCTCACAAAAACTCTCTCAACTCTCACTCATCCTATGACGGCTCCAATTTATATAATCTCTATAAAACTCCTCAAACGCCATTACTCCATTCCGGGGCCACCACCCACCCTATCCCTAACCTGAACTATCTCCCTCGCCGCAGCTTGTTTACAGAGCTGACCTGCCAACATATTACCAGCCTTCTCCCCGTACTCATAGACAGCCCCCTTGCATTTCTCAGCTGACGCAACACTTTCCCCGTGGACAACAGATCAAACCTCGCCTGCAGCTCCTAAAGTCCTGAGTTCAGGTCCCCCGCATACCTCCCGTCCACTTCCAGAATCTCTTCATCCACGTTAGCCTTGAACAAAATAACCTCCCCTGTCACCATTGCCTTCAGAGCCTCCCTAACCATCAACAGCGAGACCTCTGCAGTAGTTTTTTTTTTTCTTTTTTAAATTTAGAGTACCCAATTCATTTTTTCCAATTAAGGGGCAATTTAGTGTGGCCAATCCACCTACCCTGCACATCTTTGGGTTGTGGGGGCGAAACCCACGCAAACACGGGGAGAATGTGCAAACTCCACACGGACAGTGACCCAGAGCCGGGATCGAACCTGGGACCTCAGCGCCGTGAGGCTACAGGGCTAACCCACTGAGCCACCGTGCTGCCCCAGTAGTTTTTTTTTAATAAACATTTTATTGAGGTATTTTTGGTATAGTACCAACAACAAAATAAACAATATTCATGAAACCATAAACATAGTGCAAAAGCCATTTACCTCTCGTACAGGTCCCACCCTTATTGACCCCCTACTCTAATCTAAACTAATCCCCCACCCCCCGTCTGCTGACAATTAATTCCCCGCAAAGAAGTCGACGAACGGTTGCCACCTCCGGGTGAACCCTAACATTGACCCTCTCAAGGCGAACTTGATTTTCTCCAAACAGAGAAAGCTAGCCATGTCCGATAGCCAGGTCTCCGACTTCGGGGGCTTTGAGTCCCTCCAAGCTAATAGTATCCGTCTCCGGGCTACCAGGGAAGCAAAGGCCAGAACGTCCTCCGCAGTACAGTTAACCCCACATACTCCTCAACCACCTTCCCCATCCTATCACAAAAACTGCGGTCCCCCAACAACCCCACATTCATCCTCCACCCCGGCTTCTGGGCTGCCCCCTTCTCCGGGACCACGTCCATCCAGTGTGGCCAGCTAACAGCACCTTTCCCACCAAAAAATAAATCCGAGACAACACCTTATGCACCGCCGAAAACAAGGATTACTCCCAATCTCTCTCGTCACCGTCAACACCCATCCCCTCCCCAGAATGCCCCCAGCCATTTCCTCTTGCAAACACCCCCCCCCCCCCCCCCCCCCCCCCCAAGACTCCCGTTCACAAGCAAACCTTTGTTTGCTAGCACGATGACCCCTGCCGGAGCCCACTCCCTCCAGAATTAATTATAACAAATGAGAGCTTGTATCAGCATCTCACCGACCCAGATAAAGAAAGGAAACCCCAAAGAGAGGGACATGGTCTGGCAATGTACACTTTCACAAAGAGGATACCAGGAACAGGACAGCATAACCCCAGGGGAGCCTGTCCCAAGAGGACAGTCTGGATGTCCATATGTATGACCACTTGAAGGAGGGCGACCTACTCCTCCATCCAGCCTAACCCCAAACCCAAAAGAAAGATTCTAACAATGCTGAATCACAGCACTCAGACTCGCACTCATGCCCTGCAGCCAACAGGATACTACCTCCCCAGAGGAACCAAATGTTTAAGGAGAATAGTCCAGAAGCCCCAAAAGGGGACATCTGGGGGGATGGGTGACCCACTCTCCTGCCTGACCAGGCTAACACAGTTACTACTGCCCGGTATATCATGGTAACACAGTGGTTAGCCCAATTGCTTCACAGCTCCAGGGTCCTGGGTTCTATTCCCGGCTTGGGTCACTGTCTGTGCAGAGTCTGCACGTTTTAGGTGGAGGTGTGGGCTTGGGTAGGGTGCTCTTTCCAAGAGACGGTGCAGACTCAATTGGCCAAATGGCCTCCTTCTGCACTGTAAATTCTATGACTATGACTAACGTTCCGAACTGAGCTAAACCAGGCCTATACATTGAACAAAGCAAATTACCCCTATCTCTTGGCATCGCAGAAACCTCTCCATCAATGAGATTCAACCCATTTCCCCTCAGCACAGAAACCCTAACAACAGGATGATATGCCCACTGCCCATGAGCCAAGTAACCACTGTCACTACCCGTGCAGCCAAGTAAATATAGAGGACCAACCCAAGAAAGACTAGATATCCCAGGAATGACTGACCACGCCCGGGCGTGCACCAGTACATATTTCCCCAACTCCAACAACACTAGAGGCGCCAACAGAAAAAAAAGTATTTTCCAGACTACATGATCAGTCTGTACCTTCATAGGAGACGAGTAAGGATTCCATAATCCCAAAATAACCAAAGTACAAAAGACAAACGTGACACCAATAGTTCTAATGAGGATTTTCCTCACCCACAATGAGGAGTTTCCAGGCCATACCAACTACCTCTAGACCAAACCACCTACCCACCACTCTGCTGTGGCACGACTCAATTTATCCATAAATAAATTGAAGGGTATCAAAAACTGTATTCACTCAGTGTAAAGCACGGATTACAGCGTATAAAAGAAATCAGGTAAATACCGCACAACCTTCATTTTTCCACAGAATAACGAAAACAAGCGAGAACACATCTGTGCTCACATATCATACATTCTTATCAGGATGAAAGGAAATAACACAAAATCAGGAGTAAAATTACAGAGGAACAAGGTTCAAGGTTAATGATGAACTGCAGGATAATATAACCATCCACAGGTCTTTGAAAGGCCAAAGCCATGACAGGGTCATTGAGCAACATCCAGGATCCATTGAGTTCCACTGAAGCCTGTCCATCTCCACCATGTCATTGTCCTGAAGCCCCAGCAATGAGAAACCTAGTCCCCGACGGGTGGCCAAGATCCGTCCTGTCCGGCCACCTCTGGCTCTTCTCGACAGACCCAGAGGGCAAGACAAAGTAAGACCAGTGGTCAAAGCCTTTGACCAACCCCAAGCCTCGAAGACCAAAATCAATGTGCCCCGTCGAACTCGAAATGCACAGACTTCAAATCGAGATTGTGAAAACAAGGCAGCCTGTTCTCAAATCCGGCTGGGAATTCATCCCCAGCTCCCCTTGGGAAACAGTGCGCATGGATACTCCTTCTCTGGCCCCATTCCCCCGTATCAATCAGGATATTCGGCATACCATTCAACAGGATTTCCACGTACTGAAGGTGAACTCCCACCGAGGAAACTGCCCCATCGACTGACAGGATTCTCTTCTCCGCTTCACCCATTCCCTTCAGGATATCTCATCAATGTGAACATCAATTACCTGTGCCGGGGGCTCGTGACCATCGTCCATAACTTCGCTCACAATGGCAGCCATGATCTCGATCCTAATAATAATAATCTTTATTAGTGTCATAAGTAAGCTTACATTAACAATACAATGAAATTACTATGAAAAGCCCCTAGTCGCCACATTCCGGCGCCTGTTCGGGTACACTGAGGGAGAATTCAAAATGTCCAATTCACCTAACAAGCACGTATTTCAGGACTTGTGGGAGGAAACTGGAGTGCCCGATGGAAACCCACGCAGACACGGGGAGAAAGACAGACTCCGCACAGACAGTGACCGAATCCAGAATTGAAGCCGGGAATGGCATCGCTGAGGCAGAGACACGCTGACCATCAAAACCACCACTGCGAACTGGGCCCCATCCCTGGTGTCTCCGACCGCCTCAATTAACCAAGGATTTTCTTGACTGAATTTGGCTCCCCATCGCCAAACATTAGCCAGGATCTTCCAGGAAAGTAGCACAGGACATACGCATGAGGATTGGATAATTATGGGCGGTGCATCAGGTTAAAAAAAGGATTCAACGATGAAGCCAGAGCTCGCGCAAATGCAGCCGCTCCAGCACTCACACCACATGACCCCCCCCGAAAAAGTTCTTTTGGTGTGAAAAGCTTTCATTTATGTTGTACAGCAGACAATGTCTTGCCATTTTATGCAATTAGGGGAAAAGAAGCTTTGAGTATCTTAAGTGAGTCGGCGAGGTTGCAACAATTGTGAGCAATTAGCATTCTCTGCTCCGTTTGTTTGATGAACCTTTTTCTCTCTGCGCTGTGCCCTTTGTTTTGCATTTGTCCTGTGACGGTTTTTATCTCTGAGTAGAGAACACTGTCCTGCTCCCATCACCTTTGCTATGTGTGTCTTTGAAGAATTGCAGAATCCCCCATTGAATTCGGAAGGTCAGAATGCAAATTCTCCCTTTATTATGTGCCGGTGAACAAGGAGAGATGTTAATGCTCTAATTATTCCATTAGGGCCGCTGCTGCCGGCCTCTGAGAGCCAAGATAAATGCTTTCATTTTGATGCCATTCTGACAGCTAATTTTTTTTTCAACAGAACTTCAAACATTTCCCAGAATTAAAATGGGTCAATTTGTTCCAGCGCATAAGGCATAGCCAATTACCTCCAACAGTCTTGCAGGAGATCCCAGGGGAACTGACAAGAGCTGACTGGCATTTGCCGACAGTACCTGTCTTAATCCATTTTTACTCCCTTTTGTTCTTCTCCCCATAAAGTTTCATTTTGTGGATCTCTCAGCAGGTATGGCGAGCAGTTTCTGAATATTCAATCTCACCAAGACGCTGCTTATCTTCTTCCTATTTATCCCCTCCTTATTCAATGTATCTAATCGAAACCAGACCAGGGAGAAAGAGCCTTTTATTTCGCTTCCCTCAACTTCAGGAGATCTCCCAGTTGGTGCCATTTTCTCCATGTACTTTGACTTTCAGCTGACCCTGTGACACTGAACCATTGACCTCTTGAATATTGGGTTCAACTGCTGAGGCTGATCTGGATATTTTAACGGGCATTGTGCAAATTCCCTCAAATTCCATATTTCAGCTGCTCACGGACACAGTTGCCCCGTCAGTGCGCCTTTTTTGGATTTTGAAGACACTTTTCTCATGTTTTCTGAATCCCATGTTAACATTTCTGAAATTTCACTGTGTTCGACTACACAAGACACTTCCAGCATTTCACAGACTGAAAGCTACAAATGGACTTTAACCTGCTGTCCACCAACTCCGGCAGGCACGGGGGACCTTTAATGAGCATGGAGACAAGGCTGGCCACCTGCTGGCTCACCAGCTGAGAAAGCAGGCAGCCATCTGGAAAATAGCACAGGTGAAGGATAGCAGAGGCAGACTGGTAGCCAAATCAAAAACGTCAATGAAGCGTTTGAGACCTTCTACCAGGGACTGTACACTCCGAGCCTCCCAACAGGGGTGCGGGGATGAAACGGTTCCTCGACAGACTGGACATGCAAGTCGTGGGGGGCGACAGACGGAGGGAGCAGAAAGCATCAATAGGACCGGGAGAGATCATGGAGAGCATCAACTCCATGCAGGTGGGGAAGGTGCTGGGACCCGATGGGTTCCCAGCGGACTTTTACAAAAAAGGCACGCCTGCACTTGCCCCATTTCTGGGGGAGATGCTCGCAGACTCACTTGAGACAGGCACCCTAGCTTCAATGCTAACACATGCCACAATATCACTGATACCCAAATAAGACAAAGACCCAACAGAATGCGAATCATACAGACCCATTTTGCTGCTCAATGTGGATGTGAAAATACTCGCAAATGGCCAAAAGGCTGGAGAACTGTGTTCCAAGGTGGTCACAGAGGATCAGACGGGCTTTGTCAAGGATAGGCAGCTAACTACGAACATCAGACAGCTGCTGAATGTGATACTGACCTCACCCGGGGAGAGAACACCAGAGGTGATTATCTCCCTGGATGCAGAGAAAGCCTTCGACAGAGTCGAGTGGAAGCACCTCATTGAGGTACTAGAACGGTACTAGAACCGTTTGGGCTGAGAACAGGATTCACCTCATGGGTGAAACTCCTGCACAACACCCCCAAGGCGAACGTTGTTCACTCTGGCAATTGAACCGCAGGTATTCGCTCTGCGAGATGCGGGCGGCTGGAGGGGAATCTGAAGAGGGGGCAGAGAGCACAGAGTCTCACTCTCTGCGGATGAGCTGCTCCTCTACATTTCGGACCCGCAAAACGGCATGAAAGAAATCACAAAGCTTCTGGGAGAGTTCGGACCCTTCTCGGGGTCAACCTGGGCAAAAGTGAAGCTTTCCCGTGTGTATGTGTGTGTGTGTGTGCGTGCGTGGGTGTGCGTGTGTGCACATTCCACATCCTAACCACTCGCTGTGTGAATCTGTCTCCACCACACTCTTGACAGTACATTCCCGATCTAAACCACTTGCTCTGCAGAGACGTTTTTCTTCGTGTCTACATTGCTTCTTTTGTTAATCCCCTTAAATCTGTATCCTCTTGACCTCGATCATCATAATACTAATAATAATCTTTATTGTCACAAGTAGCCTGACATTAACACTGCAATTAAGTTACTGTGAAAATCTCCTAGCCGCCACACTTTGGCGCCTGTTCGGGTACACGGAGGGAGAATTCAGAATGTCCAAATTATCGAACAGCACGTCTTTCGGGACTTGTGGGAGGAAACCGGAGCACCCGGAGGAAACCCACGCTGCACGGGCAGAATGTGCAGACTCCACTACGCACTATGCTCCCATGCTGCCACCAAGGGGAACAGTTTCTCCCTATCGACATTGTCGAGACATCTCATGATTTTGAATACCTCTATCAAATCTCCTCGCAAAACTTCTCTTCAAGAAAAACAGTCCCATTTTCACTAATTTTTCTGTGTACTGAATTTCCTTACCCAGGAAACTATTCTTGTGAATCTTATCAACACTCTTAATGCCTTCACACTGCTCCTAAAGTTTGGTACTCAGACTTGACACAATGCTCCAATTTAGGCCAAAACAATGGTTTATACAAGTTTAACATCACTCCCTTGCTTTGAGGTCTATTCCCTATTAATAAAATCTCAGATGCTGTATGCTTTAACTACTCTCTTCACTTGGTCTGCTATTTTCTTTTTTTTTTAATAAACATTTTATTGAGGTTTTATTTTGCATTGTAACAACAGCAATATAAACAATGTACATGAAAATATAAACATAGTGCAAATACAACCTCCCTTCCCCACAGGTCCCACCACTAATTAACCCCCAAATCTACACTAACCAACAACCCCCCCCCCCCCCGCTGATGATTAATTCTCCGCGAAGAAGTCAACGAGCGGTTGCCACCTCCGGGTGAACCCTAGCAGTGACCCACTCAAGGCGAACCTAATTTTCTCCAGACAGAGAAAGCTAGCCATGTCCGATAGCCAGGTCTCCGACTTCGGGGGCTTTGAGTCCCTCCATGCTAGTCATATCTGCCTCCGGGCTACCAGGGAAGCAAAGGCCAGAACGTCTGCCTCTTTCTCCTCCTGGACTCCTGGATCCTGCGACACCCCGAAAATCGCCACCTCTGGACTCAGTGCCACCCTTGTTTTTAACACCGTGGACATGACATGAGCAAACCCCTGCCAAAATCCCCTAAGGTTCGGACATGCCCAGAACATGTGGAAATGATTCGCTGGTCCTCCCGCACATTTTGCGCACCTGTCTTCCACCCCAAATAATCTGCTCATCCGAGCCACTGTCATGTGAGCCCTGTGAACGACCTTGAATTGTATCAGGCTGAGCCTGGCACATGTTGCGCACGTGTTGACTCTACTCAATGCGCCTGCCCAAAGACCATCCTCTATCTCTCCTCCCAGCTCCTCCTTCCACTTGCGCTTCAGCCCCTCAGTCTGCGTCTCCTCTGATCCCATAAGTTCCTTATAAATGTCAGAAACGCTCCCCTCACCTAGCCATCCTCTGGAAACTACTCTGTCCTGAATCTCCCTTAGCGACAGGAGTGGGAAGGTTGATACCTGTCTACACAGAAAGTCCCACACCTGCAGATATCGAAATTCATTTCCCCCCCACCAAGGCAAACTTCTCCTCCACCGCCCTCATAGTCGGAAAGCTCCCCTCTATAAACAAGTCCCCCATCCTCTCAATCCCCGCTTTCCGCCATACTTGGAATCCCCCGTCCTACCTCCTCGCCGGGGCAGACCAGTGATTATTGCAGATTGGGGACCAGACCGATGCTCCCTCTGCTCGCACGTCTCCTCCATTGCCCCCAGACTCTCAAGGCTGCCACCACCACGGAGCTGGTGGAGCACCGCGCCAGCGGGAACGGCAGAGGCGCAGTTACCAGCGCCCCCAAACCTGTGCCCGTGCAAGAAGCCTCCTCCATACACACGCATGCTGACCCCCCCCCCCCCCCCCCCCCCTCCACCAGCCACTTCCTAATCATGGCTATGTTAGACGCCCAATAATTATTGCTAAAGTTCGGCAGTGCCAGCCCTCCCTCTCCCCGACTCCGCTCAAGCATTACCCTCCTCACTCGCGGGGACTTGCCCCCCCCCATACAAAGCCCGGTATAACTTTATTGACCCGCTTAAAAAAGGACCGCGGAATGAAGATGGGGAGACATTGAAATACAAACAGGAATCTCGGGAGGACTGTCATTTTCACCGTTTGGACTCTACCAGCTAGAGACAACGGGAGCGCATCCCATCTCCGGAAATCATCTTTCATCTGATCCACCAACCGGGCCAAGTTCAATTTATGTAGTCGGTCCCAATCCCGCGCCACTTGGATACCGAGGTACCTGAAACTGTCCCCTACCAAACTAAACGGCAATTCCCCCAGTCGCCTCTCCTGACCCCTCGCCTGGACCGCAAACATCTCGCTCTTCCCCATGTTAAGCTCATACCCTGAAAACTGGCCGAATTCCCCTAAAATTCCCACAATTTCTTCCATCCCCTCAATTGGATCTGAACAATGCAAAAGCAGGTCGTCCACATACAGCGAGACGCTGTGCCCCATTCCCCCCCCCCCCCCCCCCCCCCCCCCCCCCCCCCCCCCCCCCCCCCCCCCCCGCCGCCAGACCAGCCCTTTCCAGCCCTTTCTTGCCCCTTGAGGCCCTCCGAGCAATTGCCAGCAGCTCTATAATTAGCGCAAACAGCAGTGGGGAGAGGGGGCATCCCTGTCTCGTCTCCCGGTGCAGTCTAAAATAGTCCGAAGTTGTCCTGTTTGACCGTACAGTTGCCACAGGAGCCCGGTACAGCAACCTGACCCAGTCAATAAGGCCCCTCCCAAATCCGAACCGCCCCAGAACCTCCCATAAATAATCCCACTCAACCCGGTCAAAAGCTTTTTCCGCATCCAGCGCGACCACTACCTCCACCTCCCTACTTTCTGGGGGCATCATGATCACATTTAACAGCCTTCTTACATTGTCCACTAACTGCCTGCCCTTAACAAACCCTGTCTGATCCTCCACAATGATGTTCGGTACACAATCCTCAATCCTGGAGGACAAAATTTTGGCCAAAAGTTTGAAGTCTACGTTCAACAGGGAAATTGGCCTGTAAGACTCACATGGCTCCGGATCCTTGTCCCATTTGAGGATAAGCAAAATCGTGGCCTGTGACATCTTCTAGGGCAGAACCCCTCTTTCCCTTGCCTCATTAAACACCCTCATTAGCACCGCTCCCAATAGCCTGGTGAACCTTTTGTAGAACTCCACTGGGTATTGTAATTGATAATATGGAAAGATGTGTCATTTGAAACATGGAAGTCTGGCAATATCTGGTCTGAGAGAAACATGAGAGGATACAGGGCAAGATCCCATGAAGGGTTAACAGCAGCTGCAAGGAGTAGAATTGTAAAATGCTGATAGCCTTAGTCAAGCAGGCTTAGCAAACACACAGGATTTCTGTATGAAGCTAAAAACAATGGTTCACACCTTCATTGAAATTAACCACCTTAGTAAGCATCTGGAAAAGCATGGATGAGGGTTTCAGTTGAGCTAGGTGATAAATGTAAACCTTTCAAATTAGAACCAAGTGGAATTTTAGCATTACGCAAAAATCAATGATTCACTCTTCATTGAAGTAAAATCAGCAGATAGAAAAGAATGACTAGGGGGGCAAATATATAGATGTGAAATTCTGCTAACATCAGGTAAATTAAAAGAAAATTGGAGACTATCAGTCTACGAGAAACATAATTTAAAGCTAAAGTCAAAGTCAAAATTATGAGCTGTGGACACAATTGGAAAATAAAACTATAGAAATGACAGGAACCAAGATTCACACCCCTCTTGAAATCAAAGCATTTTGAACATCACAAAGGACAATGTAATCAGATCTGAGGGCTGAGGCCATGCCCAAAATGAATACTTAGTTGTGTACCTTTTTCAATCCAAGTGAAATAAAAGTTACTTTACAACAAAGTCATAAAAACGTAATAACTGTTAGAAAGAGAATATAAACCCAGAGACCAGAGCAGCAACTACCAGAATTCAGAGAGGCAGAGAAGGAACAAGCAGCTCAGAGTCAGCTTACAGCCAGCTCGGTCATGGGAAAGGGACAAGTAGCCGAGCTAAAACAGCTAATACATCTAAGGAAGGCCAGAATTTAAAGAGGAGACATAGTCAGCTCAGAGTCAGCTCAGAGATAGCCAGCAAAGCCAGCTCTCATAGTTCAGTACATGGGATCGACAAGACATAGCAACCGAGCTAACCAGCGAATACATCTAAAGAAGACCAGACTTTAAAGAAGATTGATTGTCAAGGTGGGCCTGAAGGTCCCTTCAACCAACCAGGAGGGTCCAGAAGCAAGATCTTTTTACCTTTCTGTAAAGATAGTGATTGTATCTTTTAAAAGAAAAAGAAAAAATATAATAATGAAATAACTTAAATAAACTGAAACAGTGGTTATTCCAAAGTCTACTTTACTTACTTAGCAATGCAGGACCCAGGATCGATGAAATCTTCTATGAAGATATGGGTTATACCGGGGGATAACTTAAAAACATAGTTTGACCTGAATAGCACCCACCGAAGCCTGCATTGGAGTCAGGGAGTAAGAATCCCTGTTCACCATTTAGAATGTCGGTCCTTTTTGGTATAGGGGGACTTCTAAGAATAGTGGTGAGTTTTCTTTTTTTTTAAATAATTTTTATTCAAATTTTCCAACAACAAATTTGATCCCAACAACGAAAAGAGAAAAACAATAACCCCTCCCCCCTCAATACAAAAACAATAAATTAACAACAAGAAAGAGTAATAAACATAGAACCATAAGAACAAACCCCCATAACGAACCCATAGTCCCCCCCCCCCCCCTGGGTTGCTGCTGAAGTTGACCACCCCCTAATGCTCCGCCAGGAAGTCTAGAAAGGGTTGCCACCACCGGAAGAACCCTGGCACCGACCCCCTCAGGGCAAACTTGACCCTCTCCAGTTCAATGAACCTGGCCATGTCGTTGATCCAGGATTCCGGGCTCGGGGGCTTCGCGTCCCTCCACTGTAAAAGAATCCTTCACCAGGCTACTAGGGACGCATAGGCCAGGATACCGGCCTCTCTCGCCTCCTGCATCCCGGCTCCAATGCTACCCCAAAGATCGCGAGCCCCCAGCACGGTTCCACCCTGCAACTGACCACCTTGGACAAGGTCCCCGCCACCCCCTTCCAGAACCCCTCCAACGCCGGACACGCCCAGAACATGTGGGTGTGATTCGCCGGGCCACCTGAACACCTGCCACACCTGTCCTCACCCCCAAAGAACCGGCTCAGCCTGGCCCCAGTCATATGTGCCCTATGCAGCACCTTTAGCTGGATTAGACTAAGCCGAGCGCAAGAAGAGGAGGAATTCACCCTCCCCAGGGCGTCCGCCCACGTCTCCTCGTCAATCTCCTCCCCCAACTCCTCCTCCCACTTCGCTTTCAGCTCCTCCACTGAGGCCTCCTCCCCCTCCTGCATCACCTGATAAATTGCAGAGATCCAACCCTCGCTGACCCACGTCCCCGAGAGCACCCTGTCCTGAACCCCCAATAGTGGAAACTCCGCCGCCTAACAAATTCCCTAATCTGCATGTACCTAAAGGAATTTCCTTGGGGTAGACCCCACTTCCCCTCCAACTCCTCTAAGGTCGCAAACTTCCCGTCTAGGAAGAGGTCCCCCATCCGCCTGATACCTGCCCTGTGCCAACTCAAAAACCCTCCATCTATCCTCCCTGGTACAAACCGGTGCTTCTCCCATATAGGGGACCAGACCGAGGCCTTCACTTCCCCCCTATGCCTCCTCCACTGCCCCCAGATTTTGAGGGTAGCCACCACTACTGGACTTGAAGAGTACTTTGCCGGGGGGACCTGCAACGGGGCCGTCACCAGCGCCTCTAAACCCGTGGCCACACAGGACGCCGCCTCCATCCTCTTCCATGCAGCTCCCTCCCCCTCCATCGCCCACCTACGAATCATTGCCACGTTCGCAGCCCAGTAATATCCACACAGGTTGGGCAAGTGGTGAGTTTTCAACAACAGTACCCATCTGGTCCCGGGACCTTATCCGACTGCATGGCCTACAAGCCCTCCACTATCTCTTCCAACCTGATCGGGGCCCCCAGTCCTTCTACCAGCTCCCCGTCCACCTTTGGGAACGTCAGCCCCTCCAGGAAGTGCCTCAACCATCCCCTCCGACCCCGCATGGGGTTCCGACCTGTACAACCTGCTGTAGAAATCCCTGAACGTCTTGCTCACCTCTGCCGAGTCCCCAACTAAGTTCCCATCCCCGTCAATAACTTTCCCTATTTCTATAGCTGCCTCCCTCTTTCTAAGCTGCTGTGCAAGCATTCTGCTGGCCTTCTCTCCAGGCTCATAGATCGCCCCCCCCCTCGCCCATCTGAGCTGTTCCACTGCCCTCCCTGTGGTTAACAAGCCGAGCTCCGCCTGTAGCCTCCGCCATTCCCTTAAAAGCCCTGCCTCTGGGGTCTCCGCGTACCTCCTGTTGACCTGTAGTATCTCCTTTATCAGTTGGTCCGTCTCTTCTCTGTCCATCCTGTCCCTGTGAGCCCGGATCGAGATCAGCTCTCCTCTCACCACTGCCTTCAGCGCTTCCCAGACCATCGCTGCTGAGACCTCCCCCGTATCATTTAACTGCAGGAAATTTTGTATGCATTTCCTCAGCCTCTCGCACACCGCATCGTCCGCCAATAGCCCTACATCTAACCTCCATTGCGGGAGCTGATTGCTATCTTTACTAACCTGCAGGTCAACCCAGTGTGGAGCATGGTCCGAGATTGTGATCGCCGAGTACCCCGTGTCCACCACCCCTGCCAGCAAAGCCCGACCCAAACAAAGAAATCGATCCGAGAGTATACCTTATGCACATGGGAGTAGAAGGAGAACTCCTTCACCCTCGGCTGCCTAAATCTCCATGGATCCACCCCCCCCCCATCTGCTCCAGGAACCCTTTCAGTTCCTTTGCTTGTACTGCTATTTTCAATGATTTATGCGCATGAACCCACTTTACAATGGTATAATTTATTTTTTATTGCCCCTCCATTGTTTTTCCTATCAAAGTGAATGACATGGAAAATAGGAGCAGGAGTAGGTCGTTTGGCCCTTCAGGCCGGCCCCATCATTCAATATGGTCATGGCTGATCCTCTACCTCAACGACACCCTCCTGCTCTCTCCCCATTACCCTTGACACCTTTAGAGTTTAGAAATCTATCTATTTCTGTCTGAAACATTTTCAGTGACTTGACGTCCACAGCCTCCTGTGGTAGAGAATTCCAACTGTTTACCACTCTCTAAGTGAAGAAATTTCTCCTCGTTTCAGTCCTAAATGGCCGACCTTGTACCCTTTTCAATAATTCCTTTATGGAATATGGACGTTGCTGGTAAGGCCAGCATTTATTGCCCATCTCCAGTTTCCCTTCAGAAGATGATGGTGAGTTCTTGAACCGCTGCAGTCCTTCAGGTATAGGTACATCCACTGTGCTGCTGGGAGGAAATTCCAGGATTTTGCCCCAGCGACAATGAAGGGACAGCGATATATTCCCAAGTCAGGGTGGTGAGTGACTTGGAGGGGAACCTCCAGGTGATGGGGTTCCCTGGTATCTGCTGCTCTTGTCCTTCTAGATGGTTGTGGTCGTGGGTTTAGAAGGTGCTGTCTAAGGAACCTTGGTGAGTTACTGCTATGCATCTTGTAGATGGTACATATGCCCGTCACTATTCGGCGGTGGTGGAGGGTTTGAATGTTTGTGGACGAGGAAACAATCAAGTGGGCTACTTTGTTCTGGATGGTGCCAAGCTTGTTGGAGCTGCACTCATCCAGGCAAGTGGAGAGTATTCCATTACACTCCTGACTTATGCCTTTTAGATGGCGGACAGATTTCGGGGGGGGGGGGGGGGGGGGGGGGGGGGGGTCAGGAGGTGAGTTACTCGCTATAGAATTCCTTGTCTTTGATCTGCCCCGATAGCCACAGTATTAATGTGGCTAGTCAAGGGCAGCACGGTGGCCTAGTGGTTAACACAACCGCCTCATGGCGCTGAGGTCCCAGGTTTGATCCCGGCTCTGGGTCACTGTCCGTGTGGAGTTTGCACATTCTCCCCGTGTCTGCGTGGGTTTCGCCCCCACAACCCAAAAATGTGCAGAGTAGGTGGATTGGCCACGCTAAATTGCCCCTTAATTGGAAAAAATAATTGGGTGATCTAAATTTATTTTAAAAAAATTTTAAAAATAAAAAAATGTGGCTAGTCCAGTTCAGTTTCTGATCAATGGTAACCCCCAGGATGTTGGTGGTGGAGAATTCAGCGATGGTAATGCCGTTGAATGTCAAGGGGCGGTGGTTAGATCCTCTCTTGTAGGAGGTGGTCATTGCCTGACACTTGTGTGGAGTGAATGTAACTTGCCACTTGTCAGCCCAAGCCTGGATATTGTCCAGGTCTTGCTGCATTTGGACATAAGAACATAAGAACATAAGAACTAGGAGCAGGAGTAGGCCATCTGGCCCCTCGAGCCTGCTCCGCCATTCAATTAGATCATGGCTGATCTTTTGTGGACTCAGCTCCACTTTCCGGCCCGAACACCATAACCCTTAATCCCTTTATTCTTCAAAAAGCTATCTATCTTTACCTTAAAAACATGTAATGAAGGAGCCTCAACTGCTTCACTGGGCAAGGAATTTCATAGATTCACAACCCTTTGGGTGAAGAGGTTCCTCCTAAACTCAGTCCTAAATCTACTTCCCCTTATTTTGAGGCTATGCCCCCTAGTTCTGCTGTCACCCGCCAGTGGAAACAACCTGCCCGCATCTATCCTATCTATTCCCTTCATAATTTTAAATGTTTCTATAAGATCCCCCCTCATCCTTCTAAATTCCAACGAGTACAGTCCCAGTCTACTCAACCTCTCCTCATAATCCAACCCCTTCAGCTCTGGGATTAACCTAGTGAATCTCCTCTGCACACCCTCCAGCGCCAGTACGTCCTTTCTCAAGTAAGGAGACCAAAACTGAACACAATACTCCAGGTGTGGCCGCACTAACACCTTATACAATTGCAACATAACCTCCCTAGTCTTAAACTCCATCCCTCTAGCAATGAAGGACAAAATTCCATTTGCCTTCTTAATCACCTGTTGCACTTGTAAACCAACCTTCTATGACTCATGCACTAGCACACCCAAGTCTCTCTGAACAGCGGCATGCTTTAATATTTTATCGTTTAAATAATAATCCCGTTTGCTGTTATTCCTACCAAAATGGATAACCTCACATTTGTCAACATTGTATTCCATCTGCCAGACCCGAGCCCATTCACTTAACCTATCCAAATCCCTCTGCAGACTTTCAGTATCCTCTGCACTTTTTGCTTTACCACTCATCTTAGTGTCATCTGCAAACTTGGACACATTGCCCTTGGTCCCCAACTCCAAATCATCAATGTAAATTGTGAACAATTGTGGGCCCAACACTGATCCCTGAGGGACACCACTAGCTACTGATTGCCAACCAGAGAAACACCCATTTATCCCAACTCTTTGCTTTCTATTAATTAACCAATCCTCTATCCATGCTACTACTTTACCCTTAATGCCATGCATCTTTATCTTATGCAGCAACCTTTTGTGTGGCACCTTGTCAAAGGCTTTCTGGAAATCCAGATATACCACATCCATTGGCTCCCCGTTATCTACTGCACTGGTAATGTCCTCAAAAAATTCCACTAAATTAGTTAGGCATGACCTGCCTTTAACGAACCCATGCTGCGTCTGCCCAATGGGACAATTTCTATCCAGATGCCTCGCAATTTCTTCCTTGATGATAGATTCCAGCATCTTCCCTATTACCGAAGTTAAACTCACTGGCCTATAATTTCCTGCTTTCTGGCTACCTCCTTTTTTAAACAGTGGTGTCACGTTTGCTAATTTCCAATCCACCGGGACCACCCCAGAATCTAGTGAATTTCGGTAAATTATCACTAGTGCATCTGCAATTTCCCTAGCCATCTCTTTTAGCACTCTGGGATGCATTCCATCAGGGCCAGGAGACTTGTCTACCTTTAGCCCCATTAGCTTGCCCATCACTCCCTCCTTAGTGATAACAATCCTCTCAAGGTCCTCACCTGTCATAGCCTCATTTCTATCAGTCGCTGGCATGTTATTTGTGTCTTCCACTGTGAAGACCGACCCAAAAAACCTGTTCAGTTCCTCAGCCATTTCCTCATTTCCCATTATTAAAACTCCCTTCTCATCCTCTAAAGGACCAATATTTACCTTAGCCACTCTTTTTTGTCTTATATATTTGTAAAAACTTTTACTGTCTGTTTTTATATTCTGAGCAAGTTTACTCTCATACTCTATCTTACTCTTCTTTATAGCTTTTTTAGTAGCTTTCTGTTGCCCCCTAAAGATTTCCCAGTCCTCTAATCTCCCAGCAATCTTTGCCACTTTATATGCTTTTTCCTTCAATTTGATACTCTCCCTTATTTCCTTAGATATCCACGGTCGATTTTCCCTCTTTCTTCCGTCCTTCCTTTTTGTTGGTATAAACCTTTGCTGAGCACTGTGAAAAATCGCTTGGAAGGTTCTCCACTGTTCCTCAACTGTTCCACCATAAAGTCTTTGCTCCCAGTCTACTCTTCTCTCATCCCATTGTAATCTTCTTTGTTTAAGCACAAAACACTAGTGTTTGATTTTACCTTCTCACCCTCCATCTGTATTTTAAATTCCACCATATTGTGATCGCTCCTTCCGAGAGGATCCCTAACTATGAGATCATGAATCAATCCTGTCTCATTACACAGGACAAGATCTAGGACCGCTTGTTCCCTCGTAGGTTCCATTACATACTGTTCTAGGAAACTATCGCGGATACATTCTATAAACTCCTCCTCACGGTTGCCTTGACCGACCTGGTTAAACCAATCGACATGTAGATTAAAATCCCCCATGATAACTGCTGTACCATTTCTACATGCATCAGTTATTTCTTTGTTTATTGCCTGCCCCACCATCTCGTTACTATTTGGTGGCCGATAGACTACTCCTATCAGGGACTTTTTCGCCTTACTATTCCTGATTTCCACCCAAATGGATTCAACCTTATCCTCCATAGCACCGATGTCATCCCTTACTATTGCCCGGATGTCATCCTTAAATAACAGAGCAACACCACCTCCCTTACCATCCACTCTATCCTTCCGAATAGTTTGATACCCTTGGATATTTAACTCCCAGTCGTGACCATCCTTTAACCATGTTTCAGTAATGGCCACTAAATCATAGTCATTTACGATGATTTGTGCCACCAACTCATTTACTTTATTCCGAATACTACGAGCATTCAGGTAAAGTACACTTATGTTGGTTTTTTTACCTCTGTTTTGAATCTTAACATCTCCAGTTTTATTCCTTTTGTTATTACTGGGCCTATTCACTGTGCTCCCCTCAGTCACTGTACCTTGTACTGTCGCCCTTCTGGATTTCTGACTATGTCTTCTCTGCCTTGCACTTTTCCCCTTACTTCCTTTTGTTTCTGTCCCTGTTTTTCTACCTTCCAACTTCCAGCATTGGTTCCCATCCCCCTGCCACATTAGTTTAAACCCTCCCCAACAGCTCTAGAAAACACCCCCCCTAGGACATCGGTTCCAGTCCTGCCCAAGTGCAGACCGTCCGGTTTGTACTGGTCCCACCTCCCCCAGAACCGGTCCCAATGCCCCAGGAATTTGAATCCCTCCCTCTTGCATCATCTCTCGAGCCACGCATTCATCCTATCTATCCTGACATTCCTACTCTGACTAGCTCGTGGCACTGGTAGCAATCCTGAGATTACTACCTTTGAGGTCCTACTTTTTAGTTTAACTCCTAACTCCCTGAATTCCGCTTGTAGGACCTCATCCCGTTTTTTACCTATATCGTTGGTGCCTATGTGCACCACGACAGCTGGCTGTTCACCCTCCCCCCCCAGAATGTCCTGCAGCCGCTCCGAGACATCCTTGACCCTTGCACCAGGGAGGCAATTGACCATCCTGGAGTCTCGATTGCGTCCACAGAACCGCCTGTCTATTCCCCTTACGATCGAGTCCCCTATCACTATAGCCCTGCCATTTTTCTTCCTGCCCTGCTGTGCAGCAGAGCCAGCCACGGTGCCATGAACCTGGCTGCTGCTGCCTTCCCCTGGTGAGCCATCTCCCTCAACAGTATCCAAAGCGGTATATCTGTTTTGCAGGGAGATGACCGCAGGGGACACCTGCACTGCCTTCCTACTCTTGCTCTTTCTTTTGGTCACCCGTTTTCTATCTCCCTCAGTAACCTTCACCTGCGGTGTGACCAACTCGCTAAATGTGCTATCCACGACCTCCTCAGCATCGCGGATGCTCCAAAGTGAGTCCATCCGCAGCTCCAGAGCCGCCAAGCGGTCTAACAAGAGCTGCAACTGAACACACTTCTTGCACGTGAAGGAGCCAGGGACAGTGGACGTGTCCCTGAGCTCCCACATCGCACACGAGGAGCATGACACGGGTCTGGGATCTCCTGCCATGTCTTAAACCCTTGGTAAACTTGTCTTAAACCCTTGGTAAACTTGTCTTAAACCCTTGGTAAACTTGTCTTAAACCCTTGGTAAACTTGTCTTAAACCCTTGGTAAACATGGACTACTTCATTATCTAAGGAGTCGTGAATGGTGCTGAACATTGTGCAGTCATCCTCGAACATCCCCATTTCTGACCTTATGATGGAAGGGAGGTCATTGATGAAGCAACTGAAGAATGTTGGGCCTCGGGCACTACCCTGAGGAACTCCTGCAGTGATGTCCTGGAGTTGAGATGATTGACCTCCAATCACTACAACCATCTACTTTTGTGCCGGGTATGGCTCCAACCAGAGAGTTTTCCCCTTCATTCCCATTGACTCCAGTTTAACTAGGGCTCCATTCTCGATCAAATGTTGCCTTGATGTGAAAGGCAGTCACTCTCACCTCACCTCTGGCATTCAGCTCTTTTGTCCATGTTTGAACCAAGGTTGTACTGAGTTCAGAGCTGAGTGACCCTGGCGGAACCCAAACTGAGTGTCCATTAGCAGAGTATAATAATAATCTTTATTGTTGTCACAAATAGGCTTACTTTAACACTGCAATGAAGTTACTGTGAAAAGCCCCTAGTCGCCAAACTCCGGTGCATGTTCAGGTACACAGAGGGAGAATTTACAATGTCCAATTCATCTAACAAGCATGTCTTTCGGGACTTGTGGGAGGAAACCGGAGCACCCGGAGGAAATCCACGCAAACATGAAAAAAAGGGCAGACTTCGCACAGACAGTGACCCAAGCCGGATTCGAACCTGGGACCCTGTAAGTTATTGCTAGTAAGTGCCGCTTGATAGCACTGTTGATGACTCCTTCCATCACTTTGCTGATGATGGAGAGTAGACTGATAGGGTGATAATTGGCCGGGTTGGATTTGTCCTGTTTCTTGTGGACAGGACACACCTGAGCAAATTTCCCATTGCCGGGTAGGTGCCAATGTTGTAGCTGTACTGGAACAGCTTGGCTAGCGGTGCAGTAAGTTCTGGAACACAAGTCTTCAGTATTCTTGCCGGGATATTGTCAGGACCCATAGCCTTTGCAGTATCCAGTGCCTTCAGCGGTTTCTTGATATCATGTGGAGTGAATCATATTGGCTGAAGACTGACATCTGTGATGCTGGGGACCTCTGGAGGAGACCGAGATGGATCATCCACTCAGCACTTCTGGCTGAAGATTGTTGCTTTTGCATAAACTGCACTTGCTCAGCCAACCCCTGCCAGATCTCAGCCACGGTGCCGAAAAGACCAGACACAAGATTCGGGATGCAGACCTGAGGAGGCTCCCTGACGTGGTGCAGGCCAGGAGGGATGTCCTGTTCCCCCCTGAGGGTCCCGGATTGTGAGCCACATGGCAGCCAGTGCCGCCTGGGATGGGGTGGAGGCGGCTCTGAGCTCGGGGAGTGTGATCAGGAGGACTGACCTCCAATGTCGTAAGCAGGTCAACGACCTACACCAGGCAGCACGGGTGAGTTGACTCCAATGCCCCCTCAACCCATCCCACCTCTACCGAGGCCTTTCCGCTCCCACGCGAGCATGCATCCTGAACCTTCCAAGGCCCCCAATTCTCCCTGCCCAACCCTTTCTTCACCCCCCCCCCCCCACCTCTGCGAACCACGCGTGTGGCTAATAATATCCTCTCTAAGATGCTCCCCCACAATCGCCGGGAGAGGGTGCAGACTTACAGATCCTCACCGCCTTCGAGGAGCATGTCCTGGAGGTAATTGGGGTAGCCGAGGATAGATCGGTCACCAACATGGAGGTTGGCGGAAGGCGCAGAGGTGAGGAACCACCGGGCTCCACCTGGAGGACCTGTGACAGGTGAGTTGTTATTGCCATACTGACTGACCCATCCCTCCCACTGACATGTCCATTCTCCCACAGGTCCTCCAGCCGACAGCGCCAGCCCATCCCAGATGGCCCCCTCTCCTGCCTTCCAGGAGAATACCTCGGAGGAGAGCTCCGAGGAAGACACGATCGATGAGCCACAGCTGTAATCCCCAACCTCCGCCAACGCAGATACACACACCTCGGTGGGAAATGTTGTCATCAGGCTTCTGGGGCACAATCTGGTGAGCACCACACAGTTGCTGATACACATCTGGTGGAGGCAGGAATCTCCAGGCTAGACAGTAGTCGGAGATCTGCTGGATCCCAGGACCCACTTGGGTCCCAGTTAGATGCTGAGCCTCTGGAACAGAGTTACCCGAAGCTGATGGAGATGATAGGGAGTGGCCGCGACATTCCGAGGGAGGTGTCAATGACACACCAACAGATCCATAGCCACTTGGAGGAGTTAGAGAATTATAGAATCATAGAATCCTTACAGTGCAGAAGGAGGCCATTCGGCCCATTAAGTTTGCAACAACACTCTGAAAGAGCACCCCAACTAGGCCCACTACCCTACCACCATCCCTGTAACCCCACCTAACCTTTGGATACTAATGGGAAATTGATCATGGCAAATACAGCTAACCTGCACATTTTTGGAATGTGGAAGGAAACTGGAGCACCCGGAGGAAACGCATGCAAACATGCGGAGGACGTGCAAGCTCCACACACACACAGTCACCTGACGTCAGAATTGAACCCGGGTTGCCAATAAAAAGATTGCAAAAAAAAAATTGAACCCAGCTCCTGGCGCTGTGAGGCAGCAGTGCTAACCATTGTGCTGGAGGCTACGGGCACAGGAGATCTCGCCGGCAATGCGTGGCACCGAGGCCAAAACTGCGAGGGTGGCGACCGCAGTGGAGAACCTGGTGGAGGACGTCAGTAGCATGAGTGAAGGTGTCCAAGGCGTCGCACAGTCTGTGATGACCATGGCTGAGGGTCTCGGCAGAATGTCCGCCTCACTGGGGGGTGCCATCCAGTACCAGGCTGACCTTGATGAGGTTCTGCGGGACATGTCCAGCTCTCAGATGGAAATGGCCGAGGCGCTGTGGAGCATGTCCCAGTTGCAGGTGGGCATTGCTGAGGTACTGCAGAGCATGTACCAATCACTGAGAAGCATCGCTGAGGGCATTGACACCATGGTGCAGGCATTGGGAACCGCCAGGGCTGGCAGAGCCAGGTGATACAGGGGTAGCCAGGGCTCAAACCAGCTGTCCCTGAATATCAGGGTGAACCCCAGGGCCATATGGGCACTGAGGAGGAGGGGGGGTGCTATCCCGGACCCATCCCATGGAGTGGCGACGGTGGCCACCAGCTTCCCCGAGTTCCACCCCTCTGATGAGGCCACGACTCAAGGTCAGCACATGGGAGAGCACGACATGGGCATGTCCCCGGAGCTGTGATCCATCCCCTGGATGTTGGCTGCTGTGTGTGTGGTGTTGCCTCCCACAGTGTTCAGGCAAGGGTGCCGGGGCCCTCCAGCCCCCGAGTCCCCAGAGGATGCCCGCCAAGGGAATCGAGGGGCACGGGACGTGGTCAGCAGCTGGCTGCCTCCATCTCAGATGTGCATCCTGGGGACACACCTAGACGTAGTGGTAGACCTAGGAGGGCCAGGCACATTGAGGAGCACTGGGCACATTGGGGGAGGGAGATAGGGTGGGGTGGAGGGGGTGAGGAGCAGGTAGGGAGTGAGGGGGCTGGGGAGGTGGTGGGGTGAGTGGGGAATTGTATGACACCTGTGACACATTAAAAACCTTTGAGCACAACCATTATGATGTCTGTCACTTTCTTCCGCAATGCGGGCTGACCCTTGGTCATCTCTCCAAGCATCGTCCCCTCCCCGTGGCACTCACCCACCCTCCAGCTGTGGACATGTCCCTGGAGCTGTGATCCATCCCCTGGGTGTTTGGATATTGGCTGCTGCGTGTGTGGTGTTGCCTCCCGCAGTGTTCAGGCATCACGGTGTGATTGGGATGCTAGGCAATGACTCCCACATGCTTAAATAGCCCTCCCACCCACGGGAATCCACTTGGGTTGTGTGAAGTGCTCACTTAACCACGATTGGCAATTCCCTATTAGCGATAGCCTTCAGCCACACAGCCAGAGGCCTCGGCAGTCATTGGGGGTTATGGGTGGTCGATGGAGCAGATGGGCAAGGGCTAGGATTGCCGCAGAACAGGTACACATGATCCAGGGGTTGGCATGGTGATGTCGCATGTGGTTGCTCCCCCCACTGCCTCCCCTCTCCCCACCGCTTTCGCATGGCAGCCCACCCCGGAGGGTGTCCCACTCCACCTAGCCAGGGGTCCCCTATCCCCCGCCAAGCACTGGGCGCCCCCGGGCTCTTTGCCTATGAGGCCGTTAGATATGGGATCACTACCATTAATTGCAGGGAAATAGGACTTATGTGGTGATAATTGGTTTCTCGCCACACTACGGCGAGATCCCGATTTAGTCTACGGGAGCGGGCCGGTTGCTTCGGCAAATGTTTGGCACCTGGCACGGTTCTTGTTATTGGCCACTCCCACTATTCACCGGCCTCGTTTTGCTCGAGCGAGAGAACAATGAGGCCGGAGAATCGCGCCCTCTGTGTTTTCTGTCCTCCCTTTGGACCTCCTTTCAACCTCTTGCCTCTCTCAGGGCAATCGCTAGCGGCTCAATTGCCAGGGTGAACAGGAGCGGGGACAGCGGGCATCTCTGACTTGTGCCTCTGTGTAGCTGGAAGTATTTAGAGCTGGTGGCCTTGGCCTGTATGCTCACCTTGAATAGCAGTTTCTGTCCCTAGCCCAAACCGCTCCAGAACCTCAATGAGGTACTTCCTGCGACCCTGTCAAAGGCCTTTTCTGCGTCCAGGGGGATGATCAGCTCTGGTGTTCTCTCCCTGGATGGGGTCAGTATCACGTTAAGCAGCCGTCTGATGTTCGCAGTTAGCTGTCTACCCTTGACAAAGCCCATCTGGTCTCCTGCGACTACCTCTGGTACGCCGTTCTCCAGCGGCTTGGCCAGGAGTTTTGCGAGTGTAACATCTGCAATTTTTGAAATTGTGCCCAGTACACCAAGGTTAAGGTCCATTAATTGACCCCTTGGAAATTCTAATCCGAAGAGATATATTATTCTTGCATTCTTCGTTCCTGCAACTAAGTGTTGACGCCAAAGGAGAATCTGTGGATTTTTATGACATGAAAATCGGCTTTGCACCTGCATGGATTTCACTACCAGTGCGGGGCTAGCTCCAGTGCTGCGTAGAACGCCATTGATTCTCATGAAAAATGGTGCAGGATTCACCGGGTCCGAGATGGACACTCGCAGGGCTGACAAGCTGCAGCCGCGCTTATACAATACACTCCCCACACACACTGATCGGGGCCCAAAAGATGGGACAGGTTGTGCTGAAGATCCCACACACCCCAGGGGGGTGCCGGGGGGGGGGGGGGGGGGGGGGGGGGTCACCTGTACGCCCCAGGGCACCGGGTTTAAAGCGGGCTGTCAGCGGCATGCGCAGCTGCAAGGCTACCTTGCTGGCTGCCATAATGGTGTTGTGTATCCGTCCACTCCGATCCCACAGCCAACCACCTGGCCACCCTCCACTACTCTCCCCGGCCCTGGCAGAAGCTCCCCGGTCAGCGGCACGACTGTTGGCGAAGTATGGTGGTGCTGGACACTGTACGCCCTCTCTCTCTCTCTCTCTCAGCAGCCACCACGCCAGGTTCATGTTTTCTAAGAGCACACGTAGACCGCGCCGTCGGGAACTCAGCCAATCGGAGGCGGAGAATCGTGGGTGGCCCCACTAATGATATGCAAACATTATTAAAAGTATGGGTGGCGTGCATGGTATTGACGGCATTTTCAAGGTAATGGAGTATCGCGATTTGGCATCAAACCAGCGCCTGCTTTTGGCGTTGGAAGCTATTCTCTGCCCAATCGCATGCCCCAATTTGAAATGAAATGAAATGAAAATCGCTTATTGTCACTAGTAGGCTTCAAATGAAATTACTGTGAAAAGCCCCTAGTCGCCACATTCCGGCACCTGTTTGGGGAGGCTGGTACGGGAATTGAACTGTGCTGCTGGCCTGCCTTGGTCTGCTTTCAAAGCCAGCGATTTAGCCTTGTGCTAGATTTCGCTGTCAGCTAATGGAGAATCCCACTCATTAACTATTACTGCTCTCAATGTTCTGCCACTCAGCCAATTTGTTGCTGCTGTCCCTTTTATTCCATGAGCTGTAACATTTACTCACAGATCTGTGGTGCGGCACTATAATCAAATCATTTTCTGAAATCCATGTACATCCCATCCACAGCATTACCCTCATCAACCTCCCCTGTTCCCTCATCAGAAATCTTCAACATGTTACTTAAACAGGTGTGGAGTATTGCAAATTTGAAATGAAATTAAATGAATGATGTGGAATTTACAGGCCAGAAACAAACCATTTGGCCCAGCTGGTCTATGCTAGTGTTTGTGCTCCACACCAGCCTCCTCTCACCCAACCTCATCTCCTCCTATCAGCATATCCTTCTGTTTCTCTCTCTCATGTACTTATCTAGCTTCCCCTTAAATGCGTCAATATTTGCTCTGAGACTCTAATATTTGCTAAACTAATAATGTTTCCTTTTTCTGCCCTTCGCTATTTCAGCCATCGTGACAAGTTCTTTGCATCCTCGGGTGAGGAGAAACCCAGGACAAGGCAGCAAATGATTGAGATGGCGTGCAGTTCTAAAATGAGAGGTGACCATTTGGCCCATTGAACCAACTGATTCCAGCGTTTGCACGGTCATGGACTCTACTTAACTGAATCTTCGAAAAGAGGTGAAGATCACAGCCTGCAAATAAGGGATGCTGCACTGCATTGGCCTGAAGCAGCTCAGGACTTTGCAGTATTACCATCCCAGACCAGACCCCAAAAGTGGCTAGGATACTGGACCAAAACCACAATATTTTAGTTTATTTGTAAGACTGTCCGGAAAGGATGATTCGCTCCAGGAAAGATTGCATGAAGAAATCGGGCTTTGGCATTTTTAAAACAAAATTTATTATGAATGCAATATTAAACTTTTGACTTCACACCCGAAAAGAGCAGCATCCCTTGATCACCACTACTCAATTTCCCATTGAACAACAAGAAAAGAAACATACATACGTCCTCCCTGTGTCTGTGTCCAGGTTTCCTCCCACAGTCCAGAGATGTATGTGTTGTTTCCTCGGTTGAAAGATTGAACTGGGTCTGTCTGTGCCTCCCTCAAATTGACATGAAAAATCCCATGGCGTTTTTTCGTACAAGAGCTGTGCTGTTCCCGCCAGTGTCTGGATCCACATCTATCTCTCAACCAACATCTCTTTTTTAAAAGAAATATGTGATCCAATGTTTGTGCCAGTTGGCTGCTGCATTTTCAACATTGCATCGGTAATTATACTTAAAACATACTTCCTTGGTGGTAAAACACTTTGGGCTGTCGTGCCATGGTGTAGATATACTCAAATATGTCGTTGTTGAAGGACCTGTGAAGGAACTGTGATATAATTTCCAAGTCAGCATGGTGTGTGACTTGGGGGGGAACTTGTAGGTCAATGCACCCTCACACATCTGCTAAAGATGCTCTTCGAGGTGGTAGAGGTTGTGGGTTTGGAAGGTGCTGTCGAAGGAGCCTTGGAGAGTTCCTGAGGTGCATTTCTTCATGGTACATTGCTGTCATGGTGCACCAATGGTGGAGAGAATGAATGTTTAAGGTCGTGGATGGGGTGTCGATGAAACGGGCTGCTTTTTCCTGGTTGGTGTCGAACTGGTTGAGTGTTGTTGAAGCTGTACTCATCTAGGCAAGTGAAGAGTATTCCATCACACTCCTGACTTGTGCCTTATTGGGTGATGGACAAGCTTTGGGGAATCAGGAGGTGAGTTACTCTCCGCAGAATTTCCAATCTCTGACCTTCTCTTGCCGCCACAGCATTGATGTGGCTTGTCCAGTTCAGTTTCTGGTCAATGGTCCAGGAACATAGTTAAATCAAAGAACTTCACACTCCTTGGACAGCCTGGGCCTGTCTGCTGAATGGTGACAGGATATGGTGGTAAATCTGTAAGATGTCATGGTTGAGTCCAATCCATTGCTGCCTCTTGCCGCTGAGGACCCGGGTTCAATCCCGGCCCTGGGTCACTGTCCATGTGGAGTTTGCACATTCTCCACATGTCTGCGTGGGTCTCAACCCCACAACCCAAAGATGGGCAGGGTAGGTGGATTGCCCCTTAATTGGAAAAATTAAAAAAATGTTTTTGAAAAGATTGAGTCTGTTCCACTAATACTATTTTTGGTTGAAACAATTGAACTACATGAAACAAACCAAGTGACAAATCAAGGGAACAGTCACTTAAAGGTATACTGCGTCAAACAAAAACAACTTGCAAAGGAAATTTAAAATATTAAACCTCAGTGTGACTAATGGGATTGTTTAAACATCCCAGCCTCTGTGGTGTCCACCGGGCATGGAAGGCTCCATTCCACTCATGTTGGCCCTTGTTTCACAAAGTTCAATGAAGGTCATGGCAGTTGTCCTAATGTCACCAATGAGATCAGTGAAGCGCTCGTTTGTGGCTCCCTCAAACCAATCAGTGCTTTCAGTTTAAAGTTGAAGGTATCATTGGCTATGGGCTGCAGTCTTTTCTTCTATTGTAATCAGTACTGAGGGAGTGCTGTACTGTTGGAGGTGCTGCCTTTCAGATGTGTTTAGACTGAGGCACATCTGCCCTCTCAGGTGGACACACAAAATTTCAAAGAGGAGCAGGGTGATTCCATCTACCCTGCCCCCCCCCCCCCCCCCCCCCCCCCCCCCACTGTGCGATATGTGCAATATTTATCCCTCAGTCGCTAAAACAAATTATCCGGCTGTTATTTTGTTGATATTTGGGGATCTTGTTGTGTGTGCATTTGGCTGCCATTGTTTCTAATTACAACAGTGACTATGCTTCAAAAGTACTTAATTGATTGGAAAGTGTTTTGGAATATCCTGAGGTGGGGAAAGGCACTATATCAATGCAAGTATTTTCTGTGGAAGGTCTGGGTCCTTGCAATTGTTTTTCCAAGTGTGCAGTTCAGTTCATTATAAATTAAGGATGGGGTCCAGTACGGGCGACTGCAGAAGGAGGTACGCTCCCACCGGACGAGATAAGGGAAAAATGGGAGGAGGAACTAGGCATAGAGATAGGGGGAGGAGTCTGGATCGAAGCACTGCACAGGGAGAACTCCAGCTCCACATGCGTAGGGCTGAGCCTAACACAGCTAAAGTGGTGCACAGAGCGCATCTAACCAGAACCCGAATGAGCACATTCTTTCCAGAGGTGAAGGACAAATACAAACAGTGCCAGGGAGGCCCGGCCAACCACACCCACATGGCCTGGGCCTTCCCCAGACATGGTGGTTCTGGATGACCTTCTTTGAGACAATGTCCAGGGTTGTGGGAGTGAGGGTAGAGTCGGGCCTTTGCCTCCCCAATTGCCCGCCAGAGAATCCTGCTCGGCTGGCGATTGGCAGCATCACCCAAAGCTGCAGACTAGAAGCCTGACTTGGACGAATTTCTCAGGCTTGAGAAAATACAATTTGCCATCCCAGGCCAGATGAAGGCTTCCACAGGACATGGAAGTCGTTCATCAACTTGTTCCAAGATCTGTTCATGGCCAGGAACCAGTAGAGTAAGGGACGGGCGGTGGGTGGGTTGGAGGGGCTAAGGGGGGAAAGGGGGGAGGAGCTGAAGGGGGAAGAGAGGGAGCTGCAAACAAGCCAGGGGACAAGGGGAAGAAGGGGAGGCAGGGGAGGGAACGGGAGGGTGGGAGCAAAAGCACACAAAGTATGCAAGAGAGACAAGGGACAAAACCATAGGGAACGGGCCCGAGGACATGCTGAAAACCAAAGTAAATGGTAAAGACACACTTATAAATATGCACTCAAGCCAGACTGGGGCGTATAACTGAGGCAGACCGGCCACAGTGGGAGGAGAGACAATGGCCTGTAAATATGTGAGGATTTCTGTTTGGCTTTGTCTTCCCTATTGTCTTCTTTTCCTTCTGTTTTCCTTATTTTTGTTTTATAACTTTAATTCCCCCCCCCCCCCCCTTTTTATGCACAGATATGCAACATGTAATTTAACTTATGAATTGAAGTGTGAAACATAAAATGTGAAAATCAATAAAACATTTTTTTAAATAATAAATTTTGGGGAGGATCTTCCAGCCCTGCCTGCCACCAGGACTATACAATCCCGCCGAATGTCAATGGGCCTTTGTCTGGGCCGACGAATCTGCCATGACGGGTGTGGAAGATCCGGTGCGGTGCTTCTGTTTGCTGGCTCCTTGAATGCCTGCATTCCTCTTGTGCCGGCTTCCATATTCCCCTCTGCCCTATTGGCTGAATTGTGATTTCTTCTGTAGGTTTTGCCAAACGATTCTGTCTTTGTTCTTTCCTGAGTCCCAGCTTGGCTGTTACATCCCCTGCTAGCCTCTGGCTGGTTTGGACACCCTGCCTGCTGTACGGAGAGGGTGCATCAGTTTGTGTTGTGAATAATCTTTGACCTGTACAGTATCGCATGGGTTGTGTTGACCTCTTTGTACGAAACAGAGGAAGGTTGAGAGGCTGCACGTCTGTGCTTTCTCTGCGAATGTTTGATGCAATTTTAACTCTTATCTGCCTTACCGTCTGACCATGGATACCTCAATGACACAGCTGGATTCAGCAAGCTGTTAAGAATCCCCTGGAGTTGAACGGAGATCCTCTGAATGATAGGACCTCGTTAAATATTCCATTGCGTGCAAGGCGAGCTTTCATCTTAGCAAGGACAACTTTCTCGTTTCCATCAATCTGTCTATCTCAGAAAACTCTGAGTAAGCGTCAGAACATACAAAATAGTTTATTTTGTCTATTCAAACTGATTACATCTTGTTTTCTCCCTGGCCCCTCTCTGGTATTTGCTCTCTGATAAATAGTTTCTTTGGCTATTTAATGTGAAACTGCTTACATATGTCGTATTGAACGTTGTACATCGCTATGTCCTGTTCGTCAGAAGCCAGTAAATCACTTCAAGTTTAATTTTTTTTAAGTGCAAGAATTGTTTGAGGAAATAATTTGTTGTTTTGCTGAAGGAAGAGGTTTCAATGTTGCGTATATTGATTTAAAAATCCTGCGTCACAGTGCTGCATCGGACTGATGCTAATGACTGTGGATGCTGGAATCTGAACCAAAAACAGAAAATACTGGACAATCTCTTTTTTGAAATTAAATTTAGAGTACCCAATTCATTTTTTCCAAATAAGGGGCAATTTAGCGTGGCCAATCCACCTAGCCTGCACATCTTTGGGTTGTGGGGGAAAAACCCACACAAACACTGGGAGAATGTGCAAACTCCACACGGACAGTGACTCAGAGCTGGGATCGAACCTGGGACCTCGGCACCATTGCTAACCCACTGCGCCACCATGCTGCCCATACTGGACAATCTCAGCAGGTCTGACAGCATCTGTGGAGAGAGAACGGAGCTAACATTTTGAGTCTGGATGACTGGCTTTGACAAAAAGTCATCCGTTCTCTCTCCATTTGGGAGAAGCTTGGCTGCACTAATAGGAAGCTGGTTAAAGGGCCAGAGGCTAGTGGTTAATAGATCTTATTCAGACTGAAATAAGGAGATGGTGGCGTTCTTCTGAGTCAGGGTTTAGTCCATTCCATTTTTTCTCTTGTCTGTCTCTCTTTGTGATGATCGATACATATAGATATACATGGGGAGAGAAAGGGTGGATAGGGAAAGAGATGGAGTGAGTAAGGTAACTATGTAGATAGAGGGGGTGAGGTGGAGTTTTATAATATTGTGTGCATGCCATTGTATGTAAAGGTGCTTAGCAGAGCCAAGGGTTAACTTGGGACTGAAGAATAGCACACCCACGATAGGATGTATCGAGTCACATGGTAATAGACTCAGAGAGAACACTCTGGAAGCAGCCTACATGGGAGAAAAATCTTGGAGCTGTAAATAGTTAAAGATTAACAATAAATCGTTTATGTTTAAACATATAAGTCTCAAAATCTCATAATTGAGACATCTAAGGAACCCATACCACATCAGGGGCGGCATTCTCCCCTACCCGGTGGGGCGGGGGGCCCCAGCGTAGGGGGGTGGCGCCAACCACTCCAGCGTCGGGCCTCCCCAAAGGTGCGGAATTCTCCGCACCTTTGGGGGATAGGCCCGCGCCGGAGCGGTTGGCACCACGTCGACTGCCGCGAAAACCGGCACCAGCGGCCTTTCAGGCCCGCCGCCCGGCAGCGGGGCTGGCCGAAAGGCCTTCGCCGGTTCGCGCATGCGCCGGTGGTGACGCCAGCGGCAGCTGCCGCTGCGTCACCACCGGCGCATGCGCGCTGGGGGATTCTCTTCTGCCTCCGCCATGGTGGAGGCCATGGCGGCGGCGGAAGAGAAAGAGTGCCCCCATGGCACTGGCCTGCCCACCGATCGGTGGGCCCCGATCGCGGGCCTGGACACCGTGGGGGCACCCCCCAGGGTCTGATCGCCCCGCACCCGCCCCCAGGACCCCGGGGGCCCGCTCGCGCCGCCGATCCCGCCGCCACCAGAGGTGGTTCAAACCTCGGCGGCGGGAGAGGCCTCCCAGCGGCGGGGCTTCGGCCCATCGCGGGCCGGAGAATCGCCGCAGGGGGCTCGCCGCTCGACGTGGCTCGCCGCTCGACGTGGCATGATTCCCGCCCCCGCCAATTCCCGGGTGGCGGAGAATTTCTGCCACGGCGGGGGCGGGATTTTCGGCGGCCCTCCGACCCTGCATGGGGTCGGAGAATTTCGGCCCAGGAGTGTGATGGACAAGAGTGAGGTGGATATGGAGAGAGAGTGAGAGTGCTGTGGATGTGGAGAGAGTGAGAGTGCTGTGGATGTGGAGAGAGTGAGAGTGCTGTGGATGTGGAGAGAGTGAGAGGGATGTGGAGAGAGTGAGAGGGATGTGGGGAGAGTGAGAGGGATGTGGGGAGAGTGAGAGGGATGTGGAGAGAGTGAGAGTGCTGTGGATGTGGAGAGAGTGAGAGTGCTGTGGATGTGGAGAGAGTGAGAGTGCTGTGGATGTGGAGAGAGTGAGAGTGCTGTGGATGTGGAGAGAGTGAGAGTGCTGTGGATGTGGAATGAGAGTGAGGTGGATATAGAGCGGGTTAGCACAGGGCTAAATTGCTGGCTTTGGAAGCAGACCAAGGCAGGCCAGCAGTGTGCGTTCAATTCCTGTACCAGCCTCCCCGAACAAGCGTCGGAATGTGGCGAATAGGCACTTTTCACAGTAACTTCATTTGAAGCCTACTTGTGACAATAAGTGATTTTCATTTCATTTCAGGTAGATGTGTAGTGAGTGAGGTGGATATTGAGTGAGGTAGATGTGGGGAGAGAGTGAGGTGGATATGATGAGAGTGAAAGTGTGAAGGCAATGGAGAGAGAGGTAGTGAGAGGTAAATCACTCTCAGATGTTTACATATAGAAGTATTTAAATGCGGGAGGGAAAATTTTATATCGTTGTAAAATGAAGCAAATGGGATCTGGAGTGTAATGAGGGGCATCTTTTAAAAAAAATGTATTTTATTACAAACATGTATCAAAACAGGTTACAGCAAATAATCTTCCCAATTTATTGCAACCCCAAAACGTGTGCGTGTGATTCGCTGGCCCCCACCCACACCTCTCACACTCATCTGCTACCCCTTGAAAGAACCCACTCATTCTCGCCCGAGTCATATGCACCCTGCGCACCATGTTTAAACTGTTTCAGGCTCATCCTTGCATAAGAGGAGGTCCCATTTACCCATCCAGTACCTCACTCCATACTCCCCAATTGGTCTTCCCTCCCAACTCCGCTAATGAGGGGCATCTTGAATGAGAGCTACGAAGTAGTTTGCACCAAATCGAATAATCGGTTAAGATAGATATAGAACATAGAACATAGAACAGTACGGCAGAGAACAGGCCCTTCGGCCCTCAATGTTGTGCAGAGCCATGATCATAATCTTTATTGTCACAAGAAGGCATACATTAACACTGCAATGAAGTTACTGTGAAAAGCCCTTAGTCACCATATTCTGGCGCCTGTTCGGGTACACGGAGGGAGAATGCACAATGCCCAATTCACCTAAGAAGCATGTCTTTCGGGACTTGTGGGAGGAAACCAGAGCACCCGGAGGAAACTCACACAGACATGGGGAGAATGTGCAGACTCCACACAGACAGTGACCCAAGCTGGGAATCGAACCTGGGACCCTGGAGCTGTGAAGTAATAGTGTTACCTACTATGCTACCGTGCTGCCCACTGGTGACAATTAGAATACTATGAACAGATTTGAGTGCCTTGCATTAGAAAAGTGTGCATGGTTGAAGAGAGGATGCAGAAGAAACGTATTATGATGATATCATGGATGAGGGGTCGTTATGAGGACAGATGAGAAAATTTGGATTTCTCTTCGCAAGGATAAAAAAGGCTGAGCTATGTTAGAGGTGTTCAAAGCTGAATAGCTTTTTAGGAGGCAGATTGAGAAAAATATTTCCACTGAGCAACGATTCAGCAGTAGAGGGCAGATATTCAGATATTCACCAAAAAATGAGGGGAGGTTACAATTTTGTGATCACGTTCGCCGCGAATGAGAATGACGACGCAAACACAAAATCTTGTGAGAGTGGGGAAACAATATTCCCCCGCCCCTCGCCAGTGACATAACAAGGTTCCCACCCTCTCAATTAATTTAAATATGATTAAAGGGCCTCCCCGCCACATGATCACCCCTGGCAGGATATTGAAACCTCGCCGACATCACGTCACATCGAGGAACTTCACAATAGCTCTGAGAGGATGGGAAACAGTCAAGAGGATCCCGCTGGGGGTGCTAATGTACCTATAAACCCGGGGAGGGGAGGGGGACATGCTTGGGCAGTACCATAGCATTTCCCCACCAGAGGCTGGCACTACCAGGTTGGCATTGCATCAGGTCCCACCCAGTCAGACTGACGCCATAAACAACGCCCCCAGACATTTCTCTGTCAGAGTGGCTGAACGTCTGGACTGGGGCGACACGGTGATAAAGTGGTTAACACTCCTGTCTCTCAGAGCTGAGGATCCAGCTTTGATCCCGGCTCTGGGTCACTGTCTGTGTGGAATTTGCACATTCTCCCCGTGTCTGCGTAGGTCTCATCCCCACCACGCAATGATGTGCAGGGTAAGTGGATTGGCCACACAAAATAGCCCCTTAATAGGGGCACCTGATAAGGAGCTACGCTCCAAGAGCTTGTGATTCGAAACAAATCTGATGGACTTTAACCTGGTATTATAAGACTTCTTACTAGGAAACAAAAGAATTGGGTACTCTAAATTTATCTTAAAAAAGAAGGTCTGTTCTGACAAGTCAGCTGTGTATCCGGGGAGATACATGCTGGCTTTCAGACAGAGTTTGACACTCTGACGAATAGTGGGAAAATTCCACCCGAATGATATTTATTAGGACATGGGATGCATGACCAGAAAAACCGGTGGAAGCAGAATCCGGAATGGATTTATTGGGCATTGGGAAAGGGCAAGATGGACAGAGAGAGAATCGGCAAAAACAGTATTGAGTTGAGCGAACATAGGAACAGGAGTAGACCGTTATGGCTGATCTGTGGCCTTACTCAATATACCTACCTTTGGCCCATAATCCCTTAATATCTTTGCTCATCAAAAGCATATCTATCTCAGAGTGGCCTCTTTCTGAACTGTAAAATTCTGTAAATCTATTCTCTCACTCTCCTTGGATTAATTTTCATTTTTAATTTATTCTCTCCTGGAGTGTGTGTATCGCTGGCAATGGGCAGCATTCATCACCCATCCCTAATTGCCCATTGATCTGAGTGTTTCACTCGGCCATTTCAGACGGGCAGTTAAGGGTCAACCACATTGCTGTGGGTCTGGAGGCACATGTAGGCCAGACCAGGTAATGGCGGCAGATTTCCTTTTCCGAAAGGACATTAGTGAACCAGGTGAGTCTTGAGTGAACTCTATACTTTAAAGATACCCAATTTCTTCTTGAATTTCAATCCATTTTGTATCCTAAAAGCCTTCCTTATGGTGAACTGTACGGTCATTGGGTGTCAGTGACACGGAGGAATTACTGAGCAGATGGAGTTCTCTCCGCTTTTGAGAAGGGTTATCATTAAAAGGATGATGATTGAGAGGGGTTATCAAAAGTTAGTTGAAGTTGTGGTTTCTGAAAAGATTTAAATGGATGGAGAGCAAATTAGAGGTTTAGTTTTTTTATCAGGAAGACACTGATGAATGTTTATTAGACAATAATGCTTTTGGGATGACACAAAGATTGGAATATTTTTCAAACACTCAACGTAACTAGAGGTTGAGGTGGAATCAGCTTGGCCTTGGAAGGCCTTTTGAACCAATCTTCAACCTACATTCAAAAAGCAGCAGCGATTGGAATTGATTGGAAGTTAGCTTGAAAAAAAAATTAGGTAAACAGAGAACATAAGAAATATAAGTCAGGAATAGGTCATATATCACTGCAAGCCCACTCCACCATCCAATGATGTCCACTCTCCTGCTCGATCCTCAGGTCCCTCTGTTCCCTTGGTGTCCAAAAGCGCTGGAGATTATTTTTTTACTGTGCGCAGTGAACACACATTATCATAAAATCATAGAATTTACAGTGCAGAAGGAGGCCATTTGGCCCATCGAGTCTACAACGGCCTTGAAAAGGGCACCCAACTCAAGCCCACACCTCCACCCTATCCCTGTAACCCAGTAACCCCACCTAACGTTTTGGACACGAGGGACAATTCAGCATGGCCAATCCACCTAACCTACACACCTTTGGACTGTGGGAGGAAACTGGAGCACCCGGAGGAAACCCACACAGACATGGGGAGAAAGTGCAGGCTCCACACAGACAGTGACTCGAGGCTGGAATTGAACCCGGGTCCCTGGAGCTGTGAGGCAGCAGTGCCAAGCACTGTGCCACCCTGCTGACACCCTGCTGGCACCCTGCTGGCACAATGGAGCACTCTGAGCCCTCCGCTGAATTTTGTCAGTCTTCAGTGATGTAAGTCATTGATTGAGGTACACCACAGCCGCAGCCCGGCTCCCTGCAAGACTCCACTTGCACCCATTTGCTGCACAGGGGCCTTGGCCAGTGTGGGGACGGTTGAGGGGTGCCCAATGATGGTGCGGCAGGTTGAAGCTATGGGATCTGTCATAAGGATGCGGTTTTTAATGGTGGCGTGTTGGTCCCACTCCTACTGACACAAGTGTAGCAGTGAAGGTTAGTTGTTCAGATCGCGGGAAGGTAGAAGGCAGTGTTCCACATGAATCTGTGCTGGGATCGCTGTTTTCCATAAATTACAGGGATGATTTAGATTTGGGAATAAGTAACATCAACAATTGCAGATGATAGAAAACTGGGGGCATAATTAACACTGAGGAAGAAACAGCATAACATAAGAAGACATCTGAAAACTTGCAGATTGGGCAACAAAGTGGCAAAATAACTTTAACAATCTCCAACTTTATAATAGTATGTAAATGATTGAGAATTTGATGAGCTCAACCTGACAACATATTATCTATGGACGTTATTACAAAATACAGAGTATTGTCGACTTTCAGTTTTATTCTGCAAGTTAAGGAGACCTGCATTTTATAACATGTTGTAATTAGTTGTTCATATGTTCATAATTGTACAATCATTTTATTATTTTATATTTTATTTTTATTTCAATTGTTGTCTATAACTATGTTATGAATTATAATTACTTGATTTGTTTGTATCATCACATTCAGCACCTGCTACCATGAGGATGTTTTAATAAACCTATCGAATGGTCCTTGGTAGGAAAAACAGAGACATCACCTACATCTTAGAAAATAAGAAAATGAATAGGATAGAAGAGTGAAGGGCTGTAGGATTACAGGTGAAGAGATCATTAAAGCAGAATTTCAGATCAACAAAGCAGTGAAGCGAGCTAATAAAGCACTGGGATTAATTTCAAGTGGTATAGAATTCAGAAGTAGTGAAATTATGTTAACTTTGTGTAGGATAAACAGAACCAGAGAGGATTAACAAAACCTTCAAGGCCTTCTACCAAGAGCTGTACACCTCAGAGCCCCCAACGGGGAAGGCTGGGATGAACCGGTTCCTTGATGGACTGGACATACCAGTCGTGGGGGAGGGCAGAAAATGGGACCTGGAAGCACCACTAGCACTGGAAGAGATCATGGACAGTATTAGCTCCATGCAGACGGGGAAGGCGCCAGGACCGGACGGATTCCCAGCGGACCTCTACAAAAAATTTGCGACAGCGCTGGCCCCGCACCTGCGGGAGATGTTCACAGACTCGCTAGCTAGGGGCACACTGCCACCCACGTTAGCACAGGCCTCAATCTCGCTGATACCTAAGAAAGACAAAGACCCAACGGAATGTGAGTCATACAGACCCATCTCTCTGCTGAACGCAGACGCCAAAATACTGGCCAAAATCCTAGCCAAAAGGCTAGAAGACTGTGTACCTGAGGTGGTCACAGAGGACCAGACGGGCTTCATCAAAGATAGACAGCTTACCGTAAACATCAGGCGCCTGCTGAACGTGATAATGACCCCCTCCGGGGAGAGAACACAACAGGTGATCGTCTTCCTGGACGCTGAAAAGGCCTTCGACAGAGTCGAATGGAAATACCTCATAGAGGTACTGGAGTGGTTCGGGCTTGGAACGGGGTTCACCGCTTGGGTAAAGCTCCTATACAACGCCCCCATGGCGAGTGTACGGACCAACAATACCAACTCCCAATACTTCCAGCTGCACAGGGGCACCAGACAAGGATGCCCGCTGTCCCCGCTGCTGTTCGCTCTAGCGATCGAGCCGCTACGGGGGAGGGGGGGGGGGAGCAGCAGCACTAAAGGGGCTGCCGTTCAAACAAGCTCGACACAAATTCCGCTACCTGGGGATCCAAATAGCCCATGACTGGAAAGGGATCAACAAATGGAACCTCACCAGTCTGACGGAGGAAGTAAAAAAGGACCTGCAAAGATGGAACACACTCCCGCTCTCCCTCGCGGGGAGAGTCCAGACGATCAAAATGAACGTACTGCCCAGGTTCCTCTTCCTGTTTAGATCCATTCCGATCTACATCCCCAAGGCCTTTTTTAAAGCGCTGGACAAACTAATCATGGCGTTCGTATGGGGGGGGGGGGGGGGGGGTAAAAATGCTAGGATCCCAAAGAAGGTCGTACAAAAAACAAAATCTGGGGGGGAGGGGGGGGGGGGGGGGGCTAGCCCTCCCAAACCTACAATTCTACCACTGGGCGGCAACAGCTGAGCGAGTAAGGGGATGGATCCAGGAGCCAGAAGCCGAGTGGGTGCATGCGGAGGAGGCCTCCTGCATGGGGACCTCCCTCCAGGCCCTCGCCACGGCAGCACTCCCATCCCCACCCAAAAAACACTCCAGCAGCCCAGTGGTGACAGCCACCCTCCAATCCTGGAACCAACTGCGGCAGCAATTTGGCCTGACCAAAATGTCCGACAAGGCTCCCATCAGCAACAACCATAGGTTCAAACCAGCACTGACTGACGCCACCTTCAAAAGGTGGAGGCAGGACGGGGGGGACACTGACAGTCAGGGACCTATACACGGACGGCAGGATCGCAACACTGGACGAACTGACAGAGAAATTTTGGCTAGCCAGGGGGAACGAGCTACGGTATCTGCAGCTCAAAAACTTCTTACGAAAGGAGACAAGGACGTACCCACAACCGCCATGACAGACACTACTGGAAGACCTACTGGACGCAAGCATCCTAGATAAAGGGAACTGTAGCGACATGTGTGACCGACTGGTAGAAAGGGCCGACACCGTACTGGACGCAACAAGAAAGAAATGGGAGGATGACCTGGGGATTGAGATAGGGTGGGGACTCTGGAGCGAAGCACTGCATAGGGTCAACTCCACCTCCACGTGCGCAAGGCTCAGCCTGACGCAACTAAAAGTGGTACATAGAGCCCACTTAACAAGAAACCGTATGAGTAGGTTCTTCCCGGAGGTGGAGGACAGATGTGAACGGTGCCAAAGAGGCCCAGCCAACCACACCCACATGTTCTGGTCTTGCCCCAGACTTGTGGAGTACTGGACAGTCTTCTTCGAGGCTATGCCCAAAGTGGTGGGGGTGAGGGTGGAGCCATGCCCGATAGTGGCGGTCTTCGGAGTTTCAGACCAGCCAGATCTATTCTTGGGGAGGAGGGCGGACGCCCTTGCCTTTGCCTCCCTGATCGCCCGCCGTAGAATCCTGTTTGGCTGGCGGTCAGCAGCACCGCCCAGAGCTGCAGACTGGCTGTCCGACCTCTCGGATTCTCTCCAAATGGAGAAAATCAAATTTGCCATCCGAGGGTCAGACGACGGCTTCCACAGAACGTGGGAGCCATTCATGCAATTGTTCCGGGACCTGTTTGTGGCCAACGAACAAGAGAAAGAATAGTCGGGTGGCCAAGAATCAGGGAAAATGGACGGGAATCGGGGGAAGGTAGCCGGGGGGGGGGGGGGGGGGCTACGGGTTCGTTATGGGGGTTTGTTCTCATGGTTTTATGCTTATTTCTTGTTCTTGTTAATTTATTGTTTTTGTATTGGAGGGGAGGGGTTACTGTTTTTCTCTGTTGTGATAAAATTTGTTGTTGAAAACTTGAATAAAAATTATTCCAAAAAAAAAGGAAGGACAAAGCCGCAAACGACAGTCTGATGGCAAGCTAAGGCTGTAGCCATCTAAGATGGACACTGGGCTACAAAATGGAGAACTGCTAAGACTGCAGGGAAAAACAGTCATAGTGAGGACAAACAGCTTGCAGAAGACTGTTCTGCATTCTACACGTACAGAAACCAGTTTCTGGCCAGGTGCAGAGTTTCAGCCAAAGGTGCAAATGGGAAACAGATCTGCATAGTAATGAGGTGATCCAGATCCAGACCCCGGACAATAGAAACATTTAAGTATCAATGGATACTTTTCCATAGACGCCCAGACAGAATGGCACCAAAGCAACCAACACAAAGAGCCGTAGGGACCGCCCCACCCATCGAGGAACGACCCTCAGATTGGGGAGTTTGAAAGATATCGATTGGGAAAGACCCAATCGATACTTAGCAGGTGAAATAACCCGCCCCAAGGGGCACGGACTTCTAGGACCTATAAAGAGAAGGTCAAGCACATGACTCGGTCTGTTTTGCTCCGGCCCAGATCTGCTGTTGCTTCCAGACTCTGGCCCAGACTTGTTACATCGCATCCTGACTCCAGTTTCATCACCGGCCGTTGAGCATCAGCCATCGAACTGTAAGTGCCAACACAACGATCACTACGTGATCCAGACCTTGCTAGATCTTGACAACTTTGCCAATCAGAAAGTTACAGACCAAGAACGGGACGAAGGCCTTGCTCCCTGACCTTGCCTGTTCCTGTCTAGATAAGTATTTAGTTGTTTAGTATTAGAAGTAAGTTAGTCTCTTTAGCGTATGCATGTGTATTTATTATATTTGTTATAATAAACACCAATCGTTTGGACTTACTAATCGGTGTACGGATTTATTACTTTGAACCTGACTTTGATATACTTGTGACGGTGTCTCAATACGGCACCTGGCGACTCCGAGCATAATTACACATACAGAGCCATAGTAGTGTTAAGCACACGGCCTTTAAACGGAGGCGTGTTAATCACACTCCAGTAAAACGAGCAACAAGGCCCAAACTAAATTGTAAATAAATGCCTATAAACATGTGCCTCATCCATATTGGGGAATGTAAAATATGTATGCTGGTTAAAGGGGGTGGCCACAGTTGTTATTATGAAGATGCTTACCTGTAAATATACATGTTAATTTTTGCGTGTTTTTTTTCTAATAATTTGTAATTTGTTGGATATAAGATATGAAAACTCAATAAAAAACATTTTCAAAAAAAAAACTTTGTGTAGGATCTTGGTCAGTTTTGGCGTGGGACACGTGAGCCGGGATTCTCCCTTCTGGGGACTAAGTCCCCACGCCGGCGGGAAAACCGGCGCCAACCACTCCGGCGCCACAGCCCCCGCACTATCATATCGCCCATGCATATTCACCTGCCAGATCCCGCGGCGCGTGAATTAAGTGATTTGCACCGGCGGGACTGGCCGAAAATGGACGGCAGCTCGGCCCATTGAGGCCCGGAGAATCACCAGGGGGACCGCTGCCAAAGGCTCCCCACCGGCGTGGCGGGAATCCCGCCCCAGCCCGAAAAATGGCGCCGGAGAAAACAGCAGCCGGCCTCAGGAGGGTGGCGGGGCGGGATTTGCGCCTCCCCCGGGGATTCTCCGACCCGACCGGGGGGGGGGGGGGGGGGGGGGGGATTGGAGAATCCAGTCCTTCGTGTTTCATGACCGGCAAATCGATGCAAACCCCCCATCGATTCTGGTACCGGTGAGGGGCTAGCACCCGTGCCGTGTAAAACATCCACGGAACGCGCAGAAAACGTCCAGAGCATGGCTGGGTCCCGGGCCGCTCATGCACACGGCTGACGGCTTGCTGCAGTCGTGCCGTGCAACTTGGCTCCAGCCATGCGCTGACCCGACCTGCAAACTGCAACCCCACAGCTCATCTCCTGGTCATCCCTCACCAGTGTCCCCAGCTCTCGCTGAAGCCCCCCCCGGCCAGCGGCACAGATCCTGGTCGAGTGTGGCGGCGCTGAGCACAGTCCGCAGCTGGCACGCCAGGTTCACGATTTGTTGGAGGACACGTGTCCCAGGCTGTCGGGAACTGGGCCCATCGGGTGCAGAGCTTCGCGTCGGAATCGATTCATCGCCCAATCGCCAATTACGATATCGGCTTCGAGCAACGGAGAATCCTGCCCTTTGTCTTGTTCAAGATCTCACAGCTACCACCACACCAACAAAGTCTTCAGTGTTTCCTTAAATCTGTTTTCCCCCTTTGATCTTATATCATTCCAGTAAATGAAATACAACAGCCAACTTTAAACCACTTCTTTTAATTGCCTTTTGTAAATTCATATTGGCACTCTCCTGCTCTCTGTTCATTACTATTACAAGCCACTTCCACATGCCTTAACATCTCCTTTATTGATATTTAACCTTTGCAGCCTAACGTCTCAAATTTAATTAAATGAGTCACACCCCAAAAGCTTGTTTTCCAATATATGACAATATGACAATGATATTGCAATAAAGAAATATTAGGTTCCCATTTTTCTCAGACGTGGAAAAACTTGAGAAATTGCAAAATTGATTCACAAGAATGGTACCAGTATTCAGAGATTTCAACTATAGGGAAGTATTGCAGCCCTCTTCATCAAACCCGATCAACATATCCTTCTGTTCCTCACTCGCTCAATGCTAAACTACCTTTTATTCTCCCTCATGTGTGTATCGGCCATTCAGTCTCTGTCCGGTGTTTACCTACTCTTTGCTCTGTAGTGAAAAGAGTAAAACATGAGAGAAAATCAGATAGTAATCTTCAAATTATGAATGGTTTGGACAGGATCAATGCGAAGAAACTGAGTCTATTTGTGGGAGAATCCCAAACTTGGGTGGGGAGAGTCACAAATATTATACTGTTATTAGTAAACCCAACTGGGAAATGAGAAGCTGGACCAAATTCTCCGCCGCCAGCCGCCGGCAGTGGACTTCCCAATGTAGCGGAGAATTGGGCATCAGGGGTAAAAACGGGATGGATGCCCCACTGGCAGCAGGATCAAGGTTCTCACCTACGCTCCAGCGGGAGGATGCAAATGGATCTTAATGACCCATTAGCATCCACTTAGCAGACTGGGCACCATGTTCTCTGGGCCCTTGTGATTCTCCGGTCTTCTGGGCTGGAAAACACATGGGTGCGGATTACAACAAGTATGGACAAATGTGACCCTGACGTGGTGGACCTCACTGTGTAACCCCTTCAGGGAGTTGCCACCAAAGTCCACCCCCCCCCCCCACAATGCAAGACTGTCTACCCCACCACCATCATACACTTCCCACAGAGACCACCTACATAGGGGACCCTCCACAGAGACTCCTAAATAGTGGGCCCCGCACAGAAACCCGCTACATAAGGAAACCCCCCCACAGAAACCCACTACATAAGGAGACCCCCCACAGAGACCCACTACATAAGGAAACCCCCCCACAGAAACCCACTACATAAGGAGACCCCCCACAGAGACCCACTATATAAGGAGACCCCCCACAGAAACCCGCTACATAAGGAGACCCCCCACAGAGACCCACTATATAAGGAGACCCCCCACAGAGACCCTCTACATAAGGAAACCCCCCCCACAGAAACGCGATGCATAAGGAGACCCCCCACAGAAACCCGCTACATAAGGAGACCCCCACAGAGACCCACTACATAAGGAGACCCCCCACAGAGACCCACTATATAAGGAGATCCCCCACAGAAACCCGCTACATAAGGAGAGCCCCCATAGAGACCCACTACATAAGGAGAACCCCCACAGAAATCCGCTACATAAGGAGACCCCCCACAGAGACCCACTATATAAGGAGATCCCCCACAGAAACCCGCTACATAAGGAGAGCCCCCATAGAGACCCAATACATAAGGAGAACCCCCATAGAAACCCGCTACATAAGGAGACCCCCCACAGAGACCCACTACATAAGGAGACCCCCCATAGAAACCCGCTATATAAGGAGACCCCCCACAGAAACCTGCTACATAAGGAGACCCCCACAGATTCCCCCAGAAATGAGACCCCTGTCAGGATGCCCACCAGAAAAGAGAAACCTATCAGGAAGCCCCCCCCCCCCCCCCCCCCATGGTAAAATGGACAGCAGGCAAATTTTATGCCCAATATCAAATTGGACACTCTAAATTAATAATTAGAAATTTTGAATTAAACTACAGCCAGTTCCAAGCAGGCCTACTGGGAATTCGACTTGGCCAAGGTCAAATACATACAAACACAGATAGACTGCCAGAACATGTCTGGATCTGCCCTGTCAACAACATCAGGAGATAATTGGTCCCATTCATATGAGCGAATGTTTTGGGTTACCCACATAAAGCTAGACTTTCTGGCACCCAGTTATCATTTTTGGAGTAAGGTTACGGGCAAATAATGCACCTAGAGTTGAAGCCCCTGGGAGTGGGTTCCTGGTGTCATGCAAAGTTGCAATCGGCAACTCCATTGGGTGTTGTGACCCCCATCCCGAGGCTGAGGGCCAGAAAACTTTTGGAAAGGCGCAAAGAGGGGTATAAAGATCGACCACTCAGGACCCTCCCCAGTGAAAACTCGGCTCAGAAAAGATTCAACAATTGACCAAAGGTGGAAGGAAACAGAATGCGAGACCCACCTTCACGGACCAAGGCTCTGAGACAGCCAAGACTCAGAGAATTGGACCCGTAGCTCGGTTGAGTCCATCAGCATGGGTAGTATCAAGAATTTTGGGAGTGTTATTATTGTTTGGGATAATTTAAGGGGGGGGAGGTGACTGCTTTACTATGTTTAATAATAAATTTGGTTGAATCATACAGTTATATTTGCCCTTTGTTCACCTTACAAAGAATGGCACCTGGGTAAAACGTTTGATTAATTTTAAAAAAATTATTAAAGAGTTTTCATTTATAGCAAACACACAAAATACATAATAATAACATGGCAAAAACGGATATTACAAAATACAGTATTAGAAAGAAAACAGAACAAACTATACAAAACCCACCCAGAACCAAGAACTATTTTTTTTTCTTTAAAATATTAGAGTACCCAATTTATTTTCCAATTGAGGGGTAATTTAGTGTGGCCAATCCACCTACCCTGCACATCTTTGTATTGTTGGGGTGAAACCCACACAGACATGGGGAGAATGTGCAAACTCTGCACAGACAGTAACCCGGGGCCGGGATTCGAACCCGGGTCCTCAGCGCCGTGAGGCAGCAGTGCTAACCACTGAGACACCGTGCCGCCCGAGAACTAAGAACTAGCCCCTCTTCCCCTCCTTACAGTAGATGGTGATTAACTCTTCAAAATAGGAAATGAATGGCCGCCACCTCAGGTTGAACCTTTCGACCGACTCCCTGACGGTGTACTTGACCTTCTCCAGATGTAAAAATTCCATAAGGTCACCCAACCAGACCGAGGCAGAAGAGCATGACATAGAGGGTAATAAGAAGTACATGTAACAAGTCATCAGAAGGTGTAGAATCATAGAATTTACAGTGCAGAAGGAGGCCATTCAGCCCATTGAGTCTGCACCGGCTCTTGGAAAGAGCACTCTATCCAAGGTCAACAACTCCACCCTATCCCCATAACCCAGTAACCCCACCCAACACTAAGGGCAATTTTGGACACTAAGGGCAATTTATCATGGCCAATCCACCTAACCTGCACATCTTTGGACTGTGGGAGGAAACCGGAGCACCCGGAGCAAACCCACGCACACATGGGGAGGATGTGCAGACTCCGCACAGACAGTGACCCAAGCCGGAATCGAACCTGGGACCCTGGAGCTGTGAAGCGATTGTGCTATCCACAATGCTACCGTGCTGCCCTTCAAGTTCCAGAGGATTATCAAGACTCCATGATAACGTGCTCTGTATCAGATTGTCATCCTACCGCACAAGACACCATAAAAGGATCTTGGTTTGGTCAGATCAAAGTACTTGGTGAGTTTATCATAAAGTACAAGGGACCAAACACAACATACAGGAGCTTGCTTCCGTCTGTCCTCACATGGGGTCCAGCTCCCTGATTGCCAGACCCTCTGAAGGAAAGCTCTACAGATCTTGGGGTCATATCTGCCCAAATAAAAGAGGCCACAAACCTATTAATCTTAGCAGTAAAGGGTTTGAGGAGAAAGATTGGGAGGCACTGAAAAGAAATAAAAAATCTCTGGAGAATATTCAATTTTATAGTCTGGGTCCTGCCCCCCAAAGAAGGACAGAGGTTATCCCACTTTTGCAAGTCAGATCTCACCTTGTTCACCATACTAGTTTAGTTCAATCTATGGCGTGATGGCCAGTCATGGGCCACTCGGATACCCAGATTACAAAAGTTACCTCTGGAAAGACGAAAAGGTAATATCCCCAAATCAGTTCCCGTCCCTTGGGGGTTAATTGGAAAATATTCACTCTTCTCCAGGTTCAGTTTGTATACCGCATTATTTCATCCATAGAGGAGATTGGTTGTAATTTAGAAGCAGGTCATCAACATTTGGGGACACCCTATGCTCCCTTCCCTACACTGTTCTATCGCCTTCCATTTATCCGAGGATCTCAGCGATATTGCCAAAAGGTTAAAGTGCCAGCGCAAACAGGAGTGGTGACAAAGGACATTGATGTGTTGGGTAAGCTGGGTCTGCGAGGACTGTGTTTACTGCAGTAATGAGAGAGACAGGCTTCCAACACTTGAAGAAATGCATCTCGATTTTATTGAACTCTTAACTATCATACATACTTTAACTGTGGGTTGGCACTATGCTGACTTGACTGGAGACCTGAGGCTAACCTGACCAGACTAACTGACTACCACATGGTGTTTGTTCTAGTTGCTGCTCACGGGCTCTGACTGTCTCAGAGGCTGGATCCCAAGAGAGCGGGAAAACTAGTGCCCTCTGGCTTTATAGTGGCCGTGTCCTGTCTGGTGATTGGCTGCTGTGTTCTGTGTGTTCATTGGTCAACCTGTGTGTCAATCACTGCCTGTCTGTGCACCATCATATACCTGTGTGTATATTATGGCAGACATCTCTGCCTCGTACCCCTACTTAATGAGAAATATCCTGAGTTTGACACATTGGTGCATATTCTGGCTGTGAGGGCACTGATGAGCAGCTGGACTCACAAAATGAAATTCTGCTCAAGACCGAACCTCCCCGGGGCCTCGAAGAGATCCTTCCACTCCACCTGGTTGAACATCTACTCCACAACCAAAGACACAATCACTTCTGGTTCAGAAACCGGAGAGAAGAAAGGACAACATTCAATAGTCGCCGCACTTTAGCCGATAATTGTCGATTTTTAATGAAACCTGTCTGGTCGTCTACTACCACCTCTGGAACACATGGCTGCAAGTGCAGCACCAACACCTTAGCTATCAATTTGGTGCCGACATTCAGTAGAGAAATGGGTTTATAAGAAGCACACTCTGTGGGATTTTTGCCTTTTTTTAAAATGAGGGATATGGAAGCCTAGGAGAGTGTACGGGGCAAGGGCCCTTGCAACAAAGAATCGTTAACCATGACCACTATCAATGGTTTTAACTGGCTTGCAAACGTCTTGTAAAATTTGACGGCTAATTTGGGCGGCACGGTGGCACAATGGTTAGTGCTGCGGCCTCACAGTGCCAGGAACCCGGGCTCAATTCCAGCCTCGAGTCACTGTCTGGGTGGAGTTTGCACTTTCTCCCCGTGTCTGTGTGCAGGTTAGGTGGATTGGCCATGCTAAATTGCCCCTTAACATAGAACATAGAACAGTACAGCACAGAACAGGCCCTTCGGCCCTCAATGTTGTGCCGAGCCATGATCACCCTACTCAAACCCACGTATCCACCCTATACCCGTAACCAAACAACCCCCCCCTTAACCTTACTTTAATTAGGACACTACGGGCAATTTAGCATGGCCAATCCACCTAACCCGCACATCTTTGGACTGTGGGAGGAAACCGGAGCACCCGGAGGAAACCCACGCACACAGGGGGAGGATGTGCAGACTGCACACAGACAGTGACCCAGCCGGGAATCAAACCTGGGACCCTGGAGCTGTGAAGCATTTATGCTAACCACCATGCTACCCTGCTGCCCCTTATTGTCCAAAAAGTTAGGTGAGCTTACTGGGTTCCCGGGATAGGGTGGAGACATGGGCTTTAAGTAGGGTGCTCTTTCCAAGAGTCGGTGCAGACACGATAGACCAAATGGCCTCCTTCCGCACTGTAAATTCTATGATTCTATCAAACCCATCAGGGCCAGGAGCCTGACCCAACTGCATCGATCCAATGCCCTTCAGAACTTCCTCCAATCTTAATGGTGCCCTAACTCCTCCCACCCCTCTCTTTCCATCATCAGAAAGGACAACCAATCCAAAAACACCCTCATGACTGACTTATCCTTCGGGGGCTCTGACGTAGAGGTGTTTGCAAAAACCGTGTTTATTTTATTTGGGGTGGAAACCAGATTGCCGTCCAAGTTTTTAATTCATATAAACTCTCAGGAACCCACCTGCTGCCTCATCTGGTGAGCTGATAGACGGCTGGCCTTCTCCCCAAACTCATAACAAAACTCTCCTCGATGGCGGAGTTGGCTCACAGCCTTCCCATTGGATATCAAATCAATCTGGGTTGGCAGCTTCTTCCTCTTTACAAGCAAATCCGAGGTATGGTCAGACAAATATTGATGTTCTGTCTCAAGGAGCACATCCACCAGCTGTACACACACTGCTCTCATCGTCTTATTTAAATGAGCATTAAAGGAGATTACCCCCCCCACTCCCTTACAACAGGTTTAAGGGCTTCTCACAATGTGGAGGAAGAGACAGAGTAATACCCATTTAATCTGCTATACTCATCAATGATCTTGGTCATGTTTTCATAAAACCGACTGTATATCAGCAGTTTTACATCTAGTCTTCATGGTGGGCGCTGGCTAGAATCCATTTCCAAGGCCAAGTCCGCAAAGTGTGGAGTGTGGTCCGAGATAGAAATCACTGAGTAATCTGCTCTCCTCAGGGTGGCACGGTGGTCAGCACTGCTGCCTCACAGCGCCGAGGACCCGGGTTCGATCCTGGCCCTGGGTCACCGTCCATGTGGAATTTGCACATTCTCCCCATGTCTGTGTGGGTCTCGTCCCCACAACTATAAGATGTGCAGGGGAGGTGGATTGACCACACTAAATTGCCCCTTGATTGGAAAGAAAAAGAATTGGGTACACTACATTAAAAAAAAATATTGGTTCTCCTCACCCAGGGTAGGAGGGAGCCACCCATTAAAAAGAAGTCAATCCTGGAGTAGACTTCATTGCACGTGGGAAAGGAACAAGAACCCCCTGTTCCCTGGATGCAAAAATCACCACAGGTCTGCCCCACCCCCCACCTGTTCCATAAAGGCCAGGGGCACCTTTGCGATCCCCAAGGGAGTAAACGATCTCGGCCTGGATCGGTCTATGATTCAAAACAAAGTTTAAATCCTCTCCAAAGATTAGCTGGTGTGTATGTAGGTCAGGAATGGAACACAGGGGCAGCACGGTGGCGCAGTGGGTTAGCCCTGCTGCCTCACGGCGCCGAGGTCCCAGGTTCAATCCCGGCTCTTGGTCACTGTCCGTGTGGAGTTTGCACATTCTCCCCGTGTCTGTGTGGGATTCGCCCCCACAACCCAAAGATGTGGAGGGTAGGTGGATTGGCCACGCTAAATTGCCCATTAATTGGAAAAAAATTGGGTACTCTAAATTTATTTTTAAAAAAGGAATGGAACACAGTGGGCAGCACGGTGGCACAGTGGTTCGCACTGTTCCTCACGCCGTTGAGGACCCGGGTTCAATCCCAACTCCGGGTCACTGTCCATGTGGCGTTTGCACATTCTCCCGTGTCTGCTTGGGTTTCACCCCCATAACCCAAAAATGTGCAGGGTAGTTTAATTGGCCACACTAAATTGCCTCTTAATTGGGAAAAAATTAATTGGATACTCTAAATTTAAAAATTTTGAGGAATGCCATATCGTCCCAGCTTGGCACAAAAATATTGACTGGAATCACTGACATGCCCTCTGGTGTTCCTCTGACCATTATGAATCTGCCATTGGGATCCGCTCCAGTACCAATGGCGGAATAAAGAACCCATTTACTGACTAAGATCGCTGTACCTTGGGCCCGTCCATCAAAAGCCCGAATGGAACACTTGGTTCACCATCCCCTTTCACAGTCCAGTCTGATCCCTTACCCGCAGATGGGTCTCCTGCAAGAACATCACATCACACCTGGATTCTTCAGGTGAACAAAAAATCTCGACCTTTTTACCGGGCCATCCTTACGTTCCAGGCGACTAGCCGAATTAGGGATCTATCCCCCCCTCCCCCATCATCCCTAAGTCAGTCATTTCCACCGCCAGGGTCCGCCAAGTTCCTTCACAAGATAAACAGGTCCAAGGCCCACCTAAGGTTGCCGCCAAATCCACCTACAGAGTGAGACAAAAACAATCTCGTAATCACCAGCCCCCTCCCCTCAACCTCCCCTCCAACTGACGCTACACCCATATATACATATTGATACTCAATCCCAATAAAAGATCAAGACCCCCCCCAAACCCCAACTCCCAACTATTTAGACACTAAGATCTCCAAACCACGTGAGACTGGTTCAACAGCTGCAGCTCTTCCCTCACCATCACGCTCCCGCTAACTAGCTGAATTTAAATCCTAGTCATGCAGTCCCGCTCTAGGATAAAGAAGAAAAAAATCACAACTTTATCGCCCGCTCCAAGAATAAGATGTGGTCTCAATACTAATACCACCACAAGACTTAGTTCCCAAGGGAGTATATATATCCACCTGTGGTACAAAAGACAAGAAAGAACAATTCTTTTCACAGAAGTTAACTCTCTCCCAGTAACCAAACCATACATGAAGTAAAAATCCCCATCATCCCCATAGAAGAGAAAACAGAAAAAGATAAGAATTTCATCCTCAAATAACAACAATATAGGATAGCCCAATATTAAAGTGGCTGGTTTAGCACACTGGGCTAAATCGCTGGCTTTTAAAGCAGACCAAGCAGCCCAGCAGCACAGTTCAATTCCCGTACCAGCCTCCCCGAACAAGTGCTGGAATGTGGCGACTAGGGGCTTTTCACAGTAACTTCATTGAAGCCTACTCGTGACAATAAGCGATTTTCATTTTCATTTCATTTCATTATTACTCGCAGCCCACAGTAGTCAAAGGCCAAACAAAAAATTTGAACCGAGTCCATGCTTCTTGATAAAGGCATCCACTTCCTCCGATATATCAAAGTAGAAGTCCCATGACTCATGCGTGACCTGAAGCCTCGCCGGGTACATTACCCCAAACCAAATGTTGCCAATCGGCACTGGAGTCGCCAATTAATGTTGCCAATTAATAATGTAGCCCAGGTACACGGGTCAGGGATGTCTCAGATCAGCTGCAGAACATTCTGAAAGGGGAGGGTGAACAGCCAGTTGTCATGGTGCATATAGGCACCAATGATTTGATAAAAAATGGGATGAGGTCCTACAAGCAGAATTTAGGGAGTTAGGAGCCAAGTTAAAAGGTCGGACCTCAGAGGTAGTAATCTCAGGATTGCTACCAGTGCCATGTGGTAGTCAGAGTAGAAATGAAAGAATAGGTAGGATGAATGCGTGGCTTGAGAGATGGTGAAGGAGGGAGGGGTTCAGATTTTTGGGTCATTGGGACCGGTTCTGGGGGAGGTGGAACTACTACAAATTGGACGGTCTGCACCTGGGCCAGAGTGGAACTAATGTCCTTCGGGATGCTTTTGCTAATGCTGTTGGGGAGGATTTAAACTAATGCGGCAGGGGAATGGCAATCAAATGAGGAGGTTAGTGGACAGTGAGGAGGTAGTAACTAAAGCCTGTAAGGAATTAGATCATCAAGTCAGCGTGACTAAGCGGACGAATAGGCAGGGAGCAGATGATGAATGCAAAGGGACTGGTGGTCTGAGGTGCATTTGTTTTAATGCAAGAAGCGTAGTAGGTAAGGCAGATGAACTTAGAGCTTGGATTAATACCGGGGAGTATGATCTTATTGTTATTACTAAGACTTGGTTGAGGGAAGGGCATGATTGGCAATTAAATATCCCAGGATATCGATGCTTCAGGCGGGAGAGAGAGGGAGGTAAAAGGGGTGGAGTTGCTGCATTACTGGTCAGAGAGGATATCACAGCTGTGCTGAAGGAGGGCACTATGGAGGACTCGAGCAGTGAGGTGATATGGGCAGAGCTCAGAAATAGGAAGGGTGCGGTAACAATGTTGGGGCTGTACTACAGACCTCCCAACAGCGAGCGTGAGATAGAGGTACAATTATGTAAACAGATTATGGAAAGATGTAGGAGTAACAGGATGGTGGTGATAGGAGATTTCAATTTTCCAAACATTGACTGGGATACACTTCGTGTCAGAGGTCGAAATGGAGCAGAATTTGTAAGGAGCATCCAGGAAGGTTTTCTAGAGCAGTATGTAAATAGTCCAACTCGGGAAGGGGCCATACTGAACCTGGTGTTGAGGAATGAACCCGGCCAGGTGGTTGAAGTTTCAGTCGGGGATTACTTTGGGAATAGTGATCACAATTCCGTAAGTTTTAGAATATTCATGGACAAAGACGAGAGTAGTCCTAAAGGAAGAGTGCTAAATTGGGGGAAGGCCAACTATACCAAAATTCGGCAGGAGCTGGGGAATGTGGATTGGGAGCAGCTATTTGAAGGTAAATCCACATTTGATATGTGGGAGGCTTTTAAAGAGAGGTTGATTAGAGTGTAGGACAGACATGTCCCTGTGAAAATGAGGGATAGAAATGGCAAGATTAGAGAACCATGGATGACTGGTGAAATTGTGAGACTAGCTAAGAGGAAAAAGGAAGCATACATAAGGTCCAGGCGACTGAAGCCAGACAAAGCTTTGGAAGAATGTCGGGAATGTAGGACCAATCTGAAACGAGGAATCAAGAGGGCTAAAAGGGGTTAGTAAATATCTTTAGCAAACAGGGTTAAGGAAAATCCCAAAGCCTTTTATTTATATATAACGAGTAAGAGGGTAACTAGAGAAAGGGTTGGCCCACTCAAGGACAAAAGAGGAAAGTTATGCGTGGAGTCAGAGAAAATGGGTGAGATTCTTAATGAGTATTTTGCATCGGTATTCACCGAGGAGAGGGACATGACGGATGTTGAGGTTACTCTAGGTCAAGTCGGCATAAGGAGGGAGGGTGTGTTGGGTATTCTAAAAGGCATTAAGTTGGACAAGTCTCCAGGTCCGGATGGGATCTATCCCAGGTTGCTGAGGGAAGTGAGAGAGGAAATAGCTGGGGCCTTAACAGGTATCTTTGCAGCATCTTTGAACATGGGTGAGGTCCCGGAGGACTGGAGAATTGCTAATGTTGTCTCCTTGTTTAAGAAGGGTAGCAGGGATAATCCAGGTAATTATAGACCGGTGAGCCTGATGTCAGTGGTAGGGAAGCTGCTGGAGAAGATACTGAGGGATAGGATCTATTCCCATTTGGAAGAATATGGGCTGATCAGTGATAGGCAACATGGTTTTGTGCAGGGAAGGTCATGTCTTACCAACTTAATAGAATTCTTTGAGGAAGTGACAAAGTTGATTGATGAGGAAAAGGCTGTAGATGTCATATACATGGACTTCAGTAAGGCATTTGATAAGGTTCCCCGTGGTAGGCTGATGGAGAAGTCTCATGGGGTTCAGGGTGTACTAGCTAGATGGATAAAGAACTGGCTGGGCAACAGGAGACAGAGTAGTAGTGGAAGGGAGTTTCTCAAACTGAAGAACTGTGACCAGTGGTGTTCCACCGGGATCCGTGCTGGGACCACTGTTGTTTGTGATATACATAAATGATCTGGAGGAAGGTATAGGTGGTCTGATTAGCAAATTTGCATATGACACTAAGATTGGTGGAGTAGCAGATAGTGAAGGGGACTGTCAGAGAATATAGCAGAATATAGATAGATTGGAGAGTTGGCGGAGAAATGACAGATGGAGTTCAATTCGGGCAAATGTGAGGTGATGCATTTTGGAAGATCCAATTCAAAAGCAAACTCGACGGTAAATGAAAAAGCCCTGAGGAAAATTGATGGACAGAGAGATCTGAGTGTTCAGGTCCATTGTACCCTGAAGGTGGCTGCGCAGGTCGATAGTGGCCAAGAAGGCATACAGCATGCTTTCCTTCATCAGAAGGGGTATTGAGTACAAGAGTTGGCAGGTTATGTTACAGTTGTATAAGACTTTGGTTAGGCCACATTTGGAATACTGCGTACAGTTCTGGTCGCCACATTAACAAAAGGATGTGGATGATTTGGAGAAGGTGCAGAGGAGGTTCACCAGGATGTTACCTGGTTTGGAGGGCGCTAGCTATGAAGAGGTTGAATAGATTAGGATTATTTTCATTAGAAAGACGGAGATTGAGGGGGGACCTCACTGAGGTCTACAAAATCATGAGAGGTATAGACAGGGTGGATAGCAAGAAGTTTTTTCACAGAGTGGGGAACTCAATTTCTAGGGGTCACGAGCTCAAGGTGAGAGGGGAAAAGTTTAAGGGAGGTATGCGTGGAAAGTTCTTTACGCAGAGGGTGGTGGGTGCCTGGAACGCATTGCTGGCGGAGGTGGTAGAGGCGGGCATGATAGCGTCATTTAAGATGTATCTAGACGGATACATGAATGGGCAGGGAGCAGAGGGATACAGATCCTTAGAAAATAGGCAACAGTTTTAGATAGAGGATCTGGATTGGCGCAGGCTTGGAGGGCCGAAGGGCCTGTTCCTGTGCTGTAATTTTTCTTTGTACTTTGTTCTTCTTTGATGCTCTTTAGAGTCGCCAGGTATCAAATGATACCACCACAAGGCTTTACCGGATATCGATCAAAGGACCATACAACCAGTTAGTCAGTTCAAGTTCAAAGATGGTTTATTTACACACAAGGGTTACTTCGACATGCAACACAAAACACTACAAGTTAAACTGCACCTAACAACTACAATAACCCATACTTAACTTCAGGGCAACCAGCTCTATGCAGATGGATGAGACCTTTGTCCGGATCTTGCGTGGCTGGGTGGAAGAAGTGGCTCTGTTTCTGCTGGGTTCATCCGTCTGGTAGTGATCGTTGGTCTTGAGCTTGTTTGTCTCGTCGTTATGTTGCACTTGGGTTGGCATAGGCTGGATCTGAGAGAGACCGAGCACATGGCTGTGACTCTTCTTATCCCTCTGGGATTTCGCGCTCTTTGGGACGGTCCTGAACTTGGACCCAATAATTCGACAGGCTTCGATCACTGCCTTCGATTTTGGCCAATAAAAGGGCCAAATGATGGCTGATGGCTTGATGGCTGGGCATGTCTTTAGCGGTAAATGACCGTGGCTGTTTGGGCTCCCTGAGTAAAGGGAGTGGCGCCGATTAGTCTGCACCTGTATCGGTTACCTGAGTACAGTTCCTTTGTTCTGGGGAAATGGGCTATTAGAATGCAAACGAGCGGGGGTTTTGATCGGGTCTGGCTATCTGGGTTGCAAATACACACACAAGCTCTGAGTCTGTCTGAGTCCTGGGTTGGCCATAATGCCCATGGTCCTTTGCAGGTGGCCACCTGTGATGGCTACACAAACTCCTTTCTTGTACAAGGCTGTCCGACCTATCAGAATTTCTTCAAATGGAGAAAACCAAATTCACCATCCGTGGGCCGGAAGAGGGCTTCCGCAAAACACGGGAGCCATTCGCCCAACCGTTCTGCGACCTGTTTGTGGCCAACACATAAATAAATAAATAGCCAATAACCAGGGGGAAATAGCCAGCACAAGATAGACAGAGGAAAGCGAGGGAGGACCGGGAGTGAGGGGGGTGGGGGAACAAGGTGAGGTAGCAAAACCCAGCAAGAAAAAATGGGGAACAGCAGTGAACAAGGGGGAGGGGGTTCAAGGAGACAAAGAGAGAGGAGCTGGAGGAGGAGGTAATAGAAGGGATGGTAGGCTGAGCCAGCCAGATGGCAACAGACTGTAAATAGAGAAATCGAAGAAGGAACCTTTGTGACTGTACAACAAATGAAAATGAACTGCAACGTTTATAATTTTGAAAATGCCAATAAAACATTTTTTAAAAAGCAAAGCTTTCTCGCCAGCCCCACTTCCACGTCCTGATATACTGCACGAGATTGCCTTTCCACCTCCAATCCCGATGAACCTTGGCCCATTTCAGGATCTGCTCTTTCTCCTGAAAACGGTGGAAGCACACCATTATAGCACGTGGCGCTCTTTCAGTCGGGGTTTTTGGCGAAGGGTCTGGTGGGCTCTATCCAATTCCGGATGGGACGCCGATTTATGCTCTTCCATCATTTTTCCGAACATTTAAGCAAGGTATGCAGTTGGGTTCGAGCCCTCCACTCCCTCCAGCAACCGCACAAGTCTAAGGTTCTATCTTCTCGCTCGGTTTTCAAGGTCGTTGGCTTTAGCCCTCAGCCTCCTGTCTTCAGCAGCCACCACGGCTATTTCAGCTTCTAGAGAGGCAAACTGTTCCCCATGATTCGTCAGCACCTTTTCCATGCACTCGATCACCTCGCCGTGTTTTTTAACTGACTTCACAGTTTTTTCTAGTTTCACCCGGACTGGGCCCATTATTTTTCTTCCATCCGCTTCCACTGCTTCTCAAAGTGGACATCTTAGTTAGCATTCTGGTCAACATGTCTGCCGTAATCGGGACTGCCGCTGTCGACGATGCAGCCTCCACTATTTTGGCCACGAGGGAACTGCACGCGTCTCCTAATCCATCGATGAATGGCAGTCTGTAGGTTGCTTGTTTCCTTTCTTCTTCATTGCAGTGCGTTCGGGATCCTTTACAACTACATTCAGCAAGGAATGTTTAGGTGAGAAAAGATTTCCAAAAAAATGTGAGAAAGGCTCTAAAAAGCATAGGCGGAATTCTCCGCTCCCGCGAAAAATCGGGAAGCCGAGTTTCACGACGGCCTCGGAGGCCGCTCCTCTCACCTTATTCACCCCCACCCGGGGGGCTAAGAGCGGCCCTCCGTAACTCTCGGCCGCTGGGCCTTGATGCTTCGTCAATGCGGCGCACCGAGAATGACGCGGCCGGCGCGCCTAAGTGACGTCAGCCGCGCATGCGCAGGTTGGCCGGCTCCAACCCGCGCATGCGCGGTTACGTCACAACGGCTGGCAGCTCAAACCCGCGGATGCACGGTTGTCGTCTTCCCCTCCGCTGTCCCGCAAGAAGTGATGGCTTAATCTTGCGGGGCGGCGGAGGGGAAAGAGTGCGTCCCTTTGAGACGCCGGCCCGACGATCAGTCCCCTCCCGAGCACAGCCCTGGTGCTCACTCCCCTCTCCGCCCCCCACAAGCTTCAAACCAGCTTATGGTGCCATGTTCACGACGGCAGCGACTAGGTGTGGTTGCCGCCGTCGTGAACCGGTCGCGAACGGCAGGCCGCTCGGCCCATCCGGGTCGGAGAATCGCCGGTCGCCGTGAAAAACCGCGAGCAACGATTCTTCCGAGCGGGGGATGGGAGAATCGCGGGGGGCGCCAGGGGGGCGTGTTGTGAGTTGCCCGGCCCTCCCGCGATTCTCCCACCCGGCGTGGGGAGCGGAGAATTGCGCCCCATATCTTGTTGGGAGCTGCAATATGAACATCCTCATCTCATGGGATATCACCAGAATTCCCAACACGTTTGATTAATAAACTGGTCGCAATGTCTGACGTTTTACAGACAACACCCCAGAAAAGAGAAACCTTTCCGAAAGTCCCCCAGAAAAGAGGGACCGGTCAGGAAGCCCCCAGAAAAATGGGCCCCAGAAAAGAGTCCTCTGTCTGGAAGCTTGGCAGCCAGCCAGACATAGCAGTGAAGAAAAAAATGTTGTAACACTCACCTGGATAATATACCTGCTGTCTTAGACAGAGGAAGCACCATGTGCCCATTCCTGGAAAGAGAAAGCAGTGACCTGTGTCTAAACCCCTCAGACCCCTCAGGGCAGCACGGTAGCACAACGGGCAGCACGGTAGCACAGTGGTTAGCACTGTGGCTTCACAGCGCCAGGGTCCCAGGTTCAATTCCCGGCTGGGTCACTGTGCGGAGTCAGCACGTTCTCCCCATGTGTGCGTGGGTTTCCTCCGGGTGATCCGGTTTCCTCCCACAAGTCCCGAAAGACATGCTGTTAGGTAATTTGGACATTCTAAATTCTTGCTCTGTTTACCTGAAGAGGCGCCGGATTGTAGCGACTAGGGGCTTTACACAGTAACTTCATTGCAGTGTTAATGTAAACCTACTGTGACAATAAAGGTTTTTATTATTATTAGATCCTTGAGCTGCAAGCCATTCATTCATTTCCTTCTCTTCCTCATGTGTTCATCAAGCATCCTCTTAAATATGTCTGTACTATTTGCTTCAAGCACTCCTTGCAGTAGAAAGGTTCACATTCCAACCACTCTTTGAAACTTCCCCTGAATTATGGGGATAAGGTGGGAAAGTGGAATTGAGGATTATCCTATCAGACCAGCCATCATCTCATTGTATGACAGAGCAGACTCGATGGGCTGAATGGCCTACTTCTGCTTCTACATCTTATGATCCATAATTCTCTACTAGATTTATGGTGTATGGAACTTCGCCCGAGTCCCTTACATTATCAGTGCATGTAAACAACGGTGTCACAATGTACCCGAGTTTATCATTCAATCTGAGGTGTCTACCTTCTCCTTGTGTGTCTTAGATTTGGATGTGATTTATGCCTGCTATAATAATCATTGCTGGATGCTGTTAGCAGCTACTTTAGTTCCAGATTTGATGGACATTTATATGAGGAAAGCGGAGATTATTGTTCTTTATCACCTGACAGTGAATTGCTTTGTGCAGTGCTGACTTTGAATAATGTGTGCCAACTAATTCCACATCCTCACTGTCCAAGGAGTTGTTGATCAGAGGAATGTCAGATGCACAGAGGAAACCAACATTGGTTCTTTGATTCCCGATGGTTGATCAACACGAGAACACTTCCTGTAACCATTCAGGTGGCTGTCGACAACGGGACGTTCTAGATTTGAGACAAGACTGTAATTTTTGCCTTTGTTGAAACATAGAATGCCTTCAGTGCAGAAGGGGCCATTCGGCCCATCAAATCTGCACCGACCCGCTGAAAGACCATCCCAGATAGACCCACTCCCCCGCCCTATCCTCATTACACCACCTAACCTGCACATCTTTGGACATTAAGGGGTAGTTTAGCATGGCCAATCCTCTGAACCTGTACTTCTTTGGATTGTGGGAGAGAACCGGAGCACCCGGAGGAAATCCACGCAGACACAGGGAGAACGTGCGAACTCCACACAGACAGTGACTCATGGCCGGAATGGAACCCGAATCCCTGGGGCTGTGAGGCAGCAGTGCTAACCACTGTGCCACCGTACTGCCCACGCGTAAACAGGCATCTTACTAAAGCAGGACCTAGGCAGCTCTTGTATTTTATTTTGTGAATGAGGTTCTGTATTCTACAGATTGCAACACCATAGATTTTTTTAAAATATTTTATTTTATTCCAAACATTATCAAATTCTTACATACAAAGGCTATATCAAACTATATCATACAAACAGTTTATCATTTTATTTTAACAAAGGAAGAGCAGCGACCCTAAATCCCTGATTTCCCCTATATCCACTCAGCCCCTTTATCCATCCCTTATCCCCTCCCCTCCTAACCCTCCAGCCACATCCACCACCTGCTGGCCACAAACAGGTCCGTAAAGAAAGTGATGAACGACATCTATCTGGAATAGAACCTTTCTACAGATCCTGATTTTGTGAGATATGGGTTTAAGTTGTACAATCAACGAACTCTCAACGATCTAAGTGCCATTGCCAGTGGTTCAATTGCCAAGGCAAAAAGCAACGGGGAGAGTGGACACCCCTTTTTAAAAAAATAAATTTAGACCGAGTTTGTTTTTTCCAATGACTTGTCTCACGGTGTAAGCCGAAGTACCCAGAGCTCACCCGATTCGTCCGCACACTTGCTGCTGGCACCTTATACAACAGCCGGACCCAGTCCGCAAACCCCTGCGCAAACCCAAACCATCCTAACACGTCCCACTCACCCGATTAAAAGCCTTCTCTACGTCCATTGCCAATGCCACCTCCACGTCCTGTCACAGCAGGGGCATCATTATCATGTTTTATAATCTCCTAATATTCACCGATAATTGCGAACCCCTTTACAAACCCCGTATGGTCATCCCCTATCATCCCCGACACACAGTCGTCGATACACAAGGCTAGGATCTTCACCAACATTTTGCGTTCACATTTAATAGCAATATCGGGCAGTAGACCCCACACTGCTCCGGATCTTTATCCTTCTTTAATATTAGGGAAATGGATGCCTGCGATAATGTACGGGGGAGCTCCCCCTTACCCCTCACCTCATTTAATGCCCTCATCAACTGAGGCCCCAGGTCCCTCCCAAACTGCCTATAAAATTCCACAGGGAACCCATCAGGGCCCGCGGCCTTCCCTGCCTGCATTGACACCCGAGGCCTTTTAATTGGACCATTAAATCCCCTAATGTTCCACGTCACCAACCTAGTGGGTGGGCTCCAGAACCTCCCTCTAGTAGAGTTAGCCATATCCCCTCTGGGCCCCAACCAACCTCGAATCCAGGCCCACCCAAGATGGACGCCGCCTAAATCCTATATCGGCCCATACAGAAAGAGACCCTCGTCGCCAGAATTTTATCTATCCCCACCTTGGCTGTCCACCCAACACCCCTCCCCCACTTCACTTATCCTTCCAAACATCTGCTAACCCAGTTCAAACTCCCTCCCCCTCCCACCCCCAGCATAGAATACCCAACCAACCTAAACCAACAAACAAAACAGAAACCACTCCCACCCAAGCATCTAGCCACTACTTTGCTTCCATTAACTAGGAAAGCGGCTAGCCAGGCGGCCTCCGTCTAACAAGTCCGAAAGAGAAAAAAAGGGAAATCCCAACCAGAAAGAGCCAGACGCCCACTTACCCCCATCCCTCGACCAAACCAAAAGAACACAGCAGGCAAAACAATAAATAAATAAAGAGTCCACACCCCTAATTGACCAATCAAACTACTCCATACTATCAGGTGCGAGAAGTAGAAGAACACAGAACCCCAAATTGCTAAAACATAAACAGTAACAGGAACTAAATACATGAATATACGGAATTCAAAAAACTCCAAAAAACATCCTTTAACCACAATCAAATCTCTCCTAGTCCGCCCCTACTCACAAAGCCACTCGCCTCCTCTGACATTTTAAAGTAATGGGATGGGATTCTCCATTGGCTGACGCCCAAGTCGGGAAACGCGATTGGGCGGAGAATACGTTCTGACACTAAAATCGCGGCGGACGCTGATTTGACGCCAAATCGCAATTCTCTGTCACCTCGACCGCGGTGTCAACGCCGTGCGGAATGCACGTACAGTAAACACTGTTTGCATGTCATTAGCGGGCCCGGTATTCTCCGAGGCCTCTGCGATTCTCCGTCTCCATGGGCTGAATTCCCGGCGGCGAGGTTCTTTTGTGCTTTTAATAATCGTGAAACCGGGGCCGTGCTGCTGAGAGAGAGAGAGGGGGGACGGAAAGTCTCCAACATCGCCATAGTTTGCTGACAGTTGTGCCGCTGGCTGGGGGGCATCTTCCAGGGCCGTGGGGGGGGGGGGGGGGGCAGTAGCGAGGGGTGGCCAGTGTAATGATATGTACAATATCATTTGTTTATAATTTAATAACCAAACTGTAAGTTAGGATTGGTGCTGGATGCGTAGACTGAGATTCTAGCATCCGACCACAGGTGGCGTGGTAGCAGGAGTAGGTCACTAGAAGACAGGCCGCATGGAGATGGGATGTAATCTCTTGGACAACAGCACAGACAAAGAATCTGGACAACAAGCACAGAGTACAATTGCATATCGAGCAGCTCCTGAGTCTACAGTGATTCATAAGAGTTAACCATAGTTATTTATATTTAGCCGTAATATCCAACTGCTATCCTACATCATAGAAACCCTTTAATGATTTAGTGAATTAATAAACAGTTTTGTTGACGCCGCTGACTGCCTACTTTCATACTGTGAGCCACAGGTTATTTGGGTGTCCCCATAGGTCACACCCAGGTGCCCTCTGGCTCATCAGCTGGATGGGTGGCTCCAGCACAACCAGTGCCATCTTGTTGGCTGGGATAATTGTGTGTGGGGATTGTAATGTGTATATATGGTTGAAGCTTGTCAGCTTCTGGAGTATCAATCACGGACCCGGCGAATCCCACACCGTTTTTCATTGGAATCGATTATGTTCCACATAGCCCCTTAACAGTAGCGGAATGGGTGTGGCGCCGGGCTTACTGTTGTAAAAGTTCACAAATTCTGCATTGGTGTCAACACTTGAAAAGGAAAACCCCGCCGAATATCTTTTTAAAAATAAATTTACTGTAGCACAGTGGTTAGCACTGTCGCTTCACAGCGTTGGCCTCCCAGGTTCGATTCCTGTTTCCTGTTTGAGTCATTGTGCGGAGTCTGCACGTTCAGTTCAGGTTCGGTGCCAGTTTTGATGCCACGAAAATCCTGCCCCGGCGTCAACACTTAGTCTTAGGTAGAGAGTATTCAGCCCATGGTCCTTTTTAAAAAACCTGACCCACAGTCGAGCAGCGTACATCATTCCAAATCGCACCTCTTTTTTTGCAAAGTGCTGCCTTGGCCTTATTGAACCCAGCTCTTCGCTTTGCCAGTTCTGCCCCAAGGTCCTGGTAAATTCGAACACGGTGCCCTTCCCAATTGCTTTTCTTCATGGTCTTCGCCCATTTCACGATCCATTCTTTATTGAGAAATCTATGAAGGCAGACTATGACAGCACATGATGGATCGCCGGGTTTTGTTTTTTGGCGTAGTGACCGATGGGCCTGGTCCAGCTCGGGAGGGTAAGCAAAGACCTCCCCCCAACACTAATTTCACAAGCATCTTTGCCACAAATTCTGTGCCATTCGTCCCTTCGATGCCCTCTGGCAGCCCAACACTCAGAGTTTTGTGCCCGGACCTGTTCTGGTTTTCAGCCTTAGCTCTTAAAACCTTTTAGGTCTCCGCCATCAACCTAACCTCAGCCTCCAAAGAGGCAATCCAGTCTCTATGATCCAACATCACCTCTTCTATCTCATGGATATTCGTGCCTTGTGCCTCCATCCACTGCTGTACCCTCTCGAAGGTTAACCGCTTCCTCGATTGCTCTAGAAACATCTTCCGCCATCAACTGACTTTGTTTATGGAACTCCCCCACAAGGAATTCCATCAATTTCTCTGTTGGCTGCAGGTGAGCAGGGCTCCGCCGTGCTTTTTTTCTCCTCACCACGTGGTGCTGCCTTTTCAGGTGAGGAACTTTTAAGGGCCTTCTGCTTGGTTTTACCTCCTGCAGGCATTCCACATCAGAGGAAAGACCGTTAAGTACAAATTTACTTCATTATTTTTTTAAAATCATACCTGTAAATCGGGTGAGGAGGGCTATAAGCGTGTCACCAAACGGGAGCTGTTTTGTATGCGACAGCTCATCGCATTGCCACAACTGGAAGTTTGCAACATCTTAGTTATGGTATGCAAAACTCAATAAATAGATCTTGGAATTATGTTTTTTTTGTAAAACAAAGCTTTTAAAATAATTTGAAGTGCCTAATTTTTTTTTCCGATAAGGGGCAATTTAGCGTGGCCAATCCACCTTCCCGGTCCATCTTTTTGAGTTATGGGGGTGAGACCCACGCAGACACGGGGAGAATGTGCAAATAGTGACACAGAGCCGGGAGCGAACCTGGGTCCTCGGCGCCGTGAGGCAGCAGTGCTAACTACTGCGCCACCTTGCCTTGAACAAAGCTATTTTCTTAATGCACCGGCTGGATGGGCAACGTTCAGTTCTGATTATCACCAATGCTGGAGGATTGGAGCTCCAGCAACATCAAACATCGGGGCTCCGTTTCACATTGATTAGGCAAATAGAGTTTTTTTTTTCTCTCAGTTGTAACTTCACTGGAGGGGGGAGCCCACACCAGCTTGGCAACCTATCAGTTAGACCCATGCTCAGAAAGATGGGCTTGAATGGCAGTGTATCGGAGACTTTTGAGAAAGAGTTAAGTGTGACTGACATCTTCAGTCTTCTTTAATGGGTAGCACTTGGCCACAGGTCTCCAGTTATGACTCCGATTGGCTTCAAGTGTCCGTCAGTGGTTGATCTTCGCCCGTTGTGATTGGCTATAACTCAGTGGTTCCGAGTAAGAAGCTCATGGTTTCAATTCCGCTGCAAGGCCAGCGCACAAAAATTAAGCTGACACTCCAGTGAAGTACTGGGCGAGTGCTGCAGTCAGAGATGCCGTACTTCAGACGCGACCTTAAATCAAGGCCCTGGCTACCCTCTCAGGCAGATATAAAATATCTAGTGACACTATTTGAAAGAAGAGCACGTGAGTTCTCTCCAATGCGCTGGATTATATCCCTCATACTTCCTTGACTGTAAAGAGCCTCTGGCATGGTATGATCATGAGAGGCACTCTATAAATCCAAGCCTTTCTTTGGTTTTTCAGCCAGCCACGCAAGTGTGTTAGGAATAGTCAATAGTAATAGCCAAGTTTGCAGATGAGAGCATGTTCCCTCGGTTAAGATGTGTCTGTATTTGGAAGTGTTTGCTTCATGGAAAAATGAGTGCTATCCTTATTATTTTTTATGTCGAACAGAGTAATGACTCACTGGATTATATTGTTTACAGCTCATTGGTTTGGAAATAAAACCACTTGTTGGTTCTAAGCATGAGCCGCGAGGCTGGTGGGATTACAGGTCGGTTCTGTTTTTGAAGAAGGAAAGGAAGTGCTTGAATGTATGACCCACCTTTCACGATCGCAGAATGCCCCAAAGTAATTTACAGTCAATGAAGTACTGTGGAGGTGTAGCCACTGTTGCAAGGTGGGAGAGCAGCCACTTTGTATGCAGAAAGACCCCATAAATAGCAGTGAGATAAATGACCAGATAATCTGTTTGTGACCTTGAATGAGGGATAAACATTTAGCAGGACAGCAAGGGGAACTGCTCTTTGAAACAATGCGATGGGATAACTTACAACCCACTTAGACGAGGCCTTGGTTTAATGTTTTGTCTGAAAATTGGCACCTCTGGCAGTGCTGCACTCCCTCAGTACTACACTGGAATTGCATCACTTGGGGTGCCCCAACTGAGTAATTGATTGGATTTCACTATCAATGACTTAAACACTGGGAGATGGAGGTGCAGTCTGAATCGTAGGGGGAGTGAGGCGCATGTACGAGAATGGCAGCTGATATTTTATATCCAAGTGCGGGAGTTTTAACACTGGGTCAGAATGTATGCAACTTCCTCTGGAAGCCTTCCCTGTTCAACAGGGAAGCTTCATCAACATCCAGCAGGCAATTCAACATGGTGGGTAAGGAAGGTCAGTAAGGGGATAGCAGCCCAAGTTTTCATCACGATGTCCAGTGAGCATGACCTTCACCCCCTGGCCTCTCAAAGATAAGTTGCAAACGTACCCTATCTGGTCTCCGCTTGCTATCTTCTAGATGTCACTGAATGGGTGTCCGCTGAGAGCAGCTTGTACTGTCGCAGTTAAATAGCCTTGGGGAGTGAGAGGGCCTAGAACTGCATCAACTTGGGAGAACCTTGCCTCAGTCCAGTGAGCACCTTAACCATCCCTGAGAAATCAGCAACATTAAAACAGCCTCGTGGCAGGAAACAGACGGTGTGTGAGGTTTGCATTTGAACATCCAATTCGGCCGGATTTCTCCCAGAGAGGCAATTTAAACTTTTTTTTTACCAATTAAGGGGCAATTTAGCGTGGCAATCCACCTACCCTGCACATCTTTGGGTTGTGGGGGTGAGACGCACACAGACAGGGGGGAATGTGCAAACTACACACGGACAGTGACCCTTGGCTGGGATTTGAACCCGGGTCCTCAGCGCCGCTGTCCCCAGTGCTAACCACTGCGCCACTTGCCGCCTTGGGAATTGAAACTCTTGACACCATCCCCGTCAAACCAAAAAATGGGACAACTCCTTTGCCGCACTACATTGTTTGGCAAATAATAAGTTGTCATCCATGAAGGAGCGTAGACATCTGCCTCCATTTGAGAGAGACAAGTGGTTAATAATAATAATCTTTATTAGTGTCATACGTAGGCTTACATTAACACTGCAATGAAGTTACTGTGAAAAGCCCCTAGTCGCCACATTCTATCACCTGTTCAGGTACACAGAGGGAGAATTCAGAATGTCCCAAATTACCTAACAGCACGGTCTTTCAGGATTTGTGGAAGGAAACTGGAGCACCCGGAGGAAACCCACGCAGACACAGGGAGAATGTGCGGACGCCGCACAGACAGTGACCCAAACCGGGAATCAAACCTAGGACCCTGGAGCTGTGAAGCCACAGTGCTAACCACTGTAGTACCATGCTGCCCACAAAAAAAATGTAATTAGGGGAGAGCGCGAACGCAGTCCCTCACTACTGCAAATTATGCAGTCGAGTATCCTGCATTTGGGGACATTGCAGGTATCAGCGCACCTGAAGTTCAATGGGCCAGACTCATCCTGGACAAACCACCTTCTTGATCATGGTTTCACCCCTGCCAAGTAAGTTATGTCAGTTGAGAGGCACAGTTCCATATCAAGTATGGAACAAGACAAAGGAGGCGATCACTTGGTTTGGAAAGCCTTGTCAAGGAAGCTGGGATGAATTAGCCTCCCATCAGCTCATGCCCATGTACAGCACCTGCACCCTGCTTCATTGATGAGGTGAGAGTGCCAATGGTCCCCAGTGAAGCTTCAGCTTGAATTCTGTACAATTACTTCATAAGGTCATGTTGAGCATTTTGTCTGAGGAATCTTTGGCGAACCATCTCAAGGCTTCTGCCACTTTGCTGGGATTAACTTCCCCACTTCTTTACTCCTTGTACAAGCTGCGAGTGCATTACATTTGTCAATAAATGAATGGGCTGGGGAAGGATCAGGTTTGCTACATGTACTCACCATGCTCTGGAGGCACAGATAGAACAGCTACTTGTAACCATCCTCAATTGTGTGTTCCAGCAACTCATTCTATTGATGAATGAACCAGTAGAGAAATATATATGTCCTCCTTTCACAATCTTTTAACATCCCAAAGTACTTCACGGCAATTAGGTACCTTGTTTTAATAATAAAATGTCATCGAAGGACAGCACGGTGGCACAGTGGTTAGCACTGCTGCCTCATGGTGCTGAGTGCCCGGGTTTGATCCCGGCCTTGGGTCACTCTCTGTGTGGAGTCTGTGTCTGCGTGGGTGTCATCCCCACATCTCAAAGGTGGGGAATAGGTGGACAGGCCATGCTAAATTGATCCTTCATTGGAAAAGAAAGAACTGGGTGCTTTAAAATGAAATGTCATCAATGTAGTATTGCAGGAAGTGCAGCAGTCAAATTGCACACAGCAAATTCACACTGTCATCAATGAGATAACCTGTTTTATCTGAAGCAAATTGGCCAATATGCCTGGAAACCCCTCCGCTCTTCTATAAATAGGGGTCGGAATTTTACGATTTTTTTTCAGTGTTGTCTAGGGTGGGAAAAGTGGAGAGCAGCCCGCCCGCTTCCTTGCCAGTTTTTCCTGCCAAATTCTCAAACATTTTGGGGAAAATGGTGCCACGACTTCATACTGGCAGGCCGGACACTGAATGAGCAGCCCTACCCCACTCCCCGCCAGCAGCTTCAGCCCCTGATGTGCGACCTGATCTGAAAAAAATAAACATGAAAGCAGAAATATCCCAGGGGACCGCCGACGGGCAGTGCCAGGGGGCAGCGTCAGAGTCAGGGGGCAGTGTCAGTGGCAGTGCCAGGGGTCAGTGTCAGGGGGCAGCATCAGGGGGAGTGCCAGGGGCAGTGACAGGGGGCAGTGTCGGGGCAGTGCCAGGGGGCAGCATCAGGGACAGTGCCAGGGGTCAGTGTCAGGGGCAGTGCCAAGGGTCAGTGTCAGGGGCAGTGCCAAGGGTCAGCGTCAGGGGCAGTGCTGGGCTCAGTGTCAGGGGCAGTGCCAGGGGGCAGCATCAGGGACAGTGCCAGGGGTCAGTGTCAGGGGCAGTGCCAAGGGTCAGCGTCAGGGGCAGTGCTGGGCTCAGTGTCAGGGGCAGGGCCAGGGGGCAGCATCAGGGGCTGTGCCAGGGGGCAGCATCAGAGGCAGTGCCAGGGGCAGTGCCAGCCGGCAGCATCAGGGGCAGTGCCAGGGGGCAGCATCAGGGGCAGTGCCAGGGGGCAGCATCAGGGGCAGTGCCAGGGGGCAGCATCAGGGGCAGTGCCAGGGGGCAGCATCAGGGGCAGTGCCAGGGGGCAGCATCAGGGGCAGTGCCAGGGGCAGTGCCAGCCGGCAGCATCAGGGGCAGTGCCAGGGGTCAGCATCAGGGGCAGTGCCAGGGGGCAGTGCCGGGGGCAGTGCCAGGGCTTGACCCTCTTTCTCCCCCCCTCCCCTCAGGGGCTTGTACCCCCCTCCAGAATCTTTTCACTTGTGAGGCAAGGTGGGATGGGCCCCAGTTTAACACTCATCTGAAGAATGGCAACTCTGACACTGAGCACTCCCTCAGTGCTGCAATGCAGCATCATATGTAACCTTCACACTCAGAGTGGGAGAGCTCCCGATTAAACCATGGCCAAAACCCATTGGATGTCTGATAAAACAGTATCTGAAGAGAGGAGGGACAAGTTGGATCCTGTTGAAGGCTGGAGAAGGGTAGGAATTATTTTCCGTGCAACAAGTTAAAGATTACATTTCATATCATAACTCGTGTTGGCTTCTTTAAAGCTGTTTGTCTCTGTATTGAGAGTAAATGCTGTCAGGTTTTTACCTGAATATTTCTCAAATAGGGTCAGTCCTCAAATTCTAGAGTCTTTGCTTTGTGAAAGTTTATTTAAATTGGCCCTGCAGAAGAGCTTTGAAGCAGCGGCGGTAAGTAGCTTCAACAAATCGTGTCATAAAATGTCAGAGAGAAGGTCACTTGTCACTCAGACTGATTAAATCTCTGTCTGATATTCATGGGCACGCTCACTGATTAGCACAGAAGCTGGATAATGTCACCATCATCTGCAGGTTTGTGCAGCTGGTTTCCCCAACCCGAGTTGGGAGAGTTCCTGAGAATCGGACGGCACAGATGGAGGCCATTTGGTCCATCGAGTCTCTGCTGGCCCTTTGAAACAGCTGCCCAGGCAGTCGGTCGTTCCTCACGGTGGTAAAATTATCTCTTCAAATATTTATCCTATCCCATTTTGAAAGTCATTTCCAGGCAACCTTTGAGGTAGTCAGAGATCTCAGCAGTTGGCTGTGCAAAAAACAAAATACCTCGTCTTCCGTTATTTTGTGAATTATCTTAAATTCATGTCCTGCGGCACTGACTCTCTTGCCCCTGAAAAGATTCTCCGTAATCCCACTGATGCACCATCAATTGGACTCAAGTCGTGAAGTAGTTCCAAACAACAGGCTTTAATACACTACATGTGTGCCCGGCAGTAGACGTACAGAGAATGGCCGACTGCTAGCCGGTACGGGTTCTTATACCCCGCCTCGTAGGTGGAGCTACCAACCTCTCAGCCAATCGGCAGGTAGTCACATGACTAGCCTCAGCCAATTGGCAGCGAGGCACATGACTTGCCTGAGCCAATGGGCAGCGAGTCTTCTTCACCAATGGCGGCATGGTTCTGAGGTACCGTAATCTCCCTAGTCATACTACCACACCCACATAACGTTGTTCAACTCTATTAAGTCTCCCCTTAACCTTCTTTGCCCTCAGATGTAGTTCCATTATTCACTCCACGTAATGAATGCCCCTTCCTCATCCCAGATGAATCCCTTCTGCTTCTATCCATGGCCTTGAGGTTCTGTCTATATTATGGTGCCCAGAATTGACACCATACAGCAGCCGAGGCCAAGCTGGTGATTTATGAAGGTTTTAGTATAACTTCTGGGCCTTTTCACTCGGTTGCTAAACTACGGATCCCACGTGCTTTTTTAAAATGTTATCATCTCATCCTTCAACCCACCCTTTCAAAGATTCATGAACATTAACCAGCAGGTCTCCTGTTTTAAAATGATACCGTTTATTCTAAATTGCCACTGCTCACTCTTGAGGAGAATGCATTGCTTGGAATGCCTCTGTGTTGAGATGCACCGGCCTTGTGCCTGCCCGTTTCACCAGGCTGTCTATGTCCTCCTGAAGTCTGTCCACATCATTGTTTACTACAATTCCAAGTTTCACATCACCTACAACCTAGGAGATTATGCCCGGTGTACCCAAGTCCAGCTCATTAATAAGCCTCAAATTTAATTGAGCATTGAATGTGTTAACAGACCTGGACTTGTCATTTTCCTCACTGTAGTAGATCCAAATCATGTCTCTATCCTACCAATCTCCTCCCTGTGATATCCCAGTCTCTGGCTCACTTGGCTAGTTTTTTCTCACTATCGCAACCCTTTGTTCCCAACACTAGGCTGCAATTTACTCTCATTCTGCTGATCTGTACCTTAGGTCCAGTTGGGTTGTTTTGAATTTATTTACACAATTGGGCGCCCAACATTTTTGTCGCCCGCCTCTAATTGCCTTTGAGAAGGTGGTGGTGACTTAGAACATAGAACATAGAACAGTACAGCACAGAACAGGCCCTTCGGCCCTCGATGTTGTGCCGAGCAATGATCACCCTACTTAAACCCACGTAACCCGTATACCCGTAACCCAACAATCCCCCCCATTAACCTTACACTACGGGCAATTTAGCATGGCCAATCCACCTAACCCGCACATCTTTGGACTGTGGGAGGAAACCGGAGCACCTGGAAGAAACCCACGCAGACACGGGGAGGACGTGCAGACTCCACACAGACAGTGACCCAGCCGGGAATCGAACCTGGGACCCTGGAGCTGTGAAGCATTGATGCTAACCACCATGCTACCGTGAGGCCCAAAATCACTGATTTGATCACAAATCACAGACTTGAATCACTGCAGTCTATGTGGTGCAGTGCTGGGAACAGTGCCAGGGTGCAGCACTAGGGACAGTGTCAGGGTGCAGTGCTGGGGACAGTGACAGTGTGCAGTGCAGGGGACAGTGTCAGGGTGCAGTGCTGGGGACAGTGACAGTGTGCAGTGCAGGGGACAGTGTCAGGGTGCAGTGCTGGGGACAGTGTCAGGGTGCAGCACTAGGGACAGTGTCAGGGTGCAGTGCTGGGGACAGTGACAGTGTGCAGTGCAGGGGACAGTGTCAGGGTGCAGTGCTGGGGACAGTGACAGTGTGCAGTGCAGGGGACAGTGTCAGGGTGCAGTGCTGGGGACAGTGTCAGGGTGCAGTGCTGGGGACAGTGTCAGGGTGCAGTGCTGGGGACAGTGACAGTGTGCAGTGCAGGGGACAGTGTCAGGGTGCAGTGCTGGGACAGTGTCAGGGTGCAGTGCTGGGGATAGTGTCAGGGTGCAGTGCTGGGGACAGTGACAGGGTGCAGTGCTGGGGACAGTGATAGTGTGCAGTGCAGGGGACAGTGTCAGGGTGCAATGCAGGGGACAGTGTCAGGGTGCAGTGCTGGGGACAGTGTCAGGGTGCAGCACTGGGGACAGTGTCAGGGTGCAGTGCTGGGGACAGTGTCAGGGTGCAGCACTGGGGACAGTGTCAGGGTGCAGTGCAGGGGACAGTGTCAGGGTGCAGTGCAGGGGACAGTGTCAGGGTGCAGTGCTGGGGACAGTGTCAGGGTGCAGTGCTGGGGACAGTGTCAGGGTGCAGTGCTGGGGATAGTGTCAGGGTGCAGTGCTGGGGACAGTGTCAGGGTGCAGTGCTGGGGACAGTGTCAGGGTGCAGTGCAGGGGACAGTGTCAGGGTGCAGTGCTGGGGACAGTGTCAGGGTGCAGTGCTGGGGACAGTGCCAGGGTGCAGTGCTGGGGACAGTGTCAGGGTGCAGTGCTGGGGACAGTGTCAGGGTGCAGTGCAGGGGACAGTGTCAGGGTGCAGTGCTGGGGACAGTGTCAGGGTGCAGTGCTGGGGACAGTGTCAGGGTGCAGTGCAGGGGACAGTGTCAGGGTGCAGTGCAGGGGACAGTGTCAGGGTGCAGCACTGGGGATAGTGTCAGGGTGCAGTGCAGGGGACAGTGTCAGGGTGCAGTGCTGGGGACAGTGTCAGGGTGCAGTGCTGGGGACAGTGTCAGGGTGCAGTGCAGGGGACAGTGTCAGGGTGCAGTGCAGGGGACAGTGCCAGGGTGCAGTGCTGGGGATAGTGTCAGGGTGCAGTGCTGGAGATAGTGTCAGGGTGCAGTGCTGGACACAGTGCCAAGTTCAATCTGGGGACAGTGCCCGGGTGCTGCGCTGGGGACAGTGTCAGGGTGCAGTGCTGGGGACAGTGTCAGGGTGCAGTGCTGGGGACAGTGTCAGGGTGCAGTGCTGGGGACAGTGTCAGGGTGCAGTGCTGGGGACAGTGCCAGAGTGCAGTGTTGGGGACAGTGTCAGGGTGCAGTGCTGGGGACAGTGTCAGGGTGCAGTGCTGGGGACAGTGTCAGGGTGCAGTGCTGGGGACAGTGTCAGGGTGCAGCACTGGGGACAGTGCCAGGGTGCAGTGCTGGGGACAGTGTCAGGGTGCAGTGCTGGGGACAGTGTCAGGGTGCAGCACTGGGGACAGTGCCAGGGTGCAGTGCTGGGGACAGTGCCAGGGTGCAGTGCTGGAGACAGTGCCAGGGTGCAGTGCTGGAGACAGTGCCAGGGTGCAGTGCTGGGGACAGTGCCAGGGTGCAGTGCTGGGGACAGTGTCGGGGTGCAGTGCTGGGGACAGTGCCAGGGTGCAGTGCTGGGGACAGTGCCAGGGTGCAGTGCTGGGGACAGTGTCAGGGTGCAGTGCTGGGGACAGTGTCAGGGTGCAGTGCTGGGGACAGTGTCAGGGTGCAGCACTGGGGACAGTGTCAGGGTGCAGTGCTGGGGACAGTGTCAGGGTGCAGCACTGGGGACAGTGTCAGGGTGCAGCACTGGGGACAGTGTCAGGGTGCAGTGCTGGGGACAGTGTCAGGGTGCAGTGCTGGGGACAGTGTCAGGGTGCAGTGCTGGGGACAGTGTCAGGGTGCAGTGCTGGGGACAGTGTCAGGGTGCAGTGCTGGGGACAGTGTCAGGGTGCAGTGCTGGGGACAGTGTCAGGGTGCAGTGCTGGGGACAGTGTCAGGGTGCAGTGCTGGGGACAGTGTCAGGGTGCAGTGCTGGGGACAGTGCCAGGGTGCAGTGCTGGAGACAGTGTCAGGGTGCAGTGCTGGGGATAGTGCCAGTGTGCAGTGCTGGGGACAGTGCCAGGGTGCAATGCTGGGGACAGTGTCAGGGTGCAGTGCTGGGTTCAGTGTCAGGGTGCAGCACTGGGGACAGTGTCAGGGTGCAATGCTGGGGACAGTGTCAGGGTGCAGTGCTGGGGACAGTGTCAGGGTGCAGAGCTGGGGACAGTGTCAGGGTGCAGTGCTGGGGACAGTACCAGGTTCAGTCAGGGACCAGTTCCAGTGTGCAGTGCTGGGGACAGTGTCAGGGTGCAGTGCTGGGGACAGTGTCAGGGTGCAGTGCTGGGGACAGTGTCAGGGTGCAGCGCTGGGGACAGTGTCAGGGTGCAGCGCTGGGGACAGTGTCAGGGTGCAGTGTTGGGGACAGTGACAGTGTGCAGTGCAGGGGACAGTGTCAGGGTGCAGTGCTGGGGACAGTGTCAGGGTGCAGCACTGGGGACAGTGTCAGGGTGCAGTGCTGGGGACAGTGTCAGGGTGCAGTGCTGGGGACAGTGTCAGGGTGCAGTGCTGGGGACAGTGTCAGGGTGCAGTGCTGGGGACAGTGTCAGGGTGCAGCACTGGGGACAGTGTCAGGGTGCAGTGCTGGGGACAGTGTCAGGGTGCAGTGCAGGGGACAGTGTCAGGGTGCAGCACTGGGGACAGTGTCAGGGTGCAGTGCTGGGGATAGTGTCAGGGTGCAGTGCTGGGGACAGTGTCAGGGTGCAGTGCTGGGGATAGTGTCAGGGTGCAGTGCTGGGGATAGTGTCAGGGTGCAGTGCTGGGGACAGTGTCAGGGTGCAGCGCTGGGGACAGTGTCAGGGTGCAGTGCTGGGGACAGTGTCAGGGTGCAGTGCTGGGGACAGTGTCAGGGTGCAGTGCTGGGGACAGTGTCAGGGTGCAGTGCTGGGGACAGTGTCAGGGTGCAGCACTGGGGACAGTACCAGGTTCAGTCAGGGACCAGTTCCAGTGTGCAGTGCTGGGGACAGTGTCAGGGTGCAGTGCTGGGGATAGTGTCAGGGTGCAGTGCTGGGGACAGTGCCAGGGTGCAGTGCTGGGGACAGTGTCAGGGTGCAGTGCTGGGGATAGTGTCAGGGTGCAGTGCTGGGGACAGTGCCAGGGTGCAGTGCTGGCGACAGTGCCAGGGTGCAGTGCTGGGGACAGTGTCAGGGTGCAGTGCTGGGGACAGTGTCAGGGTGCAGCGCTGGGGACAGTGTCAGGGTGCAGCACTGGGGACAGTGTCAGGGTGCAGTGCTGGGGACAGTGTCAGGGTGCAGCACTGGGGACAGTGTCAGGGTGCAGTGTTGGGGACAGTGCCAGGGTGCAGTGCTGGGGACAGTGCCAGGGTGCAGTGCTGGGGACAGTGTCAGGGTGCAGTGCTGGGGACAGTGCCAGGGTGCAGTGCTGGGGACAGTGCCAGGGTGCAGTGCTGGGGACAGTGTCAGGGTGCAGTGTTGGGGACAGTGCCAGGGTGCAGTGCTGGGGACAGTGCCAGGGTGCAGTGCTGGGGACAGTGTCAGGGTGCAGTGCTGGGGATAGTGCCAGGGTGCAGTGCTGGGGACAGTGTCAGGGTGCAGTTCTGGGGACAGTGTCAGGGTGCAGTGCTGGGGACAGTGTCAGGGTGCAGTGCTGGGGACAGTGTCAGGGTGCAGTGCTGGGGACAGTGCCAGGGTGCAGTGCTGGGGACAGTGCCAGGGTGCAGCACTGGGGACAGTGTCAGGGTGCAATGCAGGGGACAGTGCCAGGGTGCAGCACTGGGGACAGTGTCAGGGTGCAGTGCTGGGGACAGTGTCAGGGTGCAGTGCTGGGGACAGTGTCAGGGTGCAGTGCTGGGGACAGTGTCAGGGTGCAGTGCTGGGGACAGTGTCAGGGTGCAGTGCTGGGGACAGTGTCAGGGTGCAATGCAGGGGACAGTGCCAGGGTGCAGCACTGGGGACAGTGTCAGGGTGCAATGCAGGGGACAGTGTCAGGGTGCAGTGCTGGGGACAGTGTCACGGTGCAGTGCTGGGGACAGTGTCAGGGTGCAGCACTGGGGACATTGTCAGGGTGCAGCACTGGGGACAGTGTCAGGGTGCAGTGCTGGAGACAGTGTCAGGGTGCAGTGCTGGGGACAGTGCCAGGGTGCAGTGCAGGGGACAGTGTCAGGGTGCAGCGCTGGGGACAGTGTCAGGGTGCAGTGCAGGGGACAGTGTCAGGGTGCAGTGCTGGGGACAGTGCCAGGGTGCAGCACTGGGGACAGTGCCAGGGTGCAGTGCTGGAGACAGTGTCAGGGTGCAGTGCTGGACACAGTGCCAAGTTCAATCTGGGGACAGTGCCCGGGTGCAGCGCTGGGGACAGTGTCAGGGTGCAGTGCTGGGGACAGTGTCAGGGTGCAGTGTTGGGGACAGTGTCAGGGTGCAGTGCTGGGGACAGTGTCAGGGTGCAGTGCTGGGGACAGTGTCAGGGTGCAGTGCTGGGGACAGTGCCAGGTTCAGTCAGCGACCAGTTCCAGGGTGCAGTGCTGGGGACAGTGTCAGGGTGCAGTGCTGGACACAGTGCCAAGTTCAATCTGGTGACAGTGTCAGGGTGCAGTGCTGGGGACAGTGTCAGGGTGCAGCGCTGGGGACAGTGTCAGGGTGCAGTGCTGGGGACTGTGCCAGTGTGCTGTGCTGGGGATAGTGCCAGCCTTTAGCACTGGGGACAGTGCCAGGGTGCAGTGCTGGGGACAGTGCCATGGTGCAGCACTGGGGACAGTGTCAGGGTGCAGTGCTGGGGACTGTGCCAGTGTGCAGTGCTGGGGATAGTGCCAGCCTTTAGCACTGGGGACAGTGCCAGGGTGCAGTGCTGGGGACAGTGCCAGGGTGCAGTGCTGGGGACAGTGTCAGGGTGCAGTGCTGGACACAGTGCCAAGTTCAATCTGGGGACAGTGCCAGGGTGCAGTGCTGGGGACAGTGTCAGGGTGCAGTGCTGGGGACAGTGTCAGGTTGCAGTGCTGGGGACAGTGTCAGGGTGCAGCACTGGGGACAGTGTCAGGGTGCAGTGCTGGGGACTGTGCCAGTGTGCTGTGCTGGGGATAGTGCCAGCCTTTAGCACTGGGGACAGTGCCAGGGTGCAGTGCTGGGGACAGTGCCAGGGTGCAGCACCGGGGACAGTGTCATGGTACAATGTTGGGTGCTGTGTCAGGATGCAGTGGTGCGGACAGTGCCAGGGACAGTCTGGGCAGTGCCAGGGGCCTTCCAGTGTGAACCGGTTTGCTCTCTCTGCTGATGGCCCTCGATCCTCAGCTGTCTGAGCTGCGGTGGTGCGTGCCAATCGGAGGTCGTGGAACTCTTGACTCCAATAAGTCTAGAGTAAATAATTATTTTCCAATAAAGGGACAATTTGTGTGATCAATCCACCTAACCTGCATATCTTTGGGTTGTGGGGGTGAAACCCACGGAGACACGGGGAGAATGCGCAAACTCCACACAGACTGTGACCCAGGGCCGGGAACGAACCTGGGACCTCAGCGCCGTAAGGCAGCAATGCTAACCACTGCGCCACTGTGCTGCCCTCCCAATGGACAATCTTAACATTTTTTCCGTCTCTCTCGTGACAAGGGGCTTAAATGTTCATTGTTGGTTTTCTTTATGGACACAGCAATGGATCATTTATGATATTTGAATTTGTTTACTTTTATGTTGCTGCTGGAAATTCCGGAACGTTCTTGGCTGGACCTGGAAGGAACAGATTCTATGATCGCAGCAGCGGCACCCGGTGTGTCCCAACTTGTAAGGCCGCTGACAAGAAAGCAGAAATGATGCTGCCAGCCATAAATGGATCGAGCTTCAATTTATTCCCTCCGACAATGTACGAACACCACCAACATCAATATTGTGTCCCATCCGCTGCAAACCATCCATAAAATATTACAATTATTTCTGTGCAATATTGTGTGCACTGGCAGGAGCCTCCCATAAATCTTCAGCTGAGAACGCCACATGACAGAACACATCTTGGAATAATGGAGTGTGGTTTCTGAATGCGGCCAGGCCGTGCTCATTTTTCAGGGTAATGCAGTTTTTATTAGTTTCCATTTTCTTTCCAGTGCGAACATTGCGTGGAAACTACTGAAGCGATCATTGTCGGCCTGTTCTGATGCTGTTGTGCAGTGTAATAATGGTCTGGTGTATTCTGTTCAATATCATAGTTTCATTATGATGCCTTTTCTTTGTTTAACTGTTAAAATATTCATTTTGGGTATTGATGTTGGCACAGCCTTCATTTGTACCCTGACTCCAAGGGTTAAACCGTGAGGGGAGATTGCACAAACTAGGAATTTATTTCCTGGAATTCAGAAGGCCAATGGATGATCTGATTGATGGCACGATTTAATGGAAAAGTTTCTCAGTGTGGTAGTGAGCGGGAACTGCCGCCTCTCTCCCCCCACCCCCATGATGAACGACACGTGCAGCTCACGATGCCCCCTCTGTGACCCGTAGGAGAATTTGGCCCACAACAGATGGGAGAGGGCACTGACGGAAGCAGGGATGCCGAACATCAGAGCCCTCACCCCTACGAGGAATGGGCCCTGAAGGTTGTTGTGGGGGGGGGGGGGGGGGGCTGTTGCTGAGTTCAGATCTGTCACTGACGTACAGGTTGCGTACGGTGCAAAGGTGAGGTTCCACTGGCTCACACCCAGGTGAACTGTCAAACGTGAGTTGTTAATGCCATACAGACTGACCCATCCCTCCAACTGACTACATGTCCATTCTCCAGCAGGGTACTCATCCGATGTGCCAGCCCATCTGAGGTGCCCCCCCCCCCCCCCCCAACCTCCCATGAGAATACCTCGGGCGGGGGGGGGGGGGGGCAGAGGAGACCACCATATTTGCAGCACAGCTGACATCCCCACACTCCACCAACGCAGTGATACACACACCTCGGTGGGCGACAGTGTGGTCAGGCTTCTGGGGCACATTCTGGTGAGCATCACACAGCTGCTGACGTACATCAGGTGGAGGCAGGAACGCCCAGGCGAGATGCTGAGCCTGTGGACCAGGTTCACCCGGAGCTGATGCAGATGATAGGGAGCGGCTGAGAAATTCAGAAGGGGACGTCAGTGACACTCCAGCAGATCCATAGCCAATTGGAGGTGTCCCAGAGGCTACAGGCGCAGGAGATGGTGCCAGCAATGCATGGCACCGAGGCCAACACTGTTAGGGTGGCAACCGCAGTGGCGAGCCTGGTGAACAATGTTGGCAGTATGATTGGAGGTGTGCAAGGCGTGGTTCAGTCAGCGATGGCCATGGCTGAGCTCCACTACAGCATGTCACAGTCACTGGGGGACATCACCCAGTCCCAGGTGGACCTTGCTGTGGCACTGGGGAGCATGTCGCAGTCTCAGCTGGGCATTTCTAGGTGCTCCAGAGCATGTCCCAGTCACTGAGCAGCATTGCCAAGGGCGTCGACACTGTGCTGCAGATATTGGGGAGCCGGCAGGACTGGCAGAGCCAGGTGAGGCCGGGACTCAATCCAGCTCCCCTCTGTCCTGAGGTGAACTGCAGGGCCCTATGGGCACCGATCGGGAGGAGGGGGACTGGGTGCCACCCCGGAGCCACCCGATGGAGTGGCAACGACGGCCACCAGCTCTCCCAAGACCCACCCCCCTGACAACGCCTGATCTCGGAGTCAGCACTTGGAACAAGGTGACACGGCTGGGCAAATGGGCCGGGACCCTCCGGCCCCAGAGGATGCCCGCCAGGGCATAAAAGGCCATGGGACACAGTAAGCAGCAGGCTGCCTCCACCTCTGATGTGCATCTTGGTGGCATACCTAGGCGCAGCGGTAGAGAAGGGAAGGCTAAGCAGGTCGAGGATCACTGAGAGGGCACGGGGGGAAGGCAGTTGGGGGCAAGGGGGAGGAGGGTACAATGAGGGGGTGGTTGGGGGAGGGGCTGGAAGGGCTGGGGAAGGTGGGGCACCATCAGGGGATGGGGCAGTTGCAGAAACATATGTCGAGCATTAATGAACATTCCACTCGCCCTGGCACTTCCTTCTGCAATGCGGGCCGAGCACCAATCCCCTGCCCCAGTGCTCTGGGCATAGAGATGCGGCCACCCCCCCCTCACTGGGCAAACCACCTGCAGACGATGGGTGTGAGCGAGCACTCAGTTGACAGGCAGGGGTCAGACTATGGCATAGATTGAGAAACACCAGCTCTCAGCGGAATATCATCACCCTCATGCCCTCGACAGTGGCACGCTTACAGTGCCGACACAGTACCATCGCATTGGGAGGGTGGAACAGGGTGGGGGAGGGGGAAGATGGTGGGCAGAGGAATGGGGGGGAAGGGGAGGGGGAAAGGGAGGGGGGAGGGAAGAACGGGAGAAAATGAGGGTTTGCCGGACCCTTGCTGCAGCCATCAGTCCTCCATCCTCCGGCTGGTCCTGCTGGTCCTTCCCGGGCCCGTCCTCCAACCTCTCCTGGTCTGGCACCTCCTCGTCCTCCTCCTCGGAGGTGGCCTCAGGTTCCTCCCCCTCAACCTTCAGCATGTCACCCTGCTGCAGTGCCAGATTGTGGCGGGCACAGCAGACCACCACAAAGCAGCCAACTTTCCGGGGGGTGTATTTCAGCACACCACCAGAGTGGTCGAGGCATTGGAATTTTGAGGAGTCCGATGTGCTGCTCAATGACAGTCCAGTGGTCACATGGGCCTTGTTGTATCGGTTCTCTGCATTGCCCACCAGCCTCTATATTAGGTACCCCTTATCCCCCAAGAGCCAACCGGCCATCCTGGGATGGTTGTTGAAGAGTCTGGGGATGTCTGACTGCCCCAGCTTGTACTCTAGGAAGCCTACGCACACAGGTGGGGCTAAATCGCTGGCTTTGAAAGCAGACCAAGGCAGGCCAGCAGCACGGTTCAATTCCCGTAACAGCCTCCCCGAACAGGCGCCGGAATGTGGTAACTTCGTTTGAAGCCTACTTGTGACAATAAGCGATTTTCATTTCATTTCTTCAAGTGGTGGTCACACATGAGCTGGACGTTCAGGGAGTGGAATCCCTTCCTCTTGATGTCGGGCACTCCCTGATAGCCCAGTGCGTGCGTGCCATCCACTGAACCTGGGGCATCCCGCCGTTGGTGGAGAATCCTGGTGCCCTGGCATCCAGTTGGGTCTGGTCCATTTCAAAGTTTATAATTCGCTGCCCGAACAAATAGGACATCTGTGACTTCACTGATGTACTTTTGGGCTACAGCTTGTAAGATGCTCAAGCCCTGAAATGGTCCTGAGGTGCAGATGTTCAGGGCAACGGTGATCTTGACAGCTACCAGGAGCGGGTGTCCTCCTCCTCCACATGGTGCCAAGTCCATGGGGGCATGGCACAGATGCAGCACCGTCTTCTTGTTGAGGCGTCACATGCTGTCCGTCATCTGTTCGAAATACCTGCACCCCTATACACAGGCCATCGCCGGCCTCCCCCTCTGGGTCCATCCCTGGCCTGATGGGCGGCCGGGTCCTCAGGGTGTGGGGTGGCCGCCTCGAGCTTCTTTCAATGGTGCTGCTGCCTTACCCGGTGTCTGGCCGCCTGGCCTGCCAGAAGCACCATGAGGGTCCTGCAGGGTCCAAAATATCATCCATTCCATGTAATATCTGTAAGGAATTAGAGAGGGTGTGAGACTGATAATCAGCAGTGTCCCTCATCCCGGGACCCACCATTCCCCCAGTGATACCCTCCATACACCCCCTGCCATCCGACACACCCTGCCCATCCACCTCCAGACACAGAGGTGTTCCTGCTCACCGGATCCCACACCCTGTAACCCAGACACCCACAAGTAACGTTACTTGGACCGGGTGCTGGTTCCCTCCCCAGTGCACACACCCACCCTCTGGTTGTCTAAATGTCCACGGGGCTGGAGCCCATCCCCCGGGTGTTCGGATATTGGCTGCTGCGTGTGCGGTGTTGCCTCCTGCAGTGTTCAGGCATCACGGTCTGATTGAGATGCCAGGCAATAACTCCCAAATGCTACATGACCCACCCACCCACGGGAATCCACTTGGGTTGTGTGAAGTTCTCACTTAACTACAATTGTCAAATCCCTATTAGCAATAGCCTTCAGCTATGCGGCCAGAGGGCTCCGCAGTCAGTGGGAGTTATGGGTGGTCGGTGGAGCAGAGAGGCAGGGGGCAGGTTTGCCCCCAGGATGGGAACACACGTTCCAGGGAATGGCATGTCAGGCCTGCGCGCACTGGACACCCCCTCCCCTCCAGGCCATGGGCGGGCACCACCCCCCTCTGCAACCCCCTCACATGGGCTCCGTACGCCCCTCACCACTGATGGCATGCCACACTGACAGAGATCGGTCCCCTGGGTCCCTCACCCTCCTGAGCAGCGGGTCAGCAAGCCCTGCGCCCCAGATTCATTGCCCAGGAGCGAAGATGGCAACTTGCCTCTTTTGCCAGCTTCGCATTTTAAAAAAAGATGCACTAATCGGCGCCCACGTGACCACTTGTTTGGGAGGCCGTTATATCAGTTGAGGCCGTTCGATGGTGGTTGCGGCCGTCAATTGTATTGGGGTTAAGTGATGATTATTGGTTTCTCGCCACGCTACGGCGGGATCCTGATTTCGCCAACGGGAGCAAGTCTGTTAAATCACAAACCAATCGGCACTTGGTGTGGCCATTAAATCGTGCCCTGAATTTGACAAGATATTAAGAGGGGTAGGGGGAGTGGGAAGAGTGGTTATACAGTGATAATGGTGAGGGAGTCTGGGACTAGGGGACTAAAAAAGTAGAAACAGACCTTTTGGCTGCGAAATAAAGGAAACACTTGCACACACAAAAGGTGATGGGTGTTTCAAGCTCTCTTCCATAACTGGCAATTGATGTTAGGTCAAGGAGCTAAATGTTCTATTCTGCTCCCGAGGTCCTATGAGACAGCTTTCAGCTTTTCGTCACCATATCTTCCTTCCCTTGTCTTCCCTCCAGCATGTCTTCCTTTATTTTGTTATTATTTTCCATTGTTGTTCTTCCTTTAGCCCTCACACCCTCCCTCCCTTCAAATATATATGTTTTTCAATTATATATGTTTTTCATTTGCTGACCCTGGTAGCTAAGGAACATTGGGTCAGCAGCAGGCCTTGAGTTCATCCTGCCATTTAATTAGATTGTATCCAATGTCTAGGTCTAAAAGCTGGCGTCTAAACTGGCAGGGTTCAGTTGGCTGGACCAGACTGCTGGTTCATGATGCCAACAGCGCCGGTTCAATTCCTGTTCTGGCTGAGGTTATTCCTGAAAGGCCCGACTTCTCAACCTTGCCCCTTGCCGGAGATGTGGTGACCCTCAGGTTAAATCAGCTCTCCCCCTCAAAGGGGAAAGCAGCCTCTGGTCATCTGGGACTAGGGCGACTTTACTTTACTTAACCAGTGACTACCTCAACTCCTGTAGCCACATTGGTTCCACCATATCTAATAATATTATTGTCAATTTAAATTACATCCATAACACTTGATGCAAGCACTTGTTGCTCTGAGCAGCTCTGCAATGTATTGGTGCATTTATACATGTGTGTGTTTGCTTCGGGGTTCATAGTCTAACTGTGCACCAGAATTTGCCACCATTTCCATGAATATTAAATAGATTGTCATTGCCTTTTATGACGATGCAATCAAACCCCATCAGGCATGAAGAGGTTAAGAAGATAAGACAAAGAGGTGGGCTGGCAAACCACAATCGTCACGTGTTACTTATGCCTTTGTGCCTTAGTAGTGATTGGATATTATAATCACAGGTACTCAATTGGAATGTAATGAAGTAATTTAGTCTTGTATACACAAATAGACATAATTGGGCAGAGATAATAGAACACCAAGGTGTAATTTAGTGAGTGGTAAAATTAAATATATCACTATCTGTATGTCAGTATAAAAATGATGTTTTGTAGTTTCTTGGGGAAGGTGTACTCCATCGTGTATGGGTACAGCTTCCCTTCTATGACACGAATAAAGCGATGAAAGCAAATCTGAGTTTCGTTTAATCTTCATGGGATCGTAGGATATCGATTCCTCCATTTCACAGCTTGTTGAATATAAGGGGAGAATCAATAATAGCAGATCCCATCAAAGTCAGTGGTATTATCAGAAAAAAAAAAGCAGAAAAAATGGCTTATTGTCACGAGTAGGCTTCAATGAAGTTACTGTGAAAAGCCCCTAGTCGCCACATTCCGGCGCCTGTCCGGGGAGGCTGGTACGGGACTAATCACTGGACTAATATCCACTGGACTCGTAATCCAGAAACCCAGAGTAATGCTCTGGGGACCTGTGTTCGAATCCCAACACGGCAGTGGGTGAAATTTGAATTTAATATTAAAAAATGGGATTAAAAGTCTATTTGTGACCTTGAAACCATTGTCAATTATTGTTAAGAACCCGTCTGGTTCACTGGTTTCCATTAGGGAAAGAAATCTGCTATCCTTACCTGGTCTGGTCTACTCCAGACTCAAAGTAATGTGGTTGACTCTTAACTGCTCTCTGGTAGATAAAGATAAACTATTTCCACTGGTTGAAGATTCTAAAACTAGGGGGTATACTCTACAAATTTTGCCAGACCGTTCAGGAGAGATGTTAGGAAGAAATTCTTCACTCAAAGGGTGGTAGAGATTTGGAACTCTCTCCCACAAACAGCAGTTGATGCTAGATCAGTTGCTCATTTTAAATCTGAGGTATATGGGAATTTATTGACAAAGATATTAAGGGATATGGGCCAAAGGCAGTTATATGGAGCTGGACCACAGATCAGTCATGGTCTCATTGAATAGTGGGTCAGGCTCGAGAGGCTGAATGGTCTACTCCAGTTCCTATGTTCCTATGAAATGGCTGAGCAGGCCACTCAGTTCAAGGGCAATAGGGACGGGCAACAAATGCGGGCCTTGGCAGCGACACCCACATCCCATGAACAAATTTTTAAACTGCGATACCCAGGGAGCCATTAAATCACAAAAGTAAGTACAGAATGATGAAGGACATAGATAGGAAGAAACCTTTCACCTTAGTAGAGGGGTCAATAACCAGGGAGCATAGATTTAGAGGAGATTTGAGGAAAAGCATTTTTGCCCAGAGGGTGGTGGAATCTGGAGCTCACTGCCTGAAAGGGTGGTAGAGGCAGGAGCCCTCACAACATTTAAGACACATTTAGATGTGGGCAGCACGGTAGCATAGCGGTTAGCACAATTACTTCACAGCTCCAGGGTCCCATGTTTGATTCCCGGCTTGGGTCACTGTCTGTGCGGAGTCTGCACATCCTCCCCGTGTGTGCGTGAGTTTCCTCCGGGTGCTCCAGTTTCCTCCCACAGTCCAAAGATGTGCAGGTTAGGTGGATTGACCATGATAAATTACCTTAGTGTCCAAAATTGCCCTGAGTGTTGGGTGGGGTTACTGGGTTGTGGGGATAGGATGGAGGAGTGGACCTTGGGTAGGGTGCTCTTTCCAAGAGCCGGTGCACTCAATGGGCCGAATGGCCTCCTTCTGCACTGTTAATTCTATGATAGATGCTAATTTGGGATTAGAATGGATTGGCGCTTGAAGGGCCGAAGGGCCTCTTGCTGTGTGGTAAAACTTTATGAAGAATCATCACAGGTCACTGAGAAAGTGGAAGAAAGAATCCCATGTAACAATAATAGTGTAACTTGAAGGAATGCCAAAGCAAACTGATGCAAGCTTGGGCCATTTTATTGCAAGCAAGCAAGGAACAGAGGAACCTTTCCCTCCAGACTTAATCTTAAATGGTAGGACTAAGGAGTAGCAGATGGATAAAAGAAGGATAACTTGCTGGTCTTTGATGTAGGGGCTTTGATGGCCTCAGGATATTTCAGGATCCTTTACAACTAGTGAAATATTTTTGAACTGTAGTCACGGTTGCAATGTCTGAAATGTGGCAGCCAGATTGTGCAGAGCAAACCCCCCACAAACAGCAATGTGCTAATGATCAGATAATCTATAATCATGACATTGTTTGAAGAGCCTCATAACATATAGCTGGGGCATGTGACTGCTACTGTAGTATAAGGTTGTGGCACACACAGCGGGCTGGATTCTCCGCTGGCGGGATGCTGCGTTTTGCCGACAGCCCTGGGGGTTTCCCGATGGTGTGGGGCTGCCCCATAATGGGAAACCCCATTGACTGGCTGGCGTAACGGAGCATCCCGCTGGCGGGGTGAAATAGAAATGTGGCGTGGCAGGGCGGAGAATCCAGCCCCGGGTTAATATGGGGCTGAGTACAGTACCGCCCACACAGTGACATAAGAGGGCACATGACCCAGATCCGGGGCCAGTGTGGTGTTGAACAGAGACATCTTAAGACCTGGACATGGAGAGAGCTCCTAGCCTGCACCCTGTATGATTAATGTTTGGTTACAAATAGTTAATCAAGACTTGCTGTGAACATACGGAAGATTATGAAGATTTCCTTATCAGCCATATTCTGTAACCAGCTATCCCTGTGCCACAGCCGGCACTGGTTGCCATTTCTTTATTTCCACATTCATAAACCAATCAAATAGCCAACAAAAAAAAAACACGTGTCTACATTATCTGCCTGGAGCTCCTTCCTCAATCTTAGTCTTGTGACTCTCTTCAAAATCTTCAAAGCTTCAATTTTCCAAATTGGCCTGAGTGTTGCTGTTGTACATGGTGGAATCTGCCCTCTAAAGGGGGCTTTACTCCATCTCACAATTTAGCAAACCCATGGTAAAATAGGGCTCTGTGGAAATACATACATTGATCTCTGTCCCAGTGTGAGGAGCATTGCCTTAATCTAGGCTGACTCTCTGGAGCAATGATGGGGGAGACCAGCACAATAAGGAGCACCATCTTTTGGATGAAATGTTAAACCAAGGCCTGGTCGTATCTCGGGTGGATATAAAGGATCCTTCGGCACTATTTGAAAGAAGATCAGGGAAGTATTTCCCTGTGACCTGGCCAATATTTACTCCCTCAAACGACATCTGGCACCTTTGACAGTGCAGCACCCCCCTCAGAACTGCACTGGAATCACACCACCTGAGGTATTCCAGCAGCCCATGTATGGATTCATGGATCTGACTCCTGATTTCACTACTGCTGACCGGAATATTGGGAGAGCGAGGTTCACTTTGAAACACAGGGGACTTGAGGTCCATTTACAAGAATGGCATGTGATCTTTTACATCCACCTCAGTGGGCAGCCCAGATCTGCAATTAAATATTCCTTCTAAAACAAACAGCACCTCTGGCAGTGCAGCACTCCCTCAGTATTGCTCTTGGGAGTGCCAGCCTGCATTACATGGGTCAACCGATGAGCTCAGGGTGTGAGGCAAGAGTTCTAGCACTGAACCACAGCTGAAAGGTCAGGGAGGCACTATATTTTCACAATACTTCATTACAGTGTTAATGTCAGCCTACTTGTCACACTAATAAAGATTATTATTATTACTGATAAATTCTAGAGACCTGAAACGAAGTGGCAAATTTGCCTATTTGGTGACAAACGTCATCCTGTAACATGTCCAACAGTACAAGAGAGGTGTCGAAATTGACACGGTGTTCAAGTATTCAATGGATTGGGGCAGCACGGTGGCACAGTGGTTAGCATTGCTGCCTACGGCGCAGAGGACCCACGTTCGAATCCCGGCCCTGGGTCACTGTCTGTATGGAGTTTGCACATTCTCCCCGTGTTTGCGTGGGTTTCACCCCCACAACCCAAAAGATGTGCAGGCTAGGTGGATAGGCCATGCTAAATTGCCCCTTAATTGGATAAAATAATTGGGTACTCTAAATTTTTTTTTTTAAGTATTCAATGGATTTGAGTTTTTCAAAATGAAAAGGCTGCCTCTGGGGGCAAAATAAGTTTCCGGTACACAACAGGATATCGAACATCTTGGAATATGGTTAGCAGGGGAGCGGAATTCTATGACAGAGCATCGGGAAGAATGATATCAAGAGTGTCAATGGGTGGAATGTTAAAATGTGGAGCCATCGGTGATGACATATTGTAGGCATGGAACTTGAGAGGCATGAAGAACCCCTTGGCAGGATTCTTCGTTCCTGAGGCTAAGTGTTGACGCCGGGGCAGGATTCGTGGACTTTCTCGACAGCAAAACTGGCGCCGCATCTGGACCGATTCAGCGATTGTTAAGGGGCTAGCACCAGCACCACTTGGAACACAATCGATTCCAATGGGAAACGGTGCCGGATTCGCAGGGTTCGTGATTGACACTCCAGAGGCTGACAAGCTGCGGGCCGGATACACACACTTCACTCCCCACACGCACCATCCCAGCCACCAAGATGGCAGCAAGGAGAGCAGCACCCCATTTTACAAACGCCTAGCTGGTGACCCTCCTGGATGTGGTGGAGGAGAGGCGGGCTACCCTGTACCCTGGCCTGGGAAGGAGGCTGCCAGCCGGAGCCATTCGCCGTGCCTGGGAGCAGGTGGCAAAGGCAGTGAGTGCCATCAGCAACACCATCCAGACCGGCCATAAAAAACTGCACAACCTCTTCAGGGCGGCCAGGGTGAGTAGACAACACTGTTCCCTGGCACCAAGCCACATCCCACACACCCGTAGCCTGATCCCCCCTCCCCCACCCACCTGAGGGTGCCCTGGTCACTGAGGCCACCAGCTACCCACCCCCTAGGCAGCATGCGTCAGTTGGACTGTCTAACACTGTCGTTATCTGTTTCCACATCTGCCCCCACACCTCCCCAGGCTCTGCTGCTGCCCGCTCTGCTGCTGCCCGCTCTGCTGCTGCCCGCTCTGCTGCTGCACTCCCCACTGCTGCTGCCCACTCTGCTGCTGCCCGCTCTGCTGCTGCCCGCTCTGCTGCTGCACTCCCCACTGCTGCTGCCCGCTCTGCTGCTGCCTGCTCTGCTGCTGCCCACTCTGCTGCTGCCCACTCTGCTGCTGCCCACTCTGCTGCTGCCCGCTCTGCTGCTGCACTCCCCACTGCTGCTGCCCGCTCTGCTGCTGCACTCTCCACTGCTGCTGCCCGCTCTGCTGCTGCCCGCTCTGCTGCTGCACTCCCCACTGCTGCTGCCCGCTCTGCTGCTGCACTCCCCATTGCTGCTGCCCACTCTGCTGCTGCCCGCTCTGCTGCTGCATTCCCCACTGCTGCTGCCCACTCTGCTGCTGCCCGCTCTGCTGCTGCACTCCCCACTGCTGCTGCTGCTCTGCTGCTGCATTCCCCACTGCTGCTGCCCACTCTGCTGCTGCCCGCTCTGCTGCAGCACTCCCCACTGCTGCTGCCCACTCTGCTGCTGCCCACTCTGCTGCTGCACTCCCCGTTGCTGCAGCACTCCCCACTGCTGCTGCCCACTCTGCTGCTGCACTCCCCTGCTGCTGCCCGCTCTGCTGCTGCCCGCTCTGCTGCTGCACTCCCCACCCCACTGCTGCTGCCCGCTCTGCTGCTGCCCGCTCTGCTGCTGCACTCCCCACTGCTGCTGCCCGCTCTGCTGCTGCCATTTCTGCTGCTGCCCGCTCTGCTGCTGCCATTTCTGCTGCTGCACTCCCCATTGCTGCAGCACTCACCACCCCACTGCTGCTGCCCACTCTGCTGCTGCCCACTCTGCTGCTGCCTCCCCATTGCTGCAGCACTCACCACCCCACTGCTGCTGCCCGCTCTGCTGCTGCCCGCTCTGCTGCTGCCATTTCTGCTGCTGCACTCCCCATTGCTGCAGCACTCCCCACCCCACTGCTGCTGCCCACTCTGCTGCTGCCCACTCTGCTGCTGCCCGCTCTGCTGCTGCACTCCCCACTGCTGCTGCCCGCTCTGCTGCTGCCCGCTCTGCTCTGCCTGCACTCACCATGCTGCTGCCACGCTCTGCTGCTGCCCGCTCTGCCTGCGCTGCACGCTCTGACTGCCTGACCGCTCTGCTGCTTGCCACTCTGCTGCCTGGCATCCCCAATGCTGCTTGCCCGCTCTGCTGCTGCAACCTCTCCACTGCTTGCCTGGCCCGCCTCTGCTTCTGCTCGGCTCTGCTGCCTGCCACTCCCCACTGCTGCTGCCCGCACTCCTGCTGCTGCCACTCTCCACTGCTGCTGCTCCCGCTCTGCTGCTGCCCGACTCTGCCTGCTGCACTCCCCACTGCTGCTGGCCCCGCTCTGCTGCTGCAACTCCCCATTGCTGCAGCACTCCCCCTGCTGTGCTGCTGCCCGCTCTGCTGCTGCACTCCACCATTGCTGCTGCTCCAGCTCTGGCTGCTGCCCGCTCTGCTGCTGCACTCCCCATTGCTGCTGCACTCCCCACTGCTGCAGCTTCCTCCTCCTTGAGTAGTTCCAGCTCGTACCGCCGCAGGGTATCCCCCAGGCCTGCAGCGACTAGGAGGAAGGCCACCGTTGCTGGTTGTATTCCGGTATCTATTGTCTGCAGGGGGTGAAAGGCTGACATGTTAGCATGATGTATACCCCAACCAGGTCCAATGGGCTACACAGTGCCCCTAGTTGGTTCTACGTATTCCCCCTCCCCCCATCCTCGTACCCCTGGCCCTGTCGGTGCCCGGCATCATGGAGACTCTGGCGCCTGTCCCTGCTGCCAGGGATACTGTCGGCTGGTGCTGGTTAGTGGTACGCTCCGCGGATCCCGCCTGGCACTATCGTAGGGGCTACTGTGGGCGTTGTCCTTGGGCAGGCCGCCTGATGTCCCTTTGGTGGGTGCCGGCCGGGAGGGGGGGGGGGGGGGGGGGGGGGGCACCCATATGGCCAGTGTCACTCTGCAGGACCAGGAGCCAACCTGGTTGGCAGTGGGGTGCACAACAAGATGGCTGCCTTGCAGGCCGTAGCAATGGCCATGCCCTGGACACCAACCCAGTCCTGTAGGGGGGGGTCACCCCGGCCACATGGCCCGTTCCCCCATCACCATCCCCCAGCAGCCCAGTTGCTCCTCTCTGTCTCCTACCTCCTCCCTCTCCCTCGGCAGCCACCACACCAGTTTCACAACTTTTAAAACACAAGTGAATCGCACTATCGGGAACTCAGCCCATCAGAGGAAGAGAATCGCTGACGCCCTGGAGAATACCGGGTCTGGCCCGTTAACGATATGTTTATTGTATGTGTGTACTGGAACGCATTGATGCCACTGTCGAGGCAACAGAGAATTACGATTGTGGCGTCAGATTCGATTCTTCGTCCAATCACGTTTCCCGAATTCAGCGCTGGCCGACGCAGAATCCGCCCCTTATCTTTGAAGAATTGCAAAGCAATAGCTTGTGCTGCACAGGAGGGGGTAGAAATGCAATGATTTAGCATTGCTGCTTTAAGAAGAGTTGAGGAGGAATGATTGAGGTGGGCAGCACGGTAGCACAGTGGTTAGCAGAGTTGCTTCAGGGGTCCCAGGTTCGATTCCCGGCTTAGGTCACTGTCTGTGCGGAGTTTGCACATTCTCCCCGTGTCTGTGTGGGTTTCCTCCGGGTGCTCTGGTTTCTTCCCACAGTCCAAAAATGTGCAGGTTAGGTGGATTGGCCATGCTAAATTGCCCTTAGTGTCCAAAAAAAAAGTTAGGTGAGGTTGCTGGGTTACGGGGATAGGGTGGATGTGTGGGCTTAAGTGGGGTGCTCTTTCCAAGAGCCGGTGCAGACTCGATGGGCCAAATGGCCTCCTTCTGCACTGTAAATTCTATGATTCTATGATTATTATCAGAGGGAGGGCAGTCCTTAGGGGTATGGTGTAGGGCCGATATGGAAAGGGGTAAGTGGGTTTCTTTTCCTGCTCAAGGACCAAGCCTGCTGAGCTGCCAGACTGTCCCCCCTAGTCCTGAATGCCTCCTGTCTGCCTCAAAATTAAGGCCAAATGGAAAACAACCCTCAAGAGATCAATAATTGGGGAGGTACGGTGGCTCAGTGGTTAGCATTGCTGCCTCATGGCACTGAGGACCTGGGCTTGATCCCAGCTCAGGGTCGCTGTCCGTGTGGAGTTTGCACATTTTCCCTGTGTCAGTGTGGGTCTCACCCCTACAAACCAAAGATGTGCAGGCTAGGTGGATTGGCCACGCTAAATTGCCCCTTAATTGGAAAAAAAAATAATTGGGTACTCTAAAAATAAAAAAAAAGAGGTAAATAATTGGCTCCTCGAGGAACTCAATTGGAGCGGGACTGGTGGGCTGCCCCAGGGCTTCCCTGTCCCATACCCCAAGTTGGAGAGCAGGTGTGAGTGTAACTGGAGGACCATTTGGGGAATAAACAGCCCGTTCCCTTGTCTCAGAAACCTCTGGCAGCGGCATGCAAATCTTGTCTTTCTGTTTTTACAAGAATCGGCAGCGGTACAAAACAGCCTTTATCTTATAAAAGAACAGTACAGCATAGGAACAGGCCCTTCGGCCCTCCAAGCCTGTACCGGTCATGATACCACCCTTGGCCAAAACCCTCAGCACTTCCTAGTGCCGTATCCATCCATACCCATCCTATCCATGTATTTGTCAAGATGTCTTTTGAACGACATTAATGTATCTGCTTCCACATCCTCCCCTGGCAACACATTCCAGGCACTCACCACCCTCTGAGTAAAAAAACCTGTCTCGCACATCTCCTCTAAACTTTGCTCCATGGACCTTAAACCTATGGACTGACCCCTCCACTCTGGGAAAGAGTGCCTGCCATCCACTCCATCCATGCCCCTCAGAATCCTGTAGACCTCTATCAGATCACCCCTCAACCTCCATCGTTCTAATGAAAACAGTCCAAGTCTATTCAGCGTCTCCACATAGTTAACACCGTCCAGATCAGGCAACATCCTAGTAAGCCTCCTCTTGCACCCTCTCCAAAGCCTCTACATTCTTCTGGTAGTGTGGCGACCAGAATTGTGCGCAATATTCCAAGTGCGGTCGTACCAAGGTTCTATACAACTGTAGCATGACTTGCCAGTTTTTATACTCAAAGCCCCGTCCAATGAAGGCAAGCATTCCGTATGCTTTCTTGAACATTCATATTCTATGATAGCTGAAACCACTGGTTGGAGAGGTATTGTAAAGTGGTGTAACTTACTGCCCCTCATCTTTCGGTGAGATAACTCCTTCCTTACCCTTTAACTGATTTGTAAAGCAAAGACAACAAAATGTCTGAGAATTAGCTACATTATTGTTATAAAGCCTGAATAGAAGGGAAGCTCCATAGAAAGCAACGCACATCAGCCTGGCATCTAAAACTCAGATGCTTAGGATTTTGTTCCAAATCATGCAAATTGGTTTGTTGAAATGAACTGCACTTCAAGGAATGTAACAGTTTCTTCTTACTGGGTAAACCTCTTCCTTTACAATATACAGACACAAATGCAATCCGGTCTGGCTTTTAATGACTTTTTGAACAGATTTCCAGATAGAGATGTGGGGTGCTTCCTTTAAGATACCACACTGTTTGTTAATGAGATCCATGCCAGTTGATGAAGCTGAAATGACTCAAATCTTGTCTTAATTGAGAGTTTATTGACTTGTTCAGTCTCTCAGCTTTCCTACCACCCGCCCAGTGTCCCAGTCATCCCCTATTTATAGTCTGTTTTAAAATGAAACAAATAATCACTAAAATAAACTATTAGACTGGAGTGACAGCCCCTATTTGCTATGCTCTTTTGTAAACCAATGAAATAAACTAATCAGTGAACAACCTAGCTGTCCCTTAAAGGGGCTCTATCCCTTATTTATATTCTCTATTTTAAAGAAACAATAAACAAAAAACAAGTGATCAGTATAGAAAATGAACAGTCACCGATGCAGCACTCAAACAAAACAAAACATCAAGGGAAACTTATAAAATCAAATCAAACTGGTGTCTTCGGGATGATGATGCACCCGAGTCCCTGTGGCACCCACCGGTCTTGGAAGGAATCCCCTATTTATATTCTTTTAATAATAAAACAAAGATCAATAATTTAACAGGAATGATAGGGTGTGGCAATCCCCTGTGGGGTGCTGGAGAAGAAAAAATGTCAAATGTGTGGTGTGTCAGATGGATCAGTGCTGGGACCACAAATTCTAACAATGTCACGACACCCTGGGCTGGCGCGCGGTCAATTCCAGGCCCACGTGACCCGGAGTCGCAACACAGATGAAACTAGATTTTTAAAAATGTCCGAGATCCTTGATTGAGCCGAATAAACTGCAGTCACCATGTTTGTAACTTTAACACAAGTAACCTTTTATTATCTACAGTATTATAATTAAATGGACGGAAAATGCAACTGACTCTCTAATAATAATAATAATAATAATCTTTATAGTCACAAGTAGGCTTACATTAACACTGCAATGAAGTTACTGTGAAAAGCCCCTAGTCACCACATTCTGGCGCTTGTTTGGGTACACAGAGGGAGAATTCAGAATGTCCAAATTACCTAATACCCCTTTCCCAACCAACCTCCTAACTACCCTCACTCTCTACACACATACAACACAGAGGGGAATGGGTAAAGGGGAAAAATGTAAAGGGGAAAAACACATATATATTTTTAAAAAAAAATTTAGAGTACCTAATTCATTTTTTCCAATTAAGGGGCAATTTAGCGTGGTCAATCCACCGAGCCTGCACATCCTTGGGTTGTGGGGGCGAACCCACGGGGAGAATGTGCAAACTCCACACGGACAGTGACCCAGAGCCAGGATCGAACCTGGGACCTCGTCACTGCGAGGCTGCAGGGCTAACCCACTGCGCCACCGTGCTGTCCTAAGGGGAAAAAATATTAAGAAAAATAAAAGGATTAGGATCTTTGATGCTTTGGGATTATTTCTTAGTTAACGTCTTTCTGAAGTTCGGTTTTCGTTTGCTACTTTTTCCTTCTGTGATTGAGGTGGTTTTCTCTGGCAAGGTTGTCTACTTTCCCTGCAGACTCACTTTCATTCACAGCAAAGGCTGTGCCTGACATTCACTGTTTTCAGAAAAATAGAGCAGTTCTTTCACTTCAGCCAGCAGGGGAGAGAGTGAAAGAGAGCGAGGACGCATTCCTTTCAATTCCCAGTTCCCTCAGAAGAAGCACGCAGCAACCAATCACTGATTGTTGTTAGGTCCTGTCCCTGTCCATAGCCAAACCACCAGTTGCTAATTAACCAATCAAATCAATTCCTTCCAAACTGGGGCTGGATTCTCCATTAGTCAACCGAAATCGGGAAACGCGATCGGGTGGAGAATAGCTTCCGACCCCGGAATCGAGGTAGACACCGGTTTGACGGCAAATCGGGATTCTCCAGCCCACCAAAAATGACACAAGCGCGGCGCTCGCCGCCTGGCCTGAAAGTACAGGAGGCATATCGTTAGAGGGCCTGATGCCCGATGCTCCAGGGCCTCCGTGATTCACCGCCTTGGATGGGCCGATTTCCCGACAGCGTGTTTCTAATGTAGTTTTAAAAATCGAGAAAGTGGCGTCCTGGCTGCTGAGCGAGAGAGAGGAAGTGGGAAGTGGCTTGGGGTGACTGAGGGCTGCCGACTCGGATAACGGCCGTACTAGCTGCAGAGGGGGGGGGAATGCCCTGCCAGGACCGGGGGAGGGGAGGGACGGGAGAGGCCGAGCAGCTGGGGTGCCCCCCACAGGACAGGAGCGGTGCCCACGCACCGACAGGCATCAGTGCACAGGTGCATGCAACCGTGCCGTCGCTGACGCCCAGTATGGCCAGGCGGAGCGGTACTTCAGTACCCTGTGGCCTGCGCCCACCAGGGTGCCCGGCCAGCGGGCTTCACTGCCATCACAGGGATGTCCTGGGTCCGGGGGGTGATCGATAGATACATGTCACCCTACAGTCACCAGCGTATAACTGCCCGCTGTTCACAAACAGGAAGGGGTACCACTCCATGAACCACTGGTCTGTGACCATCAGATGTGGATGATGCACATCTGTGCCCGATACCCAGGCAGTGTGCACGGCGCATTCATACTAGCAAACTTAGTGATCACTGGCATGTTTGAGGTGCCCCCCCCCCCCCCCCCCCCCCCACCACCGGCTGCGGGGCTGGTTGCTGGGCGACAGGGGTTACCCGTTGCGGTCGTGGCTGATGATGCCTATACGGAGGCCACATTCTGATAAGAAGACCCGCTACAATACTGCCCGTACGACAACCAGGGGTGTAGTTGAACGGTTCTTCGGGGTCCTGAAGATGTGCTTCAGGTGCCTGGACCTCTCTGGAGAGGATCTCCAGTATGAAGCTAGGAGGGTCGGCTGCACCGTTGTGGTCTGCTGCATCCTGCGCAATATAGCCCAGCAGAGGGCAATGTGCTGGAGGAGGATGAGGAGCAAGCCTGGCCTCATCAGATGAGGAGGATGGGGGGGGAGTGGGACAATGAGCGGGACATGGGGGCCGGGCAGGCATGGGAGGCTGCATAACCCCATCACCAAGGCCAGCGCGCATGGTACGCACTTGTCGCGACATGCTTCACCAACTAGGGTGGGTGGGACGACGCTGGCCAGGGGCACGTACACCACCATATCACACCCCCTCTCCTCCCACACCACAAAACCACCCGCATGCATCCCCCCCTCCGTTATACATACCTGTGCCTCTATGAGCTGGGGGCACTGGGTTGGCAGTAACAGCGGGTCTGGTCCATGGTATGGAGGATGATGACAACCCGCTCTGCGATGAGCTCCGAGCTCCACATCGTATGACAATGTCTGACTCCTGCCCACAGTAGCACCTCCTACCAGGTGAGCACTGCATGCAGGCTGGCCAGTCCATCACATGGTCCAGTCAAATAGCTGGGGAGAGGGTGTTGGGGACAGCCAGGGCGGGGAAGGTGGGGGGGGAGGGGGGGGGTATAATCCACCCACGGGGCTTTCATTCGTCCTTCACCACCCACACCCATCAGAGAATGGTGTGAACAGGTGTTTATTGTGAGGAAATATATACAGTCTGTGCCCTAGCCCCTATGACTAAACTGTGCCCTACACCCGTGCCAACTTAACTGTTGCCTAACTTTCTGGCCTAATGGGCCCTAACACTATGTCTAGAATGGTTCCCCAGATGGCGTAGCAGAAGTGGAGGCGGACTGCTGAGAATCCTGTCCTGTGACAAGGGCCCCGTTGACGCACGTCTCCTGGGCGACCCGAACTGAATGGGCCCGGCTGCTGCTCAGGCATCCCGGGTGGCGTGGCGGCCCCGTGTTCTGCCCGCTGCCCACCAGATGCACCAGGGACAGGAGGGGGGGGGGGGGGTAGTCCGAGGTGCTGCGGTGTTCTGGCACCTTCTCTGTAGGGCTCACTGGTAAGGGCCGCAGCACCTCCTCGTCCCTCGGACGGGGGTGCGAGCGGAGTCATTCCCTGAGGCCCCCCCACCACCTGGCGCTGACAGTCCTGCAGGCCCGCTCTGGTCTTGACAAGGGTCTGCACGTTCGTGGCTATGGAGCACAGAGAGTGGCTCATCTCTGTCTGGGACTGGACCACATCACGCTGCGACTGTGCCACCACACTGAGGGTCTGTGCCACATCAGCCAGTGACTGGGCCATGTCCCTCTGGGAGTGGGCGATGTCGCTCTGGGTCTGAGCCACCTCCTTCAGAGTCTGCACTACATCAGCCTGCGCCTAGGCATTGCCGCCTGCTGTGGCTGGGCCACACAAACAACGACATTGTTAGACAGTCCGGCGCACGCAGCCCAGGGGTTGGGTAGATGATAGCATCAGTGGCCAGAGCACCCAGTCATGGCGGTCGGCATGGGTGTTGGCATGTGGGGCAGGGTGGGGGTTTGGCTGTCCCCCGGGGAGGGGGATCCGGGTTACATGTGTGTGGGGGGATTTGGGGGGATGGTGCTAGGGGCACAGCGCTGCCTACTCACCCTGGCCGCCCTGAGGAGGTCCTGCAGTTTCTTCCTGCACTGGATGCCAGTCTGGACGACTTTGCCAACGGTGCTGACCCAGGCACGGCGAATGGTGGCGCCTGACGACCTTCCTCCCGGGCTGGGGTATAGGGTCATCCGCCTCTCCTCCATAGTGTCCAGCTCAGTGTCACAGGACCGCGACGCTGTTCTCATTGTAGCCATCTTGCTGGCTGCGACAGTGTGTGGGGGGGGGGGGGGGGGGGGGGGGGGGGGGGGATGAATCGCTTAAGTGTGGCTGCAGCATTTGAGCCAAATGTGCGGCAATCACAGACCCGATGAATCCGCTGGCGTTTCGCTTCAAAATGGTTGCGTTTCAGGTGAAAACAGTATTACCCCTAATGAACCATCAATCGAACGTGCGACGAGTTGCTGTACAAAAGTTAGGCTTTAATAAGCTAGAAGTTAGCCCTGCGGTCGACTACAGTAAATGGACGACCGCCGAGCGTTCTGACTATTTATACCTCGGTATGGAGGCGTGGTTAACTCAGCCTCTCGACCAATTAGAGAGCCGTCACATGACTGGTCTCAACCAATCGGTCGAGAGGCACATGACCGACCAGGGCCAATGGTAAGCCGGTGTTCTGCACCAATGGCAGACAGCTATGCAAATCATACCACCACAACCCCATTTAAAGTCGCTGAATCGTTGCACTTGTTGCATTGTTTTTGCAATCATAAAAGTCCACAGTTTTTACGACGGAGTCAGCACTTAGTCTCAAAAACGGGAAAAAGCCCTTGGTTCCTAAGATTCACTTGGTGCCAAGGAGTCTGGCTTCTCCTCTGACAAAACAAAACCTGGGAACACAATGTCCTTGCAGCAGGCTAATTAAACCTTGAGTCTTCTGCTTAAACACACATTCTGATTATGGGTCCATGGACCAAAATAATAAAATAACATAAAAGAAATGAAAACAAAGGAAATAAATAGGAATTACTCTTACATACAGGACAAATAAAAAATAATCTTATTACCTAGAAAATAGAACATAGAACATAGAACATTACAGCGCAGTACAGGCCCTTCGGCCCTCGATGTTGAGCCGACCTGTGAAACCCTCTAAAGCCCATCTACACTATTCCCTTATCATCCATATGCCTATCCAATGACCATTTGAATGCGTTTAGTGTTGGCAAGTCCACTACTGTTGCAGGCAGGGCATTCCATGCCCTTACTACTCTCTGAGTAAAGAACCTACCTCTGACATCTGTCCTATATCTATCTCCCCTCAATTTAAAGCTATGTCCCCTTGTGCTAGCCATCACCATCCGAGGAAAAAGGCTCTCACTGTCCACCCTCTCACTGTCTAATGCTCTGATCATCTTGTATGCCTCAATTAAGCCACCTCTTAACCTTCTTCTCTCTAACGAAAACAGCCTCAAGTCCCTCAGCCTTTCCTCATAAGATCTTTCCTCCATACCAGGCAACATCCTGGTAAATCTCCTCTGCACCCTTTCCAATGCTTCCACATCCTTCCTACAATGCGGCGACCAGAACTGCACGCAATACTCCAAATGCGGCCGCACCAGAGTTATGTATAACTGCAACATGACCTCATGGCTCCGAAACTCAATTCCTCTACCAGTAAAAGCTAACACACTGTACGCCTTCTTAACAACCCTCTCAACCTGGGTGGCAACTTTCAGGGATCTATGTACATGGACACCGAGATCGCTCTGCTCATCCACACTATCAAGAATCTTACCATTAGCCCAGTACTCTGTCTTCCTGTTATTCCTTCCAAAATGAATCACCTCACACTTTTCTGCATTAAACTCCATTTGCCACCTGTCTGCCCAGCTTATTTATGTCCCTCTGTAACTTGTAACATCCTTCTGCACTGTCCACAACTCCACCAACTTTAGTGTCATCTGCAAATTTACTCACCCATCCTTCTACGCCCTCCTACAGGCCATTGAGAAAAATAACAAAAAGCAGATCCTTGTGGTACACCACTAGTGACTGGACACCAGTCAGAATATTTCCCATCAACCACCACCCTTTGTCTTCTTCCAGCTAGCCAATTTCTGATCCAAACTGCGAAATCACCCTGAATCCCATGCCTCCGTATTTTCTGCAATAGCCTACTGTGGGGAACCTTATCAAACGCTTTACTGAAATCCATATACACCACATCAACTGCTTTACCCTCATCCACCTGTTTGGTCACCTTCTCAAAGAACTCAATAAGGTTTGTGAGGCACAACCTACTCTTCACAAAACCATGTTGACTATCTCTAATCAAATGATTCCTTTCCAAATGACTATACATTCTATCTCTTATAAACCTTTCCAAGACTTTGCTCACAACAGAAGTAAGGCTCACTGGTCTATAGTTACCGGGGTTGTCTCTATTCCCCTTCTTGAACAAGGGGACAACATTTGCTATCCTCCAGTCTTCTGGCACTATTCCTAAAGACAAAGATGACTTAAAGATCAAAGCCAAAGGCTCAGCAATCTCCTCCCTAGCTTCCTAGAGAATCCTAGGATAAATCTCATCCGGCCCTGGGGACTTATATATTTTAACACTTTCCAGAATTGCTAACACCTCCTCCTTATGTACCTCAAGCCCTTCTAGTCTAGTAGCCTGTATCTCAGTATTCTCCTCGACAACATTGTCTTTTTCCTGTGTGAATACTGACGAAAAATACTCATTTAGCACCTCTCCTATCTTCACGGACTCCACGCACAACATCCCACTACTCTCCTTGACTGGCCCTACTCTTACCTAGTCATTCTTTTATTCCTGACATATCTATAGAAAGCTTTAGGGTTATCCTTGATCCTACCTGCCAAAGACTTCTCATGTCCCCTCCTGGCTCTTCTTAGCTCTCTCTTTAGATCCTTCCTAGCTAACTTGTAACTCTCAAGCACCCTAACTGAACCATCACATCTTATCATTACATAAGCCTCCTTCTTCCTCTTGACAAGTGTTTCAACTGCTTTAGTGAACCATGGTTCCCTTGCTCGACCACTTCCTCCCTGCCTGACAGGTACATACTTATCAAGGACACGCAGTAGCTGTTCCTTGAACATGCTCCACATTTCCATTGTGCCCATCCCCTGCAGTTTTCCTCTCCAGCCGATGCATCCTAAGTCTTGCCTCATCGCATCATAATTGCCTTTCCCCCAGATATGACTCTTGCCTTGCGGTATATACCTATCCCTTTCCATCACTAAAGTAAACGTAATCGAATTGTGGTCACTATCACCAAAGTGCTCACCTACCTCCAAATCTAACACCTGTCCTGGTTCATTACCCAGTACCAAATCCAATACGGCCTCGCCTCTCGTTGGCCTATCTACATACTGCGTCAGGAAACCCTCCTGGACACATTGGACAAAAACGGACCCATCTAAAGTACTCGACATATAGTGCTTCCAGTCGATATTTGGAAAGTTAAAGTCCCCCATAACAACTACCCTGTTACTTTCGCTCCTATCCAGAATCATCTTTGCAATCCTTTCCTCTACATCTCTGGAACTTTTCGGAGGCCTATAGAAAAGCCCTAACAGGGTGACCTCTCCTTTCCTGTTTCTAAACTCAGCCCATACTACCTCAGTAGTTGAGTCCTCATCAAACATCCTTTCAGCCACCGTAATACTGTCAATGCCACCCCTCCCCCTCTTTTACCACCTTCCCTGAGCTTACTGAAATATCTAAACCCCGGCACCTGCAACAACCATTCCACTCCTGCTCTATCCACGTCTCCGAAATGGCCACAACATCGAAGTCCCAGGTACCAACCCATGCCGGAAGCTCACCCACCTTATTCCGGATGCTCCTACATGGATTCACCTACATGGTGAACTCTTATTTAAGGAAAGATGTGTGGTGGTATGGATATGAGCACTGCCATTGGTGCAGAGCACTGGCTTCCCATTGGCTCTGGCTGGTCATGTGCCTCTCATCCGATTGGTTGGGACTAGTCATGTGACTGCTCTCCAATTGGTTGAGAGGCAACTAGGCCCCGCCTCCGAGGCGGGGTATAAGTACCCAGAGTTCCCGGCGGTCGGCCATTCTCTGTAGTCGACCACCGGGCTAACAACTAGCTGATTAGAGCCACAGTTCGGATCTTAAATGTGTCTTGAGTCGAATTGTTGGTACATCAATATGTAAATGTGTTAGAAGCAGTTCGGAGAAGGTATAATGAGTGGGTTATCTTATATTCACTGGAGTACAGAAGAGTAAGGACCTTTATCGGGACCTTTAAGATTCTAAGGGGTATTGACAGGGTGGATGTGGAGAGGATGTTTCCTCTTAAAAGGAGAATCTAAAACTAGAGGTCACTGTTAAAATTTTGTTTTTAAATTTTAGAGTAAACAATTCATTTTTCCAATTAAGGGGCAATTTAGCGTGGCCAATCCCCCTAGCCTGCACATCTTTGGGTTGTGGGGGCGAAACCCACGCAAACACATGGAGAGTGTGCAAATTCCTCACAGACAGTGACCCAGAGCCGGGATCGAACCTGGGACCTCAGCGCCGTGATGCTGCAGTGCTAACCCACTGCGCCACCATGCTGCCCCTGCTGTTTAAAAATGAGGGGTCGCCCATTGAAGACAGAGATAAAGAGAATTGTTTCTCTCAGAGAGTAGCAAGTCTCTTTAACTCTCTTCCTCAAAAGACAATGGAAGCAGAATCTTTCAATATTTCTAAGGCAGATATAGATGGATTCTTGATTAACGAGGGGATGAAAGTTTATGAAATGAAATGAAAATCGCTTATTGTCACGAGTAGGCTTCAATGAAGTTACTGTGAAAAGCCCCTAGTCGCCACATTCCGGCGCCTGTCCAGAGAGGCTGGTACGGGATGGGCAGGAATGTGGGGTTGAAGTTAGAATCAGATCTGCCGGGCAGCATGGTGAAGCGGTGGTTAGCACTGCTGTCTGATGGTGCTGAGAACCCGGGTTCAATCCTGACCCCGGCTCACTGTCGGTGTGGAGTTTGCACATTCTCCCCGTGTCTCTGTGAGTCTCACTCCCATAACCCAAAAAAAGATGTGCAGAGTAGGTGGATTAGCCATGCTAAATTGCCCCTTAGTTGGAAAAAATAATAATTGGGTACTCTAAATTTTAAAAAGAATGTTAAGAAACGAATCAGATCAACCATGATCTTATTGAATGTGCAGCAGGCCCGAGGGGCCAAATGGCTTCCTCCTGCTCCTAATTCAAATGTCCCTATGTAAATTGTGCAGTGTCAGTATCTGGTGGCTGTGAGTGTCAAATCACCATCACGGTCTTCTTAAAAATTTATTTAGAGTACTCAATTCATTTTTTTCCAATTAAGGGGCAATTTAGCGTGGCTAATCCACCTAGCCTGCATATCTTTGGGTTGTGGGGGTGAGACCCACACAGGCACGGGGAGAATGTGCAAACTCCACACAGACAGTGACCCTGAGCCGGGATTCAAACACAGGTCCGTGGCACCGTGAGAGAGCAGTGCTAACCACTGCACCACCATGCTGCCCTACCGCCATGGCCCTTTTACTGTTCCTCCACTGAAGTGCCAGTTTACACCTCTCAGACAACAGAAAGGTTCAAGGGGCAAGGGTATTATTGCAGGGCAGAGGTAAGAGATGCACATTTTCATCATCTGCAGCTTATAAATCAGAAGAAATTGTGGGATGAGGGTTGGGATGTGAGAAGGAGGATTAGGTTTGAGATGCCATCTTCCTCCATGGTTCCAGCACCTCTGTGGACCACAATCTATATAATAATCTTTATTGTCACAAGTAGGCTTACATTAACACTGCAATGAAGTTACTCTGAAAAGCCCCTAGTCGTCACATTCCGGCGCCTGTTCGGTACACTGAGAATTCAGAATGTCCAAATTACCTAACAGCTCGTCTTTCGTGACATGTGGGAGGAAACCGGAGCACCTGGAGGAAACCCACGCAGACATGGGAAAACCGTGCAGGCTCCGCACAGGCAGTGACCCAAACGGGAATCGAACCTGAGACCCTGGAGCTGTGCTACCATGCCATCTCATCAATGGTGCCACTGTAATGGTCACCAGGTGTGCCTTCTCCATCCAGTTAACCTTTACCTCCTCCAGTTGGCTCCGTCCCCCGCTGGTTATCCTCTGCCCCTCTGCTTAGCCCCTGCCCCTGTGCTTAGCCCTAGCCTCCTCTAGTTACCCCCTGCCCCTCTGGTTAGCCCCTGCCCCTCTGGTTAGCCCCTGCCCCTCTGGTTAGCCCCTGCCCCCTCTGGTTAGCCCCTGCCCCCTCTGGTTAGCCCCTGCCCCTCTGGTTAGCCCCTGTCGCTCTGGGCAGCCCCTGCCCCTCTGGTTAGCCCCTGTCGCTCTGGGCAGCCCCTGCCCCTCTGATTAGCCCCTGCCCCCTCTGGTTACCCCCTGCCCCTCTGATTAGCCCCTGCCCCCTCTGGTTAGCCCCTGCCCCCTCTGGTTAGCCCCTGCCCCCTCTGGTTAGCCCCTGCCCCTCTGGTTAGCCCCTGTCGCTCTGGTTAGCCCCTGTCGCTCTGGGCAGCCCCTGCCCCTCTGGTTAGCCCCTGCCCCTCTGGTTAGCCCCTGCCCCCTCTGGTTAGCCCCTGCCCCCTCTGGTTAGCCCCTGCCCCCTCTGGTTAGCCCCTGCCGCTCTGGTTAGCCCCTGCCCCTCTGGTTAGCCCCTGCCCCCTCTGGTTAGCCCCTGTCGCTCTGGGTAGCCCCTGCCCCCTCTGGTTAGCCCCTGCCCCTCTGGTTAGCCCCTGCCCCCTCTGGTTAGCCCCTGTCGCTCTGGTTAGCCCCTGCCGCTCTGGTTAGCCCCTGCCCCTCTGGTTGGCCCCTGCCCCCTCTGGTTAGCCCCTGTCGCTCTGGTTAGCCCCTGTCGCTCTGGTTAGCCCCTGTCGCTCTGGTTAGCCCCTGTCGCTCTGGGCAGCACCTGCCCCTCTGGTTAGCCCCTGTCCCCTCTGATTAGCCCCTGTCGCTCTGGTTAGCCCCTGTCGCTCTGGGCAGCCCCTGCCCCCTCTGGTTAGCCCCTGCCACTCTGGTTAGCCCCTGTCGCTCTGGGTAGCCCCTGCCCCCTCTGGTTAGCCCCTGCCCCTCTGGTTAGCCCCTGTCCCCTCTGATTAGCCCCTGCCCCCTCTGGTTAGCCCCTGTCGCTCTGGGTAACCCCTGCCCCCTCTGGTTAGCCCCTGCCCCTCTGGTTAGCCCCTGTCCCCTCTGGTTAGCCCCTGCCCCCTCTGGTTAGCCCCTGCCCCCTCTGATTAGCCCCTGCCCCCTCTGGTTAGCCCCTGCCCCCTCTGGTTAGCCCCTGCCCCCTCTGGTTAGCCCCTGCCCCTCTGGTTAGCCCCTGTCTCCTCTGATTAGCCCCTGCCCCCTCTGGTTAGCCCCTGTCGCTCTGGGTAGCCCCTGCCCCCTCTGGTTAGCCCCTGCCCCTCTGGTTAGCCCCTGCCCCCTCTGATTAGCCCCTGCCCCCTCTGGTTAGCCCCTGCCCCCTCTGGTTAGCCCCTGCCCCCTCTGGTTAGCCCCTGCCCCCTCTGGTTAGCCCCTGCCCCCTCTGGTTAGCCCATGCCCCTCTGGTTAGCCCCTGCCCCCTCTGGTTAGTCCTTGTCCCCTTCTGTTCCCACTTTCCCTTTTGGCTATGTGCTGTTGCCATCTGTGCAGGAAATGTGTTTGGGTGATGTGGCTGTTGCGGTTGAATAGCTGTCAGTGTGTGCGGGCAGAGGGAAGGAAGGTGCAGTAATGCCAAATGTGCGAGGGTGAGGTATAGCCTTTAACAGTTAGATGGTGATTGGTGACAGGGAAGTGATGGGGGCATGGTGCACTCAGCACTGTCTGAAGTGAGACATGTAGCTGGAGGATACGGTATTTGAAGATCCATACACTGAACTTGACATCTCTTGTGAGATCAATGACCTTCTTGCGGCACTGCATCCATGTCCTTGCAGCTCAATTCCTGATATTGCTCTCCATGGCTCTCTGTTCCCTGAGCATGTGTCTGAAGAGCTTCCTGGTCCCCTGTGGATGCAGGGCATATCTCCTCACTTCTCCCTCCCCTAGCATTGCTTCTTTCTGCATTTCCCAGGTCAGATTCAACCCTCTCAGGTCTGGCAGCACCTACCCCAGCCATTGAATCCCTACATTGCATAAGGATACCATTCAGCCCATCATGTCTGCACGAACCTCCGAAAAAGCACCCTACCTGGGCCCACTCACCCGCCGTATCCCCGTACCCCACCTAACCTGAACATCTTTGGACTGCGGGAGAAAACTGGAGCACCCGGAGGAAACCAATGCAGGCACATGGAGAACATGCAAACTCCATACAGACAGTCATCCAAGGCAGGTATTGCAACCAGGTCCCTGGCGCTGTGAGGGAGCAGTGCTAACCATTGTGCCACTGTGACACCCCTTTTCCGAGATGCAGGCTAACTTCATACAATTCTTCAACTGGGTGTTTGCCATTCGTGGCAATGTCTCGCTGCTCTGGAGTCCAGCCAATCAACAGTGTTATAGTGCTAGCCAGACACTGAAATCATTAAAGGAAACAGTCTGCATGACATTAGAATGCAGCCTGTGTTTCAGTCAACTTGTGTGGATTCATTGTGTGCCTGGGTTCAGAGACCAGCAAATTTAACGCATAATGTGTGCTGATCCTGACCCTTTTAGCTCAATATTATCCTTATTATTTAGTAAGGTATATGTGCCTATCTCCACACTCATTAACGGGCCTAACATTCCCCTTTCTGTAGTGAGATCAGTGTCATTGAGGGAGGATTTGTGAGAAGGACAAACTAATTTGTCTCCATTACTGTTCAAGCCTTGGTTCTGTATTAGAATGTTAAAACATATCTATATTCCTGCACTTGCTATTTCAGAATCGTGACTAATTGCCTGTTCCCCTGCCTCTACGTTCTATCTTCCCTTTCCAACTAATACATGACACCGTTCATCCCTTTACAATATGTTCTTGGAAACAGATACTGGGCAGTCAAAGGTTCCGAAAAGGTTTATAAATATCACCGTGCCATCACCTGTACTTAAACAGGCAGTAACCAAGGGAATTAAGGAGTAATCTAACATTACTGTCGAGAATGGGTTTTGGAGAAAATCAGAAACATCTCACCAATATTTTATCACAGAAGTCTTCCTATTTTCATATATTAAGACAAGAATCTTCTAATTAGTATATAGTTATCTTTGAAATTTAAGTATTCATATAAGGGGCTGGTTTAGCACACTGGGCTAAATCGTTGGCTTTAAAAGCAGACCAAGGCAGGCCAGCAACATGGTTCAATTCCCATACCAGCCTCCCCAAACAGGCACCGGAATGTGGTGACTAGGGGCTTTTCACAGTAACTTCATTTGAAGCCTACTTATGACAATAAGCAATTTTCATTTCATTATTTGGCTTTTGTTTGTAAATAAAATCAATTTTGATGGTATGTGGCATACAAGCCTTGTTGAAAAATTAAAAACTCAAGATATTTATACAATGCACCAGTTCCTTTTCTTGACCCTAATGTTGATCCATTAGGTACATTTGACAATGTCCCATTCACCGCCCCCCCCCCCCCCCCCCCCCCCCCCCCACCACCACCACCACCACCACCATCCCCAACGATGCTCTCTGACTTCCACTATGTGGTGAACCACTGTGTGCACCTGTATTCGGGGATGTAAGGTAGGACCTGCACTACAGGTTTGCCGGTAGCCCCTGCCGGCTAGCTCCGCCCACAAGGAACCGTATAAATATGCGTGTCCTCCTCTGATCAGCCATTTCGCCAGCTGCGGTAGGAGGCTACGTATCTGACTGTAATAAAGCCACAGTTGTACCAATCTGAGTCTTTTGTGCAATTGATCGTGCATCAATTTATTACAGTCTGATTTTCTAAGAAATGGATATCAGAATCAAACCAGATCGCCTGCAGCTGGATCTGCACTCACCCGACGCCAAAAAGGACTTTAATCACTGGCTAGCTTGTTTTGAGGCCTACATCAACACTGCGACCCCCACGCCGACGGAAGTTCAGAAGATTCAGGTTTTATACTCCAGGTTGACCTCCAATGTGTTCCCGTTGATCCAAGACGCCCCGCATTACGCGGAAGCGATGGCACTCCTAAAAGAGAACTACACACAGAAAGCAAACACGCTCTTCGCCAGGCACGTACTCGCCACTCGCACTCAACTCCCTGGTGAGTCTATCGAAGACTTATGGAGGGCTCTAATCACACTCGTATGGGACTGTGACTGTCAGGCCGTCACGGCCACTGAACATTCCAATCTCCTCATGCGTGATGCATTCGTGACGGGGATTGCGTCGGACCCCATCCGACAATGACTGTTGGAAGGGGCCACACTCGACCTAATGGAGATGAAAGCTTTAGCGCACTCCATGACGGTTGCATCTCGAAACGTCCAGGTCTACCCCGCTCGCCGCGCGGCCCACCCGTCCTACCCCTCCTGGACCCTGCAAATGACCCCCCCGGCTAGGGCCCTGTCGACTCAATATGCCTGCGCCGCCCGCCAATCCGCGCACCCCAGGGGTCCCCGCTGATACTTCTGCGGTCAGCAGAAACACCCCCACCAACGCTGCCCAGCTCGCGCCGCCACTTGCAAGTCCTGCAGTAAAAAGGGCCACTTTGCAGCTGTGTGCCAGGCCTGCACAGTCGCTGCTATCGCGCCCGCAATCGCCCCCTCCCCCCTGCCGAACGCATAATGGCCGCCGCCATCGTCTCCTCCTGGGGCCAGGTGCGACCAGTGGGCACCGCCATCTTCTCCTCCCAGGGCCAAGTGCGGCCAGTGGGCACCGCCATCCCGCCCCTCACTCCACGTGCGGCCCATGGGCGCCGCCAACTTGGCCCGTCCCCACAACGTGCGCTCCATGGGCGCGGCCATTTTTTCCCTACAGGACCCCCGGACGCCACCGGATGCCCCCACGGGGCTGGAACGCCAGATCTAGGTCACCGACGCTCTACACCTGAAACCTCGGATGACCACCCGCAGCTCGCCTCGATGACGCTGGACCAGTCTCGTCCTCACAACCTGGCCACCGCTTCAACGACGGTGAAAATCAACGGCCACGTGACCTCTTGCCTGCTGGACTCTGGGAGCACCGAAAGCTTCATACACCCAGACATGGTAAGGCGCTGCTCCCTCGCGGTCCACCCCGCCAACCAAAGGATCTCCCTGGCCTCCAGATCCCACTCTGTCCTGATCTGAGGGTTCTGCACGGTCAATCTCACTGTCCAGGGTGTAGAATTCAGCGGTTTCCACCTCTACGTCCACCCCAACCTCTGTGCTGCACTACTGCTGGGCCTGGATTTTCAGTGCAACCTTCAGAGCCTCACCCTCAAATTCAGCGGGCCCCTACTCCCACTCACCGTTTGCGGCCTCACAACCCTCAAGGTTGACCCCCCCTCCCTCTTTGCCAATCTAACTCCGGATTGCAAACCCGTTGCCACCAGGAGCAGACAGTACAGCACCCACGACAAGACCTTCATCAGGTCCGAAGTCCAGCAGCTGCTTCGGGAGGGTATCATCGAGGCCAGCAGCAGCCCCTGGAGAGCCCAATTGGTAGTAGTAAAAACGGGGGAGAAACACAGAATGGTTGTGGACTACAGTCAGACCATCAACCGGTACACGCAGCTCGACGTGTACCCCCTCCCCACGCATATCTGATATGGTCAATCAGATTGCACAGTACCGGGTCTTCTCAACAATTGACCTGATATTCACCCACCACCAGCTCCCCATCCGGAAATCAGACCGTCCATACACTGCCTTCGAGGCGGACGGTCGGCTCTATCAATTCCTTAGGGTTCCCTTCGGCGTCACGAATGGGGTCTCGGTCTTCCAAAGGGAGATGGACCGAATGGTCGACCGGTACGGTTTGCGGGCCACGTTTCTGTACCTAGACAATGTTACCATCTGCGGCCATAACCAGCAGGACCACGACGCCAACCTCGCTAAATTCCTCCACACCGCCACTCTCCTCAACCTTACATACAACAAGGAGAAGTATGTGTTCCGCACGACCCGCCCAGCCATCCTCGGCTATGTAGTCCAAAACGGACTTCTGGGGCCTGATCCCGACCGCATGCGCCCCCTCATGGAGCTCCCCCTCCCCCACTGCCCCAAGGCCATCAAACGCTGCCTGGGGTTCTTCTCCTACTACGCCCAGTATGTCCCAAACTATGCGGACAAGGCCCGCCCACTCATACAGTTCACTCAATTCCCCCTTGCGGCCGAGGCACAAAACGCCTTCGCCCAGATCAGAGCAGACATAGCCAAGGCCGGGATGCATACAGTAGACGAGACACTGCCCTTTCAAGTTGAAAGCGACGCTTCAAACGTTGCCCTCGCCGCCACTCTAAACCAGGCAGGCAGACCCGTGGCATTCTTTTCCCGCACCCTTCATGCCTCTGAAATTCGGCTCTCATCCGTCGAAAAAGAGGCCCAAGCTATCGTTGAAGCTGTGCGGCATTGGAGGCATTACCTGGCCAGCAGGAGATTCACTCTTCTCACTGACCAACGGTTGGTAGCCTTCATGTTCAACAATACGCAGCGGGGCAAGATCATAAATGATAAAATCTTGCGGTGGAGAATCGAGCTCTCCACCTATGATTACGAGATTTTGTATCGTCCCGGCAAACTCAACGAGCCCCCAGATGCCCTATCCCAAGGTACATGTGCCAACGCACAAGTAGACCGACTCTGGGCCCTACACAACAGCCTTTGTCACCCGGGGGTCACACGACTGTACCACCTCGTCAAAGCCTGCAATCTGCCCTACTCCGTCGAGGAAGTATGGACAGTCACCAGGGACAGTCAGGTCTGTGCGGAGTGCAAACCGCCCTTCTACCGGCCGGACCGCACACGCCTGGTGAAGGCCTCCCGCTCCTTTGAACGCCTCAGCGTGGATTTCAAAGAGCCCCACCCCTCCACCGACCGCAACACATATATTCTCAGTGTGGTCGAATACTCCAGGTTCCCCTTCGCCATCCCATGCCCCGATATGACGTCTGCCACCGTCATCAAGGCCCTCAGCACAATCTTCGCTCTGTTCGGATTCCCCGCCTACATCCACAGTGACAGGGGATCCTCATTCATGAGCGATGGGCTGCGTCAGTTCCTGCTCAGCAGGGGTATCGCCTCCAGCAGGATGACCCCCGAAGAAACGGGCAGGTAGAGAGGGAGAACGGGACGGTTTGGAGGGCCGTCCAGCTGGCCCTACGGTCCAGAAACCTCCCAGTCTCTCGCTGGGAGGAGGTCCTCCCTGATGCACTACACTCCAGACGGTCACTACTGTGCACCGCTACAAATAACACACTCCATGAACGTGTTTTTACCTTCCCTAGGAAGTCCACATCCGGGGTGTCGCTCCCGACTTGGCTCGCAGCTCTAGGACCGGTCCTTCTATGTAGGCACGTCCGACTCCACAAGACTCCACTCCCTTGGTGGACAGGGTACACTTGCTCCACGCCAACCCCCAGTATGCCTATATGGAGTTCCCCGATGACCGCCAAGATACTGTCTTCCTCAGGGACCTGGCTCCCTCAGGTTCCACTCCAACACACTTCCCCACTCACGCACCACCCTTCCCTCCCCCGGCGCTCCCAACATTAGCCCCACCAGGTCCATCCCTCCTTCCCCCGCCCATGCAAGAGGACGAGGAAGATTTTGGCACGCTCCCGGAATCATCCAACTACTGGCCAGCACCAACACCGCCAGCACTGACGTCGGCGACACCAGCACTGCCAGCCCCGACATCGCCGCCACCGTTAGGTCGTTCCCATCGAACTGTCAGAGCACGAGATCGACTTAACCTCTGACAGGCACCGGACTATCAAAATGGGCATTTATTCTTCCCCTCCCCACTGTCAATTATTTGTAAAACTGTATATAGATCCACAACACCCCCCCCGGACTCATTTTTAACAGGGGGTGAATGTGGTGATCCACTGTGTGCACCTGTATTAGGGGATGTAAGGTAGGACCTGTACTACAGGTTCGCCGGTAGCCCCTGCCGGCTAACTCCGCCCACAAGGAGACGTATAAATATGCGTGTCCTCCTTCTGATCAGCCAATTCGCCAGCTGCAGTAGGAGGCCACGCAACTGACTGCAATAAAGCCACAGTTGTACCAGTCTGAGTCTTTGTGCAATTGATCGTGCATCACACTAGCTGCCGGTTAAGAAAGGCCTGATTTTAAAGTTCTCCCATTCTTGATTTCCAATCCCTCCATGGCCTCCCCATCCCTCCCTATCTCTGTAATCTTCTCGATCCCCACAATCCTCTGACATATCTATGCTCGTCAAATTCCGGCCTCTTGAACATGGCTGGTTTTAAGGGCTCCATCATTGGTTACTCTGCCTTCAGTTGCCTGGGCCATGAGTTAATGGAATTCCCTCCTTGATCCCCTCCATCCTCTCTACCAGATTATCCTCCTTCAAGACACTCTTTAAAACCTCTTTGATGTCCTACTGCCTCCTCCTGATGCTTGGTGTCAAACCTTGTCTGATAAAGCTCATGTCGATTGCCTTTGGTCACTCAACCATGCTAAAGACACTGTATAAATATGAGTGGTTGCATCATTGTCAGGCTTTTCTGCTGAACAGGGCTTATTAACACTGAGATAAGGCATCGGCAACCAAAAATGTTGTTTGCCCAGTATGAAATGATGGGCCCAGTGTTTTATTACTTTATTTCAAACCGTTTGGTTTGCGGTTTGACAAATGTACCTTGTCACCCCCGGGCATTAAACAAAAGCCAGACTACCCAAAGCAAATTTCTCCACATTCGCCACCAAGTACATTTTTGATCAAGACTATGAGTGGTTAGCACTATTGCCTCAGTGCCTAGCACCCGGGTTCAATCCTGGCCCTGGGTCACTCTCCATGTGGGGTTTGCACATTCTCCCCGTGTCTCCCCCCCCACAACCCAAAATATGTGCAAGTTAGGTGGATTGGCCATGCTAAATTGCCCCTTGATTGGAAAAACATAATTGAGTACTCTAAATTTATTTTATAAAGGACAATCTGCAGGATTCTCCGTTCCTGAAACTAACGGAGAAGTGGCATTTCATTGCATTTCACGACTGCAAAACTGACGCCATATCTGGACTCATTCCGCTAATGCTAAGGGGCTAGCACCGGCGCCACGTGGAACACAATCGATTCCAATGGAAAACGGTGTGGGATTCACCGTGCCCGTGATTGACACTCAGGAGGCTGACAAGCTGCAGCCGCACATACACATTACAATCCCTACACACACTCAGCCCAGCCAACAAAATGGCACTGGTTGCGCTGGATCGCACCCATCCAGCTGATGGGTCGGCTCAGCCAGAGGGCACCTGGGGGGTGGCCTAGGTTGGGGGGGGGGGGGATATCTATACGATCTGTAGTCCTCAGTTAACAGTCGGCTGTCAGCGGCGTGCGCAGCATGGTGGCAACGCCGACTGCGGCAATGGTGATCTCTGCCTGTCCACTCCGATCCCACAGCCCACCTCCTGGCCAACCCCCGCTACTCCCCCCAGCCCTGGCAGAAGCCCCCATCTCCCCAGCCAGTGACACAACTGTCAGCAAACTATGGCGATGTTGGACACTTTCTGTATCCCCCTCGTTCTTCCCCAGCAGCTACCATGCCGGTTTCACAATTTATAAAAGCACAAGTGAACCCCGCCGTCGGGAACTTGGCCGATCGGAGGCGGAGAATCGCGGAGGCCCCAGAGAATACTGGGTCTGACCCGCTAATGATATGCACACGGTGTTCACTGTACATGTGTTCCGGTGTGCATTGACACTGCTGTCTAGGTGATGGAGAATTGCCCCGTGCCATTTTGGCATCGGAACCTTTTCTCCTCCCAATCGCATTCCATGATTTTGGCGTCGGCAAATGGAGAATCCCGCCCATTGAATATAAATTTTGAGTTCCTTCCTGACTCCTATTGTGATGATTTTAATTCTTATTTCAAACGCGAATAGACAAAGGGGAAAGGCTCAGTTGATTTGTGAGCAAGACGATGCACATGAAGGTTTGTCAGTGGCTTAAACCAGTCTTTTGTCTGTTTCCCTCTTGCTTCCACACGCTGATGGATCTGCTGTTTCTTATCAGCTTTTCAGTTTTACCTTTTAAGTCAGAGTGCAGTTATTCATTTGACAGAAGGCAGCTCTGGTAACTGCTCGGATATCTTCTGTAAGTGTTTATCTGTTTGAGAGAGTCTTTGAACCGTGTAAATATTTCAGCCTGGTTGATTAATGTTGACGTAAAATCCATTTGGGATGTGGCTCAAGGGACTGGATTGGTGATTATCAATCAGGATCAATTTCTATCACAGTACCTCTATCAATGAAACTGATTAAGGATTGCAGGCCAGTCTTCATAGCTCCCGCAATAAGCAAGTACTGTTTAAGTCACATAACGTCTTCCTGGATAAGACACGGCTCGCAAATCGTACTGCTTCATGAATTAATGCATAGTTCAAGCAATCCGGTTCATATAAATGTCCCACTTTAGGGCAGCACGGTGGCGCAGTGAGTTAGCACTACGTCCTCATGGCGCCAAGGTCCCAGGTTCGATCCCGGCTCTGGGTCACTGTCCGTGTGGAGTTTGCACATTCTCCCCGTGTTTGCGTGGGTTTCGCCTCCACAGCCCAAAGATGTGCAGGATAGGTGGATTGAACACGCTAAATTGACCCTTAATTGAAAAAAAATTAATTGGATACACTAAATTATAAAATAAATGTCCCACCTTAATGTAAAAAATCAGAAAGTTTTGAAAATATTCAGCACATCTGGCAGCAAGTGTGGAGAGAGAGACAAGAGTTAACATTTCAGGTTGCTGGTCTTTCATCACAATGTGATGCTGTCTAAACTGGAGTCATACTGTTTACTTCAGTCTTGTCCGACCTTATTGCATCGGGAGGACCAATTTCAATTTTTCTCAGACCGATCTTTTAAAATAAATTTAGAGTGCCCAATTATTTTTTTCCAATTAAGGGGCAATTTAGAGTGGCCAATCCACCTACCCTGCACATCTTTGGGTTGTGGGGGTGGGACCCACGCAGTCACAGGGAGAATGTGCAAACTCCACATGGACAGTAACCCGGGGCTGGGATTGAACCTGGGACCTTGGAGCTGTGAAGCAGCAATGCTAACCACTGTGCCACCGTGCTGCCCCCATTTTTCTCACACTAATGAGTGAATTCCACAAACACATGTCTGATACAACATTAAACATGATTTTTTTTTAACCTGATGTATGAAAAGAAACTACTTGCTGAGAAAAAAGTCACAACAATTTTTAAAAATGAGTACTAAATAAAGACGACCATTAGAATGAAGGGTGTGCCCAGCTCACTCCCGGTCCCCTGGGTGATCATTCACTCACTCACTGACTCACTGTGAGGGTGCTTGGTGGTGTGTGAGGGAACACTGAGACTGGGAGTGAGCCAGACTCTCACTCTCCACTCCCTCTCTCTCATGCAACCACACCCACCCACCCACTCTTCCTTCCTCAGGCACTCGCCCGCTCGCTAACTCACTCACTCAGCCACCCTCACGCCCACTCAACTGCCCACACACTTGCACAACCGTCCATACAGTCTCTCAGCCACCCACCCACCCACTCCCTCACTCACTGAGCCACCCACTCACTCACTCAATCCTCACTTACTCACTCAACTGCCCACTCACTCACTCAACCATCCACACGCTCACTCAGCCACCCACTCACTCACTCAACGGGCGGCACAATGGCACAGTGGTTAGCACTGCTGCCTCACTGTGCAGGAACCCGGGTTTGATTCTGACCTCGGGTGACTGTCTGTGTGGACTTTGCACGCTCCCTCTCTATCTGCCTGGGTTTCCTCCGGGTGCTCTGATTTCCTCCCACAGTCCAAAGATGTGCAGGTTAGGTGATTGGCCATGTTAAATTTCCTCTTAGTGTCCAAAGGTTAGGTGGCATTATGGGGCACAGTGGAGTGGGCCTAGGTAGGTTGCTCTTCGGAGGGTTGGTGCAGACTCGATTGGCCATATGGCCTCCTTCTCCACTGTAAGGATTCTATGAGCCACCAACGCATTCACTTATCTGCCCACACACATACGCGCACTAGCATCACTGGAAGAATCCGTCAGTGGGAATGGCCCACCCACGAGCCGTGATCTAAGGGCTTCTTTGATCACAGGAGCAAATTATACATTGGCCGTTAAATCTTGCAAGAGGCCAGAAAAGGGACATGTGCCAGCAAGATTTCAGTTTGGTATCTTCCCTGGTACCCCTCCCCCCCACAATGACACGATCATGTTCACACCCAAGAAGGGCATGAGTGTGATTAGCATATTTTAAAATAAATTTAAATGTTATTATAGGGCCTAACACCACCACCTCTGCACTCAATGTATCGTCCCACACAGTCGGCGTGATGTCATGCCGCCGCGAATCGCTACTGGTTACTTTAAAAAAAATTAGTGGTGAGACCATGCCAGGGGTGCAACGGTAAGTATAGCCCCCGGGTTTGCACAGGCAGGCCCTCTGGGAAGCCACATTGAAGGGGCTGTGAAGGCGGAAGTGTGATACCTGTGAGGGGGAGCAGCAATGCCTGTGAGGGGGAGCAGCAATGCCTGTGAGGGGGAGCAGCAATGCCTGTGAGGGGGAGCAGCAATGCCTGTGAGGGGGAGCAGCAATGCCTGTGAGGGGGAGCAGCAATGCCTGTGAGGGGGAGCAGCAATGCCTGTGAGGGGGAGCAGCAATGCCTGTGAGGGGGAGCAGCAATGCCTGTGAGGGGAAGCAGCAATGCCTGTGAGGGGGAGCAGCAATGCCTGTGAGGGGGAGCAGCAATGCCTGTGAGGGGGAGCAGCAATGCCTGTGAGGGGGAGCAGCAATGCCTGTGAGGGAGAGCAGCAATGCCTGTGAGGGGGAACAGCAATGCCTGTGAGGGGGAGCAGCAATGCCTGTGAAAGGGCGGGAAGGTGATGCTTTGAAAGGGACATGATGGCAGTGAGAGGGGAGAATGTCTGCGACACCTCCATGGTAGTAGGAGAGGGAGGATGTGTGCCCTTGATATTCCCCTGGTAGTTGGGGGGGGGGGGGGGGGGTTCCCCCCAATCCTTGTGGAAGGAGCTCCTCTGTGCCTTTGGGAAGCTCAGGGGAGTATATTTTAAATGCAGATGGGGGCACCCTTTAAAGATGGTGCCCCGGTCTCCCAGCTTTCTCAGCCCCCCCCCAGAGTGAGGATGTAAACCACACCCCCAGATTCTCTGTGCACTGAGTACCAGAAAGTCTGGAGTGAAAACCCATCTGTGTTTGAAAAGAGATACGCGCCGGTTTTGGGAAAATTTCACCCATGATGTTATTCATTTTCTATTTCATTTGTATTTGCAAGGAACCTTTAAGATCTTCAGTTGGAATGTCCCAAAGGACTTTACAGCCTGTGAAGAATGTTTGTTATCGTTATCGGAAACACAGCAGCCAATCTGTGCACAGCAACGTCCACAAACAGCAATGAGATAAAGACTAGGTTATCTGCTTTCAAGCGATGTTTGGTATGGGATAAATATTGACCTGGGCACTGAGAAGGACTCCCTTGGTCTTCTTCCAAACAGGGCCCTGGGACATTCATGTCATATACGCCGTCTTTTTCAATCTTAGTTTATTTTTAACCTTATAAACTGCGAGGAGGACATAGACAAGCTGGTGGATTGGGCAGATGGGTGGCAGATGAAGTTCAATGTGGAGAAGCGTGAGGTGATATATTTTCTCTATATGGAGAGACAATACAAAATAAGGGGTATAATCCTGAAGATTGTGCAGGAGTAGAGGGGCCCGGGTGTATATGTGCATAGATCATTGAAGGTGGCAGGATAGGTTAAGAGGGCAGTTAATAAAGCACACAGAATCCCAAACCTTATTAATAGGGGCACAGTGTACAAGAGCAAGGAGGTTATGTTGAACTTGTATAAGACACGAGTTCATCACGACGCCGAGGACCCGGGTTTGATCCTGGCCCCGGGTCACTGTCCATGTGGAGTTTGCACATTCTCCCCATGTCTGCGGGGGTTTCACCCCCACAACCCAAAAAGATGTACAGGTTAGGTGGATTGGCCACGTTAAATTGCCCCTTAATTGGAAAAAAAAAAAATTGGGTACTTTAAATTTAAAAAAAAGACACTAGTTCAGTCTCAGCTCGATTTTTGTGCTGGTCCTGGGAGTCACACTTTAGGAAGGCTATGAAGGCATTAGAGAAAGTGCAGAAAAGATTTATAAGAATCAATCCAGAATGGATGAGAAATTTCAGTTATGAAGATAGATTGGAGAGTTTGGGACTCTTTTCCTTGGAGAGAAGAAGGCTGAGAGGAGATTTGATTTTCAGAATCATGAAGAGTCTGGGTAGGATAGATACGGGGGATCTGGTAGGTGTTGAGTGCCGTGCAAACCAAATCACAAAGAGAAACTTGACAAGCTATCATAACTCTTTTTTTTCTATTTTATCACGAGGAGATACATGCATTGAAGTCAGGAGCCACAAATTCCCGTAACTCTTTTGGAGATTTGAAATATTAAATTAAAGCATTTATTAACAAGATACGAGAAAACCTAAACATGGCTTGAGGTGAATTGCTCATTTGGAGAGCTGGTGCAGACATGATGGACCAAATAGCCTGTTTGTGCACTGCAACAATTCTGTGATTCTATTTATCCATGACATAACCAAAACTTCAAGTGGTCCCTTATATTTATTCTGCAACCTCCTTTTTTTAAGAAGATTCTTATTGCAGATCTTATTGGCTAGTCTGCCTTTCCACTTTATTCCTTATCTTTCTAAAATCTGCCCTCTTCCAATGTGAGGCGCGGGATTCTCCCATCCCTCAGTGGGTTTGGTGGCAGATAGTCGGGAGCGGAGAATCTGGCGGGGCCAAAAGGTCGGAAATCTGCCGACATAAAATCACGTTGCGATTCCCTCAAAGGCGGGTTAATGCTGGATCGGGCATCCCACTGGCTGGTGGCGTGAACTCCATTTGCCTCTCATGAATGCTCATTAAGGGCAGCACAGTGGCTCACGGTGCTGAGGTCCCAGGTTCGATCCCGGCTCTGGGTCACTGTCCATGTGGAGTTTACACATTCTTCCCGTGTTTGCGTGGGATTTTCCCCCACAACCTAAAGATGTGCAGGGTAGGTGGATTGGCCACAGTAAATTGCTCCTTAATTGGAAAAAAATGAATTGGGTACGCTAAATTTATTTTTAAAAAAGGAATGCTCATTAAAACAGCTGCCCGCTGGTGTTCGGTCAGGTATCCTAATCTTGCCTCACGCCAGTAGGAAATCATGTTTTTAAAAAATATATTTTTATTCTCCTTTTTCACATTTTCTCCCAAATTTACACCCACCAACAATAAACAATAATCAGTAACAAATATGTCAATCCCCATATCAATAACAACGATCCCATCCTCCTACCAAACCCCAAACATTAACCCGCATGTTCACATAAACAAATGACAAAAAGGAATCAGGAATCCCCCAAGGTCACCATTAACACATACAGTCCCCCCCCCCCCCCCCAACCCTCCCACCCCCCCCCCCAACTAATGTTCGATGTTATCCAGTTCTTGAAAGTGCATAATGAATAATGCCCATGACTTGTAGAACCCCTCAGACCTTCCGCTCAGTTCAAACTTAACCTTCTCAAGAGTCAAGAATTCCAACAGGTCCCCCCGCCATGCCAGGGCACAGGGTGGAGAGGGGGAAGGAAATCATGTTGGCATCAAAACCGATTGCTAAAGAGTGGCATGCACAAGATGACCCTCAGCTGGGAAGAGACTTGGAAGTGAGTGCAACACAACCTCTCTACCATGGTGCTGTGCTGCTCCTGATGTGTTGTTCCCCACTCTGCCGGGGCAGGCTGGTTCCTGCCCTCCATCTCCATGCCCAGCTTCATGGACCAGCCCGTTGTCCTTGTTGATCTACAAACCTTTTTGCTTTTTATTAGCACCTTAACCCGTATGATATTCTGATGACTCGGCTCACCCACAATTCTGATCTACTTCATTCCTCACAACTAAATGTAACACCGCCTCTCGGAGTTTGAACATTACTTAAGCGGCACCTGCGCACATTTTAGGAATTGGTGTAAAGAGGTTTAAAATGAGTTTCCTCCCTAGAAATGACAGAAGATAATGCAGGCAGGGTAATGTATCAGGCTTTCTAACACTGTAGCCAGAAATATTAGTGGCATGTTGTCATGCACGCTGCCAAAGTGAATGGTTAGCATTAAGATAAATCACTAATTTTACAATATTCTACCCGCATCATCTCCCACACTGTAAACTCACTCGCATTTATGCAGCCAGATTTGTTCTAAGAATGTGGCAGACACATTTTGAGTGGTGGCATTCTGGTCAAATCTACCAATTCACTCACTGACCCCTCACAGCATTCTCGGGTGGTGAATGTGTATTTCTAGCGATACACTGCCACCTAGTGCCCATCAGACAAACAGCAGTTACCAATACCTGGCCACTTGGCTTTCCCGTGAATAATGAAAATGAAATGAAAATCGCTTATTGTCACGAGCAGGCTTCAATGAAGTTACTGTGAAAAGCCCCTAGTCGCCACATTCCGGCGCCTGTCCGGGGAGGCTGGTACGGGAATCGAACCGTGCTGCTGGCCTGCTTGGTCTGCTTGGTCTGCTTTAAAAGCCAGCGATTTAGCCCAGTGAGCTAAACCAGCAAAGTAATTGTGCAACGATTTCAGAAAATCAAAAGGTTAAACCACTATGGGACTATGTGAGATTCTCTTTCTCTAACACGTGTCTGTGTATAATTATCGCATTATCATTAGGAAGGGTTTTTTTTCACGCCCGTGTTAGAAGAAGGTGCAGTAAAGATTGATGAGGATGGTTAGGTTGGAGAAGTTGGGAATGTTCACCTTAGATCACTGACGGCTGAGAGGGAATTTGTTCAAAATCATGAGAGTGCTGGATGGAACTGACAGAGAAAATGTTCCTGTTTCGGAAGGGACAGCAAAACAGAGGACGCCAATCGACAAAAGAATGAGGTGATGTAAAACAAACGTCATTACGCAGCGAGTGTTTGCTATCTGGAATGCACCGCTTGAGAATTTGGTGGAGACGGATTAAATGGTGGCTCTTAAAAGAGAATTATGTGGCAAATATTTGAAGGAAAAAATAATTACAGGGCTGCGGAAAATATGAGATTGGTACCAGTTGGATTGATCTTGCAGAGGACCAACCAGCCCAGTCTCGACAGGCCAAATGGCCTCCATCTGTGCTGTAATCATTCTGTAATTTTATGACAGCAGCCAGAGCTACTACAAGGATAGATGTTGCATCAAACCCACCATCATAGTTTCTGAGAGCAATGGAGAACATGGAGCGTGTTATGTTCTGTGATCTTGCTGTTGCAATGATGCCCACAGAACATCTAGTTGCTTAACTAGGATGAGTTATTGTTGAGCATGTGGAAAAATAACACAGAATATAGTATAACATAATAACAATAATCTTTATTGTCACAAGTAGGCTTACATTAACACTGCAATGAAGTTACTGTGAAAAGCCCATAGTCGCCACTTCGCCTGTTCGGGTACACAGAGGATACTATACAGATAAAGTTACTATGTGAGTTCAGTGAACTTTCCTGGAGCTACTCTGTGGGTTACTGTCCTGTTGTACGCCTTACTACCAACTAGCGAGTCTCTCATGTCACATGACCGATGTCTGATGCCACCATCTGGTTGGAGGTCGCATTATTAACCATGTACAAAACTATTCACAAACATATCACCACATCCCCCTTCCTTTGGCGATGTTTACATTTATACAAAAAACATGATTTGTGTTATCCTTTAGATATGTCATATATATACACACAGCTTCAACCGTGCTTCAATTAACATGATATGCCTGATGAAAGTGTCCCTGGTGCAGAGCTCATTGTGCATCTCCGACAGTTGATCTTCTGGGTTCTTAGTAGCTTCCCAACATTGCTTTTGCTTCTGGAAGACCAGTTTCTGTGAAGGTTTTTTTTGTCTTGGCATTTTGATGCAATGTGTTCTGAAGACTGGTATCCTTGCCAACCACACCTGCGTCATCGGCTTCTTTTGTTTTTTAATGCAATGCTTTTTGCTGTACTTTCTGGCACATTGTCGACGTCTCCTTGTTTAGTATCATCAGTGGGACTCACGGTATCCCCCATTCTCCTCTTCCTCTTCTTTTCCGGGAAATCAATTTTGTGACTGCTCCTCTTTTCCCGCTTGGCTTTGGTAACACCCATCTTTCCGCTGGCCTTCACCATGGGAGCGGTTGCTTGTGGGTCGTCTGCTGAGACGCCTCGTGTTGGCATACTTCCGAGAGACTGTACAGTCATGGTCAAGTCTGCACCTTCAGCGGCTGGTTGCAGAGCCTCGCATTCTGGTGTCTGGGTTGGATCCACATCCCCAATGCTGGGTACTGACCTTGCCTCTTGTGTTTGAGCCCCAAGTGATGGCTCCTCATCAATCAAAATGATAAAGCATGGGTCATCTTTTCCTGAAGAACCAAATGTTTCTCGTATGATATACGTATCATCCGGCGTCATGGAACCACATACAGATACAGCCAAGTCTGGTAACATGGAAGACGTAATATCTGTCATTGTGAACTGCATGGTACAATCATCTGCTCCTCTAACACATCTTTCGGTGGTGTGGCCTCGAGGATTGGGGAGTCCACGACTAGAACCATTTTGTAGGCCTCAGATGATTCACTGCATGCCTCTGGAGCAAGTTTCTCCAGAATGGGTATCATATCTTCCGTTATTAGTTTGTTCACAGCTGAGTCGTTTTCATCCGAAGTGTCTGCTACTGCAATCTCACTTTCAGTCTCTGCAGACACCAGCTTAGAGCTTTCACATTTCTCAGTGTCCTGCTCAGATTGGGCGTCCCTTGTGATCACCTCGCCATTCCCACCAAACCACCAGAATGGCGTTTCACTGTCGTCACATTCTCCCTGTGTCTGCGTGGGTTTCCTCCGGGTGCTCTGGTTTCCTCCCACAAGTCCCAAAAGACGTCCTGTTAGGTAATTTGGACATTCTGAATTCTCCCTCTGTGTACCCGAACAGGTGCCGGAGTGTGGTGACTAGGGGCTTTTCACAGTAACTTCATTGCAGTGTTAATGTAAGCCTACTTGTGACAATAATAAAGATTAATCTTCTGATCTCTGTGGTTCCAGCTCCTGTGTCTCCCATCGACATTCAGTTCTCCCACAATTTATGGTCTCTGATGAAGTCATTGGCCTCCTTTGGGGTTTCAAAATAGTATCCCCGGCCTTCAAAAGTCACCCACAGTTTCATCGGGTACAGTACCCCAAACCGGATCTGCCTTCGGTATGGCACTGCTCTGGCCTTGCTGAACCCGGCGTGCCTTTTCGCTAGCTCCCCTCCAATGTCCTGATGGATTTGGACCCTGTTCCCCTCCTATTCACAGTTCCGCTTCTGTCTGGCCCACTGCAGGATCTTTTCCTTCTCTACAAACGTATGGAGCCTCACAATCAGTGCCCGTGGTGGCTCCCCCACTCTCAGCTTCTGTCTTAGGGACCTATGCACCCCAGCCACCTCCAGGTCCTTGTCCAGCATCCCCTCCAGCAGGCTAACGGGATCTAGGTTCTGCCTCTTGGACCTGTTCTCCTGCTCCTCTACCTTTGCCCTTAATGACTTGCAAAGGTCCTCCTGGAGCCCCACCTCCACCTCCGATGCCACCACCTCATTGCTGTGGTCGGACATCACCCTCCCCATCTCCCAGATCTGCGATCCCCGTGTCTTCAGGCAGCTCCCTTGATGGCTTTCGACCGATCCTCATGCACCGTTGTCAGAACTCTTATCGAAAAACGCCATTAACTGTTCCATCTGGAGTTTTTCAGATGCGCCAACCCTTCCCCCTCTGCCATCTTTACAATTGCCACTGCGCCACAGGTCTCCTCCTGTTCCTTGGCCAGGTCTTTAACTGTTTTCTGCCTTGTCTGGTAACCAGCATACAAGACATTCATGGGGGAACGTCTCCTCCACACCTTCAGCTACACTTTCCTGTCAAAAGTACCCCAGTTTCAGGTAAAAAGAGCTCAAACCAACACCTTTGAGCCAGAGCTGCCCTGTGTGCAACAACTCACTCCATGGCCACCACCATGTCCTCTAATCCTTTCTCGCGCTTTATCCAGTTTCCCCTTAAATGTATCGGTGCTGTTCACTTATTCTGCTGGCAAGTTCCATATTCTCACCACTTTCAGTGTAAAAAGCCTTTCCGATTCCCAATTGGATCTCATCGTATTTATGACACTTGTTTTGGAATCTTCCCCAAGAAGAGGTCTCTGCTGTTATCAAATCCATTCATAACTTTAAACACCTCGATTAGGTTGTTTCTCCCAGCCTTCTCTTTTCTAGAGAGAACGGCAAAAAACTTTCCAGCCTTTCCTCATAGAATAGTTGTAGCACAGAAGCCCATTCGGCCCATCACATCTGTGCTGGACCTCTAAAGGAGCAATTCTCTTTTTCGCTTGCCTTTTCCTCATAATGCAGCCCCTAGCCCGCAAATATTCCCTTTTCAGTTAAGATAACCTCAAATTTCTATCAGGGTTACTGATATGTGGAAAACCTGGACTGATTTATAAGTTTCAAGGAGCAAAGAAAGAACAAGAGGACGCTATTGAGCCCCTCGAACCTGCTCCACCATTCCATAAGATCATGCCAGGTCTGACTCTGCTCCAAACTGTCTGTACCCATAACCCTTGACTCTCGTGCCAATCAAAATTCTGTTGAAATAAGCCTCAAATACATTCAAGAACTCAGCCTCCACTGCTGGCTGTAGAAGAGAATTCCCAAAGATTGATAACCCTCTGAGAAAATAAATTCCTCCAGCAGAATACTCCATTGGCAGGATCCTCGGATCCACCAGCAGGTGCACCCACACCCGTGGTTTCCCGATGGCCTGTGCGTGGCCACCAATGGAAACCCCGCTGGCTCACTGCGGGAACGGAGAATCCTGCTGCCGGCGCAGGAAAATGCGGACCGAAGATTCCGTCCCTCATTTCCATCCTCAATGGGAGACGACGGGCTGGATTCTCCGGTTTGGAGACAATGTCCACACTCTGGTGTGAGCACAAGTGGTTAGCACTGTGGCTTCACAGCGCCAGGGTCACAGGTTCAATTCCCTGGCTGGGTCACTGTCTGTGTGTAGTTTGCACGCTCTCCCCGTGTCTGCGTGGGTTTCCTCCGGGTGCTCCGGTTTCCTCCCACAGTCCAAAGACATGCAGGTCCGGTGGAACGGTCATGGTAAATTGCCCTTAGTGTCCAAAAAGGTTAGGAGGGGTGGTTATTGGGTTACGGAGATAGGGTGGAAGTGAGGGCTTAAGTGGGTTGGTGCAGACTTGATGGGCCAAATGGCCTCCTTCTGCACTGTACGTTCTATGTTCTATGATGGGGAAAACTGGCGCAAAACAGCCACGGATTCCCCGTTTTGCTGGGGGCTGGCAGGGAGGCAGCGTACAGCACCCGGCTCCAGCTGCCAATACGGCCTGGAGAATTGCCAGGCCTTGGTCGCGCATGCACACGGTGGCGGCCTGCAGAGGCCGTGCCGTGCTGAAATAGTCCCCCCCCCCCCCCCCCCTTTGGCTGGCTTGCACACTCCGGACCGCCCCACTGCAGTGCCCCCAGCCCCGAATATGTCCAGCCCTGTTCGCGGATCGTCCCTCCCCCGACTGTGGCGGCGCTGGACTGGGTCTGCAGCCGCCATGTTGTGTTCCCGACGGGTGACACTATGAGAAACCCACGTCGACGGGAACTCGGCCGGTCGGGGACAGAGCATCGTGGGTGGGATCCTCAGCCGACGTACAGAGGCCTTGGATATGGCGTGCGGCGTACTCACAGAGTACACCGCTTTTCAGGGGACGGAGTATTGTGGAAGCGGCGCTGCCCCTGATTTTGGCGTGATTGGAGAATCCAGCCCACCTTGTTTTGAAACTGTGGCCCTAGTTCTAGATATCTCCAGAGGGTGGGGGAACATCCTCTCAGAATGTACCCACCCAAGTCCCCTCAGAACCTGGGCAGGATTCTCCATTGGCCGCGTCAAGATCGGTTCAGACGCCAAAATTGTGGCGGGTGACGATTTGACCCCAAATCGCAATTCTCCGCCGCCTCGACTGCGGGGTCAATGCATACACCATTTGTATATCATTAGTGGGCCTGACCCGGTATTCTCCGGGACCTCCGCGATTCTCTGAGTCCAATAGATTGAATTCCCGATGGCGAGATTCACTTGTGCTTTTAAAATGTGAAATCGGCATCTTGGCTGATGAGGGAGAGGGGCGAGGTAGGACACAGAGAGGCGCATCATGGGCTGCCAGGCTGGTCACTGGCCAGGCTGCCTGGGGTGGGGGCCTTGCCAGGGCCGTGGGGGAGAGGATAACAGGGGAATGGGCCGTGTGGCTGAGGCAACCACCCACGGGACTGGGGTCGTGCCCAGTCACGGACCGCCATTGACGCGGCCTGCAAGGCAGCCATCTTGCTACGTACCCCACTGACCGCCTACCTTGGCCAATGGTTCTGCAGAGTGACACAGGCCATATGGGTGTCCCTACCCGCCACCATACCACCCCCCTGACTGCCACCCGCTGGCGGTGCATCAGGCAACCTACCCAAGAAAAATGCCCACAGTGGCCCCTACAGCGGCGCCTTGCAAGGGCTGCAGAGCATACCGCTGGCAAGAACAATGCCAGCTGATGGTACCCCTGGCAGCATGGACGGGTGCCAGGGCCAGAGGCCCCCCACAGGTGGCAGGCACCAATGGAGCCAGGGGTCCGGGGATGGGGAGGGGTGACATGTAGGGGCAGGATCCACGGTGTCAGCCGGGGCCACCATGTAGCCCAGTGGGTGCAAGGGTAGTGGGGGGTGACGGCGGGGGTGGTTTGGGGTAAGGCTGGAGGTGATGGTGGTGTGGGGTAAGGTGGGGGTGGGGGTAAGGGTGGTGTGGGTGTGAGGATGGTATGGGGGGGTGACAGGCATATACAGGGAACCGCGACTAAGCGGGGTCTCAGTTCCTTGCCTGGGGCCAACCTCCACCCTGGCGACTTTCCTTTCTTCAGGCCTGCCGACCACGTCCGGGGCCCTTTGCTCAGCCACGGTGAGGGGCCGCAGGTCCGGCGGTACTCCTCCTGTTTTTTTCCCACTCCCGGTGGTTATGGGTCCAGGTGCGCCGCCAGTTTTGCTGCCGTGGAAGTCCATGAATCCTGCCCTGAGGTCTTCTGAACTCCAGCGTGAACAATCCCAACCTAGTCAATCTCTCTTCATCTGACAGTGCGGCCATCCTGGATGTACCAGCTTCGCTTGGGAGGCCCCAGCCAGGCACCGTTTAGCACTGGTCCCCACTTTGGTGGTCCCCCAAGTAGTTGGAGACCACCAGTTTTGTTGGTATCTGGGCAGGGTGGCACCCTGGCATCGTCAATTGCATCAAGGGTCAGAATAGCAATGTTGCTCTGGCCATTCATGTCACAACATTTGGCATTCCAATGGGCAATTATCCTGAATCTTGAACCCTCCAAAAGTCGGAGACATTGGATGGTTCCGACTCACTTACCAGGAGTCACCCAAGAAAAGTTAGAATTACAACCAGTTCTAACTTATACTAGTAAAGTAAGTAAAGTCACCATAGTCCCAGATGACCATAGGCTACTTTCCCTTTTGTGGGGGAGAGCTGACTGGTGGTGATTTAACATGAGGTTCACACCTCAGGCGAAGGGCAAGGTTGAGAAGGCGGTGCCTTCATGAATAACCTCAGCCGGTACGGGAATTGAACCCACGCTGTTGGCCTCGCTCTGCATCATAAACTAGCTGACCAGCCAATTGAGCTAAACTGGCCCCGATCTTATACTACTAACCCTCTCTGACTGCCAATTATCTCTCCATCCCCTGACCCACCCTACCCCCGATCCACTTACCGTTTAACACTTCAATTCTCTTTGTAGAAGGGCAGCCTGGTGGTGCAGTGGTTAGCACTGGGGCCTCATGGCGCCGAAGTCCCAGGTTCAATCCCGGCTCTGGGTCACTGTCCGTGTGGAGTTTGCACATTGTCCCTGTGTTTGCATGGGTTTCCCCCCACAACCCAAAGATGTGCAAGGTAGGTGGATTGGCCACGCTAAATTGCCCCTTATTGGACAAAATGAATTGGATACTCTAAATTTATGAAGAAAAAAAAATTCTCTCTGCAGCATCTCAAAGTGGCTTAGGGACATTTAAACATACTGGAATAGAGTACATTTCTGAGGAGTTGTGGCGTAGAATACTGGGTGAGAAAAGTGGCGTCCAGTGCGTGTTAAGTAAATAAATAGGAGTGGAGTGGCAATCCGAAGGTGATTGCCACTCCTTAGAGGAGTGTTAAATCTCAATGTGGAGATGTTAAAGCTGAGAAGAGAATAGGAGAAAAGGCAAACAGCCTCATTTATGGCAAAATATATTAAAAGTGGATGAAACAAAGGATAGAATCCACCCATGGTGGGAATCAATGGCGGGGAAGATTTAGCGTAAGGCCCAAAAATTGGTTTAAGCTGGCATGAAATTTCAGTGGGATCTTCCCTCCATGGCAGATCGGGAAACTCGCTGGAGGCATGCCTGAAACAATTTACATCCCGTTACTCGGATGCAGATGAAGGCCTGACGGGAATACGTATGGAACATGGCGTGCAGAAGTCAGGACTTAACTGAAGAATGCGTGGCGCTGCCTCTTGAGTTCAGGATGGATGCTGCCAGTGACCCTGGAACTTCACAGGAGTGGGCGGGAAAAGCATCTTTCAGTTGGATCTTCCAGCTTCAATGTCATTGAGAAGGTCATCTTCCAGCCTCAAGTATTCCAGGATATCCATCTTCTTTCTTTAATGATGGGTCAGTGATATTGGGCGCCTTTTAAACATGGCATCCAGATATACTTCATCAAGCCCGCTCTACCACGGAATACGGTGGCATGGTAGCACAGTGGTTAGTACTGTTGTTTCACAGCTCCAGGGTCCCAGGTTTTATTCCCGGCTTGGGCCACTGTCTGTGCTGAGTCTGCACATTCTTTCCGTGTCTGCGTGGGTTTCCTCCGGGTACTCCGGTTTCCTCCCACAAGTCCCGAAAGATGTGCTGTTAGGTAATTTGGACATTCTGAATTCTCCCTCTGTGTACCTGAACAGGTGCCGGAGTGTGGCGACGAGGGAATTTTCACAGTAACTTCATTGCAGTGTTAATGTAACCCTACATGTGACAATAATAAAAAATTACACCCCCAGGTGCACCATAAATTACACCGGGGACAGAAGAAATGGTGTGTCTTCCAGTCAGCTTCCGCAGCAGGAAACACTCCCGTCACAGTTCAGTCCCGGATGGCAGAATTGCGTCCAAAGTAATGGAATTGCTCTGGAGTCCGACAGCTGTCATTTTACAAGTAAACCTCGGTATTCAAAGGGCGAACCAGATTGTCTAGATATTCCAGGGGCTGCATTTCAATCGTACTTTTATTTTTCTGAACAAATTACACAGCTGCCTATACAATGTTTTCTATTAAATACAGCCACAATCAACTCAATAGTGGGCGGCAACAGCAAAAGGCTGCCTCCTACAAATGAGTACAAACCACCCAAAATTCAACTCCAACTGTAAACATTAGATTCTATGATATAAAGTGGCATATAATATCCCATGATTTATACAATGACAGTATAAAATATTTAGTGTTTGCCCATTTTTACAGGCCAGGCGAATCCTGTTAAGTAAATTTCACAGCTCAGAGTTAACACTGCTTTCTGGGGAGTGGCCAGTGCCAAAGTGGACAGGCGTTTGTATAGATTTGGTGCAACCGTACCAAGGTCACCATCCCTCTTTAATCAAGGCTGTGGAAATGAGGCTCCTGGACTGGTCAGTCTTCACTCTCTTAATTCAGATTATTGTCTTAAACATGGTGCTAATAGGTCATACTTGGGTTCAAGGAGAAGGGGACAAACATTCCGTTTTGGAGGTGCTGTAGATGATTTGTTGGAGAATAGTTCTCAACTCGAATGCCTGACAATCACAAACCCTGCAAAATGGTACAAAGAAAACTCTAATGGATGTGGGCCCAAGAGAATGTAACCTAATGCTTGGGCACTGGTGTTTAAAACTCAATGAATGACAACCATCAGGATTGGAGATAGTAACCAAACCTCAAGCTCATTCCTTTATTAGACACAAAATGATTGGCAGGCTCTGGTGAACCCAGAGCGGGCACTTGGGAGTCAGTTTCTTTGGTCACTGTAGGCACTGTCAACTAAATTTAATCAGCAACTACATTCAGTAGGAGGTGTCTCTGGTCCTAAGACTGTAGGATGGCTGACATTTGTAAAACATCTCCTTTGCATCTTCAAACTTACAGGGTTGTAACTTACCGGCACTGAAGACTTAACTTAACAATCCCTATCAGGACTAGGTTATGAAACTGGCAGCAGGGCATGCAAGCCTGGCAGTAAGTGTTCTGCTGCTTGTGTCATCATTCCCAGCAGTCTTACAGAAGGAGGCCAAGACAGGAGATATTCAGCTGCTTCTTACACTCATGTTGAATTTCCACTAGCTCCTTGTCTTACCCCTTTAATGGGACAAGTTCTGATGAATTTTGCTACACCCACCTTGAAAGCTGGGAGGGGAAATGTCATACTACTTTGAGAAATAATCTACTGTTTGTCCACCCACTGTCCTGGTAGGAACCGGTGAAGGAAGACAATCTCATAGTCCTTATCTAACATAAGCCCCTCCTGGGAACGTTTGCCTTTGGGACACTTGCTTTCTCGGCAACAGGGAACCACTGACAATGGTGTATTTTGACAGGGCCAAATAACAGCTTGGGAAAATATACTTCTAGACAAGTGTGACTGAACAGGCCTCCTGTAAAGAGTGATGCCCATCCAAAGTTGTGTACTGTAGCCCCAATCACTTCACTGCAGGCACGTTGCTATGACACTGCATGCTCCCATCCCATTCAATACATGATCTTCCAGTGTGTAGGCTGCTCACATTCCTTCTCTTCATCACCACAGAACCTGCTGTAAGTGGTTTTGGGTTCGAAGCCGAGAATCTCCCGCTCCTCGTGGATACGGAATGAGAATGTCGACACTGACGTCCCGATGAAGTACCTTCAAGGAGAGAAGATTAATTATGCAGTACTGTAGTTAGTGAACTAGAGCCCACAGATTTAAACTAGTTGAGAGTTGAACCTGGTACCTGATCCCCTGTCAGGAGAGAAGCCGCGTAACCCGTCAGACACACGCAGCACTGACCGGCAACTCCGAGCAGTGTGTCCTGCGAGGGTCTTGGCAGCTTGACCACAGTTCAGTCAGCAGGCAAGGAGGAATCTGCTTACACAGCGGGTTGTTACACTGTGGAATTAACTGACTGAAAGGGCAATGAGAACAGATTCTCCTATAATTTTCAAAAAGAAACTTGGCTAATATTTGGAAGAGAAAAATACCCATGGGACAAATTGGATAGCTTGGTCAAAGAGCCACCAGACACAAGAGTGGCTGTAATATTCTCTAACAAGTACTTTCTAATGAATATCAGGAGTAACTTTCTTTTATTCACTGTCCTGTCATACATTTACACACAACCCCTCCTTCTCAGCACATTTCTTTTCGTTGTCTCCTCTGAGGCCGAAGATACATGAAGCACTCTGACTGCGATCTTGGTCCCCAGGACCTGATTCTGATGGGCATGTCGGCAGATGCCACAGGCTGAGCAGCACCTGGGATATTGTTGGTGGTTTTGTTGACTCCTCTGCATCAGGTCACCATACCCCAGTATTTTGGGATCATTCCCTATTTCCCCACCTACATTCTAATTGAAGTAACCATCGTGCAGTGCCGAATGGGCCGGTAGTTTCCCTCATTCACCCTATGATTGGCATTTTCCTGAAATAAGGACATGCATATAGGAATGCTTCCTCCCCAACTAATGGGAGGGATGAAAATGTGCCATTCTCATGTGTAATTATATTGGGAGCATTAAACTAAAATATTTAAGATTAAATGCAATTTATTCAGGATCCTAGTAAATCTACTGCAGAAACCGATGAAAAACGAACAGAAAAAGTTTGTTGTGGTTTAATGGGTATCAAGCACTTTTCTCTCTGAGTCAGGGGATTATGGCTTTAAGTTACACCCAGAGACTGAAACACAAAGCTCTAGGCTGAACGCCCCAGTGCAGCACTGAGGGAGTGCAGAACTGTCAGAGGCAATGTCTTTCAGTTGAGATGTTAAATCAAGGGCCTGTTCCCTTCTTGGTTCAAAGGGAAATATCTTGTTTAAAAAGAACAGGGCAGTCCAAGCCAATATTTATCCTTCAGCCAGATTATCTGGTCATTTATCCCAATGCTGTTTGTAGGAGCTCACTCTGCGCAAACTGCTGCTGCATTTTTCTGGCATTACATCTGCAACTGAATTTCCAAGAATTCTATTGACTGCTAAGTGTTTTGGGACATCCAGAGGATGTAAATTAGACCTCAGAGCTTCCCTGACTGCTGGCGGATGCTGAGATAGTCAGAGCCCTGCCGAACTTCTGCTGAATTAGCAGCTTCCAGTTCGAAAGCAAGTGCCTCAACCTTTTGCCTCTACCTGGCATGAGCACAGATCCACTGGTCAATAATTGCGATGCCCCCATCTCTGTATAGTTGGAGCTCCTCCTGGGTCGGTTCAAATCGAAGCATCTTTGGGAGAAGGCTTTTCAGCTCCACCAGCTCTAAAAGGATAAAGAAGTTAAATGGAGTTTCAGCCAATTCTAGTGGAATGGGAGAAACAGAAGGCACACCATTACCTGTTATTCACTTTGTTACATTTTGCACCGTCTTCATTCTTCCGAAGACGTTGCAAGTTACAAACTTATTCTGCACTCCCAATTAAATATGTATTTTGAGCTTATTTTTTTAAAAAAGCTTCCAGGAGTTGTAAATGGGAGTTTCAGCCTTGATACCAGCAAACCCTGACCAGGCACAGAAATAACAAACACTCCCTTGGAACAATACCATCAGTTCTTCATTTTTGCTGCTCTGGAAAGGTCAGCAAGAGATGTAAAACGTCAACCAGCTGTTTTTCTTTTAAATGAAGGAGATTTAGGGCTCTGGGCACAAAAAACACAAAGCTAGCAGTGCGCAAAAAAGGAGAATTTAAAAGGGTAAAGGGATGTTCGCCCTTATTCCGAGGGGCTAGAAGAGAAAATGGCAGACTGTTTCCCCGACAGTTATATAAAGCTCTGGTCAAATCCCATCTGAAGTTCTGTGTTAAGTTTTGGTAACCTCACCCTATTGGCCTTGGAACTGGTGCAACACAGATTCGCCCAATGATAAAAGTTTTCTTTAAAAAATGGTATAAATTGTAAGGCATAGACTAGGCTTGTATCCCCTTCATTAGTGGGCAACCCGAGGCCTGGGGGCCCCATGCGACCCACCTGGGTTCTGAGCACGGCTCACAAGACATTTTGTTGACCGTTGCCCATGTGCAGTGCTGCCACATTATGCTCATTTCAGTCTGCAGTTTTTTTCCTACCGGTATGATTGAAGTGATCCCACACGTAAAGCAAGGGCAAGTGAAGTGAGGTGTGTGCTGATTGCTCACAACATTGACTGTGAGAGCTGTGCTTTGAAGTTGATGGCAGGTCTATTAATATATAAATGATTCAGCATTTTCTATAACACATTGCAATCTTGTGGCCCACTGAGATGAAGAACCGTTAGCTTAGGTTGCCCATGACTGGTATAAATAGAAGCTTGTGGGGTGATCCAACTGAGGTGTTTTAAGATAATTAAAAGAATATGTAGCTAGTTTAGCTTAGAGTAGGGGGTTAATAAAGGTGGGACCTGTAAGGGAGGGAGACGGCTTTTGCACTATGTTAATAGAGTCATGTACGTTGTTTATTGTGTTGTTGTTATAATACCAAAAAATACCTCAACAAAATGTTTATTAAAAAGAAAAGAATATGTAGCGATAAACTATTTTCTCTGATCGGAGCAGTCGAGAACAAAGGAGCTAAGATAGACTTAAAGGTAGAACAAGGCTGTTCTGGGGTGATGTCAGGAAGCACGAGGCAAGGCCAGTTTAAAACTTTCAAAGCTCAGATCGACAGATTTTTGTTGGGCAAGTGTAGTAAGGGGTATGGGACCAAGGTGGGTAAATGGAGTAAAGGTACAGATTAACCTTATTCTAGCTGAAGGCAGAACAGGTTTGGAGGGCCGAACGGCCTCCTCCTGTTCCAAAGAAAAACACCAGCCCAGGATACTGAGAGTGAGAAATTGGAAGGATTAAGTCTCTCCCCCATCGTTGTGTGTGGACTAATGGGCTGGGTGAATTCCAAAAAATGAGAAGCACACACAAAGTGAGTGCAAGGATAATAAAAGCAAAATACTGCAGATGCAGGAAGTCTATGTAGCTTGTTAATCAAGGAATGTAACTGAACCACACCAGGATTATTACCATTCTCGTCGGCGTCTGTAGCCACAAACACTTTGTCTAATTTCAGCTCTTTCATGAGGCTGTGAATCTTCTTGGCTGTTCCCTTAATGCTGGGAACATCCTTCCTGTGGCCCCAGATGAAGTCTTTTCTCCTCAGGTGCACGCCCAGGTATGGGCCCCCCTGGGCAGTGCCCAACTTCACCTGCAACAAAAAGAGATTCCAGAAGTTTAAAGTTAGACATGGCACTCCATGTTCCAGCAATCATATGAAATTAGAATTAGAGTGTAGGAATCTCTGCAGTGCAGGAGGCCTTTTCACCCATCGAGTCTGCACCGGCCCTCCGAAAGAGCACCCTACGAAGGCCCACTCCTCTGCCCTATCTCCGTAACTGCACCTAACCTGCACATCTTTGGACACAGGGGGCGATTTAGCATGTCAAATCGACCTAACCTGAACATCTTTGGACTGTGGGAGGAAACCGGAGCACCAGGAGGAAATCCACGCAGACACGGGGAGAAGATACAAACTCCACACAGACAGTCACCCAAGGTCGGAATCAAACTTGGGTTCTTGGCATTGTAAGGCAGCAATGCTTAGCTCCGTGCCACTATGCTGCCCCTTCTATCAATTTTTTTAAAAATCTCAAAACCGCACTGCTATGAATAGGACTTGTGTTTAATACAATGCCTTCCATGATGTCCCGCAACACATTCCAGCCAATGAAGTACTTTTTAAGAGTGGTTGGAAACTTGGCTACCAATGCACAGCATGCCCCCACAATATTTTGACTGAATATTCTGTTTTTAGGTGTTGTTTGAAGGATAAATATTGACCAGGAAACCAGTCCCGTCTTGGAATATAGAAATGTGAAGACGTTCATCACATTGATACCAAAGGTGAAAGGATACAGTTCAACTCCATTGTGAATCCAGTCCTATGTTTTTGTACCTTCCTAATGTAACCTTAACTCAAGTGAGGCAGATTGTTCATTGCAGAGTTTACCTGCAGTTGGGTCACATCTCACCTTCATCCTTGTCCAATCCTCATTGTAAAGAGTCTTGTCTAGTTCATCAGTAGAATTCAGGTGTGTTGCCCTGAATTCGTCCCCAACTATACGGAGATGTCTGGAGAACACCATGCTTCTCCGAGCCTGTGAGAAACAGGAAAGAAGAGAGAACCTGCATTTGTTCGGCACCTTTCACAATCTCAGGATGTCCCAAATCAAGCAGTGAAGTATTTTGGAAGTGTGGTTACTGTTGTACTGTAGGAAACTCAGCATCCATCGCATATACAGCAAGTTCCCACACACAGTACTCTGACATAATTGAATGTTCAGCCAAAACAGATGACAGGTGTACTTATTACAACCTTAAAAGATGAAACATGTCAAACTGCTGTCGCTGCTGGATTCCTGAACGCAAGAAAATAACCCCACAAAATGACATGGAGACCTGAGGTGTAATCTGAAAATGTCCCAATGGTCAGCGGGAAGATCGCGGACCACAGGATTGAGGAATCCATTTTTTAAAAAATGTTTTATCGTGCCCGATTCATTTTTTCCAATTAAGGGGCAATTTAGCGTGGCCAATCCACCTACCCTGCACATCTTTGGGTTGTGGGGGCGAAACCCACAGAAATACGGGGAGAATGTGCAAACTCCACACAGACAGTGACCCAGAGCTGGGATTGAACCTGGGACCTCAGCACCGAGACAGAAGTGCTAACCACTGCACTACCGTGTTGCCGTAGGATTGCAGAACCCATGTAGAAACAGCAGCAACAACCTGCATTTACATAGCACCCTGGGGTATTGTAAAACATCTCGAGACGCTTCAAACAAAATGTAACATTCAGATATGTAACAAGATATTGGAACGGTGGAGGTAGCTTTTAAGGAGCATCTCAAAGATGAAGAAGGGTTAAGGGAGAGGAAATGCAGAGCTTAGGTCCTGTTGACTGAAGTCAAGGTCACCAATAGTGAAGGAGAGGAAAGGAAATCGGGGATGCTCAAGAGGCCAGAATTGGAGATATGCAGAGGTCTCAGAGGGCTGGAGGAAATTGTCATAGCAATTGTATGTTTGGATAATACCGTTTCTGTGTGATTTAACGAGTGTTAAGTGATAGATGAGACAGAAGGTAGGTGAATAGGAAGGATTTTAACTCTATGATTGTAGAAAATGTCTTATTTTTTTGGTTGTAGTGCTTAAATCCCAAAATTGCATTTAAAGCATTACAGTACTCACATCCCAGTAACTTTTGCCTGCATAATGGTCATGAAGGAGGTTTTCTGCTCTGTCTAACATTACAGACCTGGAACATAATCAAATACCTGCTCAGGAAGCCTTATAACATGAAACATGTAATAAAACGTTTTGATGACCAATTTTGGATTTGCAGTTCACCCTACACCCATTGCCGGGACCACAGGCCAAATCCAACAAAGCATTTAAAGAACCTAAAGAGTGAAGTTTAATTTATGCAGTGCCTTTCACAACCTCAGGACATCCTAACGTCTTTCAGAGCTAATGTAATACCTTGGAAACGTAGTCAACGCTGATGTAATAATTGTGATAGCCAATTTTCACACAGCAAGTTAGATCAGGAAAGGATAAGTAGGTGGCCTTGAAACTGAGGTTTGAAGAAGAAAATATTGAGGGTTCCACTGTTGAGGGCCAGAGAAAGATCGAGTTACAGTGAGAGATTGCATGGGGTATTCTAATTTTAATACAGTAGAGAAGAAACTGTGTGAAACCGCACATTCAAAAGAACCACGGAATTCAGAAGAACGATGACAGCAATATCACAGATAAATTGGGAGAAAAGTAAAGAATCGAAACAGGTGGAGGTCTGAGGCTAAAAGCAAGAGGATTGTCCCCATGACGAATCTTTTCCTGTCTGATGACCAGACAATGGAGCAGTACTCAGGTCAGGCAGAGGGAATGCTTTAAAGGTTGTTAAGTGCTATTGAGTGCTGCAACAAAAAGAGGAAATTAGGTGCCCTGGTGGGGAATATATTATTAGGGATGGCAACATGATGGTAATGTTACTGGAGTAATGCTCCAGACACGAGCTCTAATCACACAACAGCAACTGGGGAGCAGTTTAATTTCAACTAATTGAAAGATTGCAACTAATTGAAAGTCCAAAGATGTACAGGTTAGTGGATTGGCCATGCTAAATTGCCTGAGTGTCCAAAGGTTAAATGGGGTTACTGGGATAGGATGCGGGAACAGGCCCAGCCGGGGTGTTCTATCGGAGGGTTGGTACAGTGTAAGAATTCTATGTTCCTAATAAATCTAAAATAAATTGCTAGCCTCATTAATAATGACCATGAAACAACTGGATTGTTGTAAAAACACATCTGGTTCACTAATGTCCTTTAGGGAAGGAAATCTGCCATCCTTACCTGGCCTGGCCAACATGTAACATGCAATCTAGATCCACAACAATGTGGCTGCCTCTTTATTCTGGATAGGCAACAAATGCTGGCCCAGCCAGCGATGCTCACATCCTAAGAATGAATTTAGAGAAATTATCTGGCAGTGGAAGGGATGTTGGAACTCCACTTGAGGTCAAAGGAGATGAAGGCAGTCAAATGGACGCTGTCAGAATTGAGAGGTGGTAACTGTTGGCTAGGCTTGGAGATTCAAGAGATTGTTGATGTTGCACCATGCCCTGTAAACTGCTTAGAAATACTTTAGAGAAGGAATTATCATAAACATCCAATAAGAATCCTGTGTTTACATTTGCAACAGTTGTGAAAACACAGAACCAATCAGTTCTGGTTTTACATGGAGGAGACTTCTGCTCAGGCACTGCCACAAGTCAGAGGTGGCAATGGTGAGCTAGAGGTGGATATGGTCAGCATACATGCGGAACCATTCATTGAGCAGGATCCCACCCCCTCCCATCGTGGCATGTTCTCTGTCAGTGGAGGCACTCGCCATGAGACAATGATGGGATCTCCTGGTCCTGCTGATGTCTACGGCATTTTTACATGGCTTGTTCATCCCACTGCCTGAGGAACCCGCCATGGCGGGGTAACCTCCGGCAGGACCGGTAGATCCTGTCGGCGAGACCCGGCTTGATCACTGTCTGTGCGGAGTCTGCATGTTCTCCCCATGTCTGCGTGGATTTTCTCTGGGTGCTCCGGTTTCCTCTCACAAGTCCCGAAAGACATTAGGTAATTTGGGCATTCTGTCTTCTCCCTCAGTGTACCCGAACAGGCGCCAGAGTGTGGCGACTAGAGGCTTTTAGCAGTAACTTCATTGCAGTGTTAATGTAAGCCTACTTGTGACGATAGACATTATTTATAAAAAAGGACCGGAACATCCCGTCCATTGTGTTTTTGGGTGATGTAGCTGGAAGACAGCATTTAGATGAGAAATATGGAGCCAAGGATAAATCCTTGGAGCATTCTAAAGGGAATGGTGTGCGAGAAGGGGAAGGGAAGCCAATGCAAGGAGAATTTCTGGTGGTGATCAGTAGATAAATTAAACCACCTCCTGACCCACTGAACTTTGTCCCCAGAATTTTGTGTTTTGGTTTCAGATTTCCAGCATCCTCTTTTCGAATGGAGAAGAGGGTGTGTTCAACCATGTCGGAGGTTACAGACATTTTCAGAAGGATGAAGAGGAATAGCACATTATGGTCGCAGTCATATTGGGTTCCACAGAATCAACAGCACAGAAACAGATTAATGCCACTGTTCTTGCTGTTGATAAAAGGATGTCATTTGGGGGTTGGATAAAGGGCATCACCACCTCACAACATCCTCTGATTCTTAAAAGAAAATTCCCAACCTTCACAAACCTGGTTCAATTGCCAGAAAATACCCCCAGATTAAGACACAATATGGTCCCTTTTCATTCATCCACATTTCCAACATCCTGATGGAGTTGTGATGGTGAGCGAGCAGGTTGTGAACTGCAAGGATATTATGACTGGAAGCAGTTCAGGGAAGGTTCACTCGGCTGATTCCTGGGATGAACGGATCTGTCTTAGGATAAAAGTTTGAGCAGATTAGGACAATACTCATTGGAGTTTGGAAGAATGAGGTGTGATCTTATTAAAGCATCTAAGATTCTGAGGGAGCTTGACAGAGTAGATGCAGAGAGGATGTTTTCCTCTCGCGGGGGAATCTAGAATTAGGGGCACAGATACAAAACAAGGGGAATCCCATTGAAGACAGAGGTGAGGAGGAATTCCTCTCTCAGAGGGTTGTTAGTCTATGGAGTTATCTCCCACACTGAGCAGTGGAATATATTTAACATTGAATACACTCAAGGCCGAGTGAGACAAATATTTGATCTATTAGGGAGTCAAAGAGTATGGGGAGGGGACAGACTTTGGGGAGATTAAGTGGTTAAGGCCACATTTAGATCAACAACATGCTCTTGTTGAATAGCTGAGCAGGCTCAGGGGCTGAATGTTTTACCCCAGATCATATTTCTTATGTTTTTAAATATGATTCCTCTGCAAAGAGTTTTCTCAGCTTACTTTTTAAAACTATTGTCACCAGATATTACTATGATGGGGTATTGGTACACGGAGGCTGCGCTGCCCTGCCCTCTTGAACCCAATTCCTTTATCTGGCTTTGAATTCCTCCTTTTGTCTTCATCAACAAGTGTCCCAGTCAACTTACCACACACATCAATTCCCATTATCTCACTGTTGCTTGTAGGATCTTGCTATGTTCACATGAGCTCTCATGTTGGGTGAACTGGACATTTTGAATTCTCCCTCAGTGTACCCGAACAGACTGGGGGATTTTCACAGGAACTTCATTGCACTGTTAATGCAAGCCTACTTGTGACACTAATAAAGATTATTATTATGTTTCCTACATTACAGCAGTGGATAGACTTCAACGTTCTTCATTGGCTGCAAAGCACTTTGGGACATTCCGAGGTTGTGAAAGGCTCCACAGAAATGCAAATATTTTGTCTTTCTTTTCCAGATCTTCACATAGAAAGTTGTAAGAAGTGGCACGAATTTTACCAGAAGAGGTCTGACACAGTTGCTGAAGAACCACATTCCTTGGCACTTAACACTCAGGTGTCCCTTCAATCTGGTCAGATGAACACTGACTTTTTCCAGAGTTCATAGTATCCCACAGAATCCCTATAGTGCAGGAGGCCATTCGTCCAATCGAGTCTGCACCGACCCCCCTAAAGAGCACCCTAACTGAGTCCACTCCCCTGCCCTATCCCTGTAACCCCACCTAACCGTTGGACACTAAGGGGCAATGAAGCATGGCCAATCCATCTAACTTGCACATCATTGGGCATCTTTGCGTTGACAAGTATGGAGTGCTTCTTTTATTCCCTCGATTTCCCTGTGGCTTTAGATGATCAACGTCTGGCCCTTAATGCTCCTATTTCTAGAAGCGAGGTGGCCATGAAGGAACTTCAGCCGGGTAAAGCCCCTGGGCCAGATGGTCTTGGGTGTGCATTTTATAGGGGTGTGCATTTTATGTGGCATTTAAGTACCTGTTAATAGAGCCATTGGTTGGTATATACTGTCATTCTTTCAAAGTAGGTCTGATACCACCAATGCTTCAGGAGGCAAATATCTCCCTAATATTGAAGGCAGGCAAGGACCTGGAGGCGTTCTCTTGTACTGGTATAAAATAATGTGGCGATGCCAGTGCTGGACTAGGTGGGCACAGTAAGAAGTCTTACAACACCAGGTTAAAGTCCAACAGGTTTATTTAGAATCACTAGCTTTCATCAGGTGAAGGAGCGATTCTCCGAAAGCTAGTAGTATGAAATAAACATTGAGGGTTTTTCTTTAATTGACAGATCGCCAAAGAAATGCAGACATAAATATATTTTACAGTCCCTCAGTTCTGGTCACTCACTCACTGTGCTGTGGTGTTTTTCAGAAGAACAGGCACCATGATGGAAGCTGAGCCCTGCACAGATATACAGGCAATACTGAGGCCTCTCGTCTCCTCATAGCCCCAAAACCAACCCCTGTCACAAAAAAAAGACAAATGCAAATTGAAGTGGCACAATTTAACAGTGCAAACTCCTCTACTTTCACAGCTACCTTGCCTTTTTTGACATCAAAGGTTACTTTGAAGTAACAGGCTGTACATTATATACCCAAGAAAGAAAGGCTTAAATTTCAAAAGCACCTTTCGTGACATTCTAAAACACTTCACAGCCAACAAGGTACTTTTGAAGTACAGTCACTGACGTTATGCAGGAACCGCAGTATTCACTTTCCGCACAGCAATATCCCACAAACAGCAATGTGATACTGACCAAATCAACCCACTTTAGTGATCTTGGTTGAGGGATAAATACTGGCCAGGGCACGAGGCAGAACTCCCCCCGCTCTTCATCAAAAATAGGGCCTTGAGATAATTTCCATCTATCCTCGGGCAGACAGGAGCTAGATTTAATGATTCATGGTGTCTCTGATATCTGGGCATGCACAGAAAAAAGTTTGTCCTGTGATACAATCCGTTTACCGTCTGCCTAAAAGCAGATTGTGTGATTGTTATCTTGCTGCTGCTTGTGGGGCATTGCTGCGTGCAACTCAGCTGTCACAATTCCTCCATTATGATTTTAAAAATACGTGGATGGCTGTGAAGCAGTTTGGGACACCCACACTCCCTATGAACTGAAAAGTGACTTTATGCATGGAACAATCTGGATGGGAGCAGGTCTGGAATACACTATAGGTTTCAGCCATTGACAAACTCAGCGATCATAATCCAAGATGTGCTCTCCCATTTCTGACAGTTTGCAAAATAACAGTGTTTTGAGTCTATCAGCAGACGAATGAACGAATGCAGCAGATTTCAAATCTGTACTTAAATTCTCAACTCCTATCAAAAGACATTTGTGAGGTTCTGTGTCATCTCATTTCATTTGGACTAGTGACCATGATAGAACATTTACACATTAACTTTCAATGCCGGATTTTGTGCATGGATTTCACAGCCTCTGAAGGCAGGAAATCTACTAACAACCCATGTCCAGGTTAAGGGTTATATTCACACTCTACTCAAACTGCAATGAAAGGATATCAAGAAGAGCATCTTTAACAATTGAGTAAAGGTCTTCCTCACAGTGGGATTTAAAGGCACCCAGGCTACTTTCCCAGAAACGGTATCTAAACTTCCACCTCAAGACAAGGCCGAGCTGCGAGAGCCATGAATTCTAGCCAGTGTACGGCAAGGGTTAATCAGACTGTCCTGAAGACTGCTAATGTTACAGTGCTATTGATATTGTAATGATATTAACTTTTGGTCAGAGAAGGTTAAGCCAATTTAAAATATCACTGTGCTATTGATCCATGGCTGACCTTAAAGCAACGGTAGGCTTAGTCACTTAAGACAACTTAATTCAAAGAAAAGGCAAGTGCATACTGATTCATATATCTTACGGACTGTAATCAGCTGATGATACGTACATGAAAAGGCTCCACAAAGGAAAACTGATACGAATTGAGACCAAATCAAAGACAGACTAATAATTATAAGTTTCACTTGGTGGATAGGAATCATTTTTTTTAAGAAAATATTTTATTGAAGCATTTATAATTTTCACAGTTTAACACATCAACATTTTTAAACAACCGGCAGGCCAACGCACGCAAAACACCTAAAAGAACAAAAACCAGAAAACACCGTCCCCTACGACCCCCGCCCTATTCCTTAATTACCAGTATACTAAGTTCCCTGACCTTATCTAACATTGCCATGCCTCCTGTTTTCCTCTCCCCCCCCCCCCCCCCCCCCCACCTTTTCCCCACCTCCCCTTACTGCTGATGTTCAATTTTCCTTGAAGGAATCGATGAACGATTGCCATCTCCGGGCGAACCCCTGAGTTGATCCTCTCAAGGTGAACTTGATTTTTTTCCAGACTCAGAAACCCTGCCATATCGCTGACCCACACTCCTGACTTTGGGGGCTCCGGGTTCCTCCATCCCAGCAAAATCCATCTCCGGGCCACCAGGGAGGAGAAAGCCAGGATATCGGCCTCCCTCTCCCCCTTGGCCCTTGGACTTTCCGATACCCCAAATATTGCCAGCTCTGGACTCGGAGTTACCCTCCCTTCCAGGACTTCTGACATAACGTCCGCGAATCCCTGCCAGTGGTGGAATAGGAATCATAAATACAAGACCATCAATATGATTAAAAACAGAGGAGTTATATAGGTCTAGGGCAAAATGAATGTTATTGGTTGAGAATGATTCAATTACATTTTCCATATATCATAGAATCAGAGAATTTACAGTGCAGAAGGAGGCCATTTGGCCCATCGAGTCTGCACCAGCTCTTGGAAAGAGCATCCTACCCAAGCCCACACCCTATCCTCATAACCCAGTAACCCCACCCAACACTAAGGCAATTTTGGACATTAAGGGCAATGTATCATGACCAATCCACCTAACCTGCACATCTTTGCACTGTGGGAGGAAACCGGAGCACCCGGAGGAAACCCACGCAGACACCGAGAGAACGTGCAGACAGTGACCCAAGGCGGGAATCAAACCTGGGACCCTGGAGCTGTGAAGCAATTGTGCTAACCACCATGGGAGTGTATTTTAACTAATATATAATTGTCCAATACAGAATTCTGTTGACAGCCAGGCAAAGGGGCCGGCTTCGGAAATAGAATTTCACAAGCCTGGTGAACAGAGTGAAAGTGGACTCACAGAGGTGGGATAGCCTCCCTCTGTCATTGGTTGGCAGTATTCAGTTGGTGAAAATGAATGTCCTGCTGTGTTTTCTGTTCTTATTTCAGTGTTTGCCAAAATCGTTTTTTGGGGGAGTGGAGAGATTGATTTTGATGTTCATTTGGGTGGGAAAAGTATTAGGAAGATGGTGCTTCAGAAGGATTGGCAGTTGGAGGGATTGACAGTTGGGGGCTTGGCATTGCCAAGTCAGATATATTATTATTGGGTGGCGAACGCTGAGGAGAAGTTGCTGGGTTGATGTGGAGATCCAGATGTTTTATGAGTGCGGATGGAGTCGGGCTCGTGTAGCGGGTCGGGCTAAGATAATGGCTTCTCTATCTTTCTCGCCCTGGGAATACTCGGGGAATCCAGTAGTGGCCTCAATGCTGAAGATATGGAGCCGATTTCGACAGCACTTCAAATTGGGGGTGGTATTGAAGTTGGTGCCGGTTTGTGAGAACCACATGTTCGAGCCGGCCAGGTTAGATGCTAGTTTAGGTCATGGGACGAGAAGGGGGTGGCTGTGATGAATGACTTGTTTTTGGAGCGCTGGTTTGCGAGCTTTGAAGAGTTGGCGGAGAAATTTGGACTTTCATGGCAGAGATGTATAGATATTTCCAGGTGCGTGACTTCACAAAGATCTTTCCGACGTTTCTAGTGGTGCTCCTTTCCTTGTGTTGGAGAGGGTTTTGTTACTGGCAGGGACGGAGGAGGGGAGTACCTTGTGGGATTTATGGGAGGCTTACAACGGAGGAGGCAATATCCTTGGAGGGGTTTAGGTGTGAGATTCTGCGTAGGCTGAACGCAAAGTCAACATGTACGAGGTTAGGGCTGATGCAGTTGTCGGTAGAGCACAGGGTCCATTTAACCAAATTCAGGACGAGCAGGCTATTTGCGGGGGTGGAAGATGAGTGTAAGTATTGCGGGAGGGGCCCAGCTAACCACATACACATGTTCTGGTTGTATCCTGAGTTTGTGGGTTTCTGGGTCTCCATCTTTAGCACCATGTCGGTGATCCTACAAATTGAACTGAAGCCTTGTCCCCTCAGGGCATGGGTCCTGCCGGAGCTGCAGATTGGGTCCGGGGCTGATTTTCTTACCTTCATAGAATTTACAGTGCAGGAGGAGGCCATTCGGCTCATCGAGTCTGTACCGGCCCTTGGAAAGAGCACTCGACCCAAGCCCACACCCTATCCCCGTAACCCCACCCAACCTTTTTGGACATTAAGGGAAATTTAGCACAGCCAATCCACCTAACCCGCACACCTTTGGACTGTGGAAGGAAACCGGGAGGAAGCTCACGGAGACACAGGGAGAATGTGCAGACTCCGCACAGACAGTGACCCAAGCTGGCAATCGAACCTGGGACCCTGGAGCTGTGAAGCAATTGTGCTAACCACTGTGCTGCCGTGCTGTCCACTGATTGCTCAAAGGCGGGTGCTGATGGGTTGAAGGTCAGCTTTGCCGCCCATCGCTTCAGTATGGCTGGGGGATCTTGCATCTCAAGAAAGTTAAGTACACCATGAGGGGCACAATGTTTTTTTTTAAATTTAGAGTACCGAATTAATTTTTTCCAATTAAGGGGCAATTTAGCATGGCCAATCCACCTAACCTGCACATCTTTGGGTTGTGGGGTTGAAACCCTCGCAAATACGGGGAGAACGTGCAAACTCCACACGGACAGTGACCCAGAGCCGTGATCGAACCCGGGACCTCGGCGCCATGAGGCAGCAGGGTTAACCCACTGCGCCACTGTGCTGCCCTTGAGGGGCACAATTGAAGGGTTCTACCGAAGTCGGGGGGGGGGGGCGCGCGAGGGGAATGTGTTACTATCTGTTATCGTTTTTGGTATGTATACAGTTGAATAAATATATTTTTTTTAAAGTCAGGCAAAGGATGCAAGAGGAATGTATAAAAATTTGCCGAAAGGGGGCAAGCACAGTGGCAGAGTGATTAGCATTTCTGCCTCCGGCACTGAGGACCTGGGTTCAAATCCCGGCCCTGGGTCACTGTCCATGAGGAGTTTGCACATTCTCCCCGTGTTTGCGTGGGTTTCAGCCACAACCCAAAGATGTGCAGGGTAGTTGGATTGGCCACGTTAAATTGCCCCTTAATTGGAAAAAATAATCGGGTACTCGAAATTTATTTTAAAAAAGAAAAAAAATTCACCGAAAGATAAGCAATCAGAATTTTAACATGTTTAGATCTACAACCAACAATCCTTAGGTCTGGTAGTCATGATTATCTTTTAGATGTATGTTTCTGTACCTTTATCGTACATGTGCTTCAATCTGTGACATCTGATATTCAATAAAGAATCTTATTTATTTGAGGAGTAAATTACGTAGAAGAGATCGGCCTCCAACAGTAGGACAGTCATCACTAATTAACTTAATCCTTGCTCACAATTAGTTCGGTAATTGTGTTCGTCACCTATGAAGACTTGCAATCAATCTCTGTTAAATTTCGAAAGTCAAAATACTGCAGATGCTGGAAATCAGACGTAAAAACAGAAAATGATGGAAACGCACAGCAGGTCTCGGACCTAATAAGATGCTTTGATTATGTTGAGGTTAACATGACGACAAGGGGGTGGAGAGTTGAAATGAAAGTCATTCCTGGTTGTCCAGCTACCAGAATGGTAGAGAGGAATATTCAGAATAAAGCACTTTCTAAAATAAATAAGAGAGGTTTGAGCCATTGTAACGCACTGCTCTCCAAAGGAGTAGCTGAATGGACACAAACTGCGTTGCTTCCTTTTATCATTTCAATGCTTGCTTTTCAGTGTGCTTCAAAGGATTGAGTAAATACTTAGAAGAAAATTGCAGGGCCATGGGGGAAAGCAATGGAGAATGATTTATATCTCTTAGAGGTGGTACAGGCATGAAGGGCCCCTGAATGCTCTGGTTCAATAAGCCCTGCCACAATAAACTGCCAAGACTCCTGAGCTGCAATATAACATCACACCCCTGCCTTAGCCGATATCAAAAAGAGAAATAAAGAATGAAGATGATAATGTGGTTTCAATGTGAAACACAAACAAGCTTTCCAAATACCTATAGAATCCCTGTTTGTCATTCCTGTAGGCAAGATCCTCAATGCAGAGCCGCTCATCCACCTTTTCTTCCCAGTGGCCCTCTGTCCAGCCTTCTGAGTATCCTTGGAGAACGTAGATTTGCTGAATGAAGGGACCGCCAGACTCTGAGTGAGCAAGAAAGGGAGAGATTGTAAAGGGAGCAGATCAGAACCCTGCAAGGCATCATTGAAGCAGAAATTCACAACCTGAAAGAGCAGTGGAAGCAGGTTCAATTGTAACTTTCAAAAGATAAGTGGATCGGTGCTCGAAAAGGAAAACATTTCAGGGCGATGGGGGGAGGAGGTGTGTAAGACATAAGGCTGTTAGTTTTTATACTTTGGGGTGTCTGAAAGGACAGATGAAGCAACTATAATAGGAGCTTGCAAAAGGGTAGGTGTACATATATATATAATATATATATATATATACAGTAGTCCCCCGTTATACCGCGCTCAGCAATACCGCGGTTCGCGATATGGCAGGGGGGGGCTTATGGACCCCAACTTACTTGCCTCATTTTAAACTCTTTTTGAAACAGCACCAATTTTAGCCGCGATGATTAGACCGATTAGCAGCGATGATTACCCGCGATGATTAGACCGATTAGCAGCGATGAGTAGCCGCGATGATTACTGTAGAACGATTAGCCGCGATGAGTAGCCGCGACCGATTAGCCCGATTACCCAGCCATAAAAGGGATACCTTTTTCAGTGCAGGTATCTTCGAGTTCAGTTACTGTCGTTCAAAATGTTTAAGCGCAAGTCTTACACAGTGAAGCAAAAGATACATTTGATAGACCGGCTTCTAAACAGGGAAACAAAGGCAAAATTATCCAGAGAGACTGGTGTACCAGAGTCAACCGTCCGTGGGTGGGTGAAAGATGAGCCCAATTTAAGAGCATATGTTGGGACAGTTTCTCAGAGTGAAGGGCTTACCAGGAAAAAGGCAAGGAACTCTAGTGACATTAACTTGGAGAAGGCTGTGTTCACCTGGTTTGTCCAGGAACAGTCTGGTGGCACCCCCCCTATCTGGACCTATCATCAGGACTCAGGCTGAGAAGTTCCATCACCAGCTCCACCCAGAGGACAGCAATTTCGTAGCCAGCAAGGGTTGGCTCCATCGGTTCCAGAAAAGACATGGGATAGGTGCAGTTACCATCAGTGGTGAACAGAGATCCGCCGACTCAGGAGCAGCAGCAGCCTTTCCCCACACATGTTGCAAGAGGAGCTGACCCCAGAGCAACTCTACAATGCAGATGAGTCAGGGCTTTACTGGAAGATGCTGCCTGACAAGACCCTAGCTTTCAAGGATGATGCCCACAAGACTCTGGGGTACAAGCAAGCCAAGAACAGGCTCACCATCCTGTTTGCCAGCAATGCCACGGGAACACACAAGCTGAAGCCATTGATTGTGGGCAAATTCAAGTCTCCTAGATGCTTTCAACTCATCAACATGGAGAACCTACCCATTACCTACCGGAACTCTGGCAAAGCCTGGATGACAGCTTCCTTATTTGAGGAGTGGTTCTTCAAGTTCTTTGTACCCAGTGTCAGGGACCACCTTAGTGCCCGCAACTTACCGCAGAAGGCCACACTCCTACTGGACAACTGCTCAGCCCACCCTCAGGGAGATGTTCTCAAGACCAGGGATGGGCAGATCCAAGTGCTCTATCTCCCAAAGAACACCACCAGCAAGATCCAGCCATGTGATGCTGGCATCATTCAGACCTTCAAGTCTGTGTACAAAAAGGAACTAATCCTGGAAATGATAGGCTCTCCTTTCACTGTCCCAGATTACCTGAAAGCCATCACCATCAAGGATGCCTGTTATCTGGCAGGGAAGGCCTGGGGAGCTGTGACGGAGAAGACCATCGGCAACTGCTGGAACAAGGCCCTAGGAGCAGCACTCCCACGACCCCAACATTACCCGGATGAAGAGGACTTCGTAGGCTTTACTGAAGCAGAGATCAGGGCAGCTGAGGAGAGGCTAGAGGACCACCTGGATGAGAACCTAACACTCCAGGATTGGGTGAACAGGTGGTCAGCAGCAGAGGACGACATGGCACCCGCAGAAACATTCACAGAGGAGGAGATCATCGACCAGGTCACCCAAGAGGAGGCAGAAGAAGAAGAATCCCAGCTCACAGTGGCAAAGAGCCACTCGGATGCCATCACGCACCTGAGGGAAAGGTTGCCCATGTATGTGGGAGAGCTAGACCCTGTGAGGGCTGCACCCCCAATTACAGATTCTGTCTCTCCCGATCCTGCCGCACCTCCAGAGCCAAAATCTGTGATTGGAAGAGGGGTGATTGTGGGAGAACAAAGACTTGCTCCACATCACTCACTGGTAATGGAAGCCCGTTGAGCTCAGTCAATGTATCAACAGCCAGCATTCTAGCATCAGGAAGAAATGTGTAATCCAGATAGTATTCTGTCTGTTTTGTAAAGCAGTGAAAGAATGTTCTGATGTTTAAAGAGGATTAGGTTTGATAAATGCATTTTCCTAGCAGAAGGTTGTGTGAGCCAGGAATGTCCATAGTATATGGAGGCAGCACAAGCTTTATGGCTTCTTGTTTTAAAGGACAAAATGTACGATTTTATCTTTTCGATATTTTGTTAAGACGACAGAAAATTGGTGAACATTCAGTAATTCAGTGACAGAAAAACTTACATGATCTACTGAAATAGTTGCTCATTTCATGAAAAATGGGGGTTTTCTCTGTATGTGTTCTACATTTCTTACAAATGAGACACCTGTCTTTAAGGTACTATGAGTGGCAACCAAAAATTTATTTTTCCTAATGCCATTTTGTGACAGGGAAATTGACTGATCTGCTCTAAAGTAATAGTAAAACACTTGGATGCTGGAGATCTGAAATAGAAACAGAAAATGGTAGAAAATCTCAATAGGTCTGGCAGCATCTGTACAGCGAGAAACTAGTATCACTGTTTTGAGTACAATACCGCTCTTCTTCGGAATTGTGATTTTCCGGATTGATGTTGACTAACTCAGCGGAGTTATAATTACTGCCAGATCACAATATTGCTCTGTCAGTGATCTTCATAGAGTCTACTCACTTGAGTTTTGGCGACCCGGACAGGAGAATGGTGCAGGCTTCTTTGTTTAATATTTGAAGGTGTCAATCCACTTTGGAGTGGCACATTGGTGCAGTGGTTAGCATTGCTGCCTGCGGCGCTGAGGACCCAGGTTCGATCCAGGCACCGGACCACTGTCTGTGGAGTTTGCATATTCTCCCCGTGTCTATGTGAGTTTCACCCCCACAACCCAAAGATGTGCAGGTTAGGTGGATTGGCCACCCTAAATAGTCCCTTAATTGGGAAAAAACTAATTGGCTACTCTAAATTTTAAAAAAAGGTCAATCCACTTTGAGAGGAAAGGATTACAATTAAATGTGCAATAAATAGCATTGTCCTGTGATCAATTGCGCACTTTGGGAGATACATTAGGTTTTTGCATGTTGCAAAAGGAAACATACAGAGTTTGTTCATGGTACTTTGAAGCAGAAGTAGCACAAGAGGGTAGCACGGGCGAATTTTAACTAAATATTGTACTTTTGTGCTCATGACAGATTAAATACCGCTGGCGCATGATCTCCTCCATTAGAAAGAAGCAACATTTGATCTCTTTTGGTCCAACAATACCCATGTGGCTGTGGACTTCTTTCTAGCCCACTTTCAACATCTCTGTACTGCAAAAACTATACACTTCATGGAGGAGGGAAGAAACACATTCCACCTATTTCCTTTCCATTCGCTTGCATTGTATCAAATAGTGAAATGAAAGGATGTAAAAACAATTCAAGTGGTGGGGCGATGGAGGGATTTAAAACATAGATGAGAATTTTAAAATCAAAACTCATTGGGAGCCAACATAGCACAGGGAGCATGGGGGGGGAGGAAGAGAGAGGAAGAGAGAGAGAGAGAGAGAGAGAGAGAGAGAGATGTGCTGGGAAATGCCGTTAATATGCAGGATTACCTCAAAATTAAGATAGGTAGAATGTTTTTCCCCTTTATTCTTTTATTCTTTCACAGGATGTGGGTTCGACTGGCTGGGTCAGCATTTGATGCTAATCCCTATTGAACTCAGTGGCTTTTCAGAGGACGGCTAAGCATCAACCCCAAATGTGGGTCGGGAGTGGCATGTAGGTCAGACCGGTTAAGGATGGTAATTTCCTTCCCAAAATGACATGGGTGAACCAGATGTGTTAAATGACAACCGCTTACTGAGATTAGCTTTTAATTCCAGAACTGAAATTCATTTTCCCCCAACTGCCATGGTAAGATTTCCCATGATAGCCCAGTTCCCTAGAATATTAGCCTGGGCCTCTGGATTACAAGTGCAGGCATTATCACTCCCATGTGGGGGACCAGCCAGGGGCTTGTTGGAGTAGTCGAGCTTAGAGGTAATGAAGGCACGATGAGGGTTTCATCAGATTCCAAGTTAGAAAGATTTTATAATGTTTATAGACTTTGGTATATGTACTACATTATCTATCCAAAGAAATCCTGGAAAAATATTTTTACACAAATACAGAAGGTTTGTATCTGCATCACCTAATGAAGTTAAAATGAGAAAGGAGCCCATGAAAACCAAAGGGTAGCCCCAAAAAGCAAATGGTAACCTGAGAAAATCTCAACATGAGCCCATGGAAAGAAAATAATACTTTGAATAGTGACCCAAACCATGTAAGGAACAGAATTATGAACTGAATAAAACATGAGACAGCCCTAAACTAATTTGGAAGTTCTCGATAAAGTGACATCATGCTCCCTGTTCATCTTTTGTCCCATACTTAACAAACAATCAGAACTGCCCGAGATTGGTTAAGGTTCAAGGTACCTGCAATGAACTGCTCATATTCAATGACGGGGATGTTCTTGTTTAGGCTAGGCATGTCAAAAAATGCAGACCAGGGAATGCGAACTTGTTCAAGACCTTTGCTCTGCCAGTGGTAGAGATGCCCCCAAGGAGGCAGGACCAGCACCCAGTCTTCACTCTTCATTAGTGCCTGCGCCAAGGATGCCATACGGAGGTAGACATCACGCCGAAGATTAAACCCCTCAGGTGGATTCACATCATATAATAAATATCTAAACCAACAGAGAAGATTTCCATGATCAGCATCATCTGCAGTGCATCCCTAATATTGGTTGTATTTTTCCATTACCATTGAGTAGAAGTACACCACTTCTATTCTTTGGTGCTCCTCACCATCTTATTATCAACCCATCTGCTCGTAGTGCATCTTCCCGCAATCATTACTCTCCCGTGAAATACAATTGTCCCTTCCATCCATTAGTACTGTCCCCATGGAGTATAATTGTCCATTCACTCCAATGCTACTGTCCCGATGGAGTATTATTGTTTCTTCTCTCCATTAGTACAGTCCCTATGGAATATTACTGTGACTTCCCTCCATTCAAACGGTCGCCATGGAGTATTATTGTCCCTTCCCTCAATTCGTTCTGTCCCTGTGGAGTTTTATTGTCTCTTTCCTCCATTAGCACTGTCCCCAGAGAGTATTATTGTCCCTTCCCCCCCATTTGGACTGTCTCTGTGGAATATTATTGTTTCTTCCCTCTTTTAATACTCTTCCTGTGAAGTATTGTCTCCTCCCTATATTCTTACTCTCCTTCTAGAGTATTAATGTCTCTTCCCTCCATTAGTCCTGTCCCTGTGGAGTATTACTGCCTCTTCCCTTCAGTCGTATTGGCCTGTAGAATATTATTGTCCCTTCCTTCCATTAGGACTGCTGCCATGGGGTATTAACGTCTCTTTCGTCCATTAGTACTATCCAGGTGGAGTATTATTGTCCTTTCCCTCAATTAGTACAATCCCTGTGGAGTATTACTGTCTCTTCCCACCATTAGTACTGTTTCCATGGAGTATTATTACTGCTTCAATAAAAGCAAATTACTGCGGATGCTGGAATCTGAAACCAAAAGAGAAAACGCTGGAAAATCTTAGCAGGTCTGGCAGCATTTGTAAGGAGAGAAAAGAGCTAACATTTCGAGTCCATATTACCCGTTGTCAAAGCTTTGACAAAGGGTCATCTGGACTCAAAACGTTAGCTCTTTGCTCTCCTTATAGATGCTGCCCGACCTGCTGAGATTTTCCAGCATTTTTTCTTTTGATTATTACTGCTTCTCTCCATTAGTACTGTCCCTGTGGAGTATTATTACCTTTTCTCTACATTATTACTGCCCCCATGGAGTATTATTGTCTTTTCCCCTCTATTGTTATAGCCCCATTCCTTCTATTATTCTCTCTTGGGCAGTCCCTCAGATTACTTGCGTCCACTCGGGGAGGTGGGGTCTGCAGTGAGTGAATCACCTCGCGATATCTCTCCAAGGATATGAGGTGTCTGCTGTACATTGTCTACGTTTCTGTTGCATACAAGTGGGCGGAGACTATGGCTTTGCTGTACACCATGAGCTTGGTGCTGGATTTGAAGTCTCAGTCTATGAATACTCTGTTCCTCAGGCGTCCGAAGACTGCACTGGAGTCAATGTCGAGACTGCTTCCATTGGGCAGGAGATACAGAAGTCTGAGAACACGCATGAACAGACTCAAAAACAGCTTCTTCCCCGCTGTTAACAGACTCCTAAATGATCCTCTCATGGACTGACCTCATTAACACTACACCCTGTACGCTTCATCCGATGCCGGTGCTTATGTAGTTACATTGTATACCTTGTGTTGCCCTATTATGTATTTTCATTTCTTCCCTTTTCTTCCCATGTACTGAATGATTGGTTGAGCTACTCACAGAAAAATACTTTTCACTGTACCTCGGCACACGTGACAATAAACAAATCCAATCCAATGTTGGATTTTGTCGCTCAATATCTGCTCGCACCGAGAAGATGCTCCTGGGGTATGGTAAATCATCCACAACGCCCAAGGGCTCACTGTGGATATTGATGGTTGGGGGGCAGTTCTGTGCAGCAGGTGCAGGCTGGTGGAGAACCTTTGTTTTCTGGATGTTCAGTCCGAGGCCCATTCTCTCATAAATCTTGTGAATGTGTCGACCGATGGTTTGCTGCTCAGCCTCAATGTGCGCGCACACAGGCACCATCAGTGTACTGCAGCTCGATCACAGAGGTTGCGTGGCCTTGGTTCTGGCCTGGAGGCGTCGGAGGTTGTTTCCTGCTTGTCCGATAGGTTGGCTCCACTCCAGCGAGGGGCTTCAGGGTGACGGGGTGGAGTGTTGCTGTAAGGAAGATAGAGAAGTGTTGGTGCTGCTCCCTGTACTTTTCCTGGATTTTCTTTTTTTAAATTTAGTGTACCCAATTCATTTTATTCCAATTAAGAGGCAATTTAGCGTGTTCAATCCACCAATCCTGCACATCTTTGGTTGTAGGGATGAAACCCACGCAAACATGGGGAGAATGTGAAAACTCCACACGAACAGTGACCCAGAGCTGGGATCGAACCTGGGACCTCGGCACTGTGAGGCAGCAAGGTTAACCCACTGCGCCACCGTGCTGCCCTTATTTTTCCTGGATTTGGATTTGTCGTGTGCTGGAGATCATGCCTATTGAGCCTCTTGATGGGCTTAAGCCGCATTGACTCAGGGAGGAGCTCTTCAGCCAATGGGAGGAGGCAGTTGAGGAGTATTCTCGCGATGACTTTTCTCAGGTGGAGAATTGGGAAATCCCTCTGTACTTTCTGCAGTCGGACCTGTCTCCTTTCTTGAAGATGGGTCACCGTTAAGGCATCTCAGAGATCATCCGGCATGCTCTCTTCCTTCTAGACAGGGTGAGGAGGTTGTGGATTCTTGTCAAGAGTGCATCTCGGCTGCATTTCAGTACATCTGTGAGGATTCCACCTTCACCAGAGGCCTCGTTGTTCTTCGGCCATCGGATGGTCTTTTTGACCTCATGGTGAACTGGGGCTGTGCTGAGATGGGTATGGGTAGCGTGTTGGCGGGACGCTGTCGAGGACGCTTAGGTCTTGGTTGAGGACGTCCTCAAACTGCTCTCTCCAGTGGGCATTGACTGCCACTCTGCTCTTTGATGAGTGCCTCTCCGTTTTTGGCTCAGTAGGTTGGACCCCAGTGTACTCAGACCGTAGATGGTTTCGATTGTGAAGCAGCCTTATGCGTCGTGGTTGTTGGCGAGTTGCAGAGTCTCCTACGCTCTTTCCACCCACCATCTGTTCTTTAGGTTGCGGGTTCTTCGTTGTATCTCTGTCTTCAGTTGTCTGTCGGCCTGTTTCTTCTCACCCAAGTTTTGGTGGAGCTACCAGTTCAGGGACGCCTTACGCTTGAGGTCAAGGCGATCCTGGATCTCCTGATCATTCTTGTTGGACCAGTCATGGTGTTTCCTGGTCAAGAGCCTGAGCGTCTCCTCGCAGGTGCTGACTATGGTGGCTTGAAGGTGGACCAGGTGCTGTGGCTTGTTGGTTCTTGCCAGATTAGCTGAGACACGCCGGCTGAGTAGCTTTTTCTTCTCAGGGTCTTTGAGTCCAGTGATATTGAATCTTCTACCTGTGTCAGTTTGGGGCCAGGGTTATGGAGATGGTAGAGCAGATTGATCACTGGTCAGTCCAGCAATTGTCGGGTCGGTTAGTGCATGGGTGGTGCGGATGCATTTGTGGTCCCTTGCCATGATATAGTCTATTAGGTGCCAGTGCTTGGAGCTGGGGTGTTGCCATGGTCTTCTGCTTGTCCCTCTGGCGGAATAGGGTGTGAGATAACCAGGTCATGTTCTAAACGTATTGTCAGGGGGAGGACTCCATTGGCGTTTGTTTTTCCCACTCCTTCCATGCCTAATACACCTTTCCAAAGGTTTGCATCCTTCCCGACTCTAGCACTGAAGTCGCTGAAGAGAATTAGCTTGTCTCCCTTTGGGATGCGGGATTGATCGAGGCTAGAGTAAAATGACTCTTTTGTCTCATCCATTGCATCTAGTGTTGGGCTGCAGGCACTGACAGTGGTGATGTGTTTCTGGGCCAGGATGAGCCATAGGGTCATGCGTCATTCACTCACCTCGCTGGGGGGTCCGACCAACTCATTTTTTACGGTGATGCCGACAATCATCTTCTGGTTTGCCTTTCCAAAAGAACATAAATCGGGCAACTTGTTCTTTAAGCTGGCCTTCCCCTGCCAGTCGTGTCGCCCTCATGGCAGCGATGTCAATGTTGTGGTTTCGGAGTTCCGGGCTATGATGGTATGCAACGTTCAGGTATGTTGCTATTGGGATTGTCTATGAAGATCCTGAAGTTCCAGGTCCCGAAATTCATGAGGCTGGGTGGGGAAGAGTTGGGGTGAAAGATGCCTGTACGCGGATTCTTTTAACATGGGGAGGTCGTTGCACATCAACCACCATAAGGTCCCAGCGGAGCCTGGTCTTGGCCCAGTTGCAGAGAAATCCCAGACGACTGGTGACCAGGCTTTGCCGGAGGACGGGGACTAACACACACTCATCATCCTCCGATCATCTGCCTGACAGTGACGGCACGTTTAAAGGGTGACGTCATTTAATTTTCATTCCCCCTCATGCCTTGCAGACTCGCCTCTGCTTGCACCTCTCACCCCGCGGCTGCTCCTGCCCCCAGACCAATCAGCTGCTTTTATTTTCTGCGTCACTCTCCGAATCCTCATGTCATAGCAGGAGCTCTGCCTCTGGATTCAGTGAGGGTACGCTGTGTTGTTCTTCTCAAGTATCGCTCCAATGCTCCGTCCTCCAAGTCCATTCCGTGGAGACTGACCTTGTTTCTCCACCCGTCTCCTCGTGCTCTTTTATCCTGTGTCTTTGCCACTCTTGTCACATCTTTCATTGTCATGGGAGCGTCCCTTTAAGAAATGTTTTGTCTTATCAAATGGCTTCAGTGAGTGGGTGGAGCTGGGCTGTGGCTCTGAGTTTTACTTTTGTTTTTGAGCTGTTGTGTAGCTTTGAGTTTTTCTGCTTTCGTTTTCACATTTGGAAGCTGGATTCAGACAGAGAAGTCTTGTCTCTCTCTCTGCCTTTTAAAAGCTGTCGCCAGATTACGTGATAACTTAAAAGTGATAACTGTTTTCTGGTGAACTCCATGATATACTTTGAAGTTTTCTATACCCTGGCCCATAACATCATCCTGTGTCGCCGCCACACTCCTCGTGCTTTCACCGTGTCTCCACTGCTCTCCTCTCACTCTTTCACCCTGTGTCTCTTCCGCTCTACTTTCGCTCTTTCACCGTGTCCCTACTCTCGATCATTACTGGCTTCATGGAAGATTATGATCTCTTCCCTCCATTAGCTGGTTCGCGATGCAGAACAAGGCCAGCAAAGCAGCTTCAATTCCCGTACTGGCTGAGGTATTCATGAAGGTCCACATTGTCTTCTTTTTAAAAAAATACATTTAGAGTATCCAATTAAGGGGCAATTTAGCGAGGCCAATTCACCTACCCTGAACATCTTTTTGGGATGTGGGGTTGAGACCCACACACACCCGGGGAGAATGTGAAAAATCCACAAGGACAATGCCCGGGGCCCGGATCGAACCCAGGTCCTCAGTGCCGTGAGGCAGCAGTGCTAACCACTGCACCACCGTGCCGCCCAAAGGTTCACCTTTTCAACCTTGCCCCTCATCTGAGGTGTGGTGATCCTCAGGCTACATCTTCACCAGTCAGCTCTCCCCCTCAAAGGGAAAAGCTGCCCATCGTCATCTGGGACTATGGCAAATTTACTTTACTGTCTCCACGGAATATTATTGTCTCTTCCCTCCATTATTACTGTCACCATGGAGTATTATTGTTTATTCTCTCCATTACTACTGTCTTCATGGAGTATTATTGTCCCTTCCCTCCATTAATACTGGTCCCGTAGAGTATTACTGTCCTTTCCCTCCTTTTGCACTGTATCCGTGGAGTATTGTTGTCTCTTTTTTCCATTATTACGGCTTGCGTGGAGTTTCATTGTCTGTTCCCTCCATTAGTCCTGTCTCTGTGGAGTATCACTATATCTTCCCTCCATTAGTACTTTCTTATGGAGTATGATGTCTTGGGTAAACTGGGTCTGCGAGGACTGTGTATACTGCAGCAGTGAGAGAGACAGGCTTCCAACACTTGAAGTGCAACTCAATTTTATTGAACTCTTAACTATCATACATACTTAACTGTGGGTTGACACTATGCTGACGTGACTGGAGACCTGAGGCTAACCTGACCAGACTATCTTACTACCACATGGTGTATGTGCTAGTTGTTGCTCACGGGCTCTGACTGTCTCAGAGGCTGGATCCCAAGAGAGCGGGAAGACTAGTGCCCTCTGGCTTTATAGTGGTTGTGTCCTGTCTGGTGATTGGCTGCTGTGTTCTGTGTGTTCATTGGTCAACCTGTATGTCAATCACTGCCTGTCTGCGCACCATCATATAACTGTGTATATATTAATACAGAGTATTATTACCTTTTCTCTCCATTAGTACTATCCTCATGGAGTATTATTGCCGTGTCTCTATTATTACTGCCACAGTGGAATAACATTGCCCCTTCTCTCCATCATTACTGGCCCTGTGGAAGATTATTGTCCCATCCACCCATTAATACTAACCCCATGGAGTATTGCCTCCGTTCACAGTGTCCGTATAGTATTGTCTCTTTCCTCCATCATGTTGGCCTCTGTGGCATATTATTCTCTTCCCTCCATTATTACTGTCTCCATGGAGCCTTATTGTCCCTTCCATTAATGTGACCCCGTGCAGTATTACTGTCCTTTGCCTCCATTCGTACCCTGTTCGTAGAGTATTGCCTCTTTTCTCCATTATTACTGTCCCCGTGCAGTATTACTGTCCCTTCCCTCCATTCGTTCGTTCTGTCTCTGTGGAATATTGTTGCCCGCTCCCTCCATTAGTATTGACCCCGTGAGTATTATTATCCCTCCGCTCCGTTATGATTGCCCGTGTGCGGTATTATTACCGTTACCTGCGGTGTTGGGCCGCCGAGACGTCGTGGCCGCCGATCTGTCCGGGACTGAAAGCTCCCCCGTCGCCGGGCATTTGGGCCCGGCCAGGCGGCCCCAACAGGAGGCAGAGGAACGCGGATAGAGGCACCGGGAGTGGCGGCAGCACCATGTTATCGGGGCTGGGTACGTCGCTAAAAAACTTTCTCACCCTCTTCCGCCCCACACCGGAAGTGGCTGCAGTGCGTCGGTGTAATCGGTCCCTCTCCACCCGCGGCATCGTTAACGGTCGCGGCGATGGCAGGAACGGCGCTGAAGCGGCTAATGGCCGAATACAAGCGTAAGTGGAAAGAGGGTGGTGGATGGGGCGCACGCACGCACAAATAAGAGAGGCCGCGGTTTTAGTGCGGCTCTTTGGGGGGAAGAGAGAGAGAGAGAGAGGCCTGAGCAGCGGCTTGGCCTGCAGGAAATTAGGGTATTTGGTCCCGCCCGAAGGTTGCGGTTCATCAGGGCAGAGCTCAGCTTGGTGGGGGTTGGGTTCGGTTGGGGTGGGGGTTCGGTTGGAGGGAGGGGGGTCGCAGCCACGTCTCTGGAGCAATAGGAGGAACAGCAGGAATTCTTGTCCATCCACCTAACCGGGAGATCCCCCGATTCCTCCTTTTAATTAGCCCTTCAGTGGGCTGTTAATCTGGAACACGCAATATCTGCTGGCACCTTTGGAGCCTTCTGTGCCCAACCAAAGGGACTGGACTGTTTTGACAAAGAGTCATCGGACTCGAAATGTTCGCTCTTTTCTCTCCCTACAGATGCTGCCAGACTTGCTGAGATTTTTCAGCATTTCCTCTTTCGGACTGGACTGTTTTATTGACCCCTTTAATTATCTTTAGATGTAAATATTTTAATTTTCCTTTGCTATTTGTTTTGTTCCAATATACCAATATTGGGCTGCTCTATTTGTGCCTCACTTTAATTGGTGTGATCCCAAAATAGTACATCTGGTGTGAGACACTCCGAGGTAGGGGTGTCACGATTGACCCAAGGCTGGCACGTACTATTGCTGAATGTTAATTTATGTCAGAGAATGTTGCTGTGCAACTGCAAGCTTGATGATCTACCAGCCATGACCACAACCCCCAAATTAGAGTGATCTGAGCTGCTTTGCATGTTGTCATAAAATGTAGCTTCTGTATGCAAAGCACGTACCAAGCTTCTACAAGAAGGCCTTGCCTTTTAAATAGCACCTTAGAAGCCGTCAAGGTGTCCCAAAGATCTTACTGCCAATTAGATACTCTTGGAATACAGTCACTTGTAACGCAGAAGACGGCAGACACTTTCCACATAGCAATGTGGAAAGCAATATGACAATGTTTTACGAAGGGGAAATACTATGAATGCTGAGAATCTGAAATAAAAACACAAATGTTGGAAGTACTCAATAGTTCAGGCAGAATCCATGGAGAGGGAAGTGGAGTTAATATTTCCAATGGATGGTCTGTTAATAGAGCATCGGCCCGGAATGTTAACTTTCTTCTCCGACTACAGGTACTACTGGATTTACTGCGTGATTATTCTGTGACTACATGACAGGGAATAATGGTGCAAGGCAAATGGAGATGGTAAGAAGACAAATAACAAAACAAAAGATGAAACCAGAGGAGATGTAAATGGGAATAGCAGAATCATTACCACCAGCTGCAGAAAACAGTGTAGCAGTGCTTATGATGTGAAATTGTGATTTATACTCGTGATTGTAAAGTGTCTAATTGAATGATGAGGTGCTGTGTCTTGAGCTTGTATTAAGCTTCATTGGCACAGTGTATGAGGTTGAGGGCAGAAACATCAGAGTGGGGTGGGGATTTAGAAAATCCAGGTGATTGGAAGCTCAGAGTCATTCTTGTGGACTGTATGGAGGTGTTTAGCAAAGCAAGCACCCTCACACTGTTTGGCCTCCAGTTTGGCCTCCAGTATTGTGAGCTGCGAATGCAGCATTCTGAATTGAAAGAGTTACAAGTAGATCACTGGGGTTTGGGGTGCAGGAAGATTGGGAAAAAAGGCAGGTGTTGTATCTCCTGTGTTTGCCTGATTGAATAACCGAGGGATCAAGCCCTTTAGAATTAAAAAAAATATTGTTTCATGGAGTGTGGGTCTTACTGACACGGTCAGCATTTATTACCCATCCCTAATTTCCCTTGAGAATGTGGTGGTGAGCTGCCTTCTTGAACCCCTGCACTTTTATGTGGTGTGGTACACCCACCAGGCTGTTAGAGAGGACGTTCTAGGATTTTGAACCAGTGACTGAGGGAATGGTGATATAGTTCTAAGTCAGGATGGTGTGCGACTTGGATGTGGTGATCTCACATATCTGCTGCCCTTGTCCTACATGGCAGACGTTCCACGGAATTGCAGAAAAGACCCTTCGGCCCATGGAGTCTGCACCGCTGCATGAAAGGCACCTGATCTGCCAATCCTAATCCCATTTGCCAACACTTGGCCCATAGCCTCGAATGTTAAGACGTGCCAAGTGTCCATCCAGGTACTTTTTAAAGATTGAGGTAAGCTGCCTCTACCACCCTCCCAGGCAGTGCGTTACAGATCACCACTACTCTTTGAATAAAAAAGTTTTTCCTCAAATCCCACCTGAACCTCCCACCACTCACCTTGAATTTGTGCCCCCTTGTAACTGACCCTTCAACTAAGGGGAACATCTGTTCCCTATCCATCCTGTCCATGCCCCTTATAATCTTGTACACCTCGATCAAGTTGCCCCACAGTCTTCTCTGCTCCAGCAAAATCAACCCAAGCCCATCCAATCTCTCTTCATAATTTAAATGTTCCATCCCAGGCAACATCCTGGTGAATTGCCTCTGCACCTCCTCCAGTGCAATCACATCCTTCCTGTAATGTGGTGACCAGAATTGCACACAGTACTCCAGCTGTGGCCTCACCAATGTTCTAAATAACTCCATATATGACTTCCTTGCTTTTGTAATCGATGCCACGATTGATGAAGGCAAGTGTTACATGTGCCTTTTTCACTACCCTATTAACCTGTCCTCCTGCCTTAAGATATTTATTTACAGGCACACCAAGGTCTCTTTGTTCCTCAGGATTTCCCAGTGTGGTGCCATTCATTGAATATTTCCTTGTTAAATTGCTCCTTCCAAAGTGTAACACCTCACACTTTTCAGGATTAAATTCCATCTGACACTTTTCTGCCCATTTGACCATCCCGTCTATATCTTCCTGTAACCCAACACTCTCAGCCTCACTGTTAACAACCTGGCCTATCTTTGTGTTATCTGCAAATTTACTGATCCTATCCCCCACATAGTCATCTAAGTCATTTATAATAGTGACAAATAATAGGAGGCCCAGCACAGATCCCTGTTGTACACCACTGGATGCTGGCTTCCAGTCACTAAAGCAGCCGTCTGTCATCACCCTCTTGTTTCCTACAGTTCAGCCAGCTTTGAATCCACCGTATCAAGTTTCCTGTATCCATGTGCATTTGCCTTCTTTATAAGTCTCCCATGTGGGACCTTGTCAAATACTTCGTTGAAATCCATATACACTGCATCAACGGCACTACCCTCACACTTAGTCATGTGCTCAAAAAATTCAATCAAATTTATTAGGCATGTGTTTGGTGGCATTGCATTGGAGGTGGGCGAAATGATCCATTGAATATGGAGGTTAATGGGGTGGATGGGGAACTTTTACCATGGTTCTGGAAGGGAGTAGAAGGAGTGAGAATAGATATGTGGGAAAGATTTGGTTGAGGGTCCTGCTGACCACAATGGAGAGAAATCCTCAGCTGAAGCAAAAGGTACACCTATCAGGAGCACTGCTATGGATGATGGCATTGTCAGAATGGATGTGGCCAAGAAGGAGTTAGGAATAGAGCCCTGACAGGAAGTGGGGTGGGAAGTGTAGTCAGGGTACCTGCGAGAGTCAGTGAGCTGATAGTGGATATAGTCACTAACCTAACGCCAGAAATGAAAATAGAAAAGTCGAGGAAAGGAAGAGTTGGAAATGGGCCATGTGAAGATGAGGAAAGGGTGAAAATTAGAAGTAAGGTTGAAATTTTCTAGTTCAGGGAAAGAGCAGGAAATGACAGCAATACAACCACCAGAAGAAGATGGGTAAGGGGCCCAAATAAAACTGTCCATGTAGCTCAGAAGCGATATGGGTTCCCAAAACAATACATTCTATTTGGAGACAATGAGTAGAGTCAAAGGATGATTGAATTTGTTTTCACAATTTGTTTTCACAATCAGATGGATGTTTTTGTTTAAGAATGTAGGTCGACAAATGCTTATTGGCTAGAAACCTCATCTGCTCTTTGAAATGGTGCCATGATATCTGAGGGAGGGGTGGAGGGGGCAAGCTGGGTCTCTGTTTCATGTGTTATCTGAAAGATAGCACCTCTGACACTGCAGCACCTCCTTAGCAGCACACCAGAATGTCACCCTAGATTATGTCTTAATTCTCAGGAGTTGGACTTGAACACAACATCTTCTGACCAGAGGCAGGAGTGCTACCTACTGCGATGCAGCTTACATGAGAGACAACAGTGTTCAGCGAGTTTGAAATCGGGTGTTAATGTCAGCTGCTGGGTGGGAGGAGGTGACGTGGAAAACATAGGGTTTGCATCATGCTGATATTGAAAGAAGAAACCATTGAATGCTTACATCATAAAGGGAGGCCATTCGGCCCATCATGTCATTGCTGACTCTCTAAAAAGCAGATCCGCTAGTTCTATTTTCCAGCCGTTCCCTGTAGCCCTGCAAATGTTTCTCCCCAGGTGCCCTTGAATGCATTTGAAAACGTAAAATATCCCATGGCACTATTTCAGAGAACAGGTAAGTTCTCCCCAGTGTCCTTGCAAATCATTATTTGTCAACCAATATTACTTTAAAAAGATTATTTTGAACCTGCTTCCATCACACTCAGCCGGTGCATTCCAGATCCAAACTGCCTGCTGCGTAAAGAGGTTTTTGCCACGTTGCCTCTGGTTCTCCTGCCATCCACCTGAAATCAGGGTCCTTTGTTTCTCTACCTTCGTGTAATTGGGAGCACTTTCTATCTTCTCTGTTCAGACCCCATATAATTTCAAAAACCTCTATCAAATCTCGTCTTCTCTCCTCTAAAGTGATCAACCCAGCTTTTTCAATTTACCCACGTAATTAAAGTCATTCATCCCTGCAACTCTGCTAGTGATTCTTTTCTGAACCCTATGTAATGAATCAACATCCTCCCTAAAGTGTTAAGCCCAGAATTCTGCACTTGAGGCCAAACCAGTGTTTTATAAGGTTCCTCCCTTTTGTACCCTACCCAAAACCCTCCATGCCTTTTTAACAGCCTTTTCGACCTAACCTGTCACGTTCAACCATTCGCGCACAGGTACTCCCAGTTTCTCTGCTCCTGCACCCACTTTTGTGTTGTGTCCTTTATTTTAATTTGCCTCTCCTCATTCATTCTACCATACTATATCACTTCACACCTCCCTGTTTTAAATTTTGTCACCCACCTGTCTACTCATTCAATCAACCTAAGCCCTCTTGAAATTTGTCATCACCCTCAACACACTGCACTATCCTTTCCAGATTTTGTGTCATCTGTAAATGTTGAAATTATGCCCTGCACACCCCAAGTCTAGAAAAGAAATGGTCCTTGTACAAACCCCACGGTATACCTTCCTGCAGTCCACAAGGCAATTGTTCACCACTATTCTCTTGTTTCCTGTCACTCAGTCAATCCTCTACTGGCCAAATTATTCCATGATCTTTAACTTTGCTGACAAGACTTGAGCATTTTGAAGAAGAGCAGGGGAGTTTGTTCCAATAATTGTCCTCAACCAACGTCACTGAAAAAATCCCCATCCTCCACCATCATAATTAATTCTTGCAGGAGGACCCTCATGATTGATGCATCTTATTCATCCTCACAGTAAGGATGGTGCTCCCAAGTCACTTATTCTTTGTTTGAGCTTCTTGTATCATCAGAGGTACTTAGAACATAGAAGAGTACTGCACAGAACAGGCCCTTCAGCCCTTGGTTGAATTGCTACCAGTTGTGTTTTATATATTGGGAAGTCATTTTCACATCTTTCTGCATAAGGCCATTTGTAATAGTGTGAGGAGATGGTGAAGGTAATGTCACTGGATTATAAATCCAGAGGCCCAATGCTCTGGCGACATGGGTTCAAATCCCACCACAGCAGCTGGTGGAATTTAAACTTCAATTCATAAAATCTGGAAATTAAATCTAGTCTCCGCAATGGTGACAATGACGCTATCGTCGATTGTTTAAAAAAAAAATAATGCACTTTACATAGAACATAGAAAAATACAGGACAGGCCCTTCGGCCCACGATGTTGTGCTGAAATGTTGTCCTAGATTAAGAACAAATTAATCTACACCCCATCATTCTACTGTAATGCATAGCGGCGGAAATCAGCCATCCTTATTGGTCTGGCTTGCATGTGGCTCTAGATCCACAGCAATGTGGTTGACTCTTAACTGACTTCGGAAATGACCTAGCAAGCCACTCACTTCAGGGGCAATTAGGAATGGGCAACAAATGCTGGCCTTGCCAGTAACACCCACATCCCCTGAAAGAATAAATAAGCATCTGGTCACTGTCAGATTAATTGTGTCGTATGAATGAAATGTTGAGTGTATAAATATAATTTCTCTTTGTAGAATTCATGGAGTATGTCACTCCTCCTCAAAGTTTCTCCTTTAAATTTGAGATTTTTCTGTGCTGTAAACAAAGCGGCTTAGTTAGACTGCACCTGGAGTACTGTGTTCAGTTCTAGGCGCCATGGGCGAAATTCTCCGACCCCCAGCAGGGTCGGAGAATCGCCTGGGGCCGCCGAAAATCCCGCCCCCGCCGTGGCAGAGATTCTCCGCCACCCGGGAAGTGGCGATGGCGGGAATCTCGCCACTCCGATCGGAGAGGTCCCTGCGGTGATTCTCCGGCCCGGATGGGCCGAAGTCCCGCCGCTGGGAGACCTCTTCCGCCGCCGAGGTTTGAACCACCTCTGGAACGGTGGGATCAGTGGCGTGAGCGGGTCCTGTGGGGGGGGGGGGGGGGGAGGGTGCGGGGGGCGATCGAACCCCGGGGGGGTGCCCCCACGGTGGCCTGGCCCGCGATCGGGCCCCCCCCCCCCCCCCGCTCAGACTCCGGGCCAGTGCCCTGGGTGCACTATTTCTCCTCCGTGGCCGCCACGGCCTCCGCCATGGCGGAAGCGGAAGAGAACCCCACATCGCGCATGCGCCAGCAGTGACGTCAGCGGCCAGCTGCCACTGCCGGCGCATGCGCCGACCGGCGAAAGCCTTTCGGCCAGCCCCACTGCCGGGAGCGCCGGTTTTTTGCGCCAGTCTTCTGGTGCCAACCGCTCCGGCGCGGGGCTGGCCGAATTCCCCACCTTTGGGGAGGCCCGACCCCTGAGTGGTTGGCGCCACTCCCCTACTCCGGGACCCTCCGTCACGCCAGGTAGGGGAGAATCCCGCCCCATGTCTGAGGAAGGATATTTGGCTTGGCGTGAGTGCCGTGTTGATTTATAGGATGGTAGCTCAACTCCAAGGGTTAATTTTCAAGGAGAGATTATGAGTGCGATTCTCCAGCCGCGTTGCACTCAAGTGAGAGCACAATGATTGATTGATTGATGTTTATTGTCAGTCACATGTATCGAAGTACAGTGAAAAGTATTTTTCTGCGGCCAAGGGAACATACCTGGGGGGGGGGGGAGGGGTGACCCTCAGGTACCCCATACTGGGTTGTCCTCACTTGGGGGGTGTGGGGGGGTGACATTGTCCATGTGTGGGGAACCACAAGCTCACTTCAAGATCGGGGCACCCTTTCAAAATGGCAGCCCGGTCTCCCCCGGTGATAATAAAATTCTAAGCGTGGGCTAAACCGGTGAGAAACTCCCCAGGGCCCAAAAAAGTGACTAAAGTGTCATTGAATAGCGGTGGGCAACTCGCCAGCAGAGCTGGTGGGAACCTCCCTGGAAAACTGCCACACGTGAACTTAGAACATTTTGGGGAGAATCGCGCCTTTGTAAATTAAGGTTAATTCCCTGGAATTTAGAAGGCAGAGGGGAAATTTGATCAAAGTTTTAAAACTATTAAAGGGGAACCGAAAGAGGCAGATGGGTAAGCTATTTCTGCTGGTTGGCGAATGGAGGACCAGGGGTGGTGTAATATAAATATTAGAGCAGGCCTTTTTGGAGTGACGTTGGGAAATGCTTCTATACACAAAAGGGGACGATCGAACCCCGGGGGTTGCCCCCACGGTGGTAATTGATTTTAGATCAATTGTTTATTTTCAGCCTGAATCTGCTAGAGTTTTGTTATATTTATTAGGGTTATGGGGCTCCTGCAGATACCAGGAGTCAGATTGCACATCAACCATGATCCTGTTGAATTGTGGAACCAGCTTGAGGGGCGAATAAGCTCCTTCTGTTCTGATGTAACCGGAGGCTTGGAAATGCATGCCAGCACTTGTAAGCCTAGCCTACTGCATTTCAAACTGACAGTTTATGCTGGAATGGTTGAACTTGCAAAATAAAGTACATGTACTTACTGTTCATGAAGACCGTGAGTCCCATACTGTCTTACAAGCAATAAAATACTTTTGAAATGCAGGCACTGTTCCGATGTAGGGAAAAGGTGCCAGACAATTTGTTTACAGCAACCTTTCAGAACACTGCTGTTATGATGACCTGATCATCTGCTTAGTTGATGTTGATTGAAGGATAAATATTAGTTGGGGCACTGGGGAGAACTCCTCTGCTCTTCTTCAGAATAGCGTCAGGGATCCTTTGCGTCTACCGTGCGAATGCAGACAGGGCCTCGGTTCAGTGGCATCCCTGACAAGGTAGCACTTCCTCAGTTGCTACGCTTGATTGAGCTAAAGTCCCAGAGTGGAATGGAGTAGAGATGAGGTGAGAGTGCTACTCACAGATCCATGGCTGGCACACATTTCTTTACGATTGGTCCTATTCAAGGAATCATTTTGAATAGATTGTGGGTCAGTTTGTGTGACAAGTGAGACAAGAAATCCGATTGGATGTAATTCTTGTAGCAGTTCCTTTCTGTCACCGGAGGATGGTGCTGTGCCTTGTATAATCTCGTGGTTTCTCAAACCAGCTCTGCAGCTGCTGGGTATCAACTTTCATTCTAGCAGCTAATTAATTGCAGTTTTACTTCAAAAATCATTTTTTTTAGTGTACCCAATTATTTTTTCCAATTAAGGGGCAATTTAGCGTAACCAATCCACCTACCCAGCACAACTTTGGATTGTGGGGGTGAGACCCACGCAGACACGAGAATGTGAAAACTCCCCACGGACAGTGACTCAGGGCTAGATCGAATCTGGGTCTTCAGCGACGTGGGGCAGCAGAGCTAATCACCTTGGCACCCATTACCAGCACGGTAGCATTGTGAATAGCACAATCGCTTCACAGGGTCCTAGGTTCGATTCTGGCTTGGGTCACTGTCTGTGTGGAGTCTGCACATCCTCCCCGTGTGTGCGTGGGTTTCCTCTGGGTGCTCCGGTTTCCTCCCACAGTCCAAAGATGTGCAGGTTAGGTGGATTGGCCATGATAAATTGCCCTTAGTGTCCAAAATTGCCCTTAGTGTTGGGTGGGGTTACTGGGTTATGGGGATAGGGTGGAGGTGTTGACCTTGGGTAGGGTGCTCTTTCCAGGAGTAGGTGCAGACTCTATGGGCCGAATGGCCTCCTGCACTGTAAAAGTCTATGAAAAAATTCTATGATATTGCAGTTTTGCTGAGGGAGATGTATTGTACGAACATTTACACATCAAACCTCCTCCTATACTCCCACCAGTTGTGTACTGCATCACAATCGATTTTATGGCAGCGCTGCCTGATTGTCCAGTAGAGATTAGAGTGAGCTCCCAGGACAGAACTGAGTGTGTAAAATGGTGTTCTATCCCCCTCCATCTCTTTCTCAGCCCCTTGTGCTACTGAGGCTGAAACTGAGGTAAATGGTTGTTGTCACTGTCCGTCCATTTGTCCGTGTCTCCCCTCCCAATTCTTTCTCCTGTTTTCTGACACCTTGTAAAAATGCTAACTTGTGTTGTGGAGCACTTTCACAAATGCCGATAACCCCCACCCCCAACCATTTGCCCAGTTGGCCAGTTTTCATGTGAGCCCATCAGCAGGCCGTTTAACCATGGGGGCACTAGCCTCTTTTGTTTTGTGCCTGTTCGAGATAATGTAGTTGTAGAAATTTTGTGACATGGTTTTTAACCGGATAGACTGAGAGTTGTTAGATTAAAAGTTAGTTCTAGTGTGTGTTTCCTTCAAAGATCTTTTACCTATTTGAGATCCTCCACCGTTTAAAGTGTGCTGGAATATACCTCTTACTTTTTCTCATTCATTCATGTGATGTGGGCATCATTGACGGCGCTAGTATTCATAGGCCATCCCTAATTACTCTAGAGAAGGAGGTGGTGAGCTGCCTTCTTGAATTGTTGCAGTACCTGTGGTGTAGGTGCACCCACAGTGCTGTTGGGGAGGGAGTTCCTGGACTTTGACTCAGAAACAGTGAGGGGGCAGTGATACACCTCCAAGTCAGAATGGTGTGATTTTGGAGAGGAACTTGCAGATGGCGCTGTTACCACGTGTCCCGTCTCTGTTCTCTTTGATGCTCGAGGCTGGAAGTATTGCTGTATCGTCAATACCAGACTTTCAGCTGTTTCAGCTTTGCCCTCAGAAAATCCCTCCATAAAACTTTCTAATCCTTTTCTCACCTGCATAATATGTTGGAAACCTGTTATTCTGATCATGTTACTCCTTACCTCTCCCAATGCTTTTCAGCATTCATTTCCACCCGCGCGTAATTCTTTGCTCTGTTTGATCCAGGCTTGAACTGAATAGAAGGTTGATGCGATTGATTTTTCCCACTGACTATTGCAGATGCAGTATAACCACCCTCTTGTAGGCATTTGTAGACTGAGACATGACCGTCCAACTGCAATTGGGATTTATATCTGAACTACAGTTTTATTTAATTGTTGACTTCTCGGAACAGGCAACACTGGAGCAGTTTGTGCTAGAGACTGATTAGTGAGTCAGCCATACAAGGGCTCAAAATTTACATTTTATCACCAAAGTTGGAGTGCTTCTGTCTGTCCCTCCCACTGGCTGTTGACTTCAGCACTGACGAGCCTATTTCAGGTCTCGCCAATTTACTGCTTTAACAAGAATAGAAACATAGAAAGTAGGAACAGGAGGAGGCCATTTGGCCTTCGAGCCTGCTCCGCCATTCATTATGATCATTACTGATTATCCAACTCCATAGCCTGATCCACCCCCTCCCCACCTCCCCCAACAATACCGTTTAATACCTTTCACCCCAAATGCTGTTTCTAATTGCTTCTTGAAAACAGTGCGCTGGATTCTCCCAAAATGGAACTATGTCCCCATGCAAGTGTAAAAACGCTGGCGTTTCAGTCCTGAGTTTCTGATAAAAAAGATCAGCTACTTCACTCACCTTCAGGGGGCTAGCAGGGACTCATAGTGATTCAGGCAGCTTTAGCTGCGGATACGGGCCCCCACACTTCCGGTTTCGAGTCCACAGATGCGCACGATAGCGGCCGGGCCAAGCGCCATGGCGGACTCGGACTACGGAGGCAGCTGAAGAATATAGGCCCCCCCGATGGGCTGCGCGCCCGAAGATCCAACCGGCACAGTCTGTCTCTGCCGACGGGAACTCGGCCGGTTGGGTGTGGATGATCGCTGGGTGGGCCTCTGGCAATGGCCCCCCAGCCTCGTGGAGCACTGTGCGAACATGCCGATTCTCGGGTCCCAGAGCATCGCCAGACTGACACCAGGCCCAAATTCGGTGTGAAAATGGATTCTCCGTCCCCGCGTCAAACGCGATTTTGGAGAATCCAGCCCCCCCACCCACCACCATCGGGAACATCCTTCCTGCATCTACCCTGTCTAGTCCTGTTAAATTTTATACGTTTGCGGGGAGAGGGGAGGAGAAAGAGGGGTGGGGTAAGATTATTTGCAGTTATTACTGCTATCTTTTATTTGTTACATACCTTTTTTCTAAGATTGTAAAGTACATCCTTTAAGATGGCAAGAACAAAATATTTTTAATTGGATACGGATTAAAGCAATGCCCCTATATATAGAATTCATTCAAAATGCGTGGCCTACCCTATTTTATTTTACACAAAGGAAACCAAATCCTTTATTTGGCTCCACAAGGTGCCATCGTGCTGTTCCAAATTGCTGATCTTTATTCGTGAGCTTGTGCGTTGAATATAGTTGAATGTTTGGCACTGTGGGCATCATAACAATTGATTGTGTCTCCACCTGACAACGTTGGTGTGCCAAGGCACCAAATTGGCAAGTAACAGATTTGGCAAATACAGCATCTGTTTTCTTGATCATGCACTGTTGCAAAATTAATTCATACTTGGGCTGTTCAATTGTTGCAGCAATCTACATCAATGTTTCAAATATATCCTAGTTCACACTTGCACTTCAGATATCTTCCAGGATCTTCTGAAATGCATGACCCCTGCCCAGCCGCATCTTGAGTGTCATACTATTTTAAATGAAAACTTGAGGCTATGGTAGCAGTCTGACCCTTGATGCAGTGAGTAAAGCTAATTGTCAGCTTGGCTCCAAAGAAAAGCACCCCTCCCTCTTGAGTCAAGAGTTTAATCCCTACTCCAGAGATTTGAGCACAAAATCTAAGCTGACACTTAAGTGCACTAGCCAAGGGCTGCTGTGTTGTTAGAGGTGCCATCCATCAAATTTGATGTTAAAGTGAGACCCCATTCAATTGTTTGGATGTAAAAGGTTTTGCAGCACTGCTGAGAAGTAGGAAGCTTCCTGGAATCCTGGCAAACATTCTTGTCACAACTTACAACAACATGATTAACTTAAAGCAGCGAGCACAAATTCACTGGCATTTAGCTTGCATAACAGGAGTAAATTACACTTCCAATCATCGCAAAATGTTTTACAATTGTCCTGAGGTGGGACACCACTGCACGAATAAATAAAAGTTCCTCCTCATTTTTACTGCAGATGTCAGTGAGTATTCTGATTCCATGTGTAGTACTGTATAATTGCTAGACTTCTACAAGCCCCGCTTAATTCCATTGATAGTCTTTGAGAAAATACTTTAATACATCTACAGAGGTAATTTAGAGACCGGTTGCTACAATATGAATGAGCCAAGGAATCTTGGTTTTAACACATTGTTTTTAGATTTTAAATAGTCCATGTTGGACATATGAACTAAAAACAGAAATAGCTTTACATATAAAACATACTAACAAGAAACAGCCTGTCTCCTCCTTCACATGGAATATGGAAACTGTTCATACTCCACATAACTTCATTTATTGGGAATTCTTTCCACGCAAATTGGAAAAAATTGCATTTACTTAGCAACTTGCACAACATTTCAAAGCACTTTACAGTCAGTGGAGTACTGTTGAAGTGTGGTCATAAGGGGCAGACAATGTGTGTACAGAAAGCTCCCACAAACAATATGATAATCAGATTGATTGAGGGATTTACATTGTCCAGGACACCAGGGAGAATTTACCTGCTCCTCTTTGAAATAGCACCACGGGTCTTTTGTGTCTAGCTGCGATGGCAGACAAGTGTAATAAATATAAGAAATTGTCAAACTTAATTGTTTGTATTTTTGCAGTAGTATTAAAACCGAGGTTAGAATGCATACAGACAGCATGTCTGCGAGAGATGTGATTAAAGTGAGATAATCAGTGATTTTTGCAGCGGAAGTGTTTTGTTAATAGATATTTAACACCATGTTACCTGTTTGCAGATAGAAAGCTATTCTAATGTGGTAGCAGTTTGAGCTGGGCTAAAGAAATCAAGGCACATCTTGTAAAAAGAGACAAAAGAGTTCAAATTAAACTTTTTGTAACGTAAAAGCTGTCAACTGGTCAGGCTTATCACTCCTGTGGGGCAGTAATATTTCCTCAGTTTAACCAAATGCAAATAGTTTGGTTTTAGGCCGGGATCTTAAACAATATTGGAGTTCTGGTCCAGACCCATAACACAGGACTTCCCTTTGTTTGTTTTTTTTTTAAATTTAGATTAGCCAATTATTTTTTCTATTAAGGGGCAATTTAGCGTGGCCAATCCACCTACTCTGCACATTTTTGGGTTGTGGGGGCGAAACCCACGCAGACACGGGGAGAATGTGCAAACTCCACACAGACAGTGACCCAGAGCCGGGATCGAACCTGGGACCTCAGCGCCGTGAGGCAGTTGTGCTAACCACTAGGCCACCGTGCTGCCCTAGGACTTCCCTTTGTTTAACATTCTGTCCAACAACACTCCCTCATTACTTTCAGCCTAGATTGTAGGTTTATATTCCTCAAGTCGGGTTTGAACCCACAACTTGCTAACTCAAAAGGGCAGGAAACTAAATCAGCACTGTTGCTCGTTATGCTTTTCCTTAATTTGCTCTGTTTCAATTACCTTTGCTCAAGAGTCACCAGGTATCTTTCTGATACCACCACAAGGTTCAAAACCGAATACTGATCAATGACTCGATACACCAGTTAGTAAGTTTGAACCCAATGCACATTTATTTACACACACAGTCAATTATTACTCATGCACAAACTCTACTCACTAAACTCCAACTACTACTAAAAGCCTATACTTAGCTTTGGGGGCCCACTCAGTCAGAGGAACAATGGCCGGTGTCCGGTTCTGATACTGCTGGCTTCGAACTGGTATAGAATAGTAGCTAGGAGCGCCTATCTCGTAGTGTGCGTTGACCTTAGACTTACTTGGCTGGTGCTTGGCAGGCCTCTCGTCGCTGAGAGCCAAATGCCAAGGTGAAGTTCAAGAGTTCTTAAGGGTTGTTCCGAGAGCTTCAGAGAGCGTTTTGACCTTGGGGACTTTGTTTTATAGTGCAACGGGTTTCATGCCCTTCTGGGCGGACCCTGGACTTGGTCCCAATTAATTGGACCATGTCCCAATCGTTTGTATCGATTCTCTCCAATAACGGGGTATTTTAGTCATCAGTCTATGTAATGTTTAATTAGTGATTC